>NC_064622.1:300448233-301073233 GCF_023898315.1 Schistocerca nitens
AAGAATTTAAAATAGCCGATTTCACTGACTCTCTGATCATTTTAGTACTTTCAAATTCCGCCTTTACCCTGTTAGAAGCTATATACATTGCGTTTCGTTCCATTTAAGCGTTAATATTGTCACTAGAGGTTATGTGCTGATGTTACCAACTGAACTTTACCTAGATCGCTATTTTCCACGTCTGTCACAGTCGCTCTAGTGTCATCTGCCGTGATAATTGTTTTTAATCATCCGTCATGTTTACTGGCAAACATCTATCAAGAAAAGAGACGGACTCTGAACAGAACTATATGGCATACCCACTTCACATGACCCCAGTCAGATTTAAATCTCTTCCTTGTTATTTGACATTGCAGGGCAATCTTCTGCTTCCTTTTCTTTGCAAATATGAACTCAACCATTGTTGGCCTTTTTGCCTAGTCCCACAATGTTACAATTTACGTAAAAGCGTTCCGTGGTTCGTAAGACCAAATTTTTTTCTTAGATCAAAGAAAATGCCCACTGTCCTCAACCTGTCGTTTGGCTCTGCAAGTGCCTCACGCACTAACGCACATAGACGTAAACCTGAGGATCCCTCCTATCGTCGGCAGAAGCTACGGTCGCTTCAGCTGTCCGGCTCACAAGGACACCCACATCCCAAGGTCGGTCACATGGCGAGACTCTGCTGCTGCCTCTGCTACTACATACGTCCCAACCAGCTTTGGATTCCATCCCAACGCTCTTCACAGCCCGTGTAAAACTGTGCGCTATGTCATCCATTGACTGCGGAAGACTACACCTCTCTGCCAGCCACTCTTGGACAGTGTGGATCCAAACCGAAGACCGAAGGAGATGGGGTTCCTATTAACACTTACAGTGTCATGCCCTTAGTAATTACGTTGCCTCCAGTGTTGGAAAGGATGACACCTCTGCTTTCATCTTCCAGGTTAATTTTTGTACCCTAAGCTACTTAACCATATTTTAATCAAAACATCCTAGTGAGGACTGTCACACCCACACTACCAGGGTTGAATTAAAAGTAATCCCTCCACCTTCGTTAACTGGGTTCGGATGGGAATATTTTAATAAATCAAATGCAGAAATAATCCTTAGAATCTGATCTTTAATTACCAATATTCACTTTTCCACATAATCACTAGCCAATTGGATACATTTCTGCCAACGACAAATAAGTTTTCTGAAGCAGTCACGGAAGAAGTCGACACTCTGATTCCGCAACCACAGTCTCACAGTTCTACCGTAATGGTGTACTCACTTTTCGTCTCCTGTCACAATTGAATGGAGAGAGGCGTCACCTTCATTCTCGTAACGCGAGAGGTGTTCCTGGCAAATTTCAAGTCTGTGCGCTTTCATTTCAGTGGTCAGCTTCCGGGATACCCATCGTGCAAAGATCTTCCGATAGCCAAGAAAAGCAATAATGTGACCCATACGTTCTTGTGAAACGCCGATTGTGTTTGAAATTTTTCTCTGAGTGATACGAGGATCGTCCTGAATCAATCTGTCAACATGTTGCTTGTGAAACTCAGTGGTTGTTGTCACAGGACGTCAAACTCTCTTTGTCACGCAGGTCAGATGTTCCCTCCTAAACGTCTTTAATCTTACTAGCCCAACGACGCGCAGTACTCACATCAACACAATCATCATAAACTGCTTTCACTCTCTGATGAATCTCCTTTCGGGTAACACCTTCTGCTGTCAAGAATTCAACGACTGCACGTTGCTTAAATCGCATTGACCGACAGTCTTCGCAGGTTTCCATACTTTACTCTGTAACAACATTGCCGTTCAATGCTATGGCTTCGCGCCAACTGGAGCTGTAGAGAAGAGGCTATGGAACAAGCCAGTACCTGCCACATACCAAGGCTGCCAACTGTTGAAGATTTACGAAGATGGAGGCATTATTTTTCAGTCAACCCTCGTATTACCGCTACGGCAGTCCTCAATCGGATGCTGTGACTGAAATATTTCGGGCATGACAATCATTCCAACATTTAAGGCAATGTAACATTACGGGCGTGGCCCTCAAAGTGATAAGGTATTGGTGTCACACTGGAAAGCAATTATGCTGTAAATTCAACATTTAGGTTCCCAGGATGATTTTCTTGGAATCGATATGGCCAATTTCCTCTCCTGTTTTCGGCCAGAGTCTGGAACCGAGCGACCGCTACGGTCGCAGGTTCGAATCCTGCCTCGGGCATGGATGTGTGTGATGTCCTTAGGTTAGTTAGGTTTAAGTAGTTCTAAGTTATAGGGGACTGATGACCTCAGAAGTTAAGTTCCATAGTGCTCAGAGCCATTTGAACCATTTTTCGATCAGTCTGAGCGCTGTCTGCGTTTTCAGTGGAACGTTGGATGGTAATCTTCCCACTTTTTCTTTCCACCACCATTTCGCGAGCACCTAACTTTTTAGTGACGTAGATATATCTGCTGTAATCTGTCACTGTCGAAAGGTACTACAACGACTGCAAGTTAATAACTGGAGTACTCACCCTTTAAAGAACACGCTGTAGGTTGGCGAGTTTGTAGCGAATCAATTAAATGGAATGAACTTCTGGGCAAGAAAGGCAGTTTGGAGTAACGGTCGTGCTCTTCCAGCCATTTGGGACACTTATAGCAGAATGCTAAGTGATCTGCCTATTTGCGGTAGCGTCCTAGCTTCCCGCGCCCGGGTTCTCGGGTTCGATTCCCGGCGGGGTCGTCCGCAGCTCGTGGTCGTGCGGTAGCGTTCTCGCTTCCCACGCCCGCGTTCCCGGGTCCGATTCCCGGCGGGGTCAGGGATTTTCTCTGCCTCGTGATGACTGGGTGTTGTGTGATGTCCTTAGGTTAGTTAGGTTTAAGTATTTCTAAGTTCTAGCGGACTGATGACCATAGATGTTAAGTCACATAGTGCTCAGAGCCATCTGCCTATTTGTAAGGTACCAGCTTGCCCAGAAAAAAAGGCATCGTGGATGGGTGAACGTAATTTTTTTGGACAGATTCGTAACCGCTTGTCCAAAGTGCTGCGACAATACTTCCCTAAAGATAAAGCTGTCCATCAACTTCATCGTGACTGAAAAAAAGACGGGAAAAACTTTTTGATTTTTCTTTGTCATGCAACTTTTCTCCTAATCTACAGGAAGACGTATTTAGTACTTATATACAGCGTCACTAACGATAGCTTTGCCTCGTCACTAAATGACCGTTCCGCAGATTACGGAGAGAGAGTGGGCTGCTAGAACATCGTAATATTCTTGTTGTAAGCTCTTCATGAATTTAACAAAATCGACTACCACTCCATAAAATGAAAGCATTCCGTAACTTTCTACATAATACTTTCCATAAAGATGCGATACTATAATGTAGGTAAATATTTTTGGCTTACTGTGACGCAACGTAGACTGGAGTACTTTTAGGGCAAATGTTGTAATTTCCTATGCCCTTGGGTGGTTCAGAAATTAATATGCGGTAACAGTCTCTTTCAATTAATACTTGGTTTATTGTCTAGTAACCATAACGTTTTCCGACGTTATCATTATTCGCAAATCGTATTTCAATCGTCTACGCTGGCAGACTCTGCATTTCGATATCTTCAAGGACACGTTGATCTATTTCTAAAGAATGAGAACAAGTTCACAGTACCAATTTCCAAAGTATTGTATATTGCTGTAGAAAAGTTTTGATAGTGAAATATTTACTAGCAATAATTAAACACCTGTTCTTGGCGGAAGGGCATCTGATTAAGCGTATGTGCTGGCCTGTAAGGGAAGATTATTTACAGATTCATCCCGATGCATTAGTCGAACCTAATCATGTTACACGCAATTAAATAGGAATACACGACTAAACAGGAGGCACAAGAACCGACTAAGTTGCCTCATTTTGGCAAGAGAAAGTTGTCGAGATTTCACAACAAGGCGCGAAAAGTGCACGTCAGATAAATCTGAGCGTTTCCCTTAATGCAAGCCGCGTACGAGGAGAAGCACAACTGTCATAACGTAAAGGTCGTTTGCAGCCTTATCCGGGAAAGTAGGTTGCCGGTACAGGAGCGATCGAAACTCGCGGGAACATTCAACGTTCGTGCCGATGAAATCTCATCCTCGTGTCGAAGGTGCGTGAGCTGCTGCACTCGTCATAATATTGTGTTCGTGATGCACGACACGACCGGCGGACTTGAGTAAGCGCGATACATTTTTCAGGAACCTCTGCGGCAGTATTAATTTGAAGACCGTCGGTGTTAATAGCGTAGGTTTGAATTTACGAGTTCTTTCGCACCAAACTAAGAGAGGTGGCGCACTGAATAAGACACGGGTCCCTTTCCTTTCACGAGCAATAGGGGTCGGACACCCATCATGTCATTCATATTCAAGATTTATCTGGTGTTCAAAGTTCATTTTCAGTGATTGCCCGCAGTGTTCCTTCTGAAAGGACATAAGCAACATTCTTCCAAACCCTTCTCCACCCCGAGTTTGTCTTTCGTCTACAATGACCTCGTCGTCGATACGTGTTTCACAACACTACGGGCGACCAAAAAGCTTTATTACCTTTAAGAAAAGTTTTTTTTCCTCGTGTCTGCTGCAACACAGATATGCTAACATTAAATATAGAATGTAGTCATATATTTCATGATATGGTTGGCCAACAACCAAGATTAAAAATCAGTGAATTTTTTGAATATCAGTAACATGAAACATCCTGGCGGATTAAAACTGTGTGTCAGACCGAGACTCGAACTCGGGACCTTCGCCTTTCGTGGGCAAGTGCTCTGTCAACAGTGCTACTCAAGCATGACTCACGACCCGTCCCCACAGCTTCAGTTCTGCCAGTACCTCGTCTCCTCGAGCACTTGCACAAGAAAGGCAAAGATCCCGAGTTCGAGTCTCGGTCCGGCACACAGTTTTAATCTGTCAGGAAGTTTCATATCAGTGCACACTCCGCTGCAGATTGAAAATCTGAATACCTGGAGCTAGCCATACCGAGAGATTAGAAGAGGAGCCTTCACACAAATCTACCAGCCGGGAATGCAGATTCACTGAAAGTATGTCAAGAAAGTGAAATTCGCCCACAAAGGATGTCGCTAACGAAGCTCTCGGCTGACGAATTTTTGAGTAATGCTCGTCAGTTTGGAACCAATATAAATTTGAAAATGCCTTGAGTAGGTGCTGGGGAAAAAATCAAATTTAAATTAGTCACAATGTATTCATTACATTAAGAGTTTCGCAAACATCGTTTCATGTCATTACATCTTCATCGACTATACTTTCATCATCCATCCATTTAATTCAGCGAATGTAATTCAATAAACATGAAGGTCGATTAGGAGAAGAGATACATGAGAGGTTTCTTCGATCAACATAAAGCAGTCACAATAAATACTGGATAATCTTCAGTAGTAGTTTTCTTACGAAACAGCCATCTGTAAAGGATAACTCTAAAAATTCCAGAGCATACTCTCCAAGACTACTCCACACAGATTACTTCCTTGCACAAACCTCTAGATAAATGAACGCATTGATAAAAACAGAGGAACCAGGGTTTACTTAAGGAATATCCACACAAAAACAGCACTATCACATAGTGCACACTCTGCCTCATATCTCATGGCGAAGTGCTGACTATACAGTATGATTTGGCTATAGTGAAATCAACAGGTTTTCGAGGAATATCTGCCATCTTTGTCCTAGCTTGGTCCAATATCCGTCACTTGAGGGTAGTCTTGTGTATGGAACTGAACGGCTCCTGTGTCTTATGGAACGCCACAGCCAGACACATTACAGTTAACTAATTCCTGCATGTAACGACCGTCTGCAGCAAACTCAGAGTGTGTGGGAGGTTTAGAAACGAGTCCGAGGCAATGTGGGATAGAGCAGGAGCATCTGTCTGGGGAACTTAGCGACTCCTGTCAACCAAAACTTATAGGCGTCGCTAATTTTCTCGGCTCGGCGCCCACGCTCTCCAGTGGAGAAGCGGTCCAACAGGACCGGAGGAACGGCTTTAGCTACCCACGTGTGGTGCCGTGCGTAAATTGACGACACGAGTCCCTAGCTAAGCAATAAATTATTATGTTACGGCTAGGCACCAACCGTCGTTACTCCGAAGGTAGTATGGAATATTATGCCTTCAAGTTATATGGCTATTGTAGTACAGTTCAAATCGTAAAACGGCGATACTTACTAGCCACACATGATTATTGTGCTTGTACCTCTTGATAATATCATCTTGATACGCAGAACACACTGATCCACGTTGCGTGCCAATAAATGACTAATAAACACTGACATTTTAACATAATTAATTGAGCAAAGGAAAGGCTTAGACCACATTTCAGCTGTTTGAGGTCTCGTTTGTAAACAGAGTGGAGGTGATTAATTTCATTGGATAAAATGTCTTTTCCGATTTTTATCTCATCATGGCACCAATAATTATAGCTTTCAGGTCTTACAAAATCACATTTTTCGACTTATACTTTACTAAGAGCGTCTGATACCATAATACACGTACAACACAAAAGGGTTGCGTCGCTATGTGTTTATCGGCATCGACTGCATGGACAGTGTGTGATACTTTTTAAAGTAGTCCGGCAGACGCTATTGTTAGAGTATTTGCTTTACCGTACCACCAGAGCTCGTTTCTGCGAACGCAGTGATTTACTTATTCTGTGCTCTTATTTCATAAACTGCAAGTCACGTCTAGTTGTAACTTAACCATTAAACCACTTCCTTGAAATACTGATCTGCAAACTTACATTCTTCATAAAATCATTTCTACCTTCTCTTTGTTCACGTTCATTTAACTCACACAAAACTTCACGTGAGGGTGGTTGACTGAGTGAACAGTATGCATCATTCTTGTGTTTCTATTTGTCTACTGCCAACAGCAGCAAGTGGACGAGCTACATTCCCCCTGCTGCTGACACTGTGTGTTAGTACAAGAGAGTCGTAGTCAATTTTGTATTAGGTGTTTAATAACGTCAAGCTTACGTGAACGGTGCACTGTGATACGTTTTCGAAAAGGTCTTGAGGAGAGGAAGTGAATTATTGAATAATAAATATAAGGTGATAATTAAAAAAGACGTACTCCTGCTTCATATCTTCGTAACGAACAAAGGTACGAAGGTAGTTTGAAAAGTTCGTGGTATAAAATAGAACGAAACGACTTACCTCAGTGAAACATTTTATTTTTCAGTATAGTCTCCCTGTACGCTACTGCACTTGGGCCAGAAAAGTTGAAATTCCTTCACCTCATCCCGAAAATCAGGTCCACCTAACCTTAAAGCACCTGTCTACTTTCGTTCTCAGTTCTCAGTTTAAGGTGAATCTCAGTCCGCCGAGGAAAATTTTAAACTTGGGGTAGTGATGGAAGTCTGATAGAACTCGATCATGTGAATAAGGCGGATGTGGCAACAATTTACATCTTAGTTCACGTATTTTTGCCATGGTAACGACATTTGTGTTTGGGTGCACACTGTCTTGAGTGCACGCATTGTCTTGATGAAAGATGACTTTGTTCCTTCCCAAGCCTGGTCTTTTCCCGCGTACCTTTTTCTGTAGTTCTGCCACAACGTTTATTTAGTATCGTCGCGTGCTTATTTGATCAGTGGGAAGATAATCTATCAGCAGGTTTCCTTTCGCAACCCAGAAAACTGATGGCATGACTTTTACGGTCGACCGTATTTCCTTTACTTTCTTTGGTGGTGGTTAATCAACGAGTAAACTGCTATGCCTGCTTTTTGTCCTTTGGGTATGGTAGAGGACCCGAGTTTCACCTGCGGTCACAAACCAGCGCCAAAAATCTTGTTGATTGCTCTGAAAGCGGGTTAGACATTGTTTGGACTTTTCCATTCTGATGCGTTTCTGATCCTGCATTAAGAGACGTGGCACCCATTTAACACATAATTTTCTCACATCCGATTTCACTGTTAAAATATGATATGCCCGTTCAGATGACGTCCTTACAAATTCAGTAATTTTACGCATTTTCAGCTGGCGATCCTCCATGACCGTTATACGCAATTTTGCAATGATTTCTGGGTTAGTGGTACACCTTGGCCGTTCACCATGCTATTATCAGTTAAGCTTTCACGACCAAATTTAAATTCGTTTGTGCAGTGAACAACAGTTGATATGAAAGGGCAGAGTCCCTCACTGTCTTTTGAAAATCGGCATGGATTTCCTTTCGTTTTCATACCTTTCTATAGGAAGTACTTAATCACTGCTGGAATCACTACACGCGAACAACAACGGAGAGACGTCCGCCCTACAGATGTCTCCCAAGAGCACTGATACATCACGTGTTCACTCATAAAGAATGATCTACTGTGCGCAACAGAATTAGAGGCTCACTTTTTCGAAAACCCTTATTTGCGTTCCATGACGACGCATAACTTTGAGATTTGGCTCAAAGCTGCCTACAACCTTCCTCCGTGATAGTACATAAGTGTGGTGCCCTGCGACGTCACCTTCAGGCTCCACTTCGAACAGCAAGGTGTCAATATATGGGAAAAAATGCCAGAGTTCGGAAGTTTATTTGGTCTGTAAGGTGCTTTAACGATGTCAGATTGCCGCCAAATTTTGCTACAATTCCGCTCAACGTCACCGTAGACGTGTCACATAGTGAGAAGGTCGTCACAGCCCCTCTCATCCAACCCTTCTTTCGATGTCTCTGCGATGGAGGTCTGACGCGTGACACTCAGCGTTAAAATCACTCTGTTTTCTTCTACATGGCCGAGGAAAACATTTCAGACGCAAGGCGGCTCAGAAACGCCAAGAAAAGGCCTCAAGCGGTGGCATAAAGGGTGTGAATAAACCAATCCTTTCCCTGGGGCTTGATTCACACACATTTCGCGGTCTAAAATGGCAGTTCGCAGTGCGACAAGCAAAAGAAAGATGTTCTTGACAAGCTTTGACACCGTTGGAATTTTCAACCCTTCCCAAAGACACTGTAGTGTTGTATCCTCATTGAAAGGCTCTAAACACTATGGGACAACATCTGAGGTCATCAGTCGTCTAGAACTTAGAACTACTTAAACCTAACTAACCTAAGGACATCACACACATCCATGCCCGAGGCGGGATTCGAACCTGCGACCGTAGCAGCAGCGCGTTTCCTGACTGAAGCTCCTAGAACCGCTCGACCACAGCGGCCGGCCCATTTGAGAGAGGCCGCACTCCTCTGGAGTGCAACGTGACCGCAATTTTTGCTCTCGTGTACAGGTTGGAACCACTAAGGTCGGTTCGAACGATTCGACGCAATTTGAACGTGACCCGAGGCAGCAAATGTTACTTAAACCTTTTTAACCACTCTGTCTTTCGCCCTCCTGTGCATGAATAAAACGGTAAGAGGTCCTTCTAAAACCATCCAGTTCGGCAATACCCTCGGTGCCATCCACGAACATTTGTTGAGCACGTTAGAAACGTTGCTTCAGAAATTTCAACACCAAATCAGTTTGGTGGCTGCTCTAGCGCCTGAGGATGAGGCAACCCCTCTGACACCCCTTCAGTACGGTTTGCGTACCTTCAGGCCCCAGAGCACCCGCCAGAATGAATTAGAGTCAAAGTTCGTGACAGATACATTTGTAACGTGCGCAGAGAAGTTGCGTGGACGTTTGTGCGTGTAATGTGACTGCTCTTGACGAGCACTTAAACGCTATCGGAGAGGAAACGAAATGATTTTCGCTTTAGACTGTGACGGCTCTACCGCCAGTTGGCGCACGGGGCGTCACCGTACCCGAACGATCGGGATCGGTAACGTGTCATTTTCCGGATCCCACACTGGACAACCACCTCGGAGGAACAATAGCCACTTTGTCGCGCTGCCCGTCATTGTTCTGCGGCCGCAGTGCAGAGCGATGTGGGCCGAGGCTGTGGGGTCAGGACGCGACCACACGGGTCCTTAACGTAATTTGTCCGCGGTTAGAAAATTACGGGCGCATTACTTGCCACAGCGGTGACGCAACCGGCCCGGGTTTGTCGCACAGGGCTTTCACTCCCCGAGTGTTACGAACTGTTCTGCGCGGCGTGGCGTGGCACACCTCCGCAACGGCGTGTGGTGTGCTCTCTCGCGTCAGTTTCGCGCGGCCGAGATGCGATGGGTGCGAGATAGGCTGTGGGAAACACGTGTAAAGAGCGCCCGTTCTCAGCGCGCGCCGCTTCGGTAGGCATTCGGTAGTCAGGCCGTCTGTTCTCATCAGGCAATGGGCGGGCTCTCCGCATTTTACGACACTTCGTGGAAACAGCGCGTTCACATGAGGCTAATTAACGCTAAGGGCAATAGGAAACAGTAGGGTGGCGTCAAGGAAGCGAACAGGCGTCAGAAAATGACGCGTTCTCTCGGATAATTCGGAAGCTCAATTCCCAAGATATTCGTTATTTTTTCCATTAAAATGTAGCACAACATCATGTTTCTGCAAGTAATATATGCTACAAACACAGCCGCGGCACTTTTGATAATCAGTAGTTTGGTACAAGTAGGAGGTTCCACCGTTCTTGGCGCAGACAGGCCAATGCTAGCCGACCGAACACCGTGTCATCTTCAGCTGGATGCGGTATGGAGGGACGTGAGGTCAACACACCGTTCTATCGGCTATTGCCGGCATTTCAGATATTGGAGGTTCTACTTTTCTTTCAAGTACCGCCTCAACTGGCACCACGAGGCTGATTGAAACCCGTTACAGTACTCCCAACAAGGATAAAATTTTGGCGGTATCGGGAACTGATTCCAGACCTCCACATGGCGCTACATGTGATATTAGCATATAAAAGAACATTCCAAGGTTTCATCAGGTTACCTTCCTTTCAGAAGGCTGTTACACTCAGCGAGTGTTATATTGACTTGTTAATAATAGATTTCAGCTGTCAGTCGTCCTTTTTAAATTTTATTGGCAGATCTGGATTTCAGTTAGAAACTAGCCATTCTCAATGCACTATCATTTTTGTTGACAGAATCGTTAATAAACCCTTCAAGACATTTCACGTTCTTTTTCCCACTTTTGGACCATATCTAGATTCATTTTGCTCGTTCCGCTTTCTGTCCAGTTTTGTAACGTCTGCCGATCAGCTACTGCCCAATCCGCCTATGAGCTTTACTTGCTTACTTCATCCCTCGGTAATCGAGAGCGTATTAGAGAACGAGAGACAGACATAGAGTGAGAGGGAGAGACACAAAGTAAATGTAAACTGTTCGTCTGTAATGTTCTAACATATGAACCAAACAATCAGGCCCTGCAGACCTAAAGGCAAATAGCTTTTGTAGAATTCCCCCTTCCCCAGTTTTTCTGAACTTTACAGAGGCTCCGGTAGTGGTGCAGACACCAGGGAATATGGCACATTAACGTGTTGTTTGACGCGGTGCGGTTGTTAACGCATAGAACTCATATTCGGGAGGAATGGAGCTTAATTTACCATCTGACCATCCTGCTTTAGGTGTCGAGGCCCAGCCAGCCGTAGTGGCCGAGCGGTTCTAGGCGCTTCAGTCTGGAACCGCGCGGCCGTTACGGTCGTAGGTTCGAATCCTGCCTCGGGCATGGATGTTTGTGATGTCCTTAGGTTAGTTAGGTTTAGGTAGTTCTAAGTTCTAGGGGACTGATGACCTCAGATGTTAAGTCCCATAGTGCTCAGAGCCATTTTTTTGTCGAGGCTCAGTGATGGGATGGTTCCCTTCAAAACGTGGCCTATCTGCTTCCTCACAAATTCGAATTTTTTTTTTCTCCTCCAGTGGTCTCGACTTTATAGGACTCTGAGCTCGTGCCTTCCTTTGAGGTGATCCAGGGTTCCACACGTTCAAATGAGCCGCGAAAATACAGTGAGTGGCCGAGATGTGGGAAGACACAACGATACGAATCGGTCATCGGTTGCTGGGAACTACGCAGTTTATATGAACCAGTTCAGTTCTCGTACAAATTAGATTCTGATTCCCCACATTCAGACTGGTGTCATTGTGACTCACTGTAGACAATCGATCGCCCGGCAGTTCATGATTAGCATAAAATTGCTGGACGTTATATACAGTAGACACCTGAGCAGAGTTTAAGAATGGCGGAATAAGAGACAAGCTGAGACTGAACAGGTTGAAGAGAAGTTCAGAAGCAGAAGAATTGACCTACTGCATAAATGCTTGTAATTCTATAAGAAATACGAGGGTCATTCGGTAATTAAAGAGACAAGTTGATCTGGGGAAAAACCTGTTATAGGAAAAGTTTGGTACTTTTATTGCTTTAAACTGGCATCATTGGGATGAGCCCTGATAAGTTGATGTATCAGCATTGTTTTGTTTATAGCCTCAAAAACACATTTCAAGATAGCGAGTCCGCTTGCAACGTCCACATTAGTTGAAAAACGTTCTGTTATTTGTTTTTTTACTTTCTGAAGGCGAGAAACCAGTAAATATATACTGTAGAATGTCGAAAGTTTATGGTGAAGGTTATATGAATCGTGCAAAGTCTTACAAGTGGGTAGAGAAGTTCAAAAATGGTCGTTAGTCAGTGACTGATGAACACCGTTCTGGTCGACCAGTTGCAGTTTCAACTCCCTCACTTGAAAGTCGAATTGCTGACATTATTCGTGCCGACCGCTGTGTGACTGTGGAAATGACAGTTGATAAGGTTCAAGTTAATACTGGTACAGTTCGTAACATTATCTGTAGAAAGCTGAACTACCACAAAACATGTGCAACATGGGTCCCAAAGGATCTCACAAGGAAACAAGTTTAAGAGTGTGCATAGGGCTAAAGGAACGTTATAAAGGAGAAGGTGAGCACTTCCTCAATAAATTTTAACTTGTGATGAAACTTGCGTTCATGGAGTGGAACCACACCAACTCTCCAGCCAAGAAAAAATTCAAAACCCAAGCATCAGCAGAAAAAGTCGTGTTGACGGTGTTTTGGGATGCTCAAAGTCCTATTTTTTTGTGATTATCTCAAAGTGAACCCTACAATGAACAGCCAGTACTACTCGTATTTGCTTTTAAACAGGATGAATCCAGCTGTGACAGAGAGGGAGAGAGAGAGAGAGAGAGAGAGAGAGAGAGAGAGAGAGAGAGAGAGAGAGAGAGTCGTGGATCTCATAGGAGAGGTTTGATTCTCCAGCAAAACAACGCACGTCCTCATACTGTTCAACTAACCCGTGAAACCATCGGCAAAATGTACTGGAAAGTACTGTCTCATCCCTCTTACAGTCCTGACTTAGCACCTAGTCATTTCCCTTATTTGGTGCACTGAAGGAGGCATTACGTGGGAAGAAGTTCCAGGAGTACGAGTACGTGAAAACGTTTGTGGGAAATTGATTCAAACATCAAGATAAAGAGTTCTTTGCAGCCGGAATAAAAAACTTTTAGCCCGTTGGAACAAATGCATAAATGTTGAAGAGGATTGTGTTGAAAAGTAGAAAAAGTATTTTTTTGTAAAAATAAACCATTTTTTTCTCAATACAATTTTATCTCTTTAATTATTGAATAACCGTCGTAACTGTTTCGTCGTCGTGGAAGAGGGAGTTTCAAGTTCACACCAGGTTCTGCCACTTTATGTTTCCCATAGGTTTCCACAAATATTCTGGAACATGTGACATGACACTTCCTAATCAGAGGCTGTGTCTCCGTCGTCGTTGGTATATCAGACCCAATTTTTGCATCCAAAAATTAACGTTGCCTGTAGACTAATGTAGCTATGGGTTCTGTTTTCAAGAAAGTTATCGAAGATGAGCACGTTTTTCTTCACTATTAGTCGTACCTCCGATTTCAGTAGCTTTTCCACAGCGTTAGATATTATCGGCATAAACTTTCGCTAAATGACACATTAATATTTTAAAACGATCTACTAGTGTAGAAATGACTGGGTAGATGTACGTATAGGCAGTAAGCGCAGCAAACGTAGTTAGGTAGGTAAATACACGTTTTCCCAGACGGAATCTATAGTAAACGTTGCGTGTCAGTGAAGTAAGTCAGGTGCGCGTATGCTCTGGCTGGAGAGCGCTCCTCAACCAAATTACAGAGCCGGTGTGACGCGGCGTGTGAGTGAGTGAGATAACCAGAAAGGGAAAGTCAACTGCGGCGAATCTCCGCGGAGCAGCATCTCGCTTCTTGCGCATTCCGGGCCAAGGTCCCCAGCTTGCCTCAGGGCGCTGCGGGCTTGCCCACGTCGCAGGCGCACGCGTAAACGCGGCAGTTGCCGTCTTACACAGGACAACCGTAATCGAAGGACTAACCAGGAAATTCGGCTACTGAACCCCTCGTCTTACAAGAATTGTACTTCTGACCTGTCGTCCAAACTCTCATTCCGCATATCAACACACTTAACCTTCTACTGTCAATTTTGTCTAGCAAGTGAAATTAGTCACGTGCTATATGGTACAATATTTTAGGAAAGTATCAGACATTTGAAAATTAACTACATTATATATTATTTTAATAGGTCCATCGCTGTTAACGACAGGGGAGGCACAGAGCCACACTGTATTTTATTATGTCAAAGATTAAAGACTTCCTCAACCTGCGCTTTATCGACGTGGATTATTCCATACACCGGTTAGATTCTCGTGCGGGTTGGAGATTTTCTTCGTTCGAAGATTGGGTTTTTGAGTTGACCTAAACAATTTATCTCATTTTCATCGACGAGCTAGTCACCGAAGTGGCATCAAATAGAAAGATTTGCGCCATGCGGTTGAACAGCCCCAGCCCGTAACGTCTTACGATAAGTTCATTCCATACAACACACATGTTTGATTTCGATACACGAGATGTCTGCTTTACCAGGTCCAGTTGACGGAATGTGTATTCCAAAATCGATCACATACATTGTATGAACACTCAACATTGCATAAGTACAGCCTGGGGAAGCCTTCAGTATTTCACATGGTGAAAGCGGGTACCATTTGTTCAGAGGCACATGTGCCGTAGCGTTCGAGCCGCAGCGCGAACTGTGGTGGAAGAAATTTTTGAGCACGGAGAGGGAAGATGACGGCGAAGAATTGCTCATTACAGCCTTGTCTGGAAAATGGACAGCATTAAAACTCGAACTTATCTGTCTGTGTAACTTCAAAAAGTGGAGACCTTTCGTTTGAGTCGCATCATGGCCAAGGAAAAGAGTTTTAAATGTTGTGTGTCTATGTGTATCATATAGAGATATACTGTATAACACATACAATGAAAATGAAGAAAAAATAATAATAATAGCAATATAAATAATAGTAACTAAATACTATGAGTGATGCGTATAAGCGAAACATTACTAAGATTCAATGCGTTCGCTGTCTTCTTGTTCAACTTAACCCTTTCAGACTCTCTGGCTACAATTGTGTACATTAACCTTTACTGTGTCGTAGCGGGAACAGCAGTATTTTTTCCTGATGGAAACCTGAGGTACAAATTTGTGAATGTTCAACCGTGCTGCCAACTGTTGGGTATCACTTTGAAAATATCAGCAAGTCAATGTAGTACTGCCCAGAAGCTCCTGACCACCAGAATACACGGACGCTATATTATACACTGTAATTTAATATTGTTATTGTTATTTTGCATGGTAATTATTGAATGATTGTTTTCTATTTATTACAATATATAATTTTTCGTAATTAGTTGCTTTAGTACATAAAATGAAGCAAAGTGTAGGAAGAGTGTTTTGAAAACGGGTACATACGTTTTGTAAAATCTTGCATCTAAAATCATTAAAAAAATCACTTATGAGCATTAGCACATAAAGAAAAATTTTGTTTGCTACAGAAAAAATCCAGGTCTCAAATGGTCAATATAACGCCAAAGTGGAAGGAGCTAGTTATAACAAATAACGAATGATTCCCCCTCCCCTGCCTCGAAAAGGAAACTGTAAATAGTTATTTATTTGTTCCCAGTGAATTACATGATTATAAGACCAATTAGCGACTGTTGTAGAAATTTTGTGCAATCCATCTTTCTGTTACATTATGAAACAACACTCCTGAACAATCTGTGTTAACGAAGCTATACTTCCACACATATCTAAACTGCTGTTAGAGAATGTGGTTCCAGCTACTGAGCGAAAGGTTCTATTCATAAGACAAAAATATAATAATCTGTAAATGTCAAGTAGAACACAGCATGTTATTCATAACGGAGAGATATTTTCAGACGTAAAAACAACTTCGGGCAGACCACAGCCGTATTGTAGGACCATTACTGTTCATAATATATGTAAATGGCACAGTGTATATCGTCGGGAGCTCTACGAAGTGGTTCTTGGATGAGGCTGTTGTGTACAAAGAAGTTGCAACGCTGAAAGAGCGTGGCAGAGTGCAAGAATACCTGTAGGGGGCCGACGTTTCATGCTTAAATTGGCAGTTCATCTTCATCGTAAATAAATGTAACGTATTGTGCATAATTAGGCGAAAAGGTCGTTTATTTCATGATCATACGGATGCCGAACAATCGCTGAAGGTATTTGAGTCCATTAAATAACCCTACTTGTCAAAAGAGTAGTCACTCTAGTGCGCACACACAGGTGAATCGTTAAGCCTTTACAGATGGTACAGCGATCCATCCAAGCGCTCAACCACGCGCACACTGCCTCTACGCGAGCATAAAGCAGTAGCGATCTGTAAGACAATTATGTTTCAAGAGAACATTGAACAGAAACATAGGTAAATATAGAACGTGGCAGACTGGTAAAAACGGGCAACCGTGCGTGGCCTCACCCATGGCCATGCGATGTGTGAAGTTGCAGGATTTATTAGTGTTTCGCAACGGACTGTTCAAAGTATCTACAAGCAGTGGTGCAACACACGTGGCCTCGAAAAATGACCACATAATTGTGGCCGGAAAAAGATCATGGCTGAGATTCAGTGCTTGTGAGTCAAAATGGCTTCCAAACCCGACATAAATCGCTTCAGGCGGTGAACGAAGGTCTATCTACGTCTCTTAGCGAGAGAATATTGAGACGGGAAATGCATTGACCATTTGGCCGTTGCTCAAACAGGTACAAATGATGGCAACAGCAAATTTCATCTGGCTGGAAGAACATGGTAGTGGTTTTCTGAACACTTCTACGCCCTATTACATCTCGATTTGCCTGCAATATCACCTGACTTGAACTCCACAGAAAATATGTGGGAAGTGTTGGAACAGCGGGTATAATGCCGACGTCAGTATTCCAGCAATTTGATGTAACTACACGATCAGAACCTCAGCATGTGGCAAATCTGGATGCGAGGTATTTGCAAAAGCTCGTGGACTCACTTTTTAACCGAATACAGGCGATTATCAAGTCCAGGGGTCGTCTGGTGAGGTTATCTGGGTATAAGTACACGGGGGCAATTTAAAATGGATCAATTGCATCAAAGTAATTGCAGGGGATGTCAGATGTCAGAGTGAGATTCATTGGAAGAATATTGAGAAATTGCAGTCCACCCACGAAGGACTACAGACTCAAAATGTTTATCAGTTCAACTCGTTTTCACAGTTACGTCATGCACAATAGCCTTTATAACTTATTTGCCTCTGGATAAGTGAAAATGTAATAAAAGCTTGCATTTCCTCAGGTCTTCTACTAGATGACTCACACTGATGCAACTATCAGCTGAGAACATAGATAGGTTGTTGAACGTGACATGACTGTCGAAACGGCTTTAGCCATTAAACAATATACGTACATCAAAAGAAGTTTTGAATCACCTCGGTTCCGAGAGTTCGGGAACCTGTACAGGAAATAAGAGGTCAACACAAACATTGTTTCCACCCTTTTTATTGCTCATGAAAACCACACATAACATGTAGTACCACCGTACAGCGAGACCTTCAGATTGCTGTACACGCCGATACCTCTAATCCCCAGTAGCACATCCTCTCGCATTGATGCATGCCTGTATTAGTCGTGGCATATTATCCACAATTTCATCAAGGCACTGTTGGTCCAGATTGTCCCACTCCTCAACGGAGATTCAGCATAGATCCTTCAGAGTGCTTGGTGGGTCACGTCGTCCATATACAGCCCTTTCAAATCTATCCCAGGCATGTTCGATAGGGTTCATGTTAGGAGAACATGCTGGCTACTCTAGTCGAGCGGTGTCGTTATCCTGAAGGAAGTCATTCTCAAAATGTGCACGAAGGGAGTGCGAATTGTCGTCCATGATGACGAATGCCTCGCCAGTATACTTCCGATATGGTTGCACTCCGACGATTGTCTGGTTGAAGGCATATGCAACACTCATCGGTGAAGAGAGAATCATGAGCGGTCCATTTGGCATGTTGTTTGGAACCATCTGTACGCGCTGTATGGTGTCGTGGTTGCAAAGATGGACCTTGCCATGGACGTCGGGAGTGAAGTTGCGCATCATGCAGCCTATTGAGCACAGTTTGAGTCGTAACACGACGTCCTGTGGCTGCACGAGAAGCATTATTCAACATGGTGGCGTTGCTGTCAGGGTTCTTCCGAGCCATAATCCGCAGGTAGCGGTCATCACTGCAGCAGTAGCCATGGGCGGCCTGAGCGAGGCGTGTCATCGACATTTCCTGTCTCTCTGTTTCTCCTCCATGTCCGAACAACATCGCTTTGGTTCACTCCTTAAAGCCTGGACACTTCCCTTGTTGAGAGCCCTTCCTGGCACAAAGTCACAATGCGGACGCGATCAAACCGCGGTATTGACCGTCTAAGCATGGCGGAACTACAGACAACACGACCCGTGTACCTCTTTCCTGGTGGAATGACTGGAACTGATCGGCTGTTGGACCCCCTCCGTCTAATAGGCGCTGCTCATTCATGGCTGTTTACATCTTTGGGCGAGTATAGTGATGTCTCTGAACAGTCAAAGGGACTGTGTCTGTGATACAATATCCACAGTCAACGTCCATCTTCAGGACTTCTGGGAACCGGGGTGACGTCAAACATTTTTTGATGTGTGTACGTGAGCATTGGCTGACAACACCTGTAGTTAAATCTACTGTACCTCCGATGTTGTATATCAACAACATGGCAAATATGTACCCACGAAGAGGTAGCTTACATAACAATCCTTCGAACGATACTGAGTATTGCTTGTCAGTCTGGGACTCTTAACAGGTAGGACTGACAGATGAATGGAGAAGATTCAAAGGAGAGCAGTGCGTTTCGTCACAGGTTCCATCAGTAAGAGCGAAATCGTCACGGCGATGCTCATCCAACCCCTGTGGCATGCGCTACAAGAGAGGTGTCTTGATCACTGGCTCATTTATTTTGTGTACAACTTCATGTACGACGGTGAGGAGAGGTGAGCTACAGAGTGTTGTGGCAACTGTCGTCGTAGGAAAGCTGACAGGAGGAGAAATGATAAGCGAGCAATTTCACACAATAAACAGAAGATTTAATTAACTTGTACTTACCGAAGAATAAGAAGACTCATTACAAATAATGCAGCAAGATATAAGTCCAGCTATTACAATAGCAACAGGGATGAGGCTCTCTGAACAGAAGCACGAACGATCGTGTCAGAGCCGCTAACAGGCTGTGTCTGAGTAGTATCACGCATTGAAGAGGCCCCAGGTGCTAGTGGGCTGTGTGGTTGCTGCCGGCCATTCTATATCGCAGCAGCAGAGGGAGCTCGTAGCCCAAAGTCAGTGGAAGTTTGGCTTCTTGGACGTCCTCCATTGGGTTCGCAGGATCCCGCACTATAGCTATCGGCGTCAGACGGAAAGTTGCAATCCCGTTGCCATCTTTGACACCAGTAGGATGATATTGACACGTGATGCCACAGTTTACTGTTAAAATTTCGAGAGGGGTGCGTTCCAGTATATTACTTCCTCATTCGTATATTCCGCGAAAAGACCGTGGAGGTAAAGTTAAAGAGATCTCAGCTCAGTTGGAGGTTTACCGACAACCGTTCTCCCCGATCAGCAATCCCGACTATGTCAGGAAAGGGAGGAAGCGAATGTGGTACTCAAAGTTCCCTTCCACATATATAGTATGGTGGTTTGCGGAGTATAGGTGTTGGCGTAAACATCTCAAAGCAGAGAAAACATTAGTCAGCGGTGGTATGTAGAGCTGGTGGAATGTGAAGAAAGACCGACCACCGCGAGATTCAGTTGCAGCCTCGGCAGGCCGCAGTACATCATTAGCCAGTTAACGGCAGGACTCGGGCAACCGGGGGCACTGCCGCCTGCGCCCGTAGTCTGCGGGACTGGTCACGCGCGCAGACACGGCCGCTGACGTCACCGCAGGCAGCATCCCGTTGCTGGCGCTTTCGTGATAGGCTGGCGGCCCCCGCAAAGGGCACGGCTCGCATCTCCACCTCGCAGAGCACGAGAGGTCATAACACAAGCGGAGATGCGCCCGTCCCGTTTTGTTCCTTCTGCTCCAGCTGTCGAGTGGACACGACCGAGACCTGACCCACAAGTACATCAAACTTTGTAACTGAGGAGAGACTTCAGGAATGACCTATTGCAAAGGGTTCATGTATTCCCGTTATGCACTCTGCTATTATCCGCAACGACTTGGCGAGTGCGTACAACTACACCATTCCGATGCTCTGTGTCCGTTAGCACCGCCTATTTAAGGAGTCTGCCGATACTCATAAGCGTGTCATCGTAAAAATATTCATATAGGCAGTTAAAATCGGGGTCAGGATGAAATACAAAAAAAGTAACATTAGTGAGAAATTTTCTACAGGTTTTTCCTGTCTATTCTGACACAGATCCAAGATAAACACACATTTCCAAGAAATACCAGTAATGCCCGTTCATGCCATACGATCATTTCATTTCATTTCATTTCAGTATCACGCTAATAACAGAAAGAGCATACATAAGCTGGGGTTGGACAAAGATAGGTCAGAAAATAGGCCGAGCTCTCGTTCAAGGAAGCAATCTAGAATTTGCCTCAAGTGGACATACAGCTAAATCACGATGATCGACCTGGTTATCAACCATGCTCTTCCTCAGTGAAAGTCCAGTAACTTAACTCGTAGCCACGTCTTTTGATAATAAAGGACGGAAATCTCAGGGAAGAAAGAAATTGTGTTGGTCTGTAGGTAGGGCAACAAAAACTAGTGGCAACGTGACATTCCGAAAAGAAATTTGCATTTCTAAAAATCGCTATAGGAAATTTCAATATATACAGTATACTGTATCAGAAAATAAGTTGTAACAACGATAAGTAATTACAGTGGTCGGTATACTTTGGCAGAACTCAGAAACATAACAAGAGGCCAAAAGGAAGCCGTTTGATATTAGGTATTCCTTCAAGTTGTACAAAGAGAACCGCGTTTTCTACAAACATTAAGAAGACAAATGGCATCATTACACATTTATACAATTGACGTAGCAACGGATGTATCAGAATTTGTAGTAGAAAAATAAACTTACGAACGGCGATGATTTTAACAATCATGATTATTTGTCAAGGCTTTACGAAACTCAGACATTTTAATCTCAGTTGCAGATGCACCTAATCTGAGACTTACTTCTAAGTATTTGTCTAAACATAAGAGAAAGCAATCTGACACTGTATTTCTGTTTCCTGAGAAAATCTTTATCGATTTGGCGGCACATTCTGGTTGATATTGTAGTTGGTTGATATCAATGTAATATTTTGTTTCAGTTCTTTTAAAGTGAATACCATTAGCGTAGGATCTGACGAAATTAATGATATTCAGGAACACTTCCCTAAAAGTCATTAGTACGCCAAGAAATGGCAATAGCATAATCAATTTCGTCTTTATAGTGTGTACATTACTCACACAGATAGACAAGGTTTTATTAAATCAGTAACTTATTTCATTTAAGAGCTACAGCTGAAGTCTGGAGAAGAGGTGACATTATATTCGGCAAGCGGTTTGACGTGTCAGAAGCATTGCTGTCAATAAGAGGGACTAACACAATTTACTATAATGTGGAAAGTGAAATATTCATTCCGGAAACAATGCAGAGGGTGAGAATGAGCGATATGGCGTTGTAATTAAACCAATGGTCTCGTATTCGGAAGCAACACTTTCTCAGAGCGTCTGCTAGTTACATAGAAATAATAGCACAGAGTGCCTTTTCGATGCACAGGGAAATATGGGATGCAGAAATTACAGATAATGTTTAGACAAAAATTCGTCTTCCGTTTTTTATTTGGTCAAATTTAGTCAATAATTGACTTCAAAGTTTTTGTTCATACTTACGACCTGCGGAAAGTGCATGTGGGAGGAGCAAACACCCGCACAGAAGACTTCCCAGTTCGTATTGACATTACTTGACAGACACGTAGAAGTAACTATTTTGATATTGCAGCGACCATGAATAAAGACACGAAGGAATTATTTACATTAGCCGCCGATGGGCATTGATTTAAATCAATGGGGAAAGCTGAAAATTTGTTCCAGACAAAGATTCGAACCTGGGTCTCCTGCTTAGTGGGCCCGGTAGGTGGAGGGGGGGGGGGGGTATTAGTATTTAACATCCCGTCGACAACTAGGTCATTAGACACGGAAGACAGAGTCGGATTAGGGAAGGATGAGGAAGAAAATCGGCCGTGTCCTTTCAAAGGAATCGTCCCGTATTTGTCTTAAGGGATTTAGGGAAATCAGGATGGCCGGACGCGGATGTGAACAGTCGTCCTCCCGAATGGGAGTCTAGTGTGCTAACCAATGCGGTACCTCACTCGGGTCCTGCTTACTAGACAGATGAGCTACGCCATCCAGACACAGAGGTCAACACAACCGAACGAACTACCCTAACTGGATGCAGCGAATAATGAGGCTAATGAGCAGGGACACTTCATTTGTTGTGTGTGAATTAGATGAGAATTTGGGGCTGACTGGAGGTGCGCAAGGGTGGTACATACAGTTGCGCTGACGACTATATGGATGGCGTTGTAGTCAGACCATCTGCCTAGTAAGTAGGAGACCTGGGTTCGAAACCAGGTATGCTAAAAATTTTCAACTTTCCCCGTTAACTTAAATAAATGCCCGCTAGCAGCTAATGTCATTAATTCCTTTGTCTCCTTATGCCACATTACCCTGACGACTTATGAAAGGTGGCTGTCTCAACCAAGTTTGGAGCAAGTCTGCTTTTTCTGTTTCATTTCTTTCACTGCTATGATTTTTCGCACATTTCGTGACCACCACGCTTAGTTTGGACAAAGCTGCTGCATGACATATTAACATGTGATACTTTTATATTTTAATTAGTTAATTGTATGTCCCTCCGACTTTTTCTTTGTGAGCTGCAGAATAGCAGTGATAGTCCTGTAAACACTATTTTGGTTCAAAAGTAATTCATAACTCTTCAGTTCTTCTCAGCGTTTTCTGTACGTCGTTTAATTTTCTGCACACGTAGGAATGGTACTCTCTATATATGAGATAAGTGATATCGAAACATGGTGCCTGACGACAGCGGTGAGTGATCATGCAGTAAATACTGAAATTAATTTGAAATGAGTTTTAAATTAATTACGATACTTTCTGCCTGAACTGTGTGAATAACAGCAAATTAAACCACAGAGATTACACTTCATAGTAATAGTACAGAACTTAAAGTCAGTCGCTGAAAATACCTCCCCAAAAAAGTTTTTTCCCGATTCAATTTGAAGAAGAGTCATTAAGGATGAGCGCTGGGCAGGTAAGAAGCTGAGGGCCTATTTCCAGGCTGCGGGCGCAGAACGTATGAGGTCAGCAGGAGGGGAAGTTGGCACAGCGCGTGAAAACGGCGTTTAGTTCGCAATGCCGCTTCGGACGGCTGGCCAAGGCCGGCGCAGATCCCTATCCCTACCCCGGGCCGCGCATTATCTCGCTCTCGACTTTTAACGGCCGCCTCAGCAACTCCACTTCCCCCTGTTAATAGTCTCAGCTTCGCGTGCTGTGTCCGTCAGCGCTTTTGTGCGTTTTTATCTCCCACAGCAGCGCGCTAGTGGTCATCAGAGGTGTGGATGATGTACGAGTACTCGCGGAACACCCGCCGGAGACGTTGTATCAATTCCGCGAAGATCTAAAAATATTATGTGAGCATCCGAGATCTCTGACGTTTGTCATAACTTATTTGTAACAACTGAGGTAATAAAAGTCATGGGATACCGCCTAATATAGTGTTGGACCTCATTCTGCCCGGTGTTGTGCAGCAACTCGATGAGGCATGCACTGAGCAAGTCACTGCAAGTCCACCGCATGAACACTGAACCACGCTCCCACCTCCACCCCCCCCCCCCTCCTCCTCGCCTCCTCGCGAAATTGTTGCCAGTGCAGAATTTTGTGCACAAACTAGCCTCTCGATTTAGTTCCAGAAACGTTCGGTGGGATTCATGCCGAAAGACCTTTCTGGCCAAATAATTATCTCGAATGTCCGGCCCCGGTAGCTGAGTGGTCAGCGTGACAGAATGTCAATCCTAAGGGCCCGGGTCCGATTCCCGGCTGGGTCGGAGATTTTCTCCGCTCAGGGGCTGGATGTTGTGTTGTCCTAATCATCATCATTGCAACCCCATCGACGCACAAGCCGCTGAAGTGGCGTCAAATCGAAAGACTTGCACCTGGCGAACGGTCTACCCGACAGGAGGTCCTACTCACAAGACAATTATTTTGTTTATTTTCTTGAATTGTCCAGAATGTTCTCCGAACCAGTCACGAACAACTGTGACTCGCAGACATAGCGAATTATCATTCATAAAAGGTCCATTGTTCTTTGGGAACCAGAAGTCAATGAATGGCTGACATTGGTCTCCAAGTAGCCGAACATAGCCATTTCCGACCCAAAGATAGGTTCAGTTGGAGCTGAGGACTAAGTCCATCCCTTGTAAACACTGTCCATACAATTATGGAGCCGGTACAGTCTGCCCAATGCCTTAGTGTCAACTTGGGTCCATGTCTTCGTAGGGTTGACGCCACACTCGAACCCAACCATTCTCTCTTATCAGTTGAAATTCATCCGACCAGCCCACGTATTTCAAGTCGTCTAAAGTCCAACCGATATTGTCACGAGCCCAGGAGAGGCACTACAGGCGTTTTCGAGCTGCTCGCAAAGTCACCCGCATTGGTCGTCTGCTGCCATAGCCCTTTAACGCCAAATTTTCCACACTACCCTACAGCAACGGACTTGGAAGAGCAGTTGAAAGGAATGGACAGTGTCTCAAAGGAGGATATAAGATGAATATCAACAAAAGCAAAACGAGGATAATGGAATGTAGTCGAATTAAGTTGGGTGATGCTGAGGGATTTAGATTAGGAAATGAGACACTTAAAGTAGTAAAGGAGTTTTGCTATTTAGGGAGAAAAATAAGTGATGATGGTCGAAGTAGAGGGGATATAAAATGTAGGTTGGCAATGGCAAGGAAAGCGTTTCAGAAGAAGAGAAATTTGTTAACATCGAGTATAGATTTAAGTGTCTGGAAGTCGTTTCTGAAAGTATCTGTATGGAGTGTAGCCATGTATGGAAGTGAAACATGGACGATAAATAGTTTGGACAAGAAGAGAATAGAATCTTTCGAAATGTGGTGCTACAGAAGAATGCTGAAGATTAGATGGGTAGATCACATAACTAATGAGGAGGTATTGAATAGAATTGGGGAGAAGAGGAGTTTGTGGCACAACTTTACTAGAAGAAGGGATCGGTTACTAGGACATGTTCTGAGGCATCAAGGGATCACCAATTTAGTATTGGAGGGCTGCGTGGAGGGTACAAATCGTCGAGGAAGACCAACAGATGAATACACTAAGCAGATTGAGAAGGATGTAGGCTGCAGTACGTACTGGGAGATGGAGCAGCTTGCACAGGATGGAGTAGCATAGAGAGCTGCGTCAAACCAGTCTCAGGACTGAAGACCACAACAACAACCCTAACGGATACGTTCGTCCTACGTCACACAGTGATTTCTGCGTTTATTTCACGCAATGTTGCTTGTTCCGTTAGCACTGACAACTCAACGCAAACGTCGCTGCTCTAAATCATTAAGGGAAGGCCGTCGGCCACTGCGTTGTCCGTGGTGAGAGGTAATGCCTCAAATTTTGTATTCTTGGTACACTCTTGACACTACGGATCTCGGAAAATTGAATCCCCTAACGAATTTCGAAATGGAATGTTCAATGCGACTAGCTCCAACTACCAGCCCGCATTCAAAGTCTGTTAGTTCCAGTCGTATGGCCATAATCTATACTTTTTCACATGACTCACCTGAGTACAAATGACAGTTCGCCAGTGCACCGCCCTTTTATACTTTGTGTAAGCGATACTATCGCTACCTTTATAAGTGCATATCGTTAGTCCATATCTTTTGTCAGCTCACTGTATAGTGAAATCAGATTTATCGAAAATAGTACGGAGAAAAAGATCTACAAACAAAACATTCATTATGGTGCTGAGATTGTCAAATCTGTTGTAAACTACGTAAATGCAAAGAATTGTGACATCTGGAATAACTATAAATGAAAACAAGTTTTGTGGACTGAACAAGCCGAATTTTTCCACCCGTTCATGTACGAGGAACATCACCGAGGTCTTCTAACAGCTATGAAGTATTGTTGTGATTCCGTAATGGTTTGGACCATCATATCGTCATTTCCTACGATTTATGGTCACAATGAAACGGAACATAGCTAATATCTTCTAAATTAACATATGTATCTGTATACATTTCTCTATACAAGTTTTCTTCGTACACGGAACTGTATTTTCCAAAAATATAATTAATCCTTTCACACAAGGTGAAAACTTGTAAGATCGGTTAGAACAGCGTCAGAATGAAATACCTCGCGTTTGTTAGACCCCATAAATGAGGGAGATGGACAATATCTAATCACTATCAACAGCATCGAAAAAGACAATGACACGTTACCACCTCCCAACTTTCTCAAAGAATCTAAACAGTTTTCTTGCGTGGAAGGAGATCAAATGTCACTGACCACCATCAACATTTATAAACGTAGATCCTATTTAGGTTTCACGCCGGCCAGCACACCAAAGACGACTTCTAAGCTGAGCTGTTGTTCGGATTACTTTGTCCAAACTATTCAGTCGCCAATGAGGGATAGATGAAAAGGGGAACGGAAATGTATAGTAATTTATTGACGATAGGAGTAAAGAGCCAGACGTGCAGTTGTACGTTATGTAACGACATAAAACAATAAGATATTATTTGCATACAACGGTATTCTGTTGTATTTCTTTCTTAGATTTCATTGCCTTGAAAGTAGTCGTGTAAAGTTTTTATTGCGTATTCGGTTCTACAGTGGCCTTTCGCTGTAAGAATAACTATTTAGTGCGTATCACTTTTCTGAATTATAGCTACTAAGTAGATTAACTTAGTACATGTGAATCATTGGCTGTTGCTATAGAATATACCAGTCAATAGTTATTTTACTGCAATTAACTGTAAATTTCCGTGTCTGAGTGGTCATTAAAAGTCTCTTATATCATCAGTTATCACTTTTTTTTCTTAGTGTTCACTGGTTTGGGATTTATTGGCACCTGTCCGGGTAAAAATCTTCCTTAAAGTGCGCACGACAGTATTCTCCTTAGACAGTTGTTGTTCGATTATCTTGTCTATTCTTTAGAAAACAATACAAAACTTCATTAAACACTTTATATTTAAAGGAAGTCGACCTAAAGCGTTGGGAAAAGTGTATAAAAAGTACAGATCATTTGTGTCTCCCTGACCTACGATAACTCGACTGCACTCCTGATAAATTGATCGGATTAAAACATACTATATTGTGAACATTATATTGGCATTCGCCTATTTATTTAAAAACTGATAATTTTGAATTTTTTAGTGGGAGAATGTATGTTTTGAAAAGAATTGTTTTCTTTAATTATACCTACCGACATGACGCAGTGGTTGAGAGAGTGAACTTTTATTCTGAGACAGTAGTTGTGAAATCACCCTGTAACCACCGGTTTCCCTGCGTCACTTGAGACAAATGCTGGGATAATTCCTTCAACAAGGAATGGAACGTCTCTCTGTCAAACTACCCAACATATATTAACGCGATACGTTTTTAAATAGACATAAGAAGTGGAAAAAATTCGCGGAATCTGCACCATAACACTATTTCCCCAAAATACACACACACACACACACACACACACACACACACACACACACACACACGCACACACAGAGAGAGAGAGAGCTTCGTGCGATTTCTGCAGGTGAAATTAATTTTAATACTTGGATTTCTTTGCTTGAGTAGTTGGAAGCTTGCCAGCTGCTCGAAAATAATTCGAGGACAAGCTTTTAATTGGTGGATGACTTCGGAATTTATCACCATCAGTTGGCGTTTCAAGTTGTAACTCTTCCAATCTTGTCGTTGGCAATTTCGTGTTAATGAGATATTCGTTTAAAAACGAAATAAAAATAAATTACTGAGGCAGCTGCGTCCTAATTCCTTTCCATGATCATAAAACGAAAAATAAGCAGTACCAGAGACAGTGAGGCTGACATCTAAACTTTTATCGGTATTCCAAACAAGACGAGTGTATTGACGTCTGTCTAGTTATCATAACGGGAATGGTCGCGTACTTGAACATTAAGCAGCTACTAAGGACGAAAATAAGACGACAAGATGTATTGAAAGTAACAGATAGAGAGAATTTTCTCTGTATCAGCAACAGTTCCCAAACGATTTGGATTGCCCTACAGAACACATTTTACTCAGGTAGCGACGATTATGTTAGAGAATAAGACAAAACCCGCATAAAGCGAACACGCTACAGATTTTATATGACTCCTTACTTAATGTCTGAAGACCACTAAAATGTAAATTACTAAATTACGATTTTGGTTGTCCTCTGCTCGAAGCTGTGTTTCACGCTTCACTGCGTTGCATTTGACACTATTTCGGTCAGACTGGATGTTTACACAAAAAACGAAGGTAACGTTCTTGACTTTGAATGCGGAGTCCTTGTTCTTTTTTGCAGCCACCTTCAGAACATTGGAAATTTGTGGTAAGATCCTGCGGAGACAAAACTACTGATTTCATCGGTCCCTAGACTTGCAAACCAGTTACTCTAACTTAAACTGACTTACGCTAAGAACAACACACACACCCGTGATCGAGGGATGACTCGAACCTTCGACGGGAGGAGCAACCCGGACCATTACAAGGCGGCCAAGACCGCGCAGGTGCCCCGCGCGGCGCAGCCACCATTAGCATCCTTCAGAGAATTATGTTGTTTCTTTTATTTTTGTCAGCGGTAACAACACAAGTATATAGTGTCCTTCATGTAAATACACGTTTTGCATTCTAATGCTTGTATTCGCAGTCTCGATAGTGTTAATTCATATGTTCATTAGACATATCCCTGTGAGTGTGAGCGCGCGGATGTGTGTGAGTGAGCGTGTGTGTGTGTGTGTGTGTGTGTGTGTGTGTGTGTGTGTGTGTGTGTGTGTTAGTATGCACGTATGTGAGGTAGTAGGATAGTTACAAGTGGAAAAACTTAGAAGATGCTGGTTCATCAGGGTAAGCGTCCAAGGGTTCAGCTTTCTTCACATCCGTTCGTACCTATTATAATGTTTGAATTTAGACACGAGGTTTCTACCTCATCGTATACCAGTTTCACATCTGCCGGTCTCAGACGAGCTTAGTGTTTCTGACCCGTAACTATCGGCAATCTGCATGTAGGCGAGAAATAAACCTTGGAGCTGAGCAGCGATGTTTTCCTTGATGTGGTGGCGAGATGGGCACTCGTTACATAAGCTTGGCAGAGGAATCACTGGCGTGTCCGCGATCTCTTTCGAGATAGAGGGAGCGAGAGAGAGATCGATAGCCTTATCGGCTATGCAGTGCGAGATCCGACCGCTGGAGAAAGCTGCCGAACAATAGCGGGCGACCTGCTCTGCCTCCTGGCCTGGTAACCCATGTAACGCCTTCACTTTCGTTTCACTGCAGCTGCCCCACATACAACACCATATTATTTTGCTGCACTCATCCACTGTAGTCCACCCGTATGGACGGAAATAAATATTCTGAAGCCATGTCAGACGTTGGAAAAAAAAAATGGGAACACCGCGAGAAATGTATACTTGAACCAGCATGCAGATGTTAGCTTAGCCTGCAGGTTGCGCTTGACCGCGAAAGGCACCTGTCTGTGCAATGGCGTGAATACGTTGCAAGCAAAAATAGTGGTCAGAACAGTAGTCTGTATAGTTGTGAGAGAGCTAGGTGGGCTGGATCTCTAACACAAATCTGTGTTCTCTTCCATTACCCATTATTTTTCCTTCTTAAATACAAAAGTCTTGCTATTTTATATTTTTTCCGAATTTATAATATGTCATGATGGTATAATTTGTCATAATCTCCTTTCTATCTTCCTAAATTGCTATCTTCTGTACATAAATTTTTAATTTTAAGTATTTCTATACCTAAATTACTTTTAACTCCATAAGTATTTAAAGCTGCAATATTCTTCAACCTCACTAACCTTAACTACAAACCAAGTATTTCATATTTTGTATACATATAATTTCATATTGTGAAAGTACGACCTGGCTTAGTAAGAAGGTGACAGGTCATTTGTAAATGGCAGCAAACAAAACAAAAAATTAAAAAAAAATATTTGTGAGTGTTACATGTCGGAACTAAGTGGATTCGAACATGGGCAAATATTGGCTCTAGTATTGTGGGTGCTATCTTAACCAAGATAGACAAAGTGATGTTTCAAGAGGTACCTTATCGAATGGCTCTGAGCACTATGGGACTTAACATCTATGGTCATCAGTCCCCTAGAACTTAGAACTACTTAAACCGAACTAACCTAAGGACAGCACACAACACCCAGCCATCACGAGGCAGAGAAAATCCCTGACCCCGCCGGGAATCGAACCCGGGAACCCGGGCGTGGGAAGCGAGAACGCTACCGCACGACCACGAGATGCGGGCTACCTTATCGAAGATTTCTATTGCGTACAGGGAACGCGGTAAACAACATCCGTTAATTCGCGACTAGAACAAAAGTAGGTGTTTCGTTATAGCGAAAGGTAGTCATGGAAAAGGCTTGTGTCGAAAAGTAAGACGCCGTTCAGCTGAATGACGCTGTCTCCACCCCTGTAAGCACTAAAATCGCTCGCAGCGAGCTCGAAAAACTGTGTACTACAGGGCGAGCCAGAATTTCAAAACTACAGATCAGTTATGCAAATACCAGTAACAGGAAAACGTAGTGCCGAAATCATAAAACACGGATTGCAGAGCAACCGGAGGATATCATTTGGTCGGATGAGACTTGTTTCAGTTCCCAACCTCTGGCCGAGTTTACGTCCCAAGGCTCAAATATAGCGGGGTTCCGGCGATGATTTGGCCGTCCATATCGTGTTGTCTCATGGGCGCGATAATTATGACTCCGCAAGGTCGCATTACTGCCAACGACTATGTGGCCATTTTGGCTGATCAGGTTCACCCCATGGTACACAGATTTTTGTCCCAAATGGTGATACTGTATTCCAAGACAGGGCCTCTGTTCCCATAACTCGTATCGTTCACGCCTGGTTTTGTGAGCACGAGGATGAGTTGTGTCATCTCTCCTAGACACCATAGTTACCAGATATCAGTATCATTGAGCATTTGGTACCTCCTTTGGAGAGAACGCTGTGTGATCAGTATCTACCTCCATCACCAGTACTTGAACTTGCAACTATTTTGCAATAAAGGGTTGAGGTTCCCTTAAAAACATAGACGATCTTTATTTACCATTCCGAGACAGCTGGAAGCTGTTGTAAATGGTAATACTCCGTATTAGAGATGGCAAAGTGTTGTCCGCCCCGATAGCTAAGTGGTCAGCGTGAAGGGTTGCAATCCTACTGGCCCGGGTTCGATTCCCGGCTGGGTCGGAGATTTTCCCCGTTCAGAGACTGGGTGTTGTGCTGTGTTCGTCATCATTTCATCCCCATCCCGCGCGCAGGTCGCCCAATGTGGCGTCAAATGCAGTTGCAAAGCGATTTAGAAAAGATTGCTGTGTGGTGTGGCAGGTGGCAGTTGACGCTAAATAACGAAAAGTGTGAGGTGATCCACATGAGTTCCAAAACAATTCCGTTGGAATTCGATTGCTCGATAAATAGTACAATTCTCAAGGCTGTCAATTCAACTAAGTACCTCGGTGTTAAAATTACGAACAACTTCAGTTGGAAAGACCACATGGATAATATTGTAGGGAAGGCGAGCCAAAGGTTGCGTTTCATTGGCAGGACACTTACAAGATGCAACAAGTCCACTAAAGAGACAGCTTACACTACACTCGTTCGTCCTCTGTTAGAATATTGCTGCGCGGTGTGGGATCCTTACCAGGTGGGATTGACGGAGGACATCGAAAGGGTGCAAAAAAGGGCAGCTCGTTTTGTATTATCACGTAATAGGGGAGAGAGTGTTGCATATATGATACGCGAGTTGGGATGGAGGTCATTAAAGCAAAGACGTTTTTCGTCGCGGCGACATCTATTTACGAAATTTCGGTCACCAACTTTCTCTTCCGAATGCGAAAATATTTTGTTGAGCCCAACCTACATAGGCAGGAATGATCATCAAAATAAAATAAGAGAAATCAGAGCTCGAACAGAAAGGTGTTCGTTTTTCCCGCGCGCTGTTCGGGAGTGGAATGGTAGAGAGATAGTATGATTGTGGTTCGATGAACCCTCTGCCAGCACTTAAATGTGAACTGCAGAGTAATCATGTAGACGTAGATGTAGACAAGGCGGCCGGACCTGACACACAAGGGGCCTCTCGGCCAACGACGCCCAACGCTCATTTCCATTTCCATGGCAAAGTGTTTTGCTTTAGTTGTTCCCATGTTCTTGTACACCTCCTGAATGTATTAGACTAGAGCGTTTTCAAACAGCAAACGACACATTTTCGAACTAAGCTTTACTAGAATGAGGCTCACGGTCAATTCAGTCAGTACGTTGAACAATCAGAACTTGTGCAGACAAAGGTGATGTGGGAAGACAGGGCTGGTTGTGATGATAAAATACAGGTGGGGGCAGGCAACCACAGTAAGTTGTAGCAACGATGAGATCGAGCACAACGGATCTACTTATGAGGGGATATTGTTATTCTCGTCCAAACTGCGGATTCTCATTCAAGAGCCTCTAGTACCGACGACAGTAGTGCGCCGTCCATCATAAAGCTGAATACATCAAAGATTAAAGCACAATTTCGAGCCAAGAGGTTGCTACTATCTTTACGAACTGTAAAGCCTCTCTCATTTCCGTTTCGCCAAGGCTAGTATCGTTAACACAACAAGGACTTAACATTTACGTGCATAACGTATGAAATTAACACATTTGATACTCTCCTTATTGCACATCTTGGACTTCAATCATTTCATTAGAATAATATACCATACGAGGGCTGTAAAAAAATAACTGGATAACCATATACAAGCTATGAGACGTTATGCAACTGCATTTCGAACTCTAAAAGCACGAAACGTTTGTCCGGGTTATGCTAAAATTACAGTAGATGACAAATATACAGTACACAATAATATAGACTTAGGTGTAATATGAAGCAGGTATTTCAAATGAACTGAACACATAAGCAACAGCAACTTATAAAGTGAAGAAACTATAATTCTAGGATATGAGAATCGTTGAAACTGATTGACGGATCCAGTAGCATGAAAGAATACAACCATAGTGTTCTTTAGCTACTATCGGAAATAAGAAAATGGTTAAACAAGTTCTGCTTTTATGAATGATATTTTTGAAGTCTGTGTCACAACATAATTAAGTTGTAAATAAATTACTGCTCGAACAACCACAGTCTTCATTTTAATTCCAGTCTAGCGATAGTATGCATAAACCACGCAAATTTCCTGGTATCAAATTCAGTAAGAACTGATACGCTTTTAGAAATATGAATATTCTTAAGATGTCATTCCAAATTAAATAACAACACTCAAAAGAGTTTGCTACACATCAAGTACGGTAATGTATGGCAGGAATCAACTAAATCAACTGAAATCACTGTGCACTATTTTCAGTTACCTCGTTGGTGGTATGCTTTGCAGTAACATGGATAACACTTTGATACACTCTTCCTCTTTTTTCACATTCGTTGATCTAGGCTAGCGGGAAGTTCACATTGAGTGTCACACAAAATCCGAGGGACAGCTAGAAGTACTCCAAGGCCGAAAACTTTGACTCGTCATGTAAAAGTTGACCGACTCAAAATATTACAGCTTTCGCTAAACGCAAGCCCCAGTGTTTTGATATATAAGAGTTAGAATTCGGTTTCTAATGGTACACTGAGAACTGAGTACTATTGTGTGAACTGCATCCTGTCTAAGAGGCGTATTTTCTCCCTTCAGATAATATTGTGAAATCGTCTCCGGTTTTAGTTGTTTATTGTTATTTCAGTGCGTGGTAGCATAGAGAGGTATTTTAGATACCATGCCATATACCTTTTTTTCAGTATGTACCTTCTGCTAGTTAAATAACGTTCTCACGAAAGAGAAAGAGTTTCTGTTTCCGAACAACCACCTAGTCTTTCACATGCACGCTGAGATACATTAATGAAAAGACTGTACTCTTCCAGTTATCGTCTCAGTGTTATGTAAGTACTTATTTTGGTTTAATGCATTTTTTTATATCATAAATATTTTGTTGTAAAAATAGTAAAAAATCCGTTCACAAAAATACGCTACAAATTTGCCAGTTACCTTTTAATGTAGGCATGTAATATAATAGTTCTTCGCAAGAATCGATGCATGTGAAATATGAGCACTGCACTTCAGAGGAGAAATTCCAGGTCCGATTCCGACACGATCGAAATTTTCCGATAGGTCCGAGGCCCCTAGCGTGAAATGTTAACGAAATTCACTGTCTGTGAACTTTAGAAGGACTCTGTACTCAATCCCAAATGTCAGCGCGGTCTCCTCTGCTGTTGCATAATACATTGATTTGGAGCACGTTGCAGCGAGGGTGCATCCTCTGTCAATACCGAGAAGGTCGCGATGATTCACAGAAGTTCGCACTGTACAGAGTCCTTAGAAAACGTTACGAGGGTTTGTCTTTGGCTGCCACAAGTTAATGAGTGGTTTCAATAGAATATGGACCATTTAGCTTACGTCAGTCCTCGACAGTTGGTTCCAAGGAAACCATAAATTAAGTGTCCAGACATAAGATGCCCTCAAAGTTTGTATTTTCGATTATGGTGACTAACCAATGGAAAATAAGATTTTTTAACAACGTCTGTATTTTGGATTCTATTTGAGTTTATAATGAATAATTACGTTAGCTGTAATTCTAACCTGGTTAGACATGGAAATTCGGAAAACTAGGTACAAATCATAAATTCGAGGCAGAAATGTTATAGTCATTGTGCAATGACGTCACTATATGAAACGTAATCCCACGAAACGACGTATTTTCAGATGCTGTAGTGATATGGTAAGGACACACACACACACACACACACACACACACACATACACACACACACACACACACAAAGAAACACACACAAACTCGTTCTCCGTTCTCTCCCTCTTTCACTCACCGTAAATGTATGCGTTTCTGACAATCACTTTATATTTTCAGCTTAGGAGCACTATTGACATCCTCGAGATACAGATGTTTTTGATTCTTATAGTGTTATAGGCAAAAAGTGTGTCACTGACGTTAAAAAGAGAGATCACTTTGCTTAAACTGCTTACTGTCAATAAATATAGCTGCTCCTGCTCTTATGCAACCAAACAAACAGTCTTGTCGTGCTATACCTAACACGCTAGGGGCGATCTTTTTACAAGCAGGAGACCGCGAAAGATTTTCATCTGAAAAATAGTAACTAAATGTAATTTCCAGATATCCTACATTATAATTCGCATTATATCGAATCTGTGCTGAAGGTAAAAATTAGTTTGTCGAGTAAAAAGTCTGCGAAAAACTTACGTAACACAGTCGCATGAAGCGACCCTCAAACAGTTACGTAACACAGGGCTAACGTAATACACCGTTAAGCGCTCACAGGATTCTATGACAGCGAAGCTGTAGTGTGAAATTTCGTTTATACAGGAACGTGTTCTTGCTAGACTGTGATTTACTCTTTCTACTCTACTTGTGACAATTAGACCATTTTGGAGCAAACAGCGACAATTTTCATAATCCTACAAGTAAAATAATCTTTGTGGGATGAAGCATTCTCACTGTAATCATTGTGCACTGAAGATAATGAATGAATTTCTATGAGGAATTAGCTTAGTTTTATTTCATTACGATAAATAACAGACAAAAGCCGAGGATCAAATGTAGTCTTTGAAGAAGGACTGAATAGATACCAACGTATGAGGAATCGAAACATCGTGCATTCTACGAAATACTTTGTTCTATTTTACGCAAGGCGAACCTTCCAACTTGATGCCATATTGAGCCCCTGCGCGTCCGTCACGTCGAGTTGAAATTTATACCGTAGATTATTTTGAAACAGTTCTGCGCTTGTCCTGAAAGAAAAGATGAAATGTTCAAGATCTCAGCCTAATTTAGAGGACGGATCTTTTCTGCTAAATACTAGGGAGCTGAGATTGCGATAAAGGGTTCGCAGTTAAGAACTTACGGAGGAGATTTTCAGCTTCAGCTTTTGCGTTTATGGAAAACTTCCCGATAATTTCGATCGGAATCATTTCAATTGAGCTCTTTTTAATCTTTTTCTGGGACAATCTATCCAGACAAAAATATGGTCACCTACTGTTGAAATGCACATTTGTTAAGGAGAGTGAAGTCGATATCTTTCTCGACGTGTATCACAGTGCGTAGTGCCAGTGACTGCGATGAGTGCATATAAGGTGCAGTGTCAGTACACCACCAATTGAGCTGCCGATATGAATTTTTCCATTCATCATTTTAAAAAAATTAAAAATAAAACAATAATAATAATAATAAAACTTATAAATGTTCAATAAATGTTCAGCATGTGGGCATATTTACAAATTAATTAGCGACATAAATCCAACATGTGTCGTTCCACGTCATTACGATTTATCGTGCAAATACTTCACGGAACATGAAACTAACTGACTTCGCCACAGAACTGAGCCCTTACACCACGAAACATTGTTGAGATGTTTGCGGCTTTTAGGCTTGAGCATATCCGCAAAATCAAATGCTCAGGAACTAAACGCCACTACCAGCCTTTCCCTTCATTTAATAACTTCTGGCGAAAAGATTTTCTTACAGCGGCAAGATTCGAAGGGACTAACTCAGTATAGACCATTACCAAACTACCTGGCGTTAGTTAACGCGGCTGTGGATACATGTAATCTCAGAAATTGATTAATTATCCGTCACACAGATATATGTACTAAATCAGTCTCTACTCATACAACAGACGGGAAAATCAAACGCAACAAAATACATTGGAGGCTGACGTAGTATAAGAGCAATGTTTGTGACCGCCAAGCAAAATATAGATATGCTTAACTGAGCTGCTATACACGAGGTAAATTAACTGCGGTTTCTAGTTTCTGGCTCTCGACGACACAGCTGTATCTATACCGACCAAGGGCATTTACTTTTGGTCGTAATAAAAAAGAATATCCGGTTGAATACAGCCTCAACTGCAAACACGGTGTACGGAATTCGCATCAAAACTGTGCAGCACTCACTTCACAGACTGGTAGCAACATACATTGTAAAATAATTGCATCTCTGACATACGGAGTGGCGATTTTGTCGGGGGTGCTAACGGGTATGAGTGCAGATATTTCTTTTGGTGACAGAGCGAAGTACTTAACGACACTGGATCGCTATTTACGTCGTTTGCAAATTAATAGTTGTAACCACTTTAAGCCGTTTTTGGCTGGTTAGATCTCCAAGTACACGTGGCGGCAGCAAGCTTTTAATGATTGTTTTCCGCTAGGCAGCAGTCAGGTGTTGAAGTGTGGACGCAGAATGGTTAGTCTATAGTCACAGACACAGTCCACAGTGGTGCAGAACGACCGTGCAGAAAGCATCAGGTAGCAAAGTTTATTACGTGTTTACGGGAAGACTGTTCGACGCACAGAAAAAAGGCCAACACATAGATGTGTGTACAGCAGTCAGGTGTTGAAGTGTGGACGCAGAATGGTTAGTCTATAGTCACAGACACAGTCCACAGTGGTGCAGAACGACCGTGCAGAAAGCATCAGGTAGCAAAGTTTATTACGTGTTTACGGGAAGACTGTTCGACGCACAGAAAAAAGGCCAACACATAGATGTGTGTACACATTAAGGTACCACATATAAAAACATCTACAGTCATACCCGTTACACCCTGCATTCTTTAAGCAGCTACGCAGAGAACAAGTAATGTAATTGCATCACGGTAGCCAAAGGCTTTAATTTGATGCCTACGATACTAGTTGTGTTAGTTATCAGGCTAAGATAGTGACACTGTTCGGCGAATAGGTTTAGACCAAGAGGAATCACTTGTTAATAATTTGAAGGGTACAGCAACGGGAATTTTTAATTTAAAGTTTCCGATAAAGATTGAGATATTAAGAGCAATCACTAGAATGATTTGCCCGTTTAGCAGTAACTAACAAGTAATTGAAGATATGACGTCTTGAAGGCATAGCGGACACTATTAACATTATGAAGAAAGATAGACACTACTCGAGTCATTTTTAATCACATTACTGTGTTTGCACAGAAACTGTATGGCTACAACAATGCCGATATACACGGTGGTGGCAAAAGTCATGGGATACGTCCTAATATCGTGTCGGTGTCTACCTTGGTTACAGGTCATCTTCAGATTAATATCAGATTACTAACTATTCGCATCAAGAAGACTCTCAGCCTGAAGTAGCTGTTTCGACTGAAACTGAATGGTGTCGGCCCATAAAGACAGATTTCTGGGCGCAGCTAACCTAGTCCACTTTAACTAATAGACGATACTGTACTTGTAAACCCAACTATATTATTAGTTACAAATACTGTGAAGTGTTTCTCCTCTGTTGTTGTTGTTGTGGTCTTCAGTCCTGAGACTGGTTTGATGCAGCTCTCCATGCTACTCTATCCTGTGCAAGCTTCTTCATCTCCCAGTACCTACTGCAGCCTACATCCTTCTGAATCTGCTTAGTGTATTCATCTCTTGGTCTCCCTCTACGATTTTTACCCTCCACGCTGCCCTCCAATACTAAATTGATGATCCCTCGATGTCTCAGAATATGTTCTACCAACAGATCCCTTCTTCTAGTAAAGTTGTGCCACAAGCACCTCTTCTCCCCAATTCTATTCAATACCTCCTCATTAGTTATGTGATCTACCCATCTAATCTTCAGCATTCTTCTGTAGCACCACATTACGAAAGCTTCTATTCTCTTCTTGTCCAAACTATTTATCGTCCACGTTTCACTTCCATACATGGCTACACTCAATACAAATACTTTCAGAAATGACTTCCTGACATTTAAATCTATACTCGATGTTAACAAATTTTTCTTCTTCATAATAGTATGACAGTATTTGCACAGAAACAGTATGTCTACAACGACGCCGCTATACAATGAGGTGACAAAAATCATGGGATACCTCCGAATATCGTGTCGGATCTCCTTTTGCGCGGCGTAGTACAGCAGATCAACGAGGCATGGGGTCTACAAGTCTCTTAAAAAGTTTCCTGTAGAAATAGTGAACCATACTGCCTCTACAGCCGTCCATAATTGCGAAATTATTGCTGGTGTAGGATTTTGTCCGCGAACTGACTTCTTGATTATGTCATATAAATGTTTAACGAGATTCATGTCGAGGGATCTAGGTGACCGAACCATTCACTCGGACTGTCCAGAATGTTCTTCGAACCAATCGCGAACAACCGTGGCCCGGTGACATGGCGCACTGTCATCCACAAAAATTCCATCGTTGTTTTGTTTTGGGACATAAAGTCGATGTATGGCTTAAAATGGTCTCCAAGTAGCCGAAAATTCAGAAGACCCAGTCCATTCCATGTAAACACAGCCCACACCATTATGGAGCCACCATCAGCTGGCACAGTGCCTTGTCGACAGAGTCCATGGCTTCGTGAGGTTTGCACTGTTGTGGCGTAACAAGCTCGCTACGCCACACTGAGAAGGAAGCCGAAAGGCACGCGTACACACACGCCGACTGGCGTCAAGTCTGGAACAGGATACGTTATGACTGCTATAAAGAAAATACGTAGCTGTGGAATATACTTAACTTTTAATGCTTCCTTTGGTACATCTCTCTTGACTATACAAATAAGACTCGTAAGATACATGCACTGTGACAATTGGCGCCTTGCTAAGTCGTAGCCATTAACTTAGCTGAAGGCTATTCTAACTGTCTCTCGGCAAATGAGAGCAAAGGCTTCGTCAGTATAGTCGCTAGCAACGTCGTCGTACAACTGGGGCGAGTGCTAGTAAGTCTCTCGAGACCTGCCGTGTGGTGGCGCTCGGTCTGCGATCACACAGTGGCGACACGCGGGTCCGACATGTACTAATGGACCGCGGCCGATTTAAGCTACCACCCAGCTAGTGTGGTGTCTGGCGGTGACACCACATGCACCACAGTCGAACCCTATCTTCAGTTCTTAACAACTGAAATCGTGACTCATCTGATCAAACCCCAGTTTTCCAGTTTTTCCAGTCCAGCCACCATCAGCTTGCACAGTGCCTTGTCGACAGAGTCCATGGCTTCGTGAGGTTTGCACCACAGTCGAACCCTATCTTCAGTTCTTAACAACTGAAATCGTGACTGATCTGATCAAACCCCAGTTTTCCAGTTTTTCCAGTCCAGCCACCATCAGCTTGCACAGTGCCTTGTCGACAGAGTCCATGGCTTCGTGAGGTTTGCACCACAGTCGAACCCTATCTTCAGTTCTTAACAACTGAAATCGTGACTCATCTGATCAAACCCCAGTTTTCCAGTTTTTCCAGTCCAGCCACCATCAGCTTGCACAGTGCCTTGTCGACAGAGTCCATGGCTTCGTGAGGTTTGCACCACAGTCGAACCCTATCTTCAGTTCTTAACAACTGAAATCGTGACTCATCTGATCAAACCCCAGTTTTCCAGTCATCTAGGGTCCAACTGATATGGTCACGAGCCCAGGAAAGGCGCATCAGGCGATGTCGTGCTGTTAGCGAAGGCACTAGCGTCGGTCGTCTGCTGACAAAGCCCCTTAACGCCTAACTACGCCGCACTGTCGTAACGGATAAGTTCATTGTTCGTCCCACATTGATTTCTGCGGCTGTTTCACGCAGTGTTTCTGGTTTTTTAGCTCTGACTACTCGACACAAACGGTGCTACTCTCGGTCGTTAAGTGAAGGCCGACGACCACTGCGCTGGCTAAGGAATTCTCGGCACAGTCTTGACACTGTGGGACTCGTAATGTTGAATTCCCTAACGATTTCTGTAATGTCCCATGCGTCTAGCTACAACTTACCACATTGCTCTCGTCGTGCGGCCATAATCACGTCGATGTCCTTTCCACATGAATCACCTGAGTACAAATGACAGCTCCGCCAATGCACTTCCCTTTTATACCTTCTGTACGCGATATTACCACCGTCTGTATATGGCTTCTATCCCCTTAGTACATTTGGAAATAGTATTAACAGCTAACGTTGGTAGCGACGGGAAACAAGTAAATATCGATCGAAGTTACACTCTGCCTTCCGACTTTTTTCAAAACAGCTACTCCCGTAAGAGAGTCTTCTTAGAGCGAGCGATTGAGAGATATGGATCTGAAGACGACGGTAACCGGTATTCCGAGTTTCTTCAGCAACAAAAGCAGTCCGCGTGGGTGGAACTGGGGCCTCGGGTGATGGACACCAGAGGCAGACATGAGAAACTCTGTTCGCATTCCACTCTCACTGCAACAATGGAGGGACGGGCCGGTCATTACCCTAATGAAGCACTCCCCTGCAGATCAATGCCGCCCACTTGTGCGCGGCAGTTATTTATGCACGCAGGCGAAAAAATCGCGACCCGCGCTGGCAGGTGGGGAATGAGAACCGGCGCCTCCCCAAACAGTGGAATCTGGAGCGCGAAATGAGGCGCCGCGCTTTCAAGTTCCGTTGGTATCAGGAACTAAGGAACACTTAAAGAGGAGTACCAAATGAAAGATTAACACGACAGCGGTTCCGTTATTAACCGTTATTTAACCGCGTGACATTTACGTCTGGAATGACAACTGAAAATTTGCGACAGGATCTGAGCTCAAATGTGGTTCAAATGGCTCTAAGCACTATGGGACTTAACATCTGAGGTCATCAGTCCCCACTTAAAACTACCTAACCTAAAGACATTACACACATCCATACCCGAGGCAGGATTCGAACCTGCGACCGCAGCAGCAGCGCGGTTCCGGACTGAAGCGCCTAGAACTGCTCGGACACAGCGGCCGGCTAGCTCAAATGTGGATTTTCTGCTTTTCATGGGTAGTCGTCTGTGTAAGCACGTCTCGTGGCTCCGCCCATTCCTTAATGTCACTCTGTGTTCGCTCCTATCTGACAAACGCTAAGAAGCTGACTTTCCACCGTCATGTTTCAGTATTGTCCAAGACGCCGGCCCTCATACGAGCTTAAGTGGTGAAGTAACTTGCATGGATGGTTTTACATACGTCCTGTTGACCTGCACTAATGTCCAGAAAATCGTTCTACCAACATTAATTTATAGTCGCCTCAGTTTTCTCAGCTGAACTATTAGAAAAATATTCAGAAGAAGGAATGATTTTGAAAATGCAATTGCCCACTATCCTAGTCTTCTTGTGCTGTATTTCTTGTCAGCAACTGGTAAGTGAGAGAACAAAATTAACGCACGCAATGAATGGAGTTCATAGTTGGTCACAGTCTCGTCTGGTATCCATTTCTTCAATTTTGTACCTTCCATGGTGTGAACCATGATGGAATCAACAGCTGATACAGAATAGGAAAAACATGTATTTTTTGTACTTTTATTCCTCTCTTCTTCTTTTTCTTTTACCATTCACGTGTATTTATAAGTATCAAATTTACATGCTGTCGATTTTACAGCCACCTTAAGGCAACTAGCATTGACACAGGTATCGACATAAACCCGCAGTCTATGTTATCTGGGGATTGAGTGCTCTTTCTGCTTCAGTAGAATGCGTAATTATTACACTATGCCAGGTTTTAGGAAAGCCAGCTGTCTTCCACATTGTTTTGATACAGGGAAAAACAGTTTTGTCACGTTCTCAGTCAGAAAACGACACTGACTGAGGACTGATGCCTGCTTCCTTGTTAGGTGCCCGGAGATGGAGCAATTTGGTTCTGAAATTGATAGTTTGTAAATTTGACGTCAATACATGCATCTGAGTGGAAAAGGTCAACGCTATCAGTACTACACTCCTGGAAATGGAAAAAAGAACACATTGACACCGGGGTGTCAGACCCACCATACTTGCTCCGGACACTGCGAGAGGGCTGTACAAGCAATGATCACACGCACGGCACAGCGGACACACCAGGAACCGCGGTGTTGGCCGTCGAATGGCGCTAGCTGCGCAGCATTTGTGCACCGCCGCCGTCAGTGTCAGCCAGTTTGCCGTGGCATACGGAGCTCCATCGCAGTCTTTAACACTGGTAGCATGCCGCGACAGCGTGGACGTGAACCGTATGTGCAGTTGACGGACTTTGAGCGAGGGCGTATAGTGGGCATGCGGGAGGCCGGGTGGACGTACCGCCGAATTGCTCAACACGTGGGGCGTGAGGTCTCCACAGTACATCGATGTTGTCGCCAGTGGTCGGCGGAAGGTGCACGTGCCCGTCGACCTGGGACCGGACCGCAGCGACGCGCAGATGCACGCCAAGACCGTAGGATCCTACGCAGTGCCGTAGGGGACCGCACCGCCACGTCCCAGCAAATTAGGGACACTGTTGCTCCTGGGGTATCGGCGAGGACCATTCGCAACCGTCTCCATGAAGCTGGGCTACGGTCCCGCACACCGTTAGGCCGTCTTCCGCTCACGCCCCAACATCGTGCAGCCCGCCTCCAGTGGTGTCGCGACAGGCGTGAATGGAGGGACGAATGGAGACGTGTCGTCTTCAGCGATGAGAGTCGCTTCTGCCTTGGTGCCAATGATGGTCGTATGCGTGTTTGGCGCCGTGCAGGTGAGCACCACAATCAAGACTGCATACGACTGAGGCACACAGGGCCAACACCCGGCATCATGGTGTGGGGAGCGATCTCCTACACTGGCCGTACACCACTGGTGATCGTCGAGGGGACACTGAATAGTGCACGGTACATCCAAACCGTCATCGAACCCATCGTTCTACCATTCCTAGACCGGCAAGGGAATTTGCTGTTCCAACAGGACAATGCACGTCCGCATGTATCCCGTGCCACCCAACGTGCTCTAGATGGTGTAAGTCAACTACCCTGGCCAGCAACCATAAAAAAATAGGATAAAACTTACAAATTCAATTTTTTTTCTATACTTCCTAATCACAAGTACGCGAGGACAAGAACGTGCGGACAGAGAGATGTGTTTAGTAATACAAAAATATCTGGACACTATTTTAATTACATTATCCCCTCCCTCCCCCCCCCCTCCAAATCGTTCAAATGGCTCTGAGCACTATGTGACTCAACTGCTGAGGTCATAAGTCCCCTAGAACTTAGAACTACTTAAACCTAACTAACCTAAGGACATCACACACATCCATACCCGAGGCAGGATTCGAACCCGCGACCGTAGCGGTCGCGCGGTTCCGGACTGTAGCGCCTAGTACCGCTTGGCCACTCCGGCCGCCCCCCCCCCCCCTCCCCCAGATATCTTCGGTACTGATCTGTGACATTTTAGAGTAGCATTCCGCATATAAAGCTGGCCATCGCGGGCCCTTTAAGCACTTATATTGGATTAAATATAATTATTTAAATCTTATCCTGCAGTCTTGACAAAATTGCAACAGAGTGAACCGTAATACTTTCAAATGTTATCCACAGACATTCGCCTCAAACGACAGTGGAGCTGTGAGTCTGGACACAAAGAGCCAACATGTCTTCCTTGCCCTACACACAGGATCAGACGGACAGCCGGTGGCGTACTGTTTAGAGTTCATCTCAAGGCCAATCTGATAGCTCGGCGCTGGCCTTCAGCTAAATGTGCTGCGTTATCCCAACGGTATCCTACTGCTACCGCTGCTGCTGTGTGGCTCCACTCTCTACAGCGTTTCCGCACGAAAGGGCGCATGCACTCAAACCAGGCGTAAGATAAAACATCTACCAAAAAAATTACATTTGCACTCATACCTGGCATAAGACGAAACATCTCCAAGAAGAATCGTATTTGAAGCAATACCTACACCCAGATGCAAGACACAAGCACCACTAAAACATTTTCTATTAAGTGAGCACAATTCGCTTGGTTCACACAGACTCTCATCCCTATAGTAAGCAGATTTAACATATTCTGACGTCAACTAGGAACAGCACTTTTCGCTTGTATGTGCGCCCATCCCATTCTTTGGCGTCTAATGTACTTTAGATTCACCATTTGCTTTCAAAATGGTTCAAATGGCTCTGAGCACTATGCGACTTAACATCTGAGGTCATCAGTCGCCTAGAACGTAGAACTAATTAAACCTAACGAACCTAAGGACATCACACACATCAATGCCCGAGGCAGGATTCGAACCTGCGACCGTAGCGGTCGCCCGGTTCCAGACTGTAGCGCCTAGAACCGCACGGCCACTCCGGCCGGCCCATTTGCTTTCCTCAAATTCTTTACGGTGACAACCTTAGTGGCTACCAGATGTCACCATTCTGGTGGCGAATGAGTGAGTGGATAAGCGTGAAAATGACTGCAAGCGAACTGGCATCCAAAGCTCATGAAATATTGACCGAAATGACATGCAAAGGAAGAGCAAGTAAATTTAAGAAGAACTAAAGTTACTGGGAGAATCAGTTGGGCTTCGGATAAAACTTAAAGACGCAAGTTATGATGACGTTTTGCTTCTATATGGGAAAACATACAGAAGCTCGTGATATCTACATTAAGTCTCTAGAGCAAGGTTAAAAAAATTTAAGAGGAACAAAACATGCACAGTCCGAAGTGTGGGACTAAATTACAGAGACCGATAAGTGATTTTCAAATATTTAGCGGAAAAAAAGGAAGACAGAAGGACTAATAAAAGTGAAACGATTGTATATTTCTGTTAACAGTGCCTTACGTAGGTAACAAATTGCAGCTTATTATCACACTTATTTAACTTGGGTTTCAAAGAATCGATTAATCAAGCGAAAGAAAATTTCAGAAGAGGGTTAGAAACGCAGGGAAACTGATAAAAATGTCAAAATTCACATACGTTATGGTGGAATGTAAGGAAGACTAAAGGGATAATTTAACTTCATCAGCAGTCCACTTAAAAAAGGAATTGTAGTCAGAGTGAAAAAGGTGAAACCGATCGATAGTAACAGAAAGGACAACAGCAAATTACCAGGTATCAAAACTGGCAAGACACGTACTGAAAGGAACGTAGGAATTTTCCTGCCTTGGCAGCAAGATTATGCACCACGGTCGAATCGAGAAACACATCACGAGCAAATTTGCGCAGACGAAAATAGCTCCTCTGCTATGAAACATCGGCAGAGGAATGAGGAAGAATATGACAAAGACACCATTCTCCACACACACACACACACACACACACACACACACACACACACACACACACACAGAAGTATGCAACATACACGTCTCATGACACATCATGGAATGGAAGTGGAAGCTAAAACAAAAGGACCGTGAGAGGAAGAAACTGGAAACTATCTACTTGTGGCATTACGAAAAGAGGTTAGACATAAAGTACGTAGCTGATGTACGAAGTGAAGAGAGGCTACTTATGTGTGGCACTACGAAAAGACGTTAAAAAATAAGTATACAGATAAAGTACGAAGTGGATGCTAACTACAAAGCACTACAGTGGATAGAAATGTATGTAGAACCCTTACTAGGAAACTGAAAGATTAGTGGAACATCTTCTACGGTGCCATGACATACTAATAGGGACAATAGAAGGAGTAGTAGAAAGGTAAAATTTTAGTGGCAGTTGAAAGTTAGGTAATTTAATAGAGATAATCAAGAATAACGGGGGTAGTGATGTGAAAATAATAGCAACAGAGAGAAGGCGATCTAAGGCAGCCGCGGACTAATCGAAAGTTTGATGACTCTGAGAAAAGCAACTTTTTGCGCACCTCCGTAGACCGAAGCCCATTTGATCTGTTGCCATCAGATACGCTTTTCTCACAGCAAAATGTGATGACAAAATGTGAATCTCTCATTGTGGCTTCCATATATATGCAGGATATACAATCCTCGACCACTTGTGCTTTCGGATGTCACAATTCAAAATTTATCGATAATGACTCCACTAACATGCGTTGCATGAATTAGGATCTCAGTGCTGTTAGCAGTTTTGAGAGCAAGGAAAAACAGAGCCTTTCTCGTCATTTGCTGCGCACCGCTTGTTTATCCAATGAAGTATAAGCAAACACCGAAAAAAATCTTTTATTGAGATTATCTTGCCAGCAATCTTCTCACCGACGTGAAAATATTACCAATTAGTAGCAGTCCCGATACTACTGGTGGGTGTTATGTAATCCTTACGAAACTCCATTTCGTGAAACACGCGCCGCTGAAGTGCGAGACTTAATAAGTAATTCTATTTATGAAAGTGACTTTCAAAAGTGATTAATTACTGCAAATGGAAGTTTATTAGCGAAACGGCTCCACTCACTGAGAATCGTCGACACGTTAATCTGAAAATCCTATAAAAATATTGAAATGGTACCTTGATACCAAAACTATGCAATCATGTAACCAGTCATTCGTGAATTTAAACATACTTTTTCACGAACATATCTTATAAAGTTCATACAGCTATTCATTAAGTGGATGATATGTTAAGACATTTTTAATAGCAACAAATTAGCTTTTATCACGTAACTCGAATTTCACTAAAGTCCCAGAAAAATCTGTCTGTTCGTTCATAAACATTACGTAACTTGTTTTTCGCTAGGTATTCATATGATTTCGTATTTATAGTTATAGCACATTTTACCTGCAAAGGGAACAAGAATTTTGTATACCAAATGTCATTTAATTCTCAAGTACGTCAACTATAGCAATTTTTCGTGTTTTTCAAAGGTTGATCTACCTCCGTTGCTTGCGATTGGTCCTCTCCTCGCGTGTCTGGCATAGTTAAGAAAGGAAGGTGCTATCATAATCTGTAGGTTTTGACATTAGACATAGTAGGGAGCACTGCCAACGTGTTCCTTTTGGTCTAGAACAGAAGACTAGTTAATTCGTACCAGTTTGTCTAAAGAAACATTACTAACAGGCATGATATGTTTTGTCACTGCAGCCTCTACCATCTCAGTTACAGCGATACTTTAGAAGACTGAGGGAGATATAAAGAATGTTTCGTTTAAGCTGAATATTTTTAAACATTTTTAAACCGAATTTTATCATACACATAACAACATTATAAGTGAAACGCTATAACGCTCTATTTTTAATATTTTCATGAAGTTTCAAGTGTCGTATCACTTGGAAGATGTTGCGCACAACTAAGCAATCGCATGGCATTTATCCTAGATATTCCATGCTATTTGTGACAGACGTTAAGCTAAACGAGCTCGAAACGCAACATATTAGAACGGAATACAACAAACAGTTTTTGTGATAATTTACCGTGTAAATTCAGTCAGAACACACTACTGGCGGTTAAATTGCTACACCAAGAATAAATGCAGATGATATACGGGTATTCATTGGACAAATATATTATACTAGAACTGACGTGTTATTACATTTTCACGCAATTTGGGTGCATAGATCCTGAAAAATCAATATCCAGAACAACCACCTCTGGCCGTAATAACAGCCTTGATACACCTGGGCATTGAGTCAAACAGAGCTTGGATGTCGTGTACAGGTACAGCTGCCCATGCAGATTCAACACGACACCACAGTTCATCAAGAGTAGTGACTGGCGTATTGTGAGGATCCAGATGCTCGGCCACCATTGACCAGACGTTTTCAATTGGTCAGAGATCTAGAGAATGTTCTGGCCAGGGCAACAGTCGAACACTGTGTGTACCCAGAAAGGCCCGTACAGGACCTGCAACATGCGGTCGTGCATTATCCTGCTGAAATACAGAGTGTCGCAGGGAACAAATGAAGGGTAGAGCTACGGGTCGTAACACATCTGAAATGTAACGTCCACTGTTCAAAGTGCCGTTAATGCGAACAAGAGGTGACCGAGACATGTAACCAATGGCACCCCACACCATCACGCTGGGTGATACGCCAGTATGGCGACGACAAATACACGCTTCCAATGTGCGTTCACCGCGATGTCGCCAAACACGGATGCGACCATCATGATGCTGTAAACAGAACCTGGATTTATCCGAAAAAATGACGTTTTGCCAGTCGCGTACCCACGTTCGTCGTTGAGTACACCATCACAGGCCCTCCTGTCTGTGATGCAGCGTCGAGGGTAACCGCAGCCATCCGAGCTGATAGTCCATGCTGCTGCAAAAATCGTCGAACTGTTCGTGCAGATGGTTGTTATCTTGCAAACGTCCCCATCTGTTGACTCAGGGATCGAGACGTGGCTGCACGATCCGTTACAGCCATGCGGATAAGATGCCTGTCATCTCGACCGCTAGTGATACGAGGCCGTTGGGATCCAGCACGGCGTTCCGTATAACCCTCTTGAAACCACTGATTCCATATTCTGCTAACAGTCATTGGATCTCGACCAACGAGAGCAGCAATGTCGCGATACGATAAACCGCAATCGCGATAGGCTACAATCCGACCTTTATCAAAGTCGGAAACGTGATGGTACGCATTTCTCCTCCTTACACGAGGCATCACAACAAAGTTTCACCAGGCAACGCCGGTCAACTGCTGTTTGTGTATGAGAAATCGATTGGAAACTTTCCTCATATCAGCACGTTGTAGGTGTCGCCACCGGCGCCAACCTTGTGTGAATGCTCTGAAAAGCTTATCATTTGCATATTACATCATCTTCTTCCTGTCGGTTAAATTTCGCGTCTGTAGCACGTCATCTTCGTGGTGTAGCAATTTTAATGGCCAGTAGTGTACATATAGCCTGAGTATATCTTTTTACCCGTACTATGATGCGTGTTATCACCTGCTGATACAAAGGCATTACATGTTAATTGATTATTTCTTTTTCCACAGGTGCTGATAGTGACGGCTCTGCTATCAGCCACGCACGCACAGGACGCCAGAAGAGACGGAGATGGCGGCAAAGAAGTCATAGTCGACATCGAAAACGAGGACAAGACGCAGTATCACGAGCAGAACTTTAATAATAGTGAGTTATAGTCACAGCTCTGTTTCTTGTTGGGGGATGGTGGGGATGGGAGATGAGGAGTGTACCTCCAAGTGCACGTAGCTTGATTCGGAAGACGATCCCATCCACGAGGGTGCTTCAGAAAGTGAGTTACACATTACTATGGCAGATCTAGTACACTACACGTCAACGTGACACAGATACGCTACACTGTTTTTCAACACAGTCACCAAGTAAGTCTCTGCAAACAAGGGACGGAACGTTGTACCAATCGTTCAGTACCTTGGCGATGGAAATCCGTTGAACAGTCCAGAGCCATTCGAGAACCACTGTGTGAACGCCTTCATCCGCCCCCTCCCGCTATCCCCCACACAGCTGTTCAGCTAACCGAAAAGATAGAAATCGCATGGTTCAAGAAATGGACATCACGATCAGCATCACTAATGTCTATGCGGCATCGGTCAATTTGTTGGCACCGTTTCGTTACGACTAGACTTGGCACTGCATTTGGTCCGTGTTCCGACAGAATTTGACGGTGGATCTGAGTGTATTTTAGATATTTTGCCCGCAAGGATCGTACTGTTCTGCACACTTCAGCTTTGGAGTACGTTTTCAGATGTCACGCCATTGTACTCCCACACTGTACCACACCTGCTATCCCTACCGCAGCGGAAATAAGTCTGCAGGAAACTCGGAAAATGTACTCTCCTCTGAAAATGCGATACACTTGTTGTGAAATTGTCTGAGCGTGGGACGACATGTGAACTTACTTTCTGAAGTCACTACATACATAACAGACGTTAGATTACACGCCGAACTGATATCATGACTTAGTTTAGTAAATCAGTCTATGCTGCAAAGTGAACAGTCCTCGGAATACGTCTAGACAGAACTAGAATCAAGTAGCTGCATAAACTGCCTGTTTGCTTGTCAAACAAATCATTCTTACTTGAGGACAAATTTCATCTTTCATCTAACTGTACGATCTACTCTCAAAGAAACGAGCCGACGATTACATGAATATTCGCAAAGTGATTGGCAAATACGAATAGTATCATTTAGAAAGAGCCCTTGATCCCTTTCATCTCGTAAAGGAAGCAAAAGAATTCCGTGGTAGGTAATCACAATGTTAACGACCAGATGCTCCTTTTGCCCCTTATACGACGTAAAGGGAAACGTATACACACTGTTACTCAAAACTTAAGTAAGACAGTAACTTTCGCATGCATGATTTGTCACTGCCAAGTAACATTGAGGATATCCGGAAAGTAGGAATGAATATTAAAGTGCTGTAAAAGATACAAAATTTATTGAAAATGTATTTTTTGTACAACAGATTAAGTAACTTCTCCCTTTTATGTGTGAAAAATTATATCCCACATATGACACCCAAAGCCGCGCTGCACCGAGTAATGCGTTCATTGAAGTTCTCGATGTCGTTAATAACCCGTTTAATTTCATCCTTCAATAGGTGTATTGTTTGTGGTTCGTTCACGTACACTTTTCATTTCGCATATCACAACAAAAAGGTCACGTGGTGTAAGATCACATGATCTGGTAGGTCATTCCTGGTTGCCACAAAAAGCGATAATTTTTGGAGGAAACTTTTCACTCAGCAGAGCAATCGTTTCATGCAATGTGTGACATATCGCGCCCTCTTGTTGATACAAAAGATAGTCATTTCATTAAAAAGAGGGAAAAAACAATCAGAAGGCATGTTTTGGTAACGGTCGCCGTTCAAGTGACGGCAGCTCCCTCATCTTTTTCAGAAAAATTACGGGCCGATCACGCCTCCTACCCAGAACCTACACCGCACAGTCGTGCGTTGTGGATCCATCTCATCTTGCACAATCACTCGCGGTTTTTGTTACCTCAATTTCTGCAGTTCTGCTTATTGACGTACCCTCTGAGGTGGTTGAGCGCCTCATCTGAGAAAATTATTCTTTTTGTGAAGTTCTCGTTGTCCGCCTGTCGAGCCAAGACGCACTGAGCAAATTGATCTCTCTTTCCATGATCTGCAAGCTCCAACTCTTGTGTAAGCTGAATCTTGTACGCAAGCGTTTTCAGATCTTTCAAGCAGTGAAATTGTTGACAAATTCAGTTTTTGAGCTCGTCGGCGAACCAATTTTTTGGAGCTTACGATCACATCGTGCCGCTTAACAGCAATGTGTTCTTTTTCTCAAACAGAACGCGGTCGTCCTATTTTCTTAACGTTTGAAAGAGAGCTCGTGGTCTCAAACTTCCGGATCAACTTCCGAACTGATGATTCGGTTGCAGCAGCATTATGTCCGAGTGTCACACGCAATTCACGATCGGTTACCGCGGGACTTTCACTTTTTTAATGACTTTTATATCACTTGGATATGTCGCTCACTTGTCATCTGCCGCATGACAAAAATAAACATCAGACAACAATTCTCACCACAAAAAGCTCTCAGGCTACTAATAGGAAGTATCGCAGATAAAAAACACAAGAAAACCACGGCTGCCAACCGTCATATGACAAAATAGCGCAAAGTTCAAATTCGACCTTACTTACCGGACATGCGTTAGCTCTCTGGAGCTTCAGTATACATCGAAAGTATTCCTACGGTGTAGTACAACAGACAACTAAAAGAAATTGGCAATGAAATACAACTAAAAGAAGTATGCAATGAAACGGACAGAAATGACACCTTTTTTCGAAGACAACAAGTACACTGAAGTCACCGCGATTCATGATAGCATCCTGAAGATTGCAAAAGGCGGGACATGGTTTTTAATTGGGTGTGTGATCACCACGAACAGCAATCCTTGCTCTGCAACGTGCTCCCACGCAGGTCACACGGTTGGTAAGAAGTTCTTGTGGCTAGGCTTTATATTTGTCCATCAGCGAGGTCGAAAACTGTTGGATGACAGTTTGTGGTTCAAATGGTTCAAATGGCTCTGAACACTATGGGACTTAACATCTGAGGTCATTAGTCCCCTAGAACTTACAAGGGAACCTCCCCATCGCACCCCTCTCAGATTTAGTTATATGTTGGCACAGTGGATAGGTCTTGAAAAACTGAACACAGCTCAATCGAGAAAACAGGAAGAAGTTGTGTGGAACTATGAAAAAAATAAGCAAAATATACAAACTGAGTAGTCCATGCGCAACATAGGCAACATCACAGAAGTTTGTGAGCCCACGAGTGCCGTGGTCCCGTGGTTAGCGTGAGCAGCTGTGGAGTGAGAGGTCCTTGGTTCAATTCTTCCCCTGAGTGAAAAACTTTTCTTTCTTTATTTTCGCAAAGTTATGATCTGTCCGTTCGTTCATTGACGTCTCTGTTCACTGTAATTAGTTTAGTGTCTGTGTTTTGCGACCGCATCGCAAAACCGCGCGATTACTAGACGAAAGGACGTGCCTCTCCAATGGGAACCGAAAACATTTGATCGCAACGTCATAGGTCAACCGATTCCTCCACAGGAAAACACGTCTGATATATTCCATACGACACGTGTGACGGCATGTGCGTCACATGACAGGAATATGTTGTCGACCCACCTAACTTGTACACTTGGCGAATGGGTAAAAAGATTCTTCTACCTTGCCCGATTTAGGTTTTCTTGTGGATGTGATAATCACTCCCAAAAAAGTGATGAAAACATAAGAGTTTGTCACATAAACTGTAACAAATGAATACAACAGTTTCACAGTCGCACAGTTTTCCCTGTATTCTGTCAATACATGTTTTTAACGTTTTCATATTTTTCCATGTGTAGACCGCCAAATCCTGCATAAGTCCAAGCAAATCTGAACATCTACTGGAATTTTGGAGTGCGAAAATGATTTTGTGTGAGTGCCTGAACTTTGATAACTGTCTGAAAACAAAAAATTAAAATTTTCACGCCAGGGAAGACCTGAACTAAGGACCTCTTGTTCCGCAGCTTCTCACGCTAACCACGGGACCACGGCGTTCCTAAGCGCTGATTATCCTTGATGTTGCCTATCTTGCAGATGTACTACTCAGTTTGTATATTTTGCTAATTTTTTTCATAGTTCCACACAACTTCTTCCTGTTTTCTCGATTGATCTGTGTTCAGTTTCTCAAGGCCTATCCACTGTGCCAACTTATAACTAAATGTGAGGGGGGTACGATGGGGAGGTTCCCTTGTTAGAACTACTTAAACCTAACTAACCTACGGACATCACACACATCCATGCCCGGGAAGGATTCGAACCTGCGAGCGTAGCGGTCGCGCGGTTCCAAACTGTAGCGCCTAGAACCGCCGGCACAGTTTATGCATATGGATGTTGTGCAATACGTTGCTCCAACGCCTCCCATAGGTACTCAATCGGATTTATGTCGGAGATAACGGGTAGGCCAGTCCAGTCGCTGAATATCCTCTCGTTCCAATAGCTCCTCTACTTGCACTATTCGATGTGTTTGTGCATCGTTATCTGTAAAAACAAAGATAGGACCGACTGCACCTCTGAAAATACGTAAATGGGGAAGAAGCACAGCGTCGTAGTAACGTAGAGCTGTGAGTGTACCGTGTTCGAAGACTTGGAGATCAGTACTCCCGTGCAACACTATGCCTCCCCACACCATAAACGCTGGACCACCGAAACTATCACGTTCGACACCGTTCCTTGTGCACTGTGTGTTCCCAACTCTTGACATGTGAGGATACATCCAGCATGGAGCACATGTGCTATGCATTGCGAAGAAGCATTGCAGCACGTGCACGTGAATCAACAAGCATCCAGCATTTGACAACCGCCATGGTGGAGGAATGGGAGGAATGGAAAACCCCACCACTAGCCCTTTTCGTCCTTGTAGTCAGCATTGGAGCACAATACAGGATATACGTTGCCGTTCGTACTGATCACACATTCTATTAAGAAATATGTCCGGCCTTTTGTGATGTCTAGGGGGCCATCATAAATCGCGGTTGCTTCAGTAATGAAAGTATGACTTCTGATCGTCTCATTTCGTATTTCTTTCAGTTACCTTCTGTACTATACTGCAGCAGTGCTTTCCTTGTATGGTCCAGGTTCCATCGAGCTATGTTACTTGGCAGTGACAAGCATGATAAAATTAGTTCCGTCCTTAAGTTTTGCACTCCAGTGTAGTATGAAGAACGCGATACCCACAACACAACGCACTTATTCGCCTATTTACATCAACATAAAATTACTGCATTTTAGTTCATTTACATCTGAGAAAACATATTTGTACACAAGCTGAATCACTTAAAAGTTGTACCAGTTTCGTTTCATTAATCTTTCAAGATATCGAAAGGAGATTTTCTGCACATTATGGAAGGCAGAAGAGCCAGTAATTCAGATGGAAGTTCAGTACATTTAACTCTTGTTTCAACAGAGGTATTCAAGGACGTATAAAAATACGTTTATCTCAATTAAACTGTCCGGGATGTCTCCAGGCAAATCTTCGCTGATCATCAGGGCTCAGTTCGAGGCGGTACTCATCACTGAAGACAATTCTACTCCAGTAAATGAGATTCCAGGACGTGTCTGGACACGCCCTGGAGAACGATGGGATACCAACCTGACTGCCATCCTCCGTATGGCCCGACAAACAGGAGCTGTGGTCTAGGGTGCCATTTCTTTTCATAGCAGAACCTCTTTGGTTGTCATTCGCGGCACCCTTACAGCACAGAGGTACTTCGACGATATTCAACGTCCCATTTTGTTGCTCTTCATGGCAAGCCATTATGCGTACATTTACGGAAAGCAGTGCCCGCCCACGCACCGCGAGAGTTTCTACTTGTCTTCGTGCCTGCCAAACCCTACCTTGGCCAGCAAGAGTCCAGCATCACTCCCCAACTGAGAACGTTTGGAGCATAATGGACAGGGTCCTCCAACCAGCTCGGAAATTTGACGATCTAACATCCCAGTTGGACAGAATTTGGCACGATATCTCTGAGGGGCCGCCAAACAACTTTATCTACCAGTGCCAAGCCGAATAACTGATCGCGTAAGGTGCAGATGTGGACAAAAGCTTTATACACTTGCTCAATTTGTCAAGCGCTTTCAGTTGAATGAATAATCCGATTTTTCTGAAGTTGTAATCATTTTTTGTCTACAAGCATATAACATCTACTGATTTATGTCCCATTCGGATTATTCCCTTTTTATCTTCGAATGTATATTATTGAACGGCTAACACGAGGTATGGTTGTAGTTTTATGGTGCGTATCCAAAAGGCATAAAAAAGTAAGGTGCTACTCGTTAAAAACTGTAACACACTATGTCAAGTAAATCAAGTACTTTTTTATTTTATGCGCCTTGTTCCGGAGGACCAAAAGAGGAGCAAATCTCCACGGTCATGGAACAAATCATTACATGGAATTAACATTAGAAAAGTTAATTATAGATCAAGTAAAATTCACACAAATCCTATGGAGACGACAAGCTGCTGAGTATGTACTAACATAACCAACAATGTGAGACAGGAATTTGAGTTTTGCAGGAACTCCTGAACAGAACAGACTGAGTAGGCTTAAGGAAACTCTTCAGTTTAGATTACTGCTAAGATTTCCATCTGTTGTGTTATCTTATCGAAAATGGATGCAGCAGAATACTGTGTGTGTGTGTGTGTGTGTGTGTGTGTGTGTGTGTGTGTGTGTGTGTGTGTGAAATCTTATGGGACTTAACTGCTAAGGTCACCAGTCCCTAAGCTTACACACTACTTAACCTAAATTATCCTAAGGACAAACACACACACTCATGCCCGAGGGAGGACTCGAACCTCCGCCGGGACCAGCCGCACAGTCCATGACTGCAGCGCCTTAGAGCGATCGGCTAATCCCGCGCGGCAGCAGAATACTACACGCCTTTCTGGACAATAGTCAAGCAGGTGGCATCCAGATGAAAATTGGATTTCTGCCCTGTATTAACTGGATGGAAGCTCCTAATCCCAGAGAATAATCTCACATTCTTAACAACAAACGTCATTAATGAAAATATATATTGAGAGACAACAGAAACTAATTGTATATCTTGAAGCAGCATAACTCATGGTGGGTAAATTAACCACGTTATATTCATCTAGCATCTGAGAACGAGAGCACTTGCGACTACCAACAAAATTTACACACAGCTTCAAACAAGTACGAAACTTCTTTTCGATATTCCCCACAAAATGATGAAATGGAAAAAGGTTATTGCTTACTACATTTTTTTTCTATTTGTGCAGTAGGCATGACGTTTTCACGTATTATTCCTAACTATCGACTCTATTCCTGTCAAATCTGAAAGACAGTATCCTCATACACCATTAAATTTACCTGCAAGATTATATCATTGTATGACAGACAGTTTAGAAGTTAAGACGTTTCCTACATAGGGTTTCGATGCTTTAGCGAGTCGAGTATTACGGTTTACTGGTATGTGCTAATATGTATCCGGAATAAAGAATGAGCATCATTCCCTTGGATATCTCTCTCTCTCTCTCTCTCTCTCTCTCTCTCTCTCTCTTATTAAACCTCATACACCAGAACCAGTATCCTTCCGCAGTGCTCTCTTTCCTGGTACATCTATTCGGTGCTTACGCGCCAGAAACATGCGATCAATGTATCTGAATGTGCGGGTTTACTCTTGTGTGCTCAGCAGGTGCTTACGAGTATGGATACGAGGTGGGCCCGGACGGGCAGTTCCACCACGAGAACCGCGGACCGGATGGCGTGGTATACGGCTGCTACGGGTACGTGGACCCAGACGGCAAGCTGCGAGCCACGCATTACGTGTCGGACGCCTGGGGTTACCGCGTCGTGCAGCCGGGAAGGCCTGTGGAGATCTTCCTCCACCCACACGACGAAGGACACGACCACGGCGGCGGTGAGGAGCACGGCCACGAGGGACACGGGTATGTTTTCTTCTCTTCCATCATCATTGTCTTCGTCTTTTCATAAACATCGTTATCTTCGTCTACTTCCTTTCATCATATCCTTTTCTTAATAATCCATTCCATTATTATCATCACCTTTACCTCGTCTTTTCATCACAAATTTTGTCTTAACCATTACAATTTTTATAATCATCGTTCTCTTCACCTCCTCCTTTTCATCATCATCACCATCATCATCACTTTTCCTTATTTTTTTACCATTATCTTCATTATCATCATACTCTTCATATTTTGTTTTATCGTCACCTTTTTCTTAATCATTTAATCATCATCATCATCTTTGCATTCTTCTTCTCATCAACTACAGCATCTTTGGATTCTTCTCCTCAGCAGCATTATAATATTCTTAATCGTATCAGTAGCTTCTTCATCATCATTTCATTCTAATTATCATTAACGTTGTCTTCTTTTTACATAAGAATCCATCATTGTCTGTGTCTTTATCTTATGATCATCTTGTTATAAATCATCATTGTTCATTTCAAAAGTCATTATGTTTCCCTTTTTATCTCTACTATCATCATTAACCTCTTCTTAGTTATCATATTCACTTCCATTGCTATCACTTTCATCGTCTTTGCCATAATCATCTTCTCAATCATCACTGCCATACTCTTACTCTTCTTCTTCACATTATTACGTTCTACGTAGTCAGCATCGTTGTCAAAATCATCATATCCTCTTCTTAGTTATCATCTTCATTTTCATTGTTATCATCATTTTCATCATCTTTGTCGTAATCATCTTCTCAATCATAATTGCCATAATCTTGCTCTTTTTCTTCTCATCTTTACATTCCACTTAATCAGCATCGTTGTCAACATATTTTTCATTTTCTTTTTTTCTTCTTCCTTTTTTACATATCATTTCTAACGTATCTCAAAAAAAGGAATAGATAAATCGGGTTTAACGTGTCGTCCATTGAGTGGTTTATTAGATCCATAATCGCTAAAAGGGATGAAGAAAGTAATCAACTATGCCTTTTATTGATGGAATCACCGCAACATTCCTAAGAAAATGCAGGAGAAACCTTTATGCATACGGCTTAAAGGGTAGTTCAAGCTCGCTCCTCCCGAATTCGACTCTTGTGTCTCTTGACCGCTGAACCACGTCTCGTGGGACGGGCCACAAAAGACCCTTCTTCGCTTTATCTTCACATCAACCAGTTGTGTACCGAGCACGGTGTTGCACATCCTGGATCAGAAATGGTCAAGTTTCAGTCCGGATGTTATGTTTTCTGTAATTTTCCTAAATCACTTCAAACAAATGGCGTTATGGTAAGTATTCCACCTCTTGCTAACTAAGAAGCCGATGTAATGATAGTCACTTACCTACCTTATCATTTTTGTTTCAATTAAATTTTCTCATTCTGCTACCGAACGTATTGTCTAGTCCAGTTTTCTGGGAATTAAGATCGTCTGCTTCCCGACTTGTTGTGGCACCATGCAAATTGACGTGTCAGCAGCCTGACATTGCATTGCATTAACCTTCGATCCTTTTCCTCAGAGAGCTGAGAGACCCAAAATCGCCGAAGGAAACATGGCCTGGAGTGAGATTGGTTTTGCTACTGCATGTCTTCATTGTTTTTCCTTTTTTTCTTTATTGTTTTTTTCATATTTGACAAGTGCTGCAATCAGGACAAAGAAAGCAAGGAGCAATATGGTTATGAAGCACATGGGTATGTCTCCTGTGGTCCGCGCTTGTCTCTAGTTCTAACGTTAAAAATCTACATCCAGAAAGCGAAAATTGGACAAATACTCTGCATACCCTGTTACCAAATACGTAAAGATCGACATTAGAGTCCTCAGAGTCAAATACATACGAATTTACCATTTTAGAATGTATCTGACACGCGATGGGCAAATATGAGTAATATACAGTATGTTCAAGAACAAAGAGGGAAAAATAACAATAGAAGACAAAGCATAAACTTATGGGATTAAAAATGATAAGAGGTAGCAATGCAAACTTTTTTGTTTTTCTTTAGTTTCTCTGCTTAGGGCGCTCTAAATCGTGCTCATCAGCGCCCTTAAAAATTATCATGTGAACGTCGTTAACACACACAAGCCGTAAACTAAATAAAATTATGTTTGATCTTTCTCACTGTTTCTCACATTATCACACACAGTCACTCTCCAGCGCACAAAACCGAAAACTATTAGCATAGTCCATCTGTTAAAATACGAATACAGGCCCAGAAAAGACACAAACGGAAATGGTGGCTGTCTGATCACTTACATCTACATCTACAGCTACATGCATAGTTTGCAAACCTCTGTGAAATACGTGGCAGAAGATGTACAGCATGGTGACACATGTTAGGTCTTCATTCTGTTCCATTCGCGTATGGAGGGCAGGGTGAATGCTTTAATGCCCCTGTAAGTGCCGTGATTAGTTCAGTCTTGTCTTCTCCGTCGGCCAGCCGGAGTGGCCGAGCGGTTCTAGGCGCTACAGTCTGGAACCGCGCGACCGCTACGGTCGCAGGTTCGAATCCTGCCTCGGGCATGGATGTGTCTGATGTCCTTAGGTTGGTTAGGTTTAAGTAGTTCTAAGTTCTAGGGAACTGATGACCTTAGAAGTTAAGTCCCATAGTGCTCAGAGCCATTTGAACTATTTTTTTCTTCTCCGTCCCTATGGAAGTAATAAACACGTCTGCAGTTTTTTCACTTAAATCATAACTAGACGAGCCGAAAATCCTCTACACACACTGCTAACTCCTGCCCAACAGTTGACGGTCAGACGGATTGAAATTAAGGATTAAAGATATCGGTGATAGGATTCACTGCTGACATTCTTCTCCTCTGTGAAAATTAGGAAGAATAACAAGGCGCGTCCAGTGTCAGGAATTGTCTACTGAGGACATAATACGGATACAAAGTAAACTAAAGAAGTAAAGAGGAGTAGGAGAAACAACTTTCGTGAAAAATTAACTTCAAAACTGAGTATCATGTAGGAGATGAAGTGACTGAATTTCGATTGTTCAGAAGCAAAACATCGCACAAAGGTCGCAGCAAGGAGCAGGTAGGAAGTAACTAAGTAAATTTGAAGGGAGTAGGCAAAAAATTAGTAGCAAATATAGTCTCTAATTTGAGAAAGAAATTTGTGAAAAGGTGCTGCGGAAACACTCTATAAGAAAGTGGAGCACGTGCAGTAGAAAAACCGGAAAAGAAGGGAATCAAAGTTAAATGTACTGATAACTCAAGAAATCAAGAGTTTCTCCTCAAAATCGGCGAACAATGACATATACGGAAAACCCTAGCTAATAGAAGGATGACAGGACTTTTGTAAAGACATCGGAAGATAACTTACATGGGCCTACAAGGGAAGCCAGAGATCGGAACAAATGGGGACGTTGTCTGTAAGCACCACTCTCAGGTAAAGAGATTAGGTCCTAGCAGCTGATCTAACACACTGATATTTATGAAAACATCGAGATGTATAATGTTTCCGAAGCGAAATTTATGTCAAAGATTAGGAACGTAACAATACTCGTACAAAATGATTATGTTTATGCACCTATACATAAGACTGTAAGGAATCGGTATGGTGTGGCATTCTCTTCTACGTCAATCACAGCCTCCAAATATTCCATGATTTAATCATCAGGAGGTCTATTGTGACATGCGCACAAACGGCGATGTAGAGTATTTCTGCTGACTACAGACTAGCGAACGATGGTAGTCAGTAGTAGAGGCAAAGCGATTCATAGGAATTTCTCGTGTCCATTACTGTTTTTCTTTTACTATTTCGTGCAGGAAAACCACATCAACACACTGAACTAAATTCAGCAACTACATCCTAATCTTCAAAAGACAGCTGTTTCACAGTACCTTTCAGTAAAAGTACCATCAAAATCTCTAAGAGTGTCAACAAAAAGGCTGTTTCTCTTTTTAAACCTTCACAGTATATAACCGCATTTTCAGCGCAAACTCCGGTGTTAACACTCGCAAATGTATTAGGTGCTTAAACACTCATGCAAGCTTTGGCTCTACATGTAATATGTACTCAAACATTTCCTACACTATAATAGATATTTGACATCAAAATGCACACAACAAATGAAAAACAGATGTAAGTGAACCTGCTTGATACCATAATAAAGTAATCTAAAACATGATAATATCAATATGGTTAATGACCTTTCTCCTTCTATATAGTTACAGCAATATGTATTTCAATGAAATTTTTCTGGTTTATTTCCAGGCACGGTCATGGTCATGGGCACCATGGAGTTGTGACACCGTGGAACAAGCTCTACTTCCCTAAAGGATGTGGCGGAGTCCGGCCACCAGGGCAGCCTGGTGGTGGACCTTTCCCAGGTCCTGGAGGTGGACCAGTAGAAGGAGCTGGCACAGGAACAGAAGGGGGAGCTATTCTCCCAGGACAAAGACCACCTGTAGGAGGTCCACCAGGAGCACCAGGATACCCAGGTGCACCAGGCTATCCAGGAGGAACAGGGGGACCTGGTGGGCCAGGAGGACCAGGTGGGCCTGGAGGACCAATAGGACCAGGAGGACCTACAGGACCAGGTGGTCCAGTAGGACCAGGAGGTCCAGTTGGACCAGGAGGACCAACAGGCCCAGCACCACCAGGGGCACCAGGAGGCCCTGGAGGACCAGGAGGACCAGGAGGACCAGGTGGACCAGGAGGACCACCAGGTATAGGAGGACCAACAGGGCCTGGAGGACCAGTTAGCCCAGGAATACCAGGAAGACCAGGAGCACCAGGAACACCAGGAGGGCCAGGAGGACCAGGTGGACCAGGAGGTCCAGGAGGACCAGGAGGACCACCGGGTATAGGAGGACCAACAGGTCCTGGAGGACCAGTTAGACCAGGAATACCAGGAAGACCAGGAGCACCAGGAACACCAGGAGGTCCAGGAGGACCAGGTGGACCAGGAGGTCCAGGAGGACCAGGAGGACCTCCAGGTATAGGAGGACCAACAGGTCCTGGAGGACCAGTTCAACCAGGAATACCAGGAAGACCAGGAGCACCAGGAACACCAGGAGGTCCAGGAGGACCAGGTGGACCAGGAGGTCCAGGAGGACCAGGAGGACCTCCAGGTATAGGAGGACCAACAGGTCCTGGAGGACCAGTTCAACCAGGAATACCAGGAAGACCAGGAGCACCAGGAACACCAGGAGGGCCAGGAGGACCTGGAGGACCTGGAGGACCAGGTGGACCAGGAGGACCACCAGGTATAGGAGGACCAACAGGGCCTGGAGGACCAGTTAGACCAGGAATACCAGGAAGGCCAGGAGCACCAGGAACACCAGGAGGGCCAGGAGGACCTGGAGGACCTGGAGGACCAGGTGGACCAGGAGGACCACCAGGTATAGGAGGACCAACAGGGCCTGGAGGACCAGTTAGACCAGGAATACCAGGAAGACCAGGAGCACCAGGAACACCAGGAGGACCTGGAGGACCTGGAGGTCCTGGAGGACCAGGAGGACCAGGAGGACCACCGGGTATTGGAGGACCTACAGGGCCAGGGGGGCCAGGTATACCAGGAAGACCAGGAGCACCAGGAACACCAGGAGGACCTGGAGGACCTGGAGGACCAGGTGGGCCAGGGGGCCCTCCATTCCCAGGAGGACCAACTGGGCCAGGAGGACCAGGAATACCAGGTATACCAGGAGCACCAGGAGCACCAGGAGGGCCAGGTGGCCCCGGTGGGCCAGGTGGACCAGGAGGGCCACCAGGAATAGGAGGACCTACAGGCCCTGGAGGACCAGTTAGACCCGGAATACCAGGAAGACCAGGAGCACCAGGCACACCAGGAGGACCAGGAGGTCCAGGAGGCCCAGGAGGACCAGGTGGACCAGGAGGACCACCAGGAATAGGAGGACCTACAGGACCAGGTGGACCAGTTAGACCAGGAATACCAGGAGCACCAGGCACACCAGGAGGACCAGGAGGTCCAGGAGGCCCAGGAGGTCCAGGTGGGCCAGGAGGACCACCAGGTATTGGAGGACCTACAGGGCCAGGAGGACCAGGAATACCAGGTAGACCAGGAGCACCAGGAACACCAGGAGGACCTGGAGGACCTGGAGGTCCAGGAGGGCCAGGAGGTCCACCAGGAACTGGAGGACCAACAGGCCCTGGAGGACCAGGAATACCAGGCCGGCCAGGAGCACCAGGGGCTCCAGGTGGTCCAGGTGGACCAGGTGGACCAGGAGGACCTCCAGGAATAGGGGGACCTACAGGACCAGGGGGACCAGGAATACCAGGAAGGCCAGGAGCGCCAGGAACACCAGGAGGACCAGGTGGACCTGGAGGTCCAGGAGGTCCAGGAGGTCCACCAGGAACAGGAGGACCAACAGGCCCTGGAGGACCAGGAATACCAGGCAGGCCAGGAGCACCAGGGGCTCCAGGTGGTCCAGGTGGACCAGGTGGACCAGGAGGACCACCAGTTCCTGGAATTCCTGGAGGCCCAGGTGAGACAATTATTACAAATAGCAATGTAAACATATAAAAATGTGATTTACTGAAATTTTCGTTTTGTAAAGATAATTTATATTTGAAAGTATTTGAAGTAGTCTCTGTGTGGTCCTATCTTTCAACGCATTAATATAGAAAACGTTTTCTTTTTGTTTAAGGATACCCAGGATACCCTGGGGGCTATCCTACTGGACCAGGTACTTTCCCTGGGGCGCCTGGTTTACCAGGTGTACCAGGAGCTCCAGGGCAACCTGGAGGCCCAGGATATCCTGGAGGACGACCACCTACAGGACCCATTGGTTTCCCAGGTACTCCAGGAGCCCCAGGACAACCTGGAGCACCAGGACAACCCGGAGCACCAGGGTTCCCTGGACAGAGGCCACCGACTGGACCAGGAGGTTATCCTGGCGCCCCTGGAATCCCAGGACAACCAGGTAAGTGATTTCTGTACTATTGTTAATCATTTGCATGCTTGGCCCCTTATTATAGGATTTCATATCGCTTGGTCAACATGAAGAATACTACACAGTTTGTGTATCTGAATATAAGTAATCTAGCTATGGTCAACAACGGTAGACAAATTTTCATACCTTTTTAAATATCTTACATAATTTTTGGCTGAATACCAAGTTATATGGGACAGATTCTCAACAGTTTGGGCTATTCTGTAAATGTGCTCTTTACTTCTGTTGAATTTGTGTGACATCATACCAAATATCAAGTGTGTTTACACACTGTGTCTAGTAATTAGTGTGTAGATCAATCAAAGATGTAAATGAAACACTTCGTAACTATTAGTTAATCTGTTAAGCATTTGTACAATGACTCTATTTCTCTTCAATTTATCAAGTATGAAATAATCCTCTCGTAGTGCTATCGGCTCTTGCGCCTGTTTGGATTGCTACTAATCATTATCAGGTGCAAATAGTCATGGTTCAGACTCGTATGCGTCATGTTGATTAGTGACAATTAATAATAAGGAGTTTAAAAGCAACTGACACCGACATAACATAAATATCTGAAAACTGTTGGGCACCAGCTACTGAATATATCACGTAATATTTTGGAGAAATTGGAGAGAAGGAGAGGGAAATGGTAGCAGAAAGTAGGCACAAGCAGCAAGTATACAGGGTACAACAAAAAGGTATGGCCAGACTTTCAAGAAACATTCCTCACACGTAGAAGAATAAAATATATTATATGGACATGGATCCGGGAACGTTTTATTTCCATGTTAGAGTTCATTTTCTGCTTCTCTTCATAACCACATAATCATAGGAGCACAAAAGCAGAACTTACCTGCAAAAGATAAAACTGTTTTTTTTTTTTTTTTACGTGAAATGTGAAATGTTCAACATTCCCTCTGGGTTACCGTACGAAACACTTTCCCAAATGAATTTTTCAAAATGTCCTCCGTTAGCAAACGACACATGCGTCAACCGACAGTTGCGCTGACTTTCTGATGCGCTGCTGTATCCCTGGAGAATTGCGTATTGTTTCATAGCCTTCCACAATATGGGCATGAAGACTCTTCACTTTGTACAGAGGTTTTGTACTTGGAAGTTCTCAAATGCCCCCATGAATAAAAGTCTGTTCTAGAGTGTTTAGGGCTGGAGAATGCAGAGGCCCAGGAATTTGTCCACCACCACCTACCCATCTGTCAGAGAACATGCGGCTCTAACAGTGACCAACAATACTTGTCCAAATTTTGACAGAATATATTTGTCGATGACGTGATTCTCCAGAGCAGGCAAAACCAAACAAAAGCACTCCGTCTTCAAGCCACAAGTGGCTCATCGGGATCATCCGACCGCCGTGTCATCCTCAGCTGAGGATGCGGATAGGAGGGGCGTGTGGTCAGCACACCGCTTTCCCAGTCGTTATGATGGTTTTCTGCGACCGGAGCCGATACTATTCGGTCGAGTAGCTCCTCATTTAGCATCACGAGGCTGAGTGCACCCCGAAAAATGGCAACAGCGCGTGGCCGCCTGGACGGTGACTCATCCAAGTGCCGGCCACGCCCAACCGCGCTTAACTTCGGTGATCTGACGGGAACTGGTGTATCCACTGCAGCAAGGCTTTTGCCTCTCCAGAGCAGGGGCAGCCAAAAATTCGGCCCATAAGCTGTGCCCTGGCTCTCGTGCCATACTGCTCAGCTTGTCTGCGTACTTTCCCCACTGCCACGCCACGCTGTATTAGCAGGAGGAGGGGAATGACGAGTAAACGGCAAATGCGCTGACTTTAGCTGGCAACGTAACAGCGTTGCATACGATTCGATTTAATATTCATATTTCTCAGCAACACAGAACACAAACGAAGCAAATTTTTAGTCTTATTTAATTATTGTTGGCGAATTCATGATGTAATTTTTATCTAGAACAAACCGTCGGTATATGAGCGTAAGCAAGATAACTTTACAGATTTTGGCAGTAAGGTCTCCACGTAATTTCGTTTCATAATCGAATAAACATCTTTCGCATACACGCAGTGTTTCCGTAAGAGCGTGCAAATATGTAACAGGACATAAGAATGATCCACTGGTTAATTTGAGGCAATGAACCTGGGGTCGAAGAAACCGGCTTAAGGATATAGGGAAGGAAACTTGTCTACCGCTTCGTCTAGCATTACTGTTTTCCAGCTTATTTATATCTAACATGCGTACAAGTTTACACATACTGTGTTGCTTATTTACATGTAAATTCTCTATTTCCCGCAAGGAAATAAGGAGAACGAACCTGATTAGTAGGAAGTCATGATGCAGGTTTGTTCACTTTAGTCATCCATGAGGAGGCCGAGTCGTATAGTATTTACATTGTCCATGACAGAACGTGCTATGAATCAACGACAGACCCAATCATTACTCAGAGCTATTCGGAAACACACTGTACAATACACTGGAGCAGTACCGGTATAGTATTTCCTGGTTGCTGGATTGGAAGAGGAGGTCCTACTCCATAGTCACCTGACCTGGATCCCCTTGGTTATTTCCTATGCGGATATCTAAAGTCATTTGTGTATGAGACCCCAGTGAATACGGAGATGGTATTAGTTGCCAGAATTGTACCTGTCTCTGATGTGATCAAAAACACGCCAGGGATATTTCTCATGGTGCATCAGAATCTTGTTCGCCGATTTCATGCTTGCATTGATGTTGGCCGTCACTTTCAGCACATTTTGTAGGACACAGTACAAATGGTACGTTCATTGAATCAGTGATTATATTTGCAGTTAACAGTAACTAATGTAAATATAAAAAGTACACAGTAACGTGATTTTATTCCTGCGTACCACAAATAGTTCAGTGAAGCATCCTCTATGTCCTGTTAAATTTTTGCACTCTCTTACGGAAACACCCTGTATATTTGTTGATCGAAATGTTGTAGAACTTTTGAAACATCATTATGGATACTTAGAACCCCTACCTTAGGAAAACTACCTGGGAAGTTTTAACGTTAAATGATTTGTCTTTCAAATGGGAATTACGTTGCAGGTCAATCAGTTACATTTGCGAGTGCAAAGGGGTCTTTTCACTGAAACGGCAAACGATCTCTAAAATAGCTCGAAACTAAATGTAAGATTTGCACTGAACTTAAAACGCTTAGGTAACTATTGTAATTGTTTCAAGTCCACAATGAATTATTCAGAGCCGGCCGGAGTGGCCGAGCGGTTCTAGGAGCTACAGTCTGGAACCGCGCGACCGCTACGTTCGCAGGTTCGAATCCTGCCTCGTGCATGGATGTGTGTGCTGTCCTTAGGTTAGTTAGGTTTCAGTAGTTGTAAGTTCTAGGGGACTGATGACCTCAGAAGTTAAGTCCCATAGTGCTCAGAGCCATTTGAACCATTTATTCAGACCTCATGTTGTTTCTCTTTTTTTAATGCCAGTGATTTTAGGAAACTGGACTTTGTTTCTGTCGTTGCTAGATTTTTCACTTCTACAATGCGATTTCCTTTCTAAATGCGGTCCCATCAAATCAGAAACAAGTCGTTCCTCACCCTGCGCTGTCTTACTGTGGACTGCGGGCAGCTAAAGTCCACTTAAAATGCAAAGCTGTAATTAATTCCGGATGTTTTAATTTTCGTTCTTGTACTTCTTTTTCTTTCAGAAATTCAATAGCGGGCTTTAAACTGAATAATCGTTTCAGGCATGCTCCTTCAGGTAACCAACGTACTTTGCCTCCATACTCTTTGTTTAGTTCCATCGAAAACTGTTGCAACTGATAGTGGAATAATGTGTGCGACTTCAGAAATTTTACTATTCGTACCGTCAATTTTTTCACGTGTTCCATGCCTACAAATTTAGCACAAGTGCTTCTTGATGTACAGAACAATGAATCTAATATGTCGATCGTTATTAAGTTTTTGTTTTTCCATTGTCAGAACCATTAGATTCTTCCTGCAGGGTTTTGTAATGTCGTTTCACAGCATATTTGTATTGCTCGTAGATTATGCGACCGCATTATAGATGTGGAGACTTCTCATTCCTCTCTTCTGTCATTCCCATTCATTTTTAGAGACTTGTGAAGCTAGATCGCTAGACTGCCTCTTTTTGTGCAAACGGCCACTGCAGCTGTGAACGTCCTTCATACCAGAAACAAATAAAGAAGAATAAACGGCGCTGACACCATGATTCTGCTGAACTGAAATAATTTGCGCCTAGCGCAAAATGGGGCACCGCAACACTAAACACTAATTGAAATGCCGCGTTACACCAAGTAATTCCGGGAAAGAACAAGCATCTGGCTCGCGTGTGTTTTGACATGCTGTGGCCAGCCCTGCTCCAGAGATACACAGCACGTCAGGGTTTCAATGTGAAGGAAGGTTAATGCATGTACCCTTATTAATGGGCGGTATTTTGAACATTTCATTTAGAAAATTGTATCACACCATAACCATAGGTTATTTTGAACAGTTCATGTAGCAAAACTTTTCATGTAATGCTGGCACACCCTTTTCTGCATGTTTCCCACGATTAATTTCATCATGAAGGGAAGTAGAAAATGAACTCTTACATGGAAATAAAGCATTGCCAGACTCATGTCAATATAACATGTGTTCTTCCTCTGTGTGTGAGAAATTTTTCTGAAATTTTGGCCTCAGCTTCTTGTTACACCCTGTATTAACGTGGTTTTTTTTCTGTCACAAATCCTGCTGTGTCAGAAGCGACGCCATCATTTAAGTAAGTTCCGTAATTTTTTATTTCTCTATTAAATTTTAATTGCAGCTCCGAGAGGTGCTGAATGACATTTTAAACGCTTAGTGTGTGACACAAAAATCTTCTGATTATTTGACCAGGTCGCGATATTCAATGTTGCAGCCATTATGTCAACTAACACATGTGACGTCCACCAACATTCACTAGTGAAATTATGATAAATGATCTGTCGCAGTTTGAGAAATATGGTGGTGCCTACAGTTGCAAATCTAAAAAAAGGAAAATCATGTGTATAATCATATGTAGTTGTCAGTCGCACAGAAAGCAATTCAGTTCTTCGATCTTTTGCCGGAAAACGTAAACTGAAAGTTATCAAAGCAAATTTAAATCCAGCCTAACATCATCTCTTCTCGGTAACTCTTTCTGTTCCATAGATTCAATTTATTAAATGACTTTAGAATCTATAGCTAAAAGAACTACGTTTAAATGTATACCACTTACGTCAGAAGCGTTAAAGGTAAATAAGTTAATTCTTATTAAATTTAATAATTTAAGCCAAGGTGCTATTTAGTTACCTGCAAATGGCCATCTTGTACCAATACTCGTAAATAAATAATGTAAACTGATTTCTTCCTCACTGTTTCAATAAGACCATGCAAATGCTATGTGAAATGGGTAACTAACAAAATCGCAAAGTGCTAATGCGGACGTTGTTTCCCCCCAGGATACCCGGGAGCACCAGGCCAGAGGCCGCCGTCAGGGCCAGGAGTATATCCAGGCGGACCAGGTAACGTGACCAGCAATTCGAGACGTTCTCATACTGAGTGTAGTTAATAAGTAATGCCAACAACTGAGTCGGTGACTTCGGAAACCACGTGATTTCACAGTTTTCCATAACACGCTTTATGGCATTATTGGGCTTGTCTAGGATCTACATTTTGTGTGTAGAAATCACGATAGTCGAGTGACTCGTCTCGAAAGTGTAGGACCAAGAACATTGTGATGACAACAGAAGCAACATAAGTCAGCTACTCGTGTACTTGCTCCCTCAGTGGGTAGATGGCAGCACTACACTGAGGCTTTGCGCTGCTTACATGTTTTGACGTGCCTTAGTGTACGAAGTGTGGCTAGAAAAAAACCGGACTAGTACTGGTGAAACAATAAAACGAATGCAATAAGGCTGAAAGTCGCGTGGCCTGTCACGTGACTCTCGCTCCGCCTACTGCTCGAGTTTCATCTGCCTCCTGCACTCAGTCTGCCCGTGGCGTCTGTTTTAAGTAGTTGACGTTTTGTCTGTGCGTCGGAAAATGTTGAGTGTACAGAAAGAACAGCGTGTTAACATCGAATTTTGTTTCAAACTAGGAAAATCTGCAAGTGAAATGTTTGTAATGTTACAACAAGTGTACGGCGCTGATTGTTTATCGCGAACACAAGTGTTTTAGTGGTTTAAACGATTTAAAGATGGCCGCGAAGACACCAGCGATGACACTCGCACTGGCAGACCATTGTCAGCAAAAACTGATGCAAACATTGAAAAAATCGGTAAACTTGTTCGACAAGATCGCCGTTTAACAATCAGAGCAGTGTCTGAGATAACAGGAGTTGACAAGGAAAGTGTTAGGCAGATTCTTCATGAAAGTTTCAACATGAACAAAGTGTGTTCAAAAATGGTTCCAAAGTGTCTCACAATTGAATAGAAGGAACGCCGAAGAATGATTTGTTCTGACATCCTGGAAAACATTGAAAGTGATCCCACCTTCTTACAAAATGTTATTACTTGCGATGAATCGCGGTTTTTTACTTACGATCCCGAAACTAAACGCCAATCGATGCATTGGAAAACTCCTGGTTCTCCACGACAAAAAAAAGCACGAATGTCAAAATCGAAATTCAAGGCAATGATGATTGTTTTCTTTTTTTGACATCAAAGGGATTGTGCACATTGATTGGGTACCAGAGGGACAAACAGTGAATCAGCATTACTGCATTAGCGTCCTGGCTACCCTACGTGAGCGAGTACGGAGAAAACGGAACGATTTGTAGAGAAAAAAGTCATGGATCCTTCACCAAGACAATGCCCCAGCTCACAGTGCGTTGTCAGTGAAGACGTTTTTGGCAAAACACAACATTCCCATCTTAGATCATCCACCCTACTCACCTGATTTGGCCCCCTGTGACTTTTTTCTTTTCCCTAAAGTCAAGTCAGCTTTGAAAGGAACTAGATTTGAGACTGTTGAAGCAGTAAAAGAAAAAGCGACGGAAGTAATGTATGGACTTACCGAAAATGATCTGCAGCATTGCTATGAACAGTGGAAAATTCGTATGGAGCGGTGTAGAGACCGAGTAGGAGAGTACATTGAAGGAGATAACATGAAATTGTAAATAATTGTAAATAAATGTTTTTTCCAGCATCAGTCCGGTTTTTTTCTAGCCGCACCTCGTATGCTCGTGCTGCCGTCTGCTCAACTTCCGAGGGCTTCCTTATTCAGCCGTTTAGTTAACAGTATGTGTTGTTGTGAGATAGTTGTGAGATATTTTAAAATGATTTGCACTGGAAGAAGAGACGCTTCAACAAGATACATTATTTTCCCAGTAGATGCTATTCCATTTTGGTAAGAAGAAGAGAGATCTGTAGAAACACCTACATCTACATCTACATGGATACTCTGCAAATCACATTTAAGTGCCTGGCAGAGGATTCATCGAACGACCTTCACAGTTCTCTATTATTCCAATCTCGTACAGCGCGCTGAAAGAACGAACACCTATAACTTTCCGTAGGAGCTCTGATTTCCCTTATTTTATCGTGGTGATCGTTTCTCCCTAGGTATGTCGGGTTCACGAAATATTTTCCCATTCTGAGGAGAAAGTTGGTGATTGGAATTTCGTGAGAAGATTCCGTCGCAGCGAAAAACGACTTTCTTTTAATGACGTCCAGCCCAAATCCTGTATCATTTCAGTGACACTCTCTCCCATGTTTTGCAATAATATAAAACGTGCTGCCCTTCTTTGAACTTTTTCGATGTACTCCGTCAGTTCTATCTGGTAAGGATCCCACACCGCGCAGCAGTATTCTAAAAGATGACGGACGCGCGTAGTGCAGACAGTCTCTTTAGTAGATGTGTCACATTTTCTAAGTGTCCTGCCAATAAAACACAGACTTTGGTTAGCCTTCCCCACAACATTTTCTATGTGTACCTTCCAATTTAAGTTGTTCGTAATTGTAATTTCTAGGTATTTAGTTGAATTTACGGCCTTTAGATTTCATTGATTTATCGTGTAATCGAAGTTTAACGAATTCCTTTTAGCACTCATGTGGACGACCTCACACTGGTGTCCTTAGGTTAGTTAGGTTTAAGTAGTTCTAAGTTCTAGGGGACTGATGACCACAGATGTTAAGTCCCATAGTGCTCAGAGCCATTTGAACGAAACTGCTTGTGACGTTTTTCAGTATCACGCAACACATAATTGTAATAACAGATAAAATGTTAACCTTTCCTTTATATAGGGTCAACTGACACTTTTCGCACCATTCCGATATTTCTTCTAAATCATTTTGCAATTTGTTTTGATCTTCTGATGACTTTATTAGTCGACAGACGACAGCGTCATCTGCAAACACTCTAAGACGGCTGCTCAGATTGTCGCCCAAATCGTTTATATAGATAAGGAACAGTGTGCTCCCTGCCGCCGTTGGATAAGCAGCTGCAGCAGCAAGTCGTATACTCCTAGCTCACTCATTTCTTACATAGTTTAATTCTTAATTTCTTTGAGTGTTTTTGGTACTTGCTTTGTTTGATACATAAATTTCGGGCGTATTATAGTATTTGCGAGTTGTAGCATCGCGTTTTAGTACCTGAATAGTGTAAATTCGCGTAGTCGTTTGTCTTTTGTTTTTGTTTTGAACGGCCAGTGTCGGTTGGTCACAGTCAGTGTGCTCCCTGCCGCCGTTGGATAAGCAGCTGCAGCAGCAAGTCGTATACTCCTAGCTCACTCATTTCTTACATAGTTTAATTCTTAATTTCTTTGAGTGTTTTTGGTACTTGCATTGTTTGATACATAAATTTCGGGCGTATTATAGTATTTGCGAGTTGTAGCATCGCGTTTTAGTACCTGAATAGTGTAAAATCGCGTAGTCTCCTTCCGCTGCCGAGCAGTGTGTCAGCAGTGCGTTAGTAGCAGCATTACTGCATTTACTAGGCAATCTTGTATTTTAATAACCGTTTAAATTTTGTCGATTTGTTTGCGCTCTCTGTAGATTAGTTCAGTCGTTCTTTGCAAAACAGTTTTTAGCATGGATAGGGACTGCAACTGCTGTGTTCGGATGCAGGCTGAGTTGGCATCCCTTCGCTCCCAGCTTCAGGCAGTGTTGGCTTCGGTCACACAGCTTGAGGCTGTTGCCAATGGGCATCACTGTGGGGGTCCGGATGGGGGTTTGTCGGGGACGGCCAGCTCGTCCCACGCATCCCCCGATCGGACTAAGACTGTGGTTGCCCGGGATACTGCCCACATTGAGGCTGATCCCTCACCTGTGGTAGAGTGGGAGGTAGTCTCAAGGTGTGGCAGGGGGCGAAAGACATTCCGGAGGGCTGAACGGAAGGCCTCTCCAGTTTGTCTGACGAACCAGTTTCAGGTTCTGTCTCAGGCTGATACTGATCTTCGGCCTGACATGGCTGCTTGTCCTGTTCCAGAGGTTGCCCCTCAGTCTGCAAGATCCGGGCGGTCGCAGAGGGTGGGCTTACTGGTAGTTGGGAGCTCCAACGTCAGGCGCGTAATGGGGCCCCTTAGAGAAATGGCAGCAAGAGAGGGGAAGAAAACCAATGTGCACTCCGTGTGCATACCGGGGGGAGTCATTCCAGATGTGGAAAGGGTCCTTCCGGATGCCATGAAGGGTACAGGGTGCACCCATCTGCAGGTGGTCGCTCATGTCGGCACCAATGATGTGTGTCGCTATGGATCGGAGGAAATCCTCTCTGGCTTCCGACGGCTATCTGATTTGGTGAAGACTGCCAGTCTCGCTAGCGGGATGAAAGCAGAGCTCACCATCTGCAGCATCGTCGACAGGACTGACTGCGGACCTTTGGTACAGAGCCGAGTGGAGGGTCTGAATCAGAGGCTGAGACGGTTCTGCGACAGTGTGGGCTGCAGATTCCTCGACTTGCGCCATAGGGTGGTGGGGTTTCGGGTTCCGCTGGATAGGTCAGGAGTCCACTACACGCAGCAAGCGGCTACACGGGTAGCAGGGGTTGTGTGGCGTGGACTGGGCGGTTTTTTAGGTTAGATGGCCTCGGGCAAGTACAGAAAGGGCAACAGCCTCAAAGGGTGCGGAGCAAAGTCAGGACATGCGGGGACCAAGCAGCAATCGGTATTGTAATTGTAAACTGTCGAAGCTGCGTTGGTAAAGTACCGGAACTTCAAGCGCTGATAGAAAGCACCGAAGCTGAAATCGTTATAGGTACAGAGAGCTGGCTTAAGCCAGAGATAAATTCTGCCGAAATTTTTACAGAGGTACAGACGGTGTTTAGGAAGGATAGATTGCATGCAACCGGTGGTGGAGTGTTTGTCGCTGTTAGTAGTAGTTTATCCTGTAGTGAAGTAGAAGTGGATAGTTCCTGTGAATTATTATGGGTGGAGGTTACACTCAACAACCGAGCAGGGTTAATAATTGGCTCCTTTTACCGACCTCCCGACTCAGCAGCGTTAGTGGCAGAACAACTGAGAGAAAATTTGGAATACATTTCGCATAAATTTCCTCAGCATGTTATAGTCTTAGGTGGAGATTTCACTTTACCAGATATAGACTGGGACACTCAGATGTTTAGGACGGGTGGTAGGGACAGAGCATCGAGTGACATTATACTGAGTGCACTATCCGAAAATTACCTCGAGCAATTAAACAGAGAACCGACTCGTGGAGATAACATCTTGGACCTACTGATAACAAACAGACCCGAACTTCTCGACTCTGTAAGTGCAGAACAGGGACTCAGTGATCATAAGGCCGTTGTAGCATCCCTGAATATGGAAGTTAATAGGAATATAAAAAAAGGGAGGAAGGTTTATCTGTTTAGCAAGAGTAATAGAAGGCAGATTTCAGACCACCTAACAGATCAAAATGAAAATTTCTGTTCCGACACTGATAATGTTGAGTGTTTATGGAAAAAGTTCAAGGCAATCGTAAAATGCGTTTTAGACAGGTACGTGCCGAGTAAAACTGTGAGGGACGGGAAAAACCCACCGTGGTACAACAACAAAGTTAGGAAACTACTGCGAAAGCAAAGAGGGCTTCACTCCAAGTTTAAACGCAGCCAAAACCTCTCAGACAAACAGAAGCTAAGCGATGTCAAAGTTAGCGTAAGGAGGGCTATGCGAGAAGCGTTCAGTGAATTCGAAAGTAAAATTCTATGTACAGACTTGACAGAAAATCCTAGCAAGTTCTGGTCTTACGTTAAATCAGTAAGTGGCTCGAAACAGCATATCCAGACACTCCGGGATGATGGCATTGAAACAGAGGATGACACGCGTAAAGCTGAAATACTAAACACCTTTTTCCAAAGCTGTTTCACAGAGGAAGACCGCACTGCAGTTCCTTCTCTAAATCCTCGCACAAACGAAAAAATGGCTGACATCGAAATAAGTGTCCAAGGAATAGAAAAGCAACTGGAATCACTCAACAGAGGAAAGTCCACTGGACCTGACGGGATACCAATTCGATTCTACACAGAGTACGCGAAAGAACTTGGCCCCCTTCTAACAGCCGTGTACCGCAAGTCTCTAGAGGAACGGAGGGTTCCAAATGATTGGAAAAGGGCACAGGTAGTCCCAGTCTTCAAGAAGGGTCGTCGAGCAGATGCGCGAAACTATAGACCTATATCTCTGACGTCGATCTGTTGTAGAATTTTAGAACATGTTTTTTGCTCGAGTATCATGTCGTTTTTGGAAACCCAGAATCTACTATGTAGGAATCAACATGGATTCCGGAAACAGCGATCGTGTGAGACCCAACTCGCGTTATTTGTTCATGAGACCCAGAAAATATTAGATACAGGCTCCCAGGTAGATGCTATTTTTCTTGACTTCCGGAAGGCGTTCGATACAGTTCCGCACTGTCGCCTGATAAACAAAGTAAGAGCCTACGGAATATCAGACCAGCTGTGTGGCTGGATTGAAGATTTTTTAGCAAACAGAACACAGCATGTTGTTATCAATGGAGAGACGTCTACAGACGTTAAGGTAACCTCTGGCGTGCCACAGGGAAGTGTTATGGGACCATTGCTTTTCACAGTATATATAAATGACGTAGTAGATAGTGTCGGAAGTTCCATGCGGCTTTTCGCGGATGATGCTGTAGTATACAGAGAAGTTGCAGCATTAGAAAATTGTAGCGAAATGCAGGAAGATCTGCAGCGGATAGGCACTTGGTGCAGGGAGTGGCAACTGTCCCTTAACATAGACAAATGTAATGTATTGCGAATACATAGAAAGAAGGATCCTTTATTGTATGATTATATGATAGCGGAACAAACACTGGTAGCAGTTACTTCTGTAAAATATCTGGGAGTATGCGTGCGGAACGATTTGAAGTGGAATGATCATATAAAATTAATTGTTGGTAAGGCGGGTACCAGGTTGAGATTCATTGGGAGAGTGCTTAGAAAATGTAGTCCATCAACAAAGGAGGTGGCTTACAAAACACTCGTTCGACCTATACTTGAGTATTGTTCATCAGTGTGGGATCCGTACCAGATCGGGTTGACGGAGGAGATAGAGAAGATCCAAAGAAGAGCGGCGCGTTTCGTCACAGGGTTATTTGGTAACCGTGATAGCGTTACGGAGATGTTTAATAAACTCAAGTGGCAGACTCTGCAAGAGAGGCGCTCTGCATCGCGGTGTAGCTTGCTCGCCAGGTTTCGAGAGGATGCGTTTCTGGATGAGGTATCGAGTATATTGCTTCCCCCTACTTATACCTCCCGAGGAGATCACGAATGTAAAATTAGAGAGATTAGAGCGCGCACGGAGGCTTTCAGACAGTCGTTCTTCCCGCGAGCCATACGCGACTGGAACAGGAAAGGGAGGTAATGACAGTGGCACGTAAAGTGCCCTCCGCCACACACCGTTGGGTGGCTTGCGGAGTATGAATGTAGATGTAGATGTAGATGCAAAGAGCCTATTACGCTACCTTGGCGAACGCCAGAAATCACTTCTGTTGTACTCGACGACTTTCCGTCAATTAATACGAACTGTGACCTCTCTGGCAGGAAGTCACATAACCGAGACGGTATTCCATAAGCACGCAATTTCACTACAAGCTGCTTGTGTGGTACAATGTCAAAAGCCTTCCGGAAATCCAGAAATACGGAATCGATCTGAAATCCATTGTCAGTAGCACTCATGCGAGCGAAGAGCTAGTTGCGTATAACAACAACGATGTTTTCTAAACCCATGTTGACTGTGTGTCAATAGACCGTTTTCTTCGAGGTAATTCATTACCTTCGAACACAATATACGTTCCAGAATCCTACTGCATATCGATGTTAATGATATGGGCTTGTAATTAAGTGGATTACTCCTACTACCTTTCTTTAATATTGGTGTGACCTGTGCAACTTTCCAGTCTTTGGCTACGGATCTTTCGTCGGGCGAACGGTTGTATATGATTGTTAAGTATGAAGCTAATGCATCAGCATACTCCGAAAGAAACCTAATTGGTAACGTGTATACGTTACACGAGAGTATAAAGCAACATAATCAATTATGAAGTACATTCTGTTCAAAATTACTTTAGGGTTGACAACTACAGATGTTGAAAAAAATATGGAAACACAGCGACAAATGCATGCTTGAACATAAATCCAGATAGTAGCCAAGCCGGTTGTACCTGACCGCAAACGGCGCCTGTGGAGTATTTTAAACACGTTGCAAGTGTCACATGTGGTCGCAACAGTGTTGTATGTAGTGACTTCGAACGTGGACGAGCTGTTGTTGCTCGCATCCGGAATGGTTCCGTAACCAAGACAGCCTTCAGTACGAAGATTTATACCGCATACGCGAAAAACCTCACAACGCGGACTAAAGTGTGTGCTCAGGGATCGTGACAGGCGTTCATTGAAGAGGGTTGTGACGAAAAGTAAGAGGACAAAAGCTACAAAAGTCACTGGTTTCACGAACCATGTCAGCACCAAAACGAAGAGGAAGAGGGCTCCAAAAGGCGGGAACTGCTGGGCAAGGTGGAAATCTAAATCCATATCTGAGTGATGCAAATCGCCTTAACAGGAAATCATTGTGCGGAAGCTATATAACTTGGTCTATGGAGCTATGGAAGATAGGCGGTTGATCTGATGTATCATTTATTTCACACTATTCCCTCATTTTCTTGAGCTTACGTCCCAAGAATGAATCATGACGAGGGTTCTGTGGAAATTTCGGCAGCCATATCGTGGTATTTGGCTCTAAGCACTATGGGACTTAACATCTGAGGAGATGAGTCCCCTAGACTTATAACTACTTAAACCTAAATAACCTAAGGACCTCACTAAAGTACATGCCCGAGGCAGGATTCGAACCTGCGACCGTAGCAGTTGAGCGGTTCCGGACCGAAGCACCTAGAACCACTCGGCCACAGCGGCCGGCTATCGGGGTGTTTCATGTGCCCCAAGGATAACTTGTAAGGTCGCATAAATGCCAAGGACTAAGTGACTATTTTGGCTGATCCCATGGTACAATTTTTGTTCTCAAATAGTGACGCTGTATTCCAACACGACAAGGTTCGTTTTCACACCACTCGCATCGTCCAAGACAGTTTTTTTTTTTTTTTTTTTAGCTCGAGGATGACTTGTTGCATCTCCGCTGGCCACCAGTCACGATATCTCATTATTATTCAGCTTTTGTCGTCTGTTTAGGAGAGAATGGTGCGTGATCAATATCCAAGTCCATCATCGTTACTTAAACTTACCACTGTTTTGCAGGAAGAATGATATAAACTTACATTGAAAAGCGTACAGGAGTTGTATTTACCCATTACGAGACGATTGGAAACTTCTTTGAACGCCAATGGTCTTCCTTCACCGTATTGGGCATGGTAATGTATTGTGTTTTTGGTGTTTCCATATTTTGTCCACCGCTTGTACAAATTTAGTAGCGGAGTGAGGCTGACGAGCACATATTCAATGAAACCGATGATACCTGTAGATGCGACGATCATCTGCGGTTGCCAGACCTTCATCTAAATGTTCTAAACGCGTGTGAAATCTTATGGGACAACTGCTAAGGTCATCAGTCCCTAAGCTTACACACTACTTAACCTAAATTATCCTAGGGACAAACACACATGCCCATGCCCGAGGGAGGACTCGAACCTCCGCCGGGACCAGCCGCACAGACCTTCATCCGCACCCCTACATTTCCCGCTTGCACTACGTTGCAAGTGGTGCTTCAAGCAGTCTGATGTCTCTGGGATCGTCGTTATTCGCTGAGATTTTGTTCATTTTTATTTCTTACACTTGAAGGGTTAACATTTTATCTGTTATTACAATTATTAGTTGCGTGTTGCGTGATACTGAAAAGCGTCACAAGCAATTTCGTTCAAATGGCTCTGAGAACTATGGGACTTAACTTCTGAGGTCATCAGTCCCCTAGAACTTACAACCGACCTAAGGACATCACACACATCCATGCCCGAGGCGGGATTCGAACCTGCGACCGTAGCGGTAGCGCGGTTCCAAACTGTAGCGCCTAGAACCGCTCGGCCACCCCGGCTGGCAGCAATTTCGTAAGAAGCTATTCAGGGAAAAGTTAGACATCGCTCTCTTGGTCAGGGCACTGCCATTAAGTGGTTTGTCGAGCAAAATGGTTCGCGCGTTACGTGCCTACACTGTCAACAATTGTTCTCGATAATGTTCCTACGTGTTCTTTCGTTGCTGAAAAGACGGCCACCATGCCAAAGCGAAAATATGAGATTATTGGCTTCAGTGCCGAAACGCCGAAGTAAGTGATAAGCTTAAGAAGCTCGAGCTTATGGGATTAATCCGTCTTCTAAACGACGGATCCCCACCTTAATGCTGCCACAATGGCACTGTCATTCCAGCCCAACGTAGTTTAAGTGCCTGGCACAGTTGAATTACATTTTCGTAATAACTGAGTCTGAATGAAGTTCATCTCAACTACTCAGTCTTACCCTTATTCTTCTTTCGCGTGTATCCCTTACCTACATCGGGTCAGCATGTTCATTATTGGATTTGGCAGTATTAGTAGCCGAGCGTGGCCTTCTGGTGTTCCTGTCGCCGTCCATTTTCGTCCGAAATCCTAGTTGTGTATCCCAACAGACTACGTCTAGTGTTTCCTCAAGTGAAAGAGTGGGAACGTTTTCTAAATGTTTGCGAATTGTATAATGGAGCGATTTGTGGATACCAGACTGGTAGTTACGTAGCTGGATGTGGAAAACTGGCTAAAAACAACTTCCTCACTGGCCGGTACACGGGCCCTTGTCGTTAATCCGCCGGGTGGGTATTCCATCCGAGGTCGTCGCATCTCCCCGAATTCCGAAAGTGGAGAGTTAACGCACGCGGCTTTCCGGGCAGGTGCTCTCATCACACTAAAGAAATTGCTCTCACTGTCCGCATTACAACTGTTGAAAAACTGAAGACGTGTAATTTGTATCACTCTTCTTCTTCCTGCCGAACCCTTAAGTCTCTTCAGCTCAATTACCAGGCGTAATTTTTTTGTTACGCTGCAAAAATGTAGAAATTTTGCTCAGAGAACATATTGATGGATTAATTACAAACATTGCACTCTATTTCATGCAATAAAACCAAACAGGCCGTCCCTGAGGTTTTCACGCTACGCGCAAGCGCAGCATCACGCATCATGTTTAACTCATATTATCTCGTGTTAGGGATCTCAGGCAGAATTTCGGTTTGGAGAAAATGAAAATTTGACACATTCTTAATAATTCGCACGCATAATGTGTTCACCGAAATTCAGTAACAAAATAAGTTTCCCGCATGTCGAAAATTCAGTAACGAGTTTGAACGAGTTGAATGAAATGTAAGAATACGCGTGTGTTCTGTACAGGACGTGGTCTCTCTTCTCCACGTCTTCACATGTTCAGTCCTAGAGTAATTTTGAACATACTGTAAGTGTCAGTAATAAAATTCGAATCCCTACACGTCTGGATTTTGATCACTGGAGGAAAGCCTACTGCAAAACATATCCTGCAGTGTTGAATATCCATCGAGTACACACATGGAATTTCTGTACTATTCACAACACAGCGAACCTGTATCTATCGTGAAGGTCGTTCATGCTTTAGTGTAGAATTCATTCAGCTTCCGTAAGCTGTAGAAACTTCAGCACACCATGCCTCCTTGATCTGTTCCAGTGAACAACAGAGGTTGGAGGATCCCAAGAAGTTGTTGGCTACATATCCCACAAACCGCAATATTTATGAAAATGTCTTCCAGTAGTCACTATAGATGTTGATGTTTCTTGAATTTAGCTCTCTCACATGACGATTTTTGCATCATTTCTCCTACTGTAGACAATTTTCGTTGCGTTGCTTTGTATGTTATCTTACTTATATCCAGTGTTTTCATAAAAGTTTTGAAAATGTCATGTGTTCTGTAACATATACATTTTTGTTTTTCATGTGAAAAATACAATTACCTACTTTGATGATGAAACATACTTTTTCCTCATAGTATGGCTAGTTCTTTGTATAATTACAGTTTATTTCATGCGGAAACAACTAAGTTTTTCCGTATTTTGATTTTGGAAACTGCAATTGAAACTGAATTCAGAAATTTAACGCACCGTTGTGGTTCCATGTATAACAGGATAATATTTAAAGAAAACTGAAATTTGTTCTTGATTTGGAACGAATATAAGGTTTTCCCCTCTCCAATGAGATTACAAAAACGTGAAACATTTCTGTTCTGTTATCACCAATTCAGTTACAACCAGGAGAGGACCTACTGGAGAGAACTTTTTGTTAGAGAGTCAGCGCTTGTAGTATCTTTGCAAAACCAAGAGTTCGGCTCAGCAAGCGAACTTTTGACGTCAAATCCTATGTTTTCCATATCGCTGACTTCTAGGCAGAGCACAGACAATACATAGTTTACCAGTACATTTGATTACAGTGGGGTAGATCATTGATGGCAGAAACAAACAATACCATCCAAGCTTGCGCCTGCTGGTAGGATGTCAGGAGTTTCGATCAAAATAGGTAATCAACGAGTGAAGAGAAAAGCAGTTTGTAGTTACCTTGGTATAAATGTCAATTGGAAACAGAACATTCCGACGCAAGCAGAAATCGTCTGCTAAAGAGGCGTTTAAATCCTCAGCAAAGTACACGCAATCGGCTAAAGAAGCTTTCAGCTGTCTCCAAGCATAATACGAACACACCACAATGCAACTCTTCAAAAATGGTTCAAATGGCTCTGAGCACTATGGGACTCAACTGCTGAGGTCATTAGTCCCCTAGAACTTAGAACTAGTTAAACCTAACTAACCTAAAGACATCACAAACATCCATGCCCGAGGCAGGATTCGAACCTGCGACCGTAGCGGTCTTGCGGTTCCAGACTGCAGCGCCTTTAACCGCACGGCCACTTCGGCCGGCACAATGCAACTCTCTTTGCTATAACAGGTTATGGGCAAAGTGTATGGGCTCACATAGCCATAATGGTGAAAATAACACGGTACCTTCGGCGACCACAGAGTATATTCCTGTGCCTCGAAGACGCGTACAGAACACCAACAGAGACGCTTCTGGCATTGCTAAACATATGACCAGTAAACCTAGCAGTAAGAAAGACTAGCTCAAAAATCTCTAACGAAAGAGATACTGCCTACAAGAAGAAGGAAATAAAGGAGTGTGTCGTTCTCCCAGTACCGTCTGATTTGATGCTGTTACACTCTATTACCTTTATTTTACCTTTGTTAATATTCCTATCGTTCCAGTATAAGTTTCGTTCAACCGACGTTCCAGTTCCTTTACCGTCACCGACGAATTGGAGTACGTAGACAAATTTTAGTATCTATTACTTACGGACGGCTTACAACCGAGTATGACAGAGCTGAGGGCACCGTTCTTTGCAGAGACCGCTCACATTAACATATTTTTCTTATTACTATTCCTCTTTCTCTCTCTCTATCTCTCTTCCTCATCTGCTTTACCTATTCTATTTTCCTTTGTAGCACAGTATTATTTTGAAATATCCAGTATGTTACTAGATGGTAATTAATAAGCAAAACATGAGCTATTGTATAACCTACAAAACAGAAGAAAAAGAAACAATAAATAAATAAGTAACTTTGTATGTGGTTTATGACGCACTGCCTCAAACAATGATCGTAGCCAGTATGCGACCTCACGATTAATTGGTGGAGCTCGTCACGATAGCAAAAAATGTCTCTACGTCTGAGCGGGAGTGTAGAGAGGTGCCAACAGCACAACCACGCTAGACTGAGACTCGTCCCTAAGGAATCAAAATAGTCACTCTGTGATATGACCAGGAGCGAAATTATGAGGCAGCGTCAAACATTTCTGACCCTTCTGCTTGATATGTAGGAGGTTATCATTTGTTATCATTTAATCTTGTGATACTGTTAGACCACCTTTCTAATTACGATGTTCATGCCGCAGGATACCCAGGCGGAGTTCCAGGAGGATACCCAGGATACCCCGGCGCTCCAGGGCTTCCAGGAGCACCAGGTAATGACAGACCGCTATGATCGTACATGCTTGCTCGTGTCACCCCACGATGTACTACCGACTACTAATGCTCCTCGTCGCCTTACATCTGACCCTTACACTCAGTACTTGTCCACACATATCTAAGAAAGGATGACGACTTCCTCCCTAGTCTCACGTCAATATAGATATGGCTGTTTTAATAATTTCATACGTTGTAGCTGGCTTCCGTTTCTGTCGAACAGTCACGATTTCACTTATCTCTGTGGGTACTCATACGGATAATAGGATAATCCAGTGAAGGCAGTTTAATTTTAGAACAAGAGTAATGATGACGTAAATATTTTTCTGTATTTCGTGAAGACTGATAAAAATGAAATATAGATGATTATGTTGAAAGTTAAAAGTAGTATAATCTTGGAAAAGCTCTTAACAAGATACAGATTTCTAAGAATAATTAAATGAATAGTCAGGGAATGGAAGTTCAGCATCTCTATTGGTTTCATCGTCTTACAGTCACACAACTGTCACACTAAAATAGTATGTGGAAAGTCCCATTTGATACATACATAGACATGATTAATACGACTTGAACTGGGTCAGTAAAATGATAAAATTATTAATTACATTTACATAGCTACCCGACAAATATAAGTAATTTATTGGTGCAATGCAGCTTACAATGTGGTATCTGTACGAAAAAGTCATATCCAGTCTTTCTAACTCTCGTAGACTGAATTGTGGTTTCAGTATAGATTATTTTAATTTTATAGGTGGAGCGGAGAGGAAGAGGTGTAAGTGGAAAGGCTGACAAGTATTCATCATTGGGTTATTACGATCGCTCGGTAGAGTGTATTACTGTCACAGGCTGCCGAGATTTAAGTCAGTTGGTATAATTACAGCGCTAACGTAATCATCTTCTTAAGTTCTTAAAGCAACGTTACCTGACATCGTAATCGGACCAAGCTATACTCCAGTAAAATTGCTAAATTTCTTCTCAGCACGTGAAACGATGTTGGTTAGTACCGTTCTGACTCACAAGATCTTTTTCAAACTTTCATTAACATACGAAGAGCGTTGCCGTCATTGAGAAAGTCTCTAACCAGACCTTGACTTTACTGTCGACGGACGTTCATCTCTAATACTTCTTCTGCGGCTTCAAGGCTACTTTTTAGTTCCCTTCATAGAAATAGCATTATTTGCCAACTGTTCAGATTGTTTTCACCTACTGATTCATCAGTCAGACACGTTACCACATTTACTCAGTAAGTTTGAGTGGAATTTCCGAGAGCTTTAAGATGCGCTGCATTGTACAGTGGATGTATTCGCTAACATGAACAATGAAGAGACAAAAAAATCTGGTACACATGCCTAATATCGTGTAGGGCCCTCGCGAACACGCAGAAGTGCCGCAGTACGACGTGGCATGGACTCTACTAATGTCTGAAGTAGTGCTGGATTGAATTGACAGCATGAATCCTGCAGGGCTGTCCATAAATTGTAATAGTACACGATGAGGGAGATGTCTTCTGAACAGCACGTTGCAAGGCATCCCACATATCCCCAAAAATGTTCATGTCCTGGGACTTTGGTGGCCAGCAGAAGTGTTTAAACTCAGGAGAGTGTTCTTGGAGCCACTCTGTACCAATTCTGGATATGTGGGGTGTCACATTGTCCTGCTGGAAATGCCCTAGTCCGTCGGAATGCACAACGGACATGAATGGATGCAGGTGATCAGAAAGGATGCTTACGTACGTGTCACCTGTCAGACTCGTATCTAGACGTATCAGGGGGTCATATATCAGTCCAGCTGCATATGCCCCACACCATTACAGAGCCTCCACCAACTTCAACAGTCCCTTGCTGATGTGCAGAGTCCATGGATTCGTGAGGTTGTCTCCATACCCGATACAATTTGAAACGATACTGGTCCGACGAGGCAGCATGATTCCAGTCATCAACAGTCCAATGTCGGTGTTGACGGGCCAGGGCGAGGAGTAAATCTTTGTGTCGTGCAGTCATCAAGAGTACACGAATGGGCCTTCGGGTCCGAAAGCCCATATCGCTGATTTTCGTTAAATGGTTTCCACGCTGACACTCGTTGATGGTCCAGCACTGAAATCCGCAGCAGTTTGCGGAAGGGTTGCGCTTCTGTCACTCTGAACGATTCTCTTCAGTCGTCGTTGTTCCCGTACTTTCAGAATGTTTTTCCGGCCTCAGCGATGTCGTAGATTTGATGTTTTACCGGATTTCTGATATTCACGGTACACTCGTGAAATGGTCGTACGGGAAAATCCCCAGTTCATCGCTATCTCGGAGTTGTTGAGTCCCATCGCTCTTGCGCCGACTATAACACTACGTTCAAAGTCACTTAAATCCTGATAACCTGTTTGAAACGCTTGTAGGGAAGTTGATGGGCAGGTTGTATTGAGACATAAATTTAAGAAAAAAATTCGATACGTTCTGCCGTTTCTAAGTGATTTAACTTTGAAATTAGCCAGTCGGGGCGTCGATCGCTCGTATTCAAACGGGCTGCCAGGAGAGGTGTTGACCTACTAGTGCTTTGTTTGGTCAGCTGAAACTTTAATTTGCTCCCGCGGCTACCGTATTGGCTAACTTCAGTGCTAAATAACTTGGAAACGGTGCAACGTATTGAACTTTTTTCTTAACATTTAAGTCTCAGTGCAACCTGTCCTGCAACATTCCCACAAGCGTTTCAGACATTTTCTGAGCACCCTGTAGATGTCATATAGAACTAAATGATAGACGAACACCAGAAACTCATAGTGTGAGTTTAACAAACACAAATGTATAGAATTAACGTAAATGACTGTTCGTGACTATCTGCGTAGCTCCTTTCCTGCATTTCCTTCATTGTGGCGCTAGATTCGGATGAAATGTATTCACAGTTCCTTATTATGTTGTTTTTATCTCCAACAGATGTCTGCGCTCCATACCGTTTCGCCCTTTTGTCGTGCTTTTTTATGAATCATGAACGTTTTTAATGCTATAAAAATACAGTTCGCTTCCTGAAGCTATAATGACTGACTCACCTCGGCGTTTCAGGTTACCCAGGAGGACCGGGACAGAAGCCTCCCACAGGACCTGGCGGATACCCCGGAGCACCAGGACAACCAGGAGCACCAGGCCTTCCAGGTCAGTACAGGACAACCCCAGGGCACACTTCCAATACACCACGACCTCCACCTGTAAAACTGACGTGCACAAGCCTCGACTGTCACCTGGAGCAGCGATTCCACTTGACTAGGAGGGCGATTTTGTGTTCAAATGATGTGGAAAGTTAAGGAAATAAAATAAATTTCTTCCTCCTAGAACATCAACATGAAACGTTCCTGTCGTCCGTGCCTATGAACTTCCATTGCGTCGCGCTCAATCATACACGCAGCCGCGGAGAGAATCCACGAGCTACTTATGATACGCAAAGTGCAAAAAATTTCGCAACACTCCTCGGATTTAATTGGAAACGTCTATTGGCAGAACTGGATGATTCTCTTTACTGCTACACATGTAAAAACCAATAATTTTGAGTCACATTAGAAGTGCACCAAGGTTCGGCCTTATCAGCACTGCTGTTCATTCTTGTGACGGACACTGTCTCAGCAAATCTGCACATGACACTACCATGGACACTTCTCTGTGCTTAGTCATGTTGGCTGAGGAGAACAAGTGCCAAAGACAAAAATGGATCGACCGACTTTCGCGATACGGCCTGCTGCTCATCTTAAAGAAAACTGAGTACATGGCATCTGATCGATGAGAAGTTGGGACCAACAGCGCTGACGGAGATCTACTAGGACTAATAAAATCAAAGTACCTCGGTTCTAAAACCTGTAACGATGTCAAGAGTACAGACGAGGTCAATGCAAAGATGCAGGCAGCGTATGAAGTGGTGAAAGACAAAAGGATCATGGGTCATCTAAAGTCAAAGATCTACCAGACTGCCATCCATCCCATCGCTCTCTACAGCGCAGACTGTTGACCAATTCCAAAAGAAGCAGAACGACATCTGGGAGTCATGGAGACGAAGTTGCTTAGACAGATTGGTGACATCACGTTTCGAGCTGTACTATCACGAAACGTTTTGAGGTCGTGCCGAGTGTGAAGAAATTGCGAGAAAGCTGTCTGTGATGGTTCGGACATGTGCAGTGCGCAGAGGACGAAACTACAACAAATTCAGCGAAGACAGTGGAACTGCACTCTGAAGGTTGTAAGTTTTCATCCAGATATGGCTCACGTTCGAACAAAATGGAGAGAGCGAATCCAGTCAGCGAACAAACGCTAAGGGAAAATAAGAAGACTGCTATACACGCAAAGTCAGTCTAAATAAGGGTCGCCTACCTCATTTTGAGCAGCGAGATAGCGTTCAACTTCCCATCACTCTAAGGGCAATAAGAAAGCTCTGTAGCAATTCAATTACCTTCTGGCAGGATTCCGAGATCCGACCACTCGACTGAAATATTGTCCCCGCTAACGGATCAGTACACCGCAACCAACTGGTCCCTAACAACTCCCGTCGGTAGTCTCCACGTAACAAAACAACAATAGACTCCAGTGTCAGTAAAGGAGAAAGTCGCACAAAAATTAACGCTGGTCATGTCCGTCACTCCTACCAGCACTACCTCTATCTAGCCAATGGCTCCGGGCTGTGCTCTGAGGACTGTTTTTATCAAAGAGGCCACGCTCACTGACCCGCAACACTAGCCTAGAAAAACCGGGAAGTGCCTCAGCAGAATTCGACACCCGCGCTCGGGAACGCATTTTCATTTTGCAGGCTTTTCGTGCCGGCAAATCAACCCCTCTCATCACGGGGGAATACTAGCTCCAGAATTGGGAAATGCTAAACACTTCAGCAGACGAACCCTGCCCAAGAGAGCCACGACTTGACACCTCAAATCCACGAGCGCCAACGGACGAGTCTTCCATTTCGCGAGCTTCCCAGAACGAATCGTCAATATTCAGGAATATGACAGTAATGGTCACTGGAAGCAGTGACCTCTAGTAAACATGGGCTTTAAAACGGGTACCTTAAGAGTTTTAGACCACCTCTTCATCTTCAATACTGCGAAACAAATCTCCTCTACTGTAAGCTCTTTGCTTTCCATATTTTGGTAAGAGGTAGTATGGACCAAGACAAGAAAAATTGTCCAGTACACATGGGCTCTAAAATACATTTCTTAAAAGCTATGAGCACTTGTTCAGTAGAAGGGATGAATTTCACTGCCGATAGCTCTTAATGTACGCACTATAGAGCCCATACTTACTGGATTTTTTCCTTGTTTTGGTTCATACTATCATCTCAAAAAATATATAGAGAAAAGAGCTTGCAGTGGAAGACATTTGTTTCACACTGTCACACCTCTTAATATTGACCATTCCTCCTGCAACACACCTTATTATTACTATCATATACTATTATTCCTGTTCCAAACTCATCTTTCGTGTCTTCAATAGACTCATGACAGCTAATCAGCTCTAGTGGTAAGTTGCATGACTGTATTACACTATTATCGACGGAACATCTTACTAGATATTCATTGCATTTTTGCTACATATGGTAAATGCTTGTCTGTGTACTTTATACTCTTAGAACTTCACCTAGTATCACATTACGCATTCAAAAGCTTTCCTTGTATCCACGAGTATTCTGATTATCCTTCCACAAATTACTAAGGGTAAAGTGAGAAATTCCTGCTGTTGACCAAAGACAGTACCAGAAAACTAAGGATTTTCTCCCTCCTACTGACGCAGGTGTACCAGGACAGCCGGGACAGAGGCCTCCATCAGGACCTGGAGGATATCCAGGAGGATATCCAGGCGGATCCCCAGGCTACCCGGGAGCTCCAGGAGGTCCAGGCGCACCAGGAACACCAGGTAAGCTGAGAAATAGCAGTAGAATTACGTAACGAAATGTAAGGCGTGTGACATAGGGAAATGATGCAGCATTTTTAATTCTAAGGTTTTCTGGACGGGGTCGTTTGATGACTGTCGTTGTTATAGTCCTCAAGCGAATAATATGGTCAGACTAAATAAGCGATAAAGTAATAAATAAAGGTTTGATGCAGTTCTCCGCGCTACGATATCCTGTGTAAACTTCTTCATGTCCTGCAACCTACATCCATCTGAACCTGTTTGCTGTATTCGTCCCTTGATCTCCTTCTATAATTTTTACCCTGCACACTATCCTTCATTACTAAACTGATGATTCCTTGATGCCTCAGGATGTGTCCTATGAACTGTGCTCTACTATAATTAAGTTTTACCATAAATTTCTGTATTTCCCCAATTCGATTCAGAACCTTCTCATTAGACACTCAATCTACCCATCTAAGCTTCAGCATTCTTCTGCAGCACCACATTTCAAAAGCTTCTGTTCTCTTCTTTTCTGAACAGCTTATCGTCTACGTTTCACTTTCGCTGATGGTTGCACTCCAGACAAACAGCTCCAGAAAAGATCTCCTAACACTAAAAGTCCTATTTTTTAGAAATGGATTTCTTTCTATTGTCAGTCTCCATTTAATATCATCTCTACTTCGTTCAACATCAGTTACTTTTTTCCCTCACATTCTCCTGATTTAATTTGAATAAATTTCATTACCCCTATTTTACTTTTTTTAATGTTCATTTTCCAGCCTCTTTTCAACAGCTCTTCCAGGTCCACTGCTGCCTCTGACAGAATTACAGTGTCATCGGGAGATTTTAAAGGTTTCATTTCTTCCACATGAACTATAATTTCCTCTCCATGTCTCTCCTTGGTTTCTTGTACTGATTCCTGAATGTATGTGTTGTGTCGTTATTTTTTTCTTTTTCTTTTAAATTTGTTTTGAATGTATGTGGATGCAAAAAAAATTATAACGCCCTTATAACTTCAATGCGCCAAAAATCGTACAGAAGCCAATCAGTCCAGTGTAAATGAGACGCTTGTCAAATGCAGTTGGTTTGTTTATGATGCCTCCGAAACACATGTTTTCATTATGTTATGCGTTATGAAAATTTCAAAAAAATTTCACTGTACGAAAAGCTACTGTAACCTCAAACAGGGTAAAGTGAGTAATTCCTGCTCTTAACACAAAGACAGTACGAGAAAACTAAGGATCTCCCCACTTCTACTGACGCAGGTGTACCAAGACAGCCGGACAGAGGCCTCCATCTGCAGGTTTTTTTTTTTGGGTGGGGGGGGGGGGAATATTCAATGAATTGTCGCAGAATTGATCGGTTAATGCTGTTAATAATAATAAGAAACTGAATCAGCGAGGAACAGTTAACAAAATCTAAATTTCATTTACAAAACTAAAGGCCATCATAATTGCTTTCCCATTTACGTTTCCTTGACTGTCAATAATACAATGACTGTCACAAGTAAATGCACAACAAAACATAAGTAACAAATAAAAAAAGAAAATATTTTCCTATGTGATTTGTTCATAGAAAGCTAATGTAACTGATGTTTAATATGCAGAAATAACAATACCAAATAATACTTTTTAGAGTAACAAATTGCAGGAATCCGAGGTCTGATGTGTTCGACTCGTTCAGAACTACAACACAACACAGATCAGGCCACGCAACTGATCACAGAGTTCTTAACATTCAGACTAGTTTGTATACAGAGCCTGTGATACACCAAGACATTAAACCACCCGGTTCACTCCGCTGCCAGGGCGCCCATATTATGATTGTTCTCACAGCAAATATAAGACATCGTTCAGTCCCTCCTCTGACCGACTGCGCATTTCCTAATAGTAATACGTTTCTGGACCAGTTAATTAGACCATTTTTTTCTTGTTTCGATAAGACACTCTGCATATACGTTTTACACACTATGTATTTTTATGCAGAGTACTGCAAATGGAAATGGTACAGAACACGACATTACAAAGAAAAATTCAATTTCTTTAACAAAACTTGTTTTTCATTTTGCTATACAGTTTTTCAACTAGGAGTAAATTAAATTCACACACCACAAAAGAAGAAAAAATTATTCTGTTTAAAAATAAATAAAACTACAAAGAGTACAATTATAACAAGTTGCAACATGATGATGTGTTTGAAAATTATGTTTACTTTTGTCAATAGGTGTGCCAGGTAAGCCTGGAACACCAGGGACACCAGGCTACCCTGGAGGTCCGGGTTATCCAGGGGGAAGACCGCCAGCAGGAGGAGAACCAGGAGGATACCCAGGTGGACCAGGTGCACCAGGAGCACCAGGCTACCCAGGAGCACCAGGATTACCAGGAGGAAGGCCACCATCGGGAGGAGGACCAACTGCACCAGGAGGCTACCCAGGTCAACCAGGTAGACCAGGAACACCAGGAACACCTGGAGCACCTGGATTACCAGGGACACCAGGAGGACCAGGATATCCAGGAGGAAGACCACCTACAGGTGGTGGACCCACAGCACCAGGAGGATACCCAGGTGGTCCAGGTGCACCAGGAGCACCAGGCTACCCAGGGGCACCAGGAGCACCTGGGGTACCAGGATTGCCAGGAGGAAGGCCACCATCAGGAGGAGGACCAACTGCACCAGGTGGCTACCCAGGTCAACCAGGTAGACCAGGAACACCAGGAACACCTGGAGCACCTGGATTACCAGGGACACCAGGAGGACCAGGATATCCAGGAGGAAGACCACCTACAGGTGGTGGACCCACAGCACCAGGAGGATACCCAGGTGGTCCAGGTGCACCAGGAGCACCTGGCTACCCAGGGGCACCAGGAGCTCCTGGGGTACCAGGATTGCCAGGAGGAAGGCCACCATCAGGAGGAGGACCAACTGCACCAGGAGGCTATCCAGGTCAACCAGGTAGACCAGGAACACCAGGAACACCTGGAGCACCTGGATTACCAGGGACACCAGGAGGACCAGGATATCCAGGAGGAAGACCACCTACAGGTGGTGGACCCACAGCACCAGGAGGATACCCAGGTGGTCCAGGTGCACCAGGAGCACCAGGCTACCCAGGGGGACCAGGAGCACCTGGTATACCAGGATTGCCAGGAGGAAGGCCACCATCAGGAGGAGGACCAACTGCACCAGGTGGATATCCAGGACAACCAGGTAGACCAGGAACACCAGGAACACCTGGAGCACCTGGATTACCAGGGACACCAGGAGGACCAGGATATCCAGGAGGAAGACCACCTACAGGTGGTGGACCCACAGCACCAGGAGGATACCCAGGTGGTCCAGGTGCACCAGGAGCACCTGGCTACCCAGGGGCACCAGGAGCTCCTGGGGTACCAGGATTGCCAGGAGGAAGGCCACCATCAGGAGGAGGACCAACTGCACCAGGAGGCTATCCAGGTCAACCAGGTAGACCAGGAACACCAGGAACACCTGGAGCACCTGGATTACCAGGGACACCAGGAGGACCAGGATATCCAGGAGGTAGACCACCTACAGGTGGTGGACCCACAGCACCAGGAGGATACCCAGGTGGTCCAGGTGCACCAGGAGCACCAGGCTACCCAGGGGCACCAGGAGCACCTGGGGTACCAGGATTGCCAGGAGGAAGGCCACCATCAGGAGGAGGACCAACTGCACCAGGTGGCTACCCAGGTCAACCAGGTAGACCAGGAACACCAGGAACACCTGGAGCACCTGGATTACCAGGGACACCAGGAGGACCAGGATATCCAGGAGGAAGACCACCTACAGGTGGTGGACCCACAGCACCAGGAGGATACCCAGGTGGTCCAGGTGCACCAGGAGCACCAGGCTACCCAGGGGCACCAGGAGCACCTGGGGTACCAGGATTGCCAGGAGGAAGGCCACCATCAGGAGGAGGACCAACTGCACCAGGTGGCTACCCAGGTCAACCAGGTAGACCAGGAACACCAGGAACACCTGGAGCACCTGGATTACCAGGGACACCAGGAGGACCAGGATATCCAGGAGGAAGACCACCTACAGGTGGTGGACCCACAGCACCAGGAGGATACCCAGGTGGTCCAGGTGCACCAGGAGCACCAGGCTACCCAGGGGCACCAGGAGCACCTGGGGTACCAGGATTGCCAGGAGGAAGGCCACCATCAGGAGGGGGGCCAACAGCACCAGGTGGCTACCCAGGTCAACCAGGTAGACCAGGAACACCAGGAACACCTGGAGCACCTGGATTACCAGGGACACCAGGAGGACCAGGATATCCAGGAGGAAGACCACCTACAGGTGGTGGACCCACAGCACCAGGAGGATACCCAAGTGGTCCAGGTGCACCAGGAGCACCTGGCTACCCAGGGGCACCAGGAGCACCTGGGGTACCAGGATTACCTGGAGGAAGGCCACCATCAGGAGGAGGACCAACTGCACCAGGAGGCTATCCAGGTCAACCAGGTAGACCAGGATCACCAGGAACACCGGGAGCACCTGGATTACCAGGGACACCAGGAGGACCAGGATATCCAGGAGGAAGACCACCTACAGGTGGTGGACCCACAGCACCAGGAGGATACCCAGGTGGTCCAGGTGCACCAGGAGCACCAGGCTACCCAGGGGCACCAGGGGCACCTGGGGTACCAGGATTACCTGGAGGAAGGCCACCAACAGGAGGAGGACCAACTGCACCAGGAGGATACCCAGGTGGCCCAGGCATTCCAGGAGCTCCAGGTGAGTAATTTCCATATAACTCAGAAATATTTGTAGTATTTAATAGCATCGTAGCTCTTGAGGGCTTGCTTGACCCTTGTTAATGTCTAGTTTAGATGGAGTGTAGCCAATAACAGTTGCAGTATTTATAATGCATTATTCTCAGGCATATTCATGCTATTTTTATCTTGTAGTTTCATTGTGTAGACTCGTTCCGTAGGAGGCTGGTTGCGTAATTACATTTGATTCGCTGTATAAATCAAAATTTTGAGTACTAGGTAAGAATGGAAACATGTAGCTGCACAGCAATTTACGTTATGGTAATTTTCTTAGATCAGTCAATTGCAAAGTCTACTGGAGCTTTCAATATTTTTTTCGATTGGCGTCCTGGGCTTTGCAGGTAGTATTGTTGCCCATTGAAGTTGTGGTCGAAGGTTCGATTTTCACAGCAGTTGTACATAAATTGCAGTAGTTTACAGTAAAAACTCCTTTTTGACGCTGCATATTAATTTTTATTTTATTTATTCACCCAGCAGTGTTTCGCCTTTTTATAAACGCATTTTCAGTGGGTGTCTTGTTATATTATACGATTTTTTCGTTGTCACTTATTGGTTACAGATTTAAAACAGTTCATGTAATTTGCGTGGTAGAATGGAAACTTACGTACAGATCAGCGTCTAATTGATTATTAGCAAATCGAGAAGCTTCTTCTCATGTGGAAAGTCGAGTGAAAGTCTCATTTGCTTCGGGCAGTGACTGTCTGTTCGTAACATAACACTTTAACTGCCCTTTTCTGCGTTTTCTGTGTCGTTTATAAAAGTGTTCGCTAGAGCACCTTACACTGGATATCCAAGAAGATTGTCTACCAATGGACTCTGCAGTGTCAGGAGTCAATAAACAATACCAACACAATCACAAACAACACAAAAAACTCCTCAGAAACAACCACACAATGACAGAACAACAACGACACAAAGAACACATCACAACGAGAAAAAAGATTCAAGATGGTACACAACGACATATAAGCACAGACTCTCACAAAAACTAACTACATTTTTGAAAGAAAAGGCTTAAACATAGCATGCAAAACAGACAACGCCGTCGAAAAACATATTCCAAAAATAACAAGACACATACCTCTACCAGAAGGCTGGAAACTGCTATGCAACATACGTCATGGAAGGTATGTGGGAAAACCAGTACAACCTTTGACGCGTGGTACAAAGAATACACCACAGCATGGAAATGTGGGACGAGCCACTTAATCTTTTGCTGACTGGCTGGCTGGTTGGCTAATTTGGTGGAAGAGACCAAACTGTGAGGTCATCGCTCTCATCGGTTTAGGAATCGGCCGTGCCATTTCAAAGGAACCATCCCGTAATTTGCCTCAAGCGATTTAGGGAAACCATGGAAAACCCAAATCAGGATGGCTGGATGCAGGATTGAATCGACGTCCTCCCGAATGCGAGTCAATCTTTGCAAAACATTTAATAGATTTGAATCACAGGAGAGAAAGAAATGAAAATTAGAAATAAAAAATGAAAGACACCTGCTAATTTTGGAAGAAAATTATCATATGTACAAAACAAAGACAGAAAAGAAGGTACCATTAAAATACAAAGGGAATATGACTTACGGCGCACTGTTTACAATAGCTGATTACATAACAGGCAAACATCCAAATCCATGTTAATAAATACCATTCCTCTCATAGGTGTAAAATCTGTATAGCCACACACACACATACACATACATACACATACAACCAAACTTACATCAACACAGACTGTCAAACAAAAAACAAATGGAAGCATAAACAGGGTATTCGGCAACAGTTACAAAAACAAGTGACACTCTAGACACAAAAAATGACAGTTTTGTTACGAAAACTCAGTGGCTACACAGAAAATTGGAGGCTTTCAACCGGTTTCCCACATGAGGGAAAGCTGCTTGGTTTTCAGTTAATTAATTAGACGCTGATCTGTAATTACTTTTTCCATTTTATTATGCAACTTCCATAAACTGTTTTAAATCTATAACTAATAAGTGACAACGAAAAAAATCATGTAATATTCCAGGACGCCCACTGAAGATGCCTTGTTAAAATGGCGAAACGCGTCTGCATGCCTAAGTAAAATAAAAAACTAATGTGGAGAACGTAAAATGCGCTTTTACTGTAAAATGCTGCATTTTAACTTCTGATTTTCTGTTTATGATGAGTACGTAAGGTTGGTCGAACAAATAAATTAGTGGGTTGGCTAATTTGTAAAACTGAGTGTCCAAATGATCGAAAAATTTCAGTTCAGTTTGTATTTTTTGCTGTTACAGTAAATCACAAACAAGAACAACTATGTGAAATAACGTGTTCTATTTATTTACAGCCATTTTGAGCATTATTCCTCTACACTGAAGTGACAAAGGCCATGGGATACCTCCTAATATGGTGACGAAACTAATTTATCCTAGCGTAGTGCACCAACTCGTCGTGGCATGGACCCGACAAGTCGTTGCAATTCCCCTGTAGAAATATTGGGCCATAACCGACCATAATTTTGCAACTGTTGGCGGTGCAGGACTTTGTGCACGAATGTCCTCTCCATTATGTCCCATAATTGTTAGATGTGATTCATGTCGGGCGATCTGGGTGGCCAAATCATTCGCTCAAACTGTCCAGAATGATCTTCAAACTAATTGCGGAGAATTGTGGCTCAGTGAGATTGCGCATTGTCATCCATAAAAATGTAATCATTCTTGGGGAACATGTAGTGCATGAATTGCTGAAAATGGTCTCCAGCTAGCCTAACGTAACTGTTTCCATTTAATGATCACTTCAGTTGGACCAAAGGAACCAATCCATTCCATATAAATACTGCCCACACCGTTATGGACCCACCATCGGCTTGTTCAAAAGGTTCAAATGTGTGTGAATTCCTGAGGGACCAAACTGCTGAGGTCATCGGTCCCTAGACTTACACACTACTTAAACTAACTTATGCTAAGAACAACACACACGCCCATGCCCGAGGGAGGACTCGAACCTCCGGCGGGAGGGCCGCGCAATCCGTGACATGGCGTCTCTAACCGCTCGGCCACTCCGCGCGGCCAACATCAGCTTGCACAGTGACTTGTTGACAACTTTTATCCATGGCTTCGTGGGATCTGCGCTACACTCGAACCCTACCATTAGCTATTACCAACTGAAATCGTGATTCGCATGACCACGGTACGGTTTTCCTGTCGTCTATGGTCCGACCAATATGGTCACGAGCCCAGGAGAGGCGCTGCAGGCGATGTCGTGGTATTAGCAATGACGCTCGCGTCGGTCGTCTGCTATTGTAGAGCCCATTAACGCCACATTTCGCCTCACTGCCCTAAGGTCCATTTCCTGGTGGGCCACGGCCCGTACCCGGTACACGTAAACCGCATGAGACTAACTAACGATGAAATATGCATTTTCGGAGAAACTGGGCCACCAGAACATGTCACACTGCTCTGCTACACGCTAGCACAAGAGAGACGTATACAGAACGACAGTGACATCCCCAGAATAATACGTGATCGCGATGCTTGGAACACAATAAATAGCGCAAGCGATATTGTATCGAACATACTGCACGAAAAATGCAAGCGCCGAAACTCAAATGGAAGGAGGTGCATGCAAGCACAAACGACACTAAAAACCACACAAGAGGACCCAAGCACGGCCACAGATCCCGAAGCTGAGTTAGGCTTGGCTCAAATGGCTCTGATCACTATGGGACTTAACATCTGAAGTCATCAGTCCCCTAGACTTAGAACTACTTAAACCTCACTAACCTAAGGACAGTACATACATCCGTGCCCAAGGCAGGATGCGAACCTGCGACCGTAGCAGCGGCGCGGTTCCGGACTGACGCACCTAGAATCGCTCGGCCACAACGGCCGGCCAAACCGAGTTAGGAACAAATACACGAAGTGAGCATGACGCAAAAGGCATCAGCACGTGAAGGACCCAAACCAAAGGCACATGACACTGCATGCCATACCACAGTAACAAGCAACACAACAAGCAGTAGCAATCATAAAACAAACATCGACGCTACATAGTAAGACCCTAGTAATAACGCAACGTCGCTTGGGAGTAGGAGACTCGGAGATCTTCTGCTCCCAGGCTCCTCCTCCTCAACGATACACTACATATTTATACTCTCTTCTCTATTTGCAGTTACAATCAATGAATTTTATATATCAACTGTATTTTCTGTTCAAATTATGTATAAAATTAAAAATGTAATGTATTAAGTTATTTAAAGAATAACGCATTCAAGTAGCAGTGAACTACATTCTATTTCTACTAACAAATTTACAACCATAAGTGTATTCGTCATGTAAAGTTAAAATTCCTGTATTCCATGTATCAAATGCTCAATCAGTATTTAATCTATATAATACCAGGTGTATGCATCTAAGGTATCGTACAGAATATACCACAACTACCAACAATAAGACAAACAACTGCTGAAGATCATATATGGTGTCCTGACTTGCAACACTTCCAGTACTATACCAATACTCACAAGCACAATAAACATACATAAGCACAAACCATTTCATATGAAAATAGCTCAACGTTCTACGGAGACGCTCTCACCTGAAGTAGGTAGAAATAGGCTATTATCAACCAACAAGCTACTTAGGCTGTATTACACATCCAAACATAGTATTTCACTTCGCTCTACATATTGCAACTTATTTTCACCGCACTTATTGTATTACTTTTTTTTATTTTTATTTAATATTTTCATTGTATAAATTATATTCTTATCAACTAGGCAGAAACAAGTCATATAAAACCATGTCTCAGCACCCAAGGTCACTAATGTACACTGACGTGGTGGCGGTAGTCTCCGAAGTAGCTGGTTCGAACCCTGTTGATGTAAGAAATTTGCATCGCCAGGATTTGACAGGTAACGGGAGATAAGATACATCCATTAAGTTCCTCGTCAAAAGGCCTTGCGTTAATGACCTGGATTAAATTACAAACCTCTTCACAGCGCCTCATGGGATGGGAGCACGTGTCATTAACGTGGTGATCCATCCGTCGGATAGGAACATTAAGTTCTGCGTCCCCATCTGCGGCGTTACAGCCGTTCAGCAGAGCCACCCAAGATATACTTGGCAAACCATGAGAGGTTACAGGAAGACCGAGGCAGGCCAGCTGTACTAGGACTTCTACGGTGACAGCAAAGCTTTTGAGTATGTGATTGTCCAAATAAAGAAAAATAGTTTGGATTCAGTACCTGCAGCGAGTAAATTTGAATCAAGATGGAACACCAATTGTGGCACTTTAATTCGTAGATGAACGCCATTATGAGACTACGGTCTGCTCTCGGACATTACTTTCAGAGGCAATGAAGCCATAGTCTGTGTAACACGCCACTTATAGCGACTGCTAGACGTAGAATTTTTAAAAATAAGTACACAGTCGAGGAACGGCTACAAAAACAAACATTAAAAAATGATTTTCTTTGGCCTTCAGTGGTACTCGAACAATTAACAGTTGCAGCACCTGTTTTTACATGACGAAAAAGATAGCGATCGTTAGCTGCGGATAAAGTGTGAGTCTGATGCCACCATATGTAGAACGTAAGAGAGATTGATAATATTATTAATATAAAAATAATACAGTGTGAAAAATGTACGTTTGAAATATGATTAAAATTACGTAACTGACAATAGTCTTAAACATTTCCGTTAGTATGGGAATAGCACATGAACGCGTATTATAACTCGTCTCATGCGCTTTGCACTGACCTGAACTTTTCTGACTGCAAGAATGTAAATTTAATTTAACTGCGAGAATGTAAAATGTCAATAACTTTAAACCAAGCCAGAACTGCATGAATTTACGTAACCAAAAAATTGAATCTGATGCAATATTATTGATCTGAAATTGGCCCTGGTAATAAAATAAAACTTGTTCAGTTTGAAAATAATGGTCCCTGTGCTTAATCCCCGAAATAATAAAATTTCTTACCTGTATCTGCGCAACGGGAACTTCCTTCGCACTCTTCTCTATTGGTATTATAAATCGTAAAGTTACCAAAGAGCTACTGCGCAAGGCTGTTGCTTAGCATACATTTTAATTAGATCGAATAATACTGAGACAATAACTTCCTGAGAAAAATAGATAAAAATGACATGGATCTGGGAACTGGTATTGACTTGGGATAACTAGCAATATAACACTAACTGTAAAACTAGTATTTTGACTCTTTGAAAATTAATAATGCTCACAATTAACACACTCAATAAACCGATTATATATTAACAATTAGCTTTACAAAATCATTGGATGTAAGTGCTATACATTGTCTCAGTCATCACTTAAGAATACGTGCATTGCATTACTAACAAAACAACTATCTTTACATTAATTATTTCGAGCTTCTGCTTAGATTCCTTTTACAGTTAGCAAACATCATAGGATCATGCAGATAAATAAATCATTACTGGCCGTAGCGAGTAAGTACATACCGAAGAGCCAAAGAAACTGGTACACCGGCCTAATATCGTGTATGGCTTCCCTCCCCCCCCCCCCCCCCAAGAACCCCCAGAAGTGCCGCAAGGCGACGTGCCATGGACTCGACTGATGTCTGAAGTAGTGCTGGAGGGAACTGACGCCATGAACTCCGCATGGTTGTCCGTAAATCCGTGAGAGTACGAGGGAGTGGAGATCTCTTCTGAACAGCACGTCGCAAGGCATCCCAGACATGCTCAGTAATGTTCATGTCTGGGGAGTTTGGTGGCCAGCGAAACTGTTTAAACTCAGAAGAGTAGCGATTCTGGACGGGTGGAGTGTCGTATTGTCCTGTTGGAATATACCAAGTCCGTCGGATAGCACAATGGACATGAATGGATGCAGGTGATCAGACAGGATGCTTACGTACGTGTAACCCGTCAGAGTCGTATCTAAACGTATCAGTGGTCTCTTATCCCTCCAGCGGGACACGTACCACATCATTACAGAGTCTCCACAACTTTGAACAGTCCCCTGCTGACATGCAGGGTCCATTGATCCATGACATTGTCTCCATACCTGTACACATCCATCCGGTCGCTACAATTTGAAACGAGGCTCGTCCGACCAGGCAACATGTTTCCAGTCATCGGCAGTCCAGTGTCGGTGGTGTCTGGCCCAGGGGAGGTGTAAAGTTTTGCGTCGTGCAGTCATCAAGAGTACACGAGCAGGCCTTCGCCTCCGAAAGCCCATATCGCTGATGTTTCGTTGAATGGTTCGCATGCTGACACTTGCTGATGGCCCAGCATTGAAATCTGCAGCAATTTGCGGAAGAGTTGCACTTCTATCACGTTGAACGACTCTCTTCAGTCATCGTTTGTCCTGCTCTTGCAGGATCTTTTTCCGGCATCAACGATATCGGGGATTTGATGATTTACCAGATATATTCTTGAAATGGAAAATCCCTATGTCATCGATACCTCAGAGATGGTGTGCCCCATCGCTCGTGCGCCAACTATAACACTACATTCGAACTCACTTAAATCTTGATAACCTGCCATTGTAGCAGCAGTAACCGATCTAACAACTGTGCCAAACACTTGTCTTATATAGGCGTTGCCGATCGCAGCGCCGCATTCTGCCTGTTTACATATCTCTGTATTTAAATACGCGCGCCTATACCAGTTTCCTTGGCCCCAGATGTGTGTATCCAGCACACATCAGATACAACACGTCTTTACAATTGAGAGTCCTCCACACTTCACTCCACCTAGAGTTAATCTAACACATTGCCGATAACACCTCGAAACAGCGACGCTGTTGAGCAGCGACGCTACTACACAATCGATACTATATTGATTTACCCTGCGTATGGTATATACCTTTCAAGTGTACGAGCTACTGTAAGGAAAAGCCATGCAAGTGTAATTTGCGGAATTACCAACTACAGATTTATGTGTGGAGGAGCACTCTCTTTTTTGCCCCCTAGAATATGGCGAAGCATATAAAGGTGCCCCAAGCTCTGGGGACAAAGCCAGGTGGAAGTTTCAGTCCATGGTGCGAGCGTTCGCTTGTGTCGCCAGATTATACTAAATCAAAAGAATTCCAACATGTCGTCGGTACAGGACCAGCAACTTGGATACCATAAATTCTTTGTTGTAATTCCGTCATAGTTGCATTTTATCAAGCTGGAGGCTGGTTTCGAATACCAAGTTCGTTTTCAAAACCTGTGCCTGGATTAGAAATGAACCTCGTAGTTCGAAACCAGTAGCCAGCATAATAAAACTCAACTTGACGGAATTACAATAAAGAATTTATGCTAAATTAGCTGAGTGTTTTGATTGCATTTTGATTGTCCACTTCCTTATTAAAGAAACACATATCAGAAGCGCTGTATGTATAATTTTAATTAAAGTATAATATGTATCTAATAATCTTTCGCCTGAGATATGAGACATCTAACTAAAACTGAAGCGTAACGAAGGCTCAGACGTATATTCAATGTCATTTGATATTATAGTAGTATTAACAAAGATTTGTAGTAATTTCTTTGTACACAACGTAACTACTAACAGTACACGCGACATATTTTCCACTCGCTGTTATTAATTCTTTATCAGTCTTAAAAGAATGTTTTTTTGTTCTTTTATTGTTATCTAAGTTTAAGTACATCTGTAAACAGCATCAACCAAGATCAATGAGTTACAAAGGGAATTCTTCATAAACAGTTTTCCATGAGTTAACTGATCTATTAGCTCTGCTTTCTGCGTTGTTACGCCTTTACTGGTATCATGATATTTCTAATAATTGTGAAAATATCATCGACTACAATGCAAAGAGAGTTTTCTAAGGGCTTCTACCTCAGTTACCGAGCATAATTTGATTATGTGTTTACCTACTCATGTAATACGAGAGGAGAGTATCTGTAGGTTTATGATAATGTTTTCGTAGTTTTATTGCACTACAAAAGTCAGCTATACAAATAACTTAGGTCAAACTTTACTGTTATTTGTTACACAGCCTGTGTTAACACAACGATAGGAAATAAACACATAACACCATAACATCCCTGTCATTCATCGGTAACATAAAAATATTAAAACATTGTACTACCTATAATAATTTATAAACAAACTATGCCAAGAAAAAACGTAAAAAATTAATGCATATATCACAGTACGCCCTAATGAAATTATTCTTCGCTCCAGGCTATCCAGGAGCCCCAGGAGTACCGACAGGACCAGGAACTGGCCAACCACAACCAGGACAACCGGGAGCACCAGGTGCTCCTGGACTACCAGGCAGGCCTGGAACACCAGGTCAACCAGGCACACCGGGCTACCCAGGAGGGCCAGGATATCCAGGCCAACCAGGAATATCAACAGGACCAGGTGGAAGACCACCATCTGGAGGGTACCCAGGAGGACCAACTGGCCCAGGTGCACCAGGACAGCCAGGAGCACCAGGACTACCAGGGCAGCCTGGATACCCAGGACAGCCAGGAGTACCATCAGGACCAGGAGGAAGACCACCCACTGGAGGTTACCCGGGAGTACCGACAGGACCAGGTGGAAGACCACCAACTGGAGGGTACCCAGGAGGACCAACTGGTCCAGGAGCACCAGGACAGCCAGGAGCACCAGGACTACCAGGGCAGCCTGGATACCCAGGACAGCCAGGAGTACCATCAGGGCCAGGAGGAAGACCACCCACTGGAGGTTACCCAGGAGTACCATCAGCACCAGGTGGAAGACCACCTACTGGAGGTTATCCAGGAGGAGCAACTGGACCTGGATTACCAGGAGGACCAGGATTACCAGGGCAACCTGGACGACCTGGCACACCAGGTCAACCAGGAACACCAGGATACCCTGGAGGACCAGGATACCCAGGCCAACCAGGAATACCAACAGGACCAGGAGCAAGACCACCAACAGGAGGGTACCCAGGAGGACCAACTGGTCCAGGAGCACCAGGAGAGCCAGGAGCACCAGGACAGCCAGGAGCACCAGGATTACCAGGGCAACCAGGTGCACCTGGTTACCCTGGAGGTAGACCACCATCACCAGGCTATCCAGGAGGTCCAGGATTACCAGGCACACCAGGACAACCAGGAGTACCAGGACAACCAGGATATCCAGGAGGACCATCAGTACCTGGTGGCCGACCACCAACTGGAGGTTACCCTGGAGGACCAACTGGGCCAGGAGGACCTGGTTTACCGGGTCAACCAGGACGACCTGGTGCGCCAGGACAACCAGGAACGCCAGGCTACCCAGGAGGACCAGGATATCCTGGCCAACCAGGAATACCAACAGGACCAGGAGGAAGACCACCAACAGGAGGATACCCAGGAGCACCAAGTGGTCCAGGAGCACCAGGACAGCCGGGAGCACCAGGAATACCAGGACAGCCTGGATACCCAGGACAGCCAGGAGTTCCAACAGGCCCAGGTGGAAGACCTCCTACTGGAGGATACCCAGGGGCACCAGGAGGACCAACAGGTCCTGGAGGTCCAGGATTACCAGGCCAACCAGGACGACCTGGCACACCAGGTCAGCCAGGATACCCAGGTCAACCAGGAATACCAACAGGACCAGGAGGAAGACCACCAACAGGAGGATACCCAGGAGCACCAAGTGGTCCAGGAGCACCAGGACAGCCAGGAGCACCAGGAATACCAGGACAGCCTGGATACCCAGGACAGCCAGGAGTTCCAACAGGCCCAGGTGGAAGACCTCCAACTGGAGGATACCCAGGGGCACCAGGAGGACCAACAGGTCCTGGAGGTCCAGGATTACCAGGCCAACCAGGACGACCTGGCACACCAGGTCAGCCAGGAACACCAGGATACCCAGGCGGATCAGGATACCCAGGTCAACCAGGAATACCAACAGGACCAGGAGGAAGACCACCAACAGGAGGATACCCAGGAGCACCAAGTGGTCCAGGAGCACCAGGACAGCCAGGAGCACCAGGAATACCAGGACAGCCTGGATACCCAGGACAGCCAGGAGTTCCAACAGGCCCAGGTGGAAGGCCACCTACTGGAGGCTACCCTGGAGCACCAGGAGGACCTGGAGTACCAGGAGGGCCAGGATTACCAGGCCGACCTGGACAACCTGGTACACCAGGACAACCAGGAACACCAGGCTATCCTGGTGGACCAGGATATCCTGGCCAACCAGGAATACCAACAGGACCAGGTGGAAGACCACCAACTGGTGGGTACCCAGGAGGACCAACTGGCCCAGGAGCACCAGGACAGCCAGGAGCACCAGGAATATCAGGACAGCCTGGATACCCAGGACAGCCAGGAGTTACAACAGGCCCAGGTGGAAGACCACCTACTGGAGGTTACCCAGGAGCACCAGGAGGACCAACAGGTCCTGGACTGCCAGGAGGTCCAGGATTACCAGGCCAACCTGGACGACCTGGCGCACCTGGTCAGCCAGGAACACCAGGATACCCAGGAGGACCAGGATACCCAGGTCAACCAGGAATACCAACAGGACCAGGAGGAAGACCACCAACAGGAGGATACCCAGGAGGACCAACTGGTCCTGGAGCACCAGGACAGCCAGGAGCACCAGGCCTACCAGGTTCACCAGGTTACCCTGGAGGTAGACCACCATCACCAGGCTACCCAGGAGGTCCAGGATTACCAGGTGCTCCAGGACAGCCAGGAGTACCGGGACAACCAGGATATCCAGGAGGGCCATCAGGGCCTGGTGGTAGACCACCCACAGGAGGGTATCCTGGAGGACCATCTGGGCCAGGAGGACCAGGATTACCAGGCCAACCAGGACGACCTGGCGTACCAGGTCAGCCAGGAACACCAGGACAGCCAGGAGGACCAGGATATCCAGGCCAACCAGGAATACCCACAGGACCAGGTGGAAGACCACCAACTGGTGGTTTCCCAGGAGGACCAACTGGTCCAGGAGCTCCAGGACAACCAGGAGCACCAGGACAGCCAGGTGCACCAGGAGTACCAGGACAGCCAGGATACCCAGGACAGCCAGGACTGCCAGGAGGACCAGGTGGAAGACCACCCACCGGTGGATATCCAGGAGCACCAGGTGGGCCAACAGGACCTGGTGGACGGCCACCTACCGGTGGCTACCCTGGAACACCAGGTGTACCAGGTTACCCAGGATATCCAACAGGACCTGAGGGACCAACAGGACCTGGAGGCAGGCCTCCACCTGGATATCCAGGAGGGCCTGGAGCACCTGGGGCTCCAGGTACTCCTGGAGCACCAGGACTCCCTGGACAACCTGGAACACCAGGGTACCCAGGAGCACCAGGAGGGCCTAGTGGAGGACAACCGCCTTCTACTACTCCAGGTATGACTATTTCTTGTACCTCCAAATAGAATATAACTGTATTTATTAGAGTTACTTATATCCTCAAAATGGCTCTGAGCACTATGGGACTTAACATCTGTGGTCATCAGTCCCCTAGAACTGAGAACTACTTAAACCTAACTAACCTAAGGACATCACACACATCCATGCCCGAGGCAGGATTCGAACCTGCGACCGTAGCGGTCACGCGGTTCCAGACTGAAGCGCCTTTAACCGCATGGCCACACCGGCCGGCATATATCCTCAAAATAATTGAATTCATGTACATAAAGTAATACAGTTACTTAAGTTTGCCTACCATTACAGTAATTGCTCTTTTCTATGACACAGGAGAGTGAAAAATAATTTCACCCCGAGGAGTAACAAAGTGCGACAGGGATGACAAATAGGTACAGATAATAGTTTTCGATTGATTTAATCGATAAAATGTGCTTATTAAACGTCAAAATCGTTTCTAGTACATAAATCATTACTTCTGTATTCGTTAAAATAGTGTACACTGCACAATATGAGCTGTACTTGCTCCTTTGGATAATACGGGGAAACTGTAACATATATACACAAGTAATTCGGGACTAATTATCTGAACCCCTAAAGGCCAGTTGCTCTACTAAACATAGAGGAGTCATTGTTCCAACACTTTCCTCCTCAAGGCTGTCTGGTTCAGTTTCTCTTCGCTGCTCTGTTATGGCAGTACCAGGTGCATGTCAGTATATTAGAAGTAAGAAAAGGCCGATTACAGTTTCATGATAGTTTGTTTACTCATGGTCTCACAGTTATATTCTCCCTCATCAATTTACGCTTTAGAAGTTTCTCTATTTTCATATCGAAACTCTACTTTCCCCCGATCTGTTGCGCCTCCCATATCCTTCTTATTGGTTTCCTACCATCTCTGCTTAGCTAGTTCATGTCGTCGCATTCAATCAGTTTTCGGGAAGTAAGACTTAGCGACGATTAGATTGGCTGTTTTCAAAACATGTTCATAGTAGCGGCGAAGATATATCCAGTTTCTGTCGGCAATTATGGCTGGTGACTTGATCTAATGCGACAATGCCTATCTTGCCATGTAAGATCACTGAACATTTTTCTGTGCAACATGACGCTCAATCTCTTACCCACTTATATTGAAAGACGATTTAACATTTGTGTGTCACACAATAGCCAAGTTACATTAGAACACATGCTGGTTCGAGTGTAGATAGCACATTGCTACTGATGTGGCCATCTCTTTGTACATCTAACTCAAGGTAGTGTAATGCGACCACATTTACCTGATTTTATCTTTTGTGCGTTCAAGAGAGAAAAAGTTTTCAAGAACTCAGTGTCTGTGATATTCAGTATCATGCACCAAGGCTGGAGAAGCGTACTTCTTTATATAAATGTTTTAAGAACAACAAAATCCATTTGTTTTGCTCGCGATGCTATTCCTCTAATACTTTCCGAGATTTCTCAGGGTTACACCCAAGATAACCCAGTTTGCATTCTCCTTCCCTGGATCTAGCTAAAGAACCACGTAATTGTCGCAGCTCACCTAATTAGCTCTTGTAGAAATAGTCTTGGTAATTGACTACTAACCCAAGCCAAATGCCAATTGACATATTAGTCACGCTGGACTATTTTAAATATATATAACTATTTCTATAGCACTAGTGATTGTAATAATGACTATTTTACGTAAACAGGTGGTTTGATCCTGCTATGATGATGAAAATTTTCTATCTGTGTGGTAGCTAACTGACTCGAATGAAGGTAGGTTTCCATGAAGGGCACGATATGCTTCGGTCACAGCAGTAAGAAGAAAGTGATAAGGTACTGGACGCGCGGCGTTTCTGATGCCCGACCGGCCATCCAGGTTTACGGTTTGCGTAGTTTCCCTCAGTCACAAACGTCAGATGCTGCCGTGCATCCTTTACAAGGGGCACGGCCGATTCCCTTCCTTAGCCTTCCCAAATCAGAATTATTTTCTCTCTCTAACGACATCGTCTTCAAAGAGATGTGTAACCCTAAACGTCCTTCCTTTCGAACGACCCCTTTATTGTTCCAACACTACCACAGGCAGCGAGGCCCTACAGCACATGAGACATTTCACACGGTCGCACAAATAGTAATCGAGTGGAAACAGTTCAAGAGAACGAGATGGCCGCGAATCACGACCTCTATTCATTACTGACCAAACGTCTGATGTATGTGTTCACTAGCAAGTCTTGTTAAGGGGGGTAGGACGTCTTCGTAAGTTAGAGAGATTCTTCGATGAATTTTGCACAGCATACATACCGTACTTACAGGTGTATGAAACTCTAGAATTTATTTAATTTATGAAAAAAAGGAATGAGCTGTTGTATTTTTAACTTCATGTTTTGAAGAAACACAAATTTTGTAGTTAATTACCTCAATTTTTACCACAGTTTTTAATAGATTTGGAAAGTTCTAGAGTTCTATATGGTTTGTATGCTGTGCAAAATTCATCGAAGACTCTCTCTTACTTATGAAGAAAAGTGTACCTATAGCAACAAATGCTGCCATTAGTAAGTGAAAAAAATGATATTTCACATGTAAAAAAATTATTTCGTTATGTTTCACCACTTCCACTGCTAAGTGTGTGAATTCTGAATCCTTCCTGGTCATGCTGACAAAGTTTTATAAATTTGTTTGTAAAAGTATAGACAGTGGAAATTAAAATGTCCTGTGGTGCCTCTCCTGCTCCAAGTCGGCCCGTTTGACGTCCTACCCCTCTTTAGTGAACTGATAAAGTTGATAAAGTTGGAGCTTGTAAAGTTTGGAAGGTAGGAGATGAGGTACTGGCAGAAGTAAAGCTGTGAGGACGGGACGTGAGTCGTGCTTGGGTAGCTCAGATGGTAGAGCACTTGCCCTCGAAAGTCAAAGGTCCCGAGTTCGAGTCTCGGTTCGGCACACAGTTTTAATGTGCCAGGAAGTTTCATCAATATTGTGCAAACCAGGCTTTACTACTAAAATTATGTAACTAGACGACAAAACTTTTCTCCAGAAATAACACGAAAATAACAGCAACACTTTGCACCAAAAATGTTGACGAAAGAGTTTCCTCACAGTTAGCAGGTGAAATACGCCACTGGTCCGCCTCACCCAGTGGTCCAACCATTCCGTCTTTCCTTACGAGATCTAGACAATTACGCTTTTTTTTAATTTTAAGACAACTATATTTGTTCGCTTTCTCCTTCTCTGATAATACACTACTGGCCATTAAAATTGCTACACCTAGAAGAAATTCACATGATAAACGGGTATTCATTGAACAAATATAATTTACCTGAAATGACATGTGACTACATTTTCACGCAATTTGGGTGCATAGATCCTGAGAAATCAGTACCCAGAACAACGACCTCTGGCCGTAATAACCGCCTTGATACGCCTAGGCATCGAGTCAAATAGAGCTTGGATGGCGTGTACAGGTACAGCCGCCCATGCAGCTTCAACACGATACCACAGTTCATCAAGAGTAGTGACTGGCGTATTGTGACGAGCCAGTTGCTCGGCCACCATTGACCAGACGTTTTCAATTGGTCGGAGATCTGGAGAATGTACTAGCCAGGGCAGCAGTCGAACATTTTCTGTATCCAGAAAAGCCCGTACAGGACCTGCAACATGCGATCCTGCATTATCCTGCTGAAATGTAGGGTTTCGCAGGGATCGAATGAAGGGTAGAGCCACGGGTCGTAACACTCTGAAGGTAGCATCCACTGTTCAAAGTGCCGCCAGTGCGAACAAGAGGTGACCGAGACGTGTAACCAATGGCAACACATACCATCATGCCGGGTGATACGCCAGTATGGGGAAGACAAATACACGCTTCCAATGTGCGTTCACCGCGATGTCGCCAAACACGGATGCGACCATCATAATGCTGTAAATAGAACCTAGATTCATCCGAAAAAAATGACGTTTTGCCATTCGCGCACCCAGGTTCGTCGTTGAGTACACCATCGCAGACGCTCCTGTCTGTGATGCAGCGTCAAGGATAGCCGCAGCCAAGGTCTCCGACTGATAGTCCATGCTGCTGAAAACGTCGTCGAACTGTTCAAGGAGATGGTTGTTGTCTTGCAAACGTCCCCATCTGTTGACTCAGGGATCGAGAGGTGGCTGCACGATCAGTTACAGCCATGCCTGTCATCTCGACTGCTAGTGATAAGAGGCCGTTGGAATCCAGTACGGCGTTCCGTATTACTCTCCTGAACCCACCGATTCCATATTCTGCTAACAGTCATTGGATCTCGACCAAAGCGAGCAGCAATGTCGCGACACGATAAACCGCAATCGCGCTAGCCTACAATCCGACCTCTAACAAAGTCGGAAACGTGATGGTAGTCATTTCTCCTCCTTACACGAGTCATGACAACAACATTTCACCACGCAACGCCGGTCAACTGCTTTTTTTTTGTGTGAGAAATCGGTTGGAAACTTTCCTCATGTCAACACGTTGTAGGTGTCGCCACCGGCGCCAGCCTTGTGTGAATGCTCTGAAAAGCTAATCATTTGCATATCACAGCATCTTCTTCCTGTCTGTTAAATTTCGCGTCTGTAGTAAGTCATCTTCGTGGTGTAGCAATTTTAATGGCCAGTAGTGTATCAGATGTAACTAGTGACATGGTGTGCTACGTTTGGTTGTGACTGCATGTACCTGTGTGTGTCTCGCAGGAGGCGGAGCGCCCCCTGTGCAGCTGGTGCCCTACCCGCTGCCCATCGTGCCAGTCCCGGGCCTGTGCCCGTGCTACCTGGTCGAGCCCAGCGCCAACGGTACGTCTGGCAACGTGAGCCTGCCGCCCACGCCTCCACCCTACAGGCCGCCGCCGCCCTACAGCCCGCCCCCGCAGCAGCAGGGCGGCCTGCCGCCCTACGCCTTCATCGGCTTCATCCCAGTCATCTTCTACCCGTACTGCCCGGGCAACGGCAGCGACCCCAGCCAGACGCTGCAGCCCATGTTCCCCTCGGCGGTGCTCGCGCCCTACCCCTGCTCGCAGTGCGGATCGGGCAGTGGGGAGCAGCTGCCGCCACCCACGCTGGCGCGCTTCGACCCCTCGTCCAGCTTCGGGCGCGTGCTGGACCTCGCCAACATCCCGCTCACCTCTGTCGTCAGGGCGCCGCACCGGCGAGTCATGAAGCGCAGGCATCGAGTGCTCCCTGCCACGGCACCGGCGCTCTGAGACTGACAGCCCGTACAGAATCGCCCTCGCCTGTCCTGAAGAAGACCACTTCCGTTGCCTTCGAAACGCTACCGTGCCTCCAGCTCCAGTGACCTACCAGACAGCGTGCACTGGGACACGAAACTACAAAAAACTGTTGTATATCTATTCCACATATACGTAACAAGGGTGTTATACACTTTGCGATAGTTCTCGAACTCGTATCTAGGCGCCAGTTTCCTTTGTTGATCACGTCCCGACCTTACCAGAGGGTGCCAACATTTTACAAAATGTCTGCAGGCTTTTGTGGAGTTGTCACTGAAGTTAAAATCTTCTGGGTTATAGTGTCCTAGCAGTAGTAGACACCAAAAGAGCCTGAGGAAGATCCCAGCAGAGGGGTCGAAACGTCGAATATTTTAGAAGAAACATGACGCGGCCTATTAACCCAGATTTTAACTTCATTTTACAAAAAGTTCTTCACATATTTGTTCCAGTGACTTCCTCCACCTTGCGTGGTCTGCCCAAAATTAATCTGGACCGCGATCTCCTGTCTGCTACTAATTTTTCAGAACATTCTGTATATGACTTATTGGAACATTTTTGAGATGTTATGTTAACATCGGGGTATGCAGTGAAGGTAGAAACAATTATGATTACAAAGAAAGCAAAGCCTATAAAAGTTAGAGCCAGTACGTGAATACAATATGAAGTAAAACCGCATTGCTGTCTAGATAAAAAGATGTTCTCTTGGAAGGAGGCATGCAGTGAGCATACTCGGCGAAACGGAAGCGGTAATTGTCGACAGGCAGGCTAGATTCTCGGTCTCTACTCCTGTCGCTACTGATCTATTTGCTCTCGTACCTACATTCTTCGTTCCACCCCTCATCCACGCCTCGCATCCTTTCTAGACTAACACATCACCTACAAAGATCCCACATGAGAGAGCTTTCTGGATCAGTCGCGGCGACGGAGGACTCGCCTACTGCTGTCCCTGTCACAGGAGCAGTGGTGGCCGGATGGGTCTGGGCGTCTGAGTAGGAGAACCTCGCGCTGTGCTCACTTCGCTATACGGCGACGATGCTGCAGGAAATGCTCACTGCTAATCACTATTTATATGCGTACGTGAAAACGCTCCGTTGTGGGCTTCGGCGCCTCGAAAGTTTCCCTACTTCGCAGCTACCTTTGCCTCTCGCTACACATGCTCCGCTCCAACGCACTACATTATGAAGATCACATGCCCAGGTCCATCCTCACGTAACACCGTCAGAGAGTGCCTATTGTATTTAAAAACATTTTCTAATCCTTAAATTATATTCTACACATGCCAATAATTATTTTTGTACAATGAGAAAATACTTTATAAGCAAGTATTTTAACATGTAGAAACTTTGTTTCAACAATTAATGAGACGGATGCCGCTTGTTTTTAAGTTAAGATTTCATTGACTCTACAGGTGTATGAATAAATTGTCCGTATATACGAGTCTCGCATTTTTATGAGACGTACAAAACTGTAAACACAACAAATTTAAATACAGTCTTTTTATAAAATTAGTGTACGCATTTATTTTGAATATACCCCTGTCACGCCTGCAGTAATCATAACAATTAAATGGCCATCCTCTCTCGCAGTTGCGTAGCGTTTCTGGATCGTAATGAGAAGCTCGGCGATTAGGATGCCAATTTGAATGTGAGTGTATGCTTTAATTGTGCCGTTATGTGTGTCCTATATGGATTACCAATTAAACTACATATAAACATGCATATACGTTGGTACTATGCATCTCATATAGTTTGAATACGCAATCAGCAATAAGCCTCTGGGATCAATCACAATATTCAAGTATCACTGAGTATCTGCCAGGAGATATGTAACTGCACGACCGCAAGAATCTAGCCGTGATGAAGGCAGTTTGCAGATTTATTAGAAAAATACTTGTTTTCTCCCTAGTCCTCAACATTTCAACTAATTTGATGCTATTCTCATCGTTACCTATCTTGAGCTAATTTTTGTCATGTATAATTTATTTTTCAAGTCTTTGCCTATTCTTACTACTTTTCCCCTTTACTCCTTCTCCATCGCCTAGTTAACTATTGAAACTTCCTGACAGATTAAAACTATGTGCCAGGCTTCTGCTCGAAGATGGGACCTTTCCTTTCACGGGCAAGTGCTCTATCGACAAAGCTATCTATGCACGACTCGCCGTCACAGGCTTACTCCCCACACTAGCTCATCTGCTACTTTCCAAACTTCACAGAAATTCTCCTGCACACCTTAACAGTTCCTTGGTGTCACAGCAGATGTTTCAGTAACCTCTCCCTCTTCTGCTAAGAACCATTCGCAGCGATCGTTTTCATTTTATTCTTTATGTATGCACTTCATTTTTAACATAGTTCGGCAGCACGATTTTTCAGATGCTTCCAGTTTCTTCTTCTCCGAATCTTTGATGGTCCACTTTTGATTTCCTTACAATGCTGTGCGCCAGATGTACGTTTTCAGGAAGTTCTTTCTTCTCTCTTACCGACATCTGATACCAATACAATTATTTTATTGAAGAATGCTTTCCTGACTGTCCCAATATACTTCTCAATTATTTATAACGACTTGCAGTTAATTAACGAAAGAGGTCGCTTACAGAAAAGTTCTTGAGTATTTTTCGTCGTTGTGAGACCCGTAGCAAGTTCGATTGACGGAAGACACAGAAAAAATTCAAAGAAGTGCTTCACGATTTCTTACTGTTTGTTTACACAGCGAGAGAGGGCCTCGGGATGTTTAATAATCTGCGGTGAACGATGCTACAAGAAATGCCGGCCGTAATGGATCCCGTAATTTAATACTCTAAATTCGTTGTACTCTAGATTGCAAAATACGCTGAATCTTAACTTCAAATTGTAGAATGTTCTACAAATTAAATTTAAAAAAAGTAACACATCAGATGACACTTGTTGTCTAAAGATTAAGTACGCTATCATATTTATAAAGGTACACATGCAGATACAGAATGAAAATAGTGCCCACAGCCCAGTAAAAATTTTCAGATTCTGATCATCGTTCCTTACTGAGTGTACTGGAGGAAGTGCCCTTGAAATTACTTTGTAACTCTTTCGGGTTGTGTAATCTGTTGTAATCATGGCTGTCGAAAGTCGAACAGCTTCTGTAAAGAATCAGCTGTGTATATCTATGCACTGTATCGTTCTCCGACAGCGTTGTTGACATTATTATTTGTGTTCTAAGTTTTCGTTACCTTACCCAGTACCTGCCCTCAGTAGAATTTACAGGGTGTTTCAAAAATGACCGGTATATTTGAAACGGCAATAAAAACTAAACGAGCAGCGATAGAAATACACCGTTTGTTGCAATATGCTTGGGACAACAGTACATTTTCAGGCGGACAAACTTTCGAAATTACAGTAGTTACAATTTTCAACAACAGATGGCGCTGCAAGTGATGTGAACGATATAGAAGACAACGCAGTCTGTGGGTGCGCCATTCTGTACGTCGTCTTTCTGCTGTAAGCGTGTGCTGTTCACAACGTGCAAGTGTGCTGTAGACAACATGGTTTATTCCTTAGAACAGAGGATTTTTCTGGTGTTGGAATTCCACCGCCTAGAAGACAATGTTGTTGCAAGAAGACAAAGTTTTCAACGCAGGTTTAATGTAACCAAAGGACCGAAAAGCGATATAATAAAGGATCTGTTTGAAAAATTTCAACGGACTGGGAACGTGACGGATGAATGTGCTGGAAAGGTAGGGCGACCGCGTACGGCAACCACAGAGGGCAACGCGCAGCTAGTGCAGCAGGTGATCCAACAGTAGCCTCGGGTTTCCGTTCGCCGTGTTGCAGCTGCGGTCCAAATGACGCCAACGTCCACGTATCGTCTCATGCGCCAGAGTTTACACCTCTATCCATACAAAATTCAAACGCGGCAACCCCTCAGCGCCGCTACCATTGCTGCACGAGAGACATTCGCTAACGATATAGTGCACAGGATTGATGACGGCGATATGCATGTGGGCAGCATTTGGTTTACTGACGAAGCTTATTTTTACCTGGACGGCTTCGTCGATAAACAGAACTGGCGCATATGGGGAACCGGAAAGCCCCATGTTGCAGTCCCATCGTCCCTGCATCCTCAAAAAGTACTGGTCTGGGCCGCCATTTCTTCCAAAGGAATCATTGACCCATTTTTCAGATCCGAAACGATTACTGCATCACGCTATCTGGACATTCTTCGTGAATTTGTGGCGGTACAAACTGCCTTAGACGACACTGCGAACACCTCGTGGTTTGTGCAAGATGGTGCCCGGCCACATCGCACGGCCGACGTCTTTAATTTCCTGAATGAATATTTCGATGATCGTGTGATTGCTTTGGGCTATCCGAAACATACAGGAGGCGGCGTGGATTGGCCTCCCTATTCGCCAGACATGAACCCCTGTGACTTCTTTCTGTGGGGACACGTGAAAGACTAGGTGTACCGCCAGAATCCAGAAACAATTGAACAGCTGAAGCAGTACATCTCATCTGCATGTGAAGCCATTCCGCCAGACACGTTGTCAAAGGTTTCGGGTAATTTCATTCAGAGACTACGCCATATTATTGCTACGCATGGTGGATATGTGGAAAATATCGTACTATAGAGTTTCCCAGACCGCAGCGCCATCTGTTGTTGAAAATTGTAACTACTGTAATTTCGAAAGTTTGTCTGCTTGAAAATGTACTGTTGTCCCAAGCATATTGCAACAAACGGTGTATTTCTATCGCTGCTCGTTTAGGTTTTATTGCCGTTTCAAATATACCGGTCATTTTTGAAACACCCTGTAAGAGACAAAATGACATTAAATTACGTTGTCAACAGCAATAACCGGAAATGTTTGAAATGTTTTGTTTACATATAAGACACGCATTCCGTATCACACAGCTCTGCACTGATGTTCAGTTACTCTCAGTGTAATGCATTCAGCAAGCTAGCAGGGGCAACAAACCGAATAGTCTGTAACTGTCTACAGCAGATGAAGGTTTTCTTAGTTCAAAACGTTCAGCAAATCACAATGACAACGCATTAGATTCAGACAAATATTGAAATTAATTCAGTTTGTTTTTAAATTTTATGATGCATTTCTGAGAGAAACCTCCATCAACAGGTAGTACAGTTTTGAGTACATATTCGATGTTCTCTGTCATGTAAGTTCAATTTAATTCAGATTCTTGGTATGATACTCTTTCCCGAAGAACAGCAGTTATAAATTAGAATTAAAGATTTAATGGTTACGGTAATTTATATATTATGCATATAACGTTATAAAGAATGTTCACGGATCAGTCCCTTAAACTGCTAAATCTTATTGGTAGGGTTCGGACTTGGGCTGTATATTACAGCGCAGTATACACTACTGGCCATTAAAATTGCTACACCAAGAAGAAATGCAGATGATAAACGGCTATTCATTGGACACATATATTATACTAGAACTGACATGTGATTACATTTTCACGCAATTTGGGTCCATAGATCCTGAGAAATCAGTACCCAGAGCAACCACCTCTGGCCGTAATAACGGCCTTAATACGCCTGGGCATTGAGTCAAACAGAGCCCATGCAGCTTCAACACGATATCACAGTTCATCAAGAGTAGTGACGCGTATTGTGACGAGCCAGTTGCTCGGCCACCATTGACCAGACGTTTTCAATTGGTCAGAGATCTGGAGAATGTACTAGCCAGGGCAGCAGTCGAACATTTTCTGTATCCAGAAAAGCCCGCACAGGACCTGCAACATGCGATCCTGCATTATCCTGCTGAAATGTAGGGTTTCGTAGGGATCGAATGAAGGGTAGAGCCACGGGTCGTAACACTCTGAAGGTAGCATCCACTGTTCAAAGTGCCGCCAGTGCGAACAAGAGGTGACCGAGACGTGTAACCAATGGCAACACATACCATCATGCCGGGTGATACGCCAGTATGGGGAAGACAAATACACGCTTCCAATGTGCGTTCACCGCGATGTCGCCAAACACGGATGCGACCATCATAATGCTGTAAATAGAACCTAGATTCATCCGAAAAAAATGACGTTTTGCCATTCGCGCACCCAGGTTCGTCGTTGAGTACACCATCGCAGGCGCTCCTGTCTGTGATGCAGCGTCAAGGATAACCGCAGCCAAGGTCTCCGACTGATAGTCCATGCTGCTGAAAACGTCGTCGAACTGTTCAAGGAGATGGTTGTTGTCTTGCAAACGTCCCCATCTGTTGACTCAGGGATCGAGAGGTGGTTGCACGATCAGTTACAGCCATGCCTGTCATCTCGACTGCTAGTGATAAGAGGCCGTTGGAATCCAGTACGGCGTTCCGTATTACCCTCCTGAACCCACCGATTCCATATTCTGCTAATAGTCATTGGATCTCGACCAACGCGAGCAGCAATGTCGCGATACGATAAGCCGCAATCGCGATAGGCAACAATCCGACCTCTATCAAAGTCGGAAACGTGATGGTATGCATTTCTCCTCCTTACACGAGGCATCACAACAACGTTTCACTAGGCAACGCCGGTCAATTGCTGTTTGTGTATGAGAAATGGGTTGGAAACTTTCCTTATGTCAGCACGTTGTAGGTGTCGGCACCGGCGCCAACCTTACATGAGTGCTCTGAAAAACTAATCATTTGCATATCACAGCATCTTCTTCCCGTCGGTTAAATTTCGCGTCTGTAGCACGTCATATTCGTGGTGTAGCAGTTTTAATGGCCAGTAGTGTATTAACGCATATACCCCCTTATTACTCTTTATGTGATACAAACTCCAGATGACTGTTTTACGCCCGTGTTTTATCTCATACGCACCTGAAGCATCCAAAATTGTCATCTCCAAGAACGGAGAAGACTGTTTTGAGTACATATGATATGGTTTCAATGAGATTAATAATTAGTTTGTTGGGGGATTTTTGTCTCTCCTCAAGAAGTGAATTTCCACCTCCGATACAGCAACTTAATGGAATAGATTTTCGTATCGTATTCAACCTTAGTACGGCAGTAGTAATATGTACGCTCAGCTTTTAGCATGTAGTCAAACTTCTCAGCACTAGAGAGATTATGAGTATTGTAAAGAAAACATATATAATACAAACTGCTTCAGAGCAGGGTAGCACGCAAATAAATCATTTGTAACGTTTGACATTGAATTAAGAACTTTTGGAGGACAAAATGCAGTTGCAGTTTGACGCACACATCTCCACGATGTTTCTCATTCCAATTTCTTTGGACAGTACTTACCGTGATGTTAATACGACACACACTTTCTAGCTTCTGGCATACTTTACTTTCTGAAAATGTTCCCATTAGAACAGGAATATGCCGTACCTGCCAAGATTTCCTTCAGCTAAAGTTAACACAACTATAAGCAGATAATAAAAAGAGTTACCTAACTGTCTTCTTCCTTTTGAGATTAGCTTCTGTACTTAATACGAGTATATTCAATAATTTTCTTAATAACCATGGTCCATATTCCTCATGAAAAGGATAAAGGAAGTACCTGTTCTGCAGACACTGTGGACCAATAACTTATTTTAATCTTAATTCATCTTTTACGTTTTGGCCACAGATGCAAAAACAAACATTTTAAACCAAGCATTCCGATCACACACGTACAAAAGAAACATAAGAAAGTAAAAAACATGAAATGGGATAAGGTTACTACATATCTGTTTATAGTTCACAAATAAAAATCGTGAAGTGTGTCATATGTAAATTCATTTTAAGAAATATACGCATTGTCCACGTCTTTTCATCATGACGCTGTTAGCGCTGTCAACGTGTCTTCATAATGCGACAGACGTTTGCACTTGATTTATATAGTAACTGTAGGCACTACTGTTTATATCTTTATATGCAGCTCTTCTATTATTTTCGAAAATTAGGCATTCACAGGTAGTGCTGACTTTTTTATTTAATTTCGAAAGCAATGCACCACCACACCAAGAATGCCCTCCCTCTCTCTTTCTCTCTCCCTCTCTCTCATCTATTTATCCGCAGAGAAACTACTATTTGTATACTATTTTTTATCAGTAATAAAAGGGTGTGTGGTTTGCGGAGGTTTTTATGCTGGGAGGAGAGGACCTGTTAACAAGCTCTGGCTTCCTCGCACAGCTCTGCCGCTGTGCGTGTGATTTGTAATTGCTACAGAGCGCTTCCGAAAAGTAGGAATGACTTCACCATATACCGTCATCCTCCTTCTGTCAGGAGTTGCAGGTAGCGCCCGCACCGGCTGAGGAACTGCTTCGACACACATTTCAAGATAAAGAAACTGACAATACAAAACCACATTCAATCACATTGCTAAGGTGGGCAATGGCCGTATATAAAACACTATTGGCCAAGGATTCCGAAGTTCGCCAGTTCAAAACTGTGGAGACCAATAATCAAGAAGAGCTGTATAAATGGAATATTGTCTACTACCATAAGAGTGTTCCGTGATATTTTATACCTTTCTTCACGTTTTATGTTCTAGTTTTTATGATTTTAGATGGGTGTTTCGAGGGGGGGGGGGGGATACCAATGTTCACCCATTATACAGACTATTACTGCAGGGGGTACAGGCTCCTTCTCCCATAAGTACCATACGTGTATTTCACGTTTAATATTAAGTGAGTGCCGTACGAATCTATCGAATGTAAAAAAAAAAAAAAATCCTCAAATGGAAGTCACATGATCAAGAGAGAGATTATTATGACACCACTGACACTAATTCAGTACAGTTACCAACCTTTGTTTCACGTTTCGTAACGGATGAGTGTCTCACGAACCTAATAACCGTTTGTATTTTATACAGAATCAGAATTTTTGTCTTAAACGGAGACAGCGTAGTTCAGAAATTTATTGAACGAGATTTTCACTCTGCAGCGGAGTGTGCGCTGATATGAAACTTCCTGGCAGATTAAAACTCTACCACGGTAGAGCACTTGCCGGCGAAAGGCTAAGGTCCCGAGTTCGAGTCTCGGACCGGCAGACAGTTTTAATCTGCCAGGAAGTTTCAAGAGATTTTTTTTTTTACGAAATGACTGATAGAATCAAACTTGAGGATTATAGTAACCAATTAACCGGTTTTAGCTTAAGATGTAGACGAACTTTTTCGTTTAATTGTTAAAGAGAGGTCCCCAGCAATGCGATCGACTTCTTGAAACTATCTATACGGTGAGGCAGGTTAAGATCCCAGATATCACACACGGAAGTCATTCACCCTGGTGGGTCCTCGTTTGCGAGTAATTGACGAAAAACAATTCGGAACTTTGTGTGATAATAGAGTTAAAAAAGTCGCGTTACTTAGAGTGGGTGCGTAGTATGCTGTATGGATCAACAGAGTCACATGCAGGGGGAGGGTAGGGGTGCCCTTGTAGGTTCGAATCTCGTCAGATGTACATTTTTTTATTGTTAAACTTTTATAGAAATTACTCCGATCATTTTTTGATGCAATTAATTAGTTTAAATGTGATTTATTATTTTCACTCCTTTGTTACATCATTTTAATCGCCGTACGAGCTTTTTCATTTCTTTCATTTTCTCTTTATATCATTGTTTTACCAAACGTAATTTTTGTGAATATGAATTTAATTATATTTGTCTACTATAATATTCAATTACTTGAAAATTCCTGTCCATCAGTTAGAAAGAAAAGCCCGAAATAATCTGTTTGAATCTGTGCAATGGTGTAAAAAATGTATTTTTGTTACCAGATGTGCCATTTTTTCGCACGGTTGTCTTCATACAGACAGTTAAAACATAATCTAAGTACGTGTTGCATTATGGGCAGAATAACGCAGATGAAAATTTAAATAATAGAGGGATCTGTAAGTAAAACGAAATTCAAACAAAATGAGAAACAGATGTAACGAACGCAATAATGTGAACGAAACAAAAAACAAAAGAAATTAAATTGAAATTAATACATAACATTAGTTAAAAATACACAAACAAAGCCTTCAAATGCATAAAAAAATGATAGGAAGAAAAATTAAGAGCGAATGGAGAAGTTCATATTACGATTAAAATTATGTGACGAAGGAATGGAATTAAAAAATTACACTTACATCAGTTAACTGAATAAAAATGATGATCAACTACATTTTCATAAAGGTTTAAAAATTTTAAAAAACCTTCCTGCACCCGACGAGGTTCGAACCCACAAACTCCTATTTGTGACGCAGATATCTTATCCGTCATCCCATGCAACCCGACTATGGAACGGAACTTTTTTATCGCTACTGAGCCTCACACAAAATTACAATTTATTTTTCGTAAGTTACCCGCAAACATGTGAATGGCTGCAGTGTGTGATACAACGGATCGTAACATACATCACCGTATAGATAGTTTCAAAAATTCGATCGCACTGCTGAGGACCTCTTCTTGTTAGATCTTAATAATGGTGCATGAAAACCGTTATTTGGTTTCTAAGAGTCCTAAATTCTGTCATCTGTTACCGAGGAAATCAACGTATAAATGTTTCAACTGATAAAAACTGTAACTGAAATTGGCCTATAAAGTGACTTGTTCAATAAAGACGTTCGAATAATGATGCTTATTGGCACAAATAATGTTTCATTGACATGATGCAAAGTATTGTGACATGGCTGTATAGAGCGCCCTGTTCACAGTATTGTTTGATAGCTATGGTTGGCAGCTGCTGGCTAAAGAAACGCTATCAGCTCAATCCGTTCTTCTTCCAGAACCAGGGAGTACATATGGTAATATAAAGTGCATACGAAACACGGTTTGTACACTTTGACTTTCGGTTCCCTTGGTCATACTCGTATATGGCAAAAGTTTTTAGTATTCAAGGAAATATTGTACGTGCTGCAGCATTTGGCAATCTTTGCGAACCAAAAATCTGTTGTTAAGTATTGTCCTATGTCCTTTCTTGTCAGCGGTTGAGTACTACTGTGTTTAGGTATCCTGTAAGGAAAAAAAGTTTCGATTGCATTAAATATTTATGCATTCGTTATCTTCGTGATTTAGTTTTAAATTAAAAACGAGCAACGTTGTCATTCCAAAGGTTGTCAGGACTGCAGGGCTTACTTATACCGCTTTTCTCTCCTCGCTGCGGCAGTCCATAAAAAGGACAGAGCTAATTCGCAACGCACCAAGCACCCTTCTCCGAAAAGGAGAAGTAAAACAGGAAAAAACTATAGTTACCGTGTCTGGATGAGCAAAGCATCGTTTTTTTCTCCTCTTGCATTAACGTTGTGCAGCTGTACTCGTGGTTTAAAAGCTTTCCACTCGAATTATCAGAACATGTTCATTCATTACCTAATTGCTGGGACCAGTTTACACAAAAATATTTCTACTAGCGCACGTGTTTCACAGATGAAGTTCATTCAAAGTCAAACAATCAAAAGAAAACAGAAAGACAGCAGTTTAGGAATGAACAACATTTCAATTGTGATGGTGTTTTCTAAATGCGTTTGGAAGTGAACTAGTCTTTCTTATAATAATGTGAAGAAAACAGTATATCCTTGTAGAAGTTACAGGTCATTGTGCAGGACAATGAATCATTTTGATAAAAATTGCAGAGACTCAGTGTTAAAATATATGATTAGACTGCATTATTAAGGTAAATAATGATGAAAGAATACCTCTGACTTCCTCCACCATTTGAAAGTAGATATTTGTGTGACTGCTGTGTCCTGCTTTCTGCCTGCGTACTGCAACAAGAACACCTTGATGGAATCTTAGACTCGGCGAATACGTTACGCACTTTCTAGCTTATGTAAGGTTATCTAAATTTGCTATATGTCATCAATATATTCATCCTCGATCTACGCGAAGAACAAGACATGGCTTTCTGCGTTTCTCTGATAAAACTACTAGATGCTATAAATTGTGTCTTATAACACAGAACGTTTAGACAGAGAGAGAGAAGGAAAAATGGGTTGGTGGTGGGAGGGGGGAGGGCGTAAGAGAGGAAAGAGAGAAAAAGCGGGCGAAATGACGCTCAGTACCAAGAAAAAAATACAATCGAATATACTGAAGGTTGTTAACAAGTGAAAACTAAGAGAATGGGAAGTTTTGCAGCGACAAGGTTGAAATTGAATCCAAGTGCGAAACGGACGTAGAATGCCATAGTGCTTACTAACATAGGGTGCCATGGGAGAGACATACACGTAAGGATAAGAAGATCGGTAAAAATCATCAGCGGTGACAAGAAAATTCGCGCAACAATTTACTGCAGAAAGAGCTTCTTTTTTATTTTCCCATTCATTGCCTTCATATAAGTGTCATCTATGTACAAATGACTGTCTATATGGCCATTTTATGAATTATCTATAAAATTCAAGAGAATATTAGATAACAAACAAAAATTTAAACAGAGACAGCAATGTTTAGACCTAATACGTTACGCACTTTGTAGCTTATGTCAGGTTATCTAAATTCACCATATGTCTTCAATATATTAATCCTCGATCTGCGCAGGGATCAAGACACTGCACACAATTTATAGTTCAATTGAAGATGATAAAATGCTGCGTTGCATAGGAAGAGCTTCTGGAGCAGCCGGCTGGTCTTTACTTGAGGATGAATCATCTGGAAAAGGCTATCGAATACATTTACCGTATCATAGAAGTCTTGGGCAATTCTGCATTTCCATGATTACGGATATGTTGCATAAAGTAACGGCTCTTGTACTGCACTTTAGCACACTTTCTTAGGGGGATACAGGGTGATGACCACCTTTAAGGTTGCATTTGGGTTACGATATTAATCAATGAACTCGTATTGTAGATCGTGTAGTATATTCTAACTACAATTTTGAAACCATTGTAGTGTAAAAAATTGCGAGCCGTCGTTTATATTTTCAGTAAAATATAGTTAGTATACACGAAGAGTATGGCTCAAATGGCTCTGAGCACTATGCGACTTAACTTCTGAGGTCATCAGTCGCCTAGAACTTAGAACTAATAAAACCTAACTAACCTAAGGACATCACACACATCCATGCCCGAGGCAGGATTCGAACCTGCGACCGGAGCGGTCGCTCGGCTCCAGACTGTAGCGCCCAGAACCGCACGGCCACTCCGGCCGGCCGCGAAGAGTAATTCCACAATTTATTTCCCCAGTTATAGATTACTTAAGGCCTCTTCCTTTAAATAGCGCGTCTCTCTTGACATGCCCTGATCCGGATTGGTTATCACGAGGTGTATAACACAGATACAACGTATTTAAAGAAACACATGAACAGTACAACTAGGACTGGCAGACGTCCGGTTTTGGCAGAAACAACGCGGAAATTTCCCGCCTTGTTCCGGGTACAATGCAAACCTTTAATCGTACCTCAAAGTTCCGATTTTGAGAGGCATAATGACATATTTTTTATCTTATAGTACCAAATTTTACGATGCAGACCATGTTTTTCATGCTGGGGCTTGCATTTGATGGCAGTTGAGACGCTTGTGACGAGCAGCAGAACTGCGTTGTGGGTTTCCATATCACGCAAGAAGGCACATGGTTTCGCTTATTTCGGGAGCAATTAGATATTCAAACCAGCACACACTGGGACAGAAGATTCCAAGTGTATCGCTTAGTTTTGGAAAAAGAATTTCCAGAACTGCGGCCAGTTTCAGAAAGTCAAATAAAGCAAGGTATACTTCACGTGTTTGAAGACCTGGAGAAGGATTTTACATTCCACAAGGCGACGTGCTTGATGTTATGCAACATTTTAGTAGTGTTAGCCACAAACGCAGACGCTTAACATCAGTTCACACAGGCTGATGAAAGGTCTCTACAGGGAGGACTTCGTTGAAGCAGATAAGGTATGTAGTAGGTGCATGATAATTCCTAATTTTCATGGTAATGATAGGCGCTATTAATAGTGGGTGTTTTTCGATTCAGATGACTGCGTCTGAGCTTACATTCCCGTTTAACACAGTTATACATCATCTTAGCTATGCTAGCACTGAGTGCAATGTGAAAATATCGTCTCAGTTATTCCCGGGTTCGACAACTCACGTGTAGCAACACAAAATGTGATACATTAATTACTGGTGTTTTTGGACCAAATAGCATCAATAATTTAACTCAAAAGTTAAAGGACTACAAATTTTTTGGTGTGGCGCTTGACACTTCCAACATAGGTGATGAAAAGTGTTATCCTATTTGTGTAAGCTACTTTGATGTTCAAACAGGTGTGTCCCACAGAATTCTAGATTTCTGTGTGGGCTCTGGTGATTCTGCATCACCAGTATCCGAATGGGTCTTAAAAAGAATGCCAAAACATTAGCCGCATTTCTCCAAGGTTTCAAGTTTTACTGCGGGCTGCACAAATGGGAAGAAAAACTCAGTATGTGTTCACTTAACATAGAAAAATCGTGCTATAATGAAATCAAACAGCCGTGCACATATAGTCCAAGGCTGCTGTAAATCTTGTATGAATGCTATGCCCATAGATATTGAAATGTTGGCAATTAAGTCTTTCAACTGTTTCTCAAATTCAACTAAAAGGGTTTCACAGTTGAAATATTTCTTTCAGTTTGTTGATGTGGAATACAATGCTTTGTTGAGAAATGTACAACAAGTTTGTTAAACCTAAAGCTTGTAGTATAAAGGTGGTTGAAAAATCATCCTGCAGATGTTTCGTCCTTTTCTAGTGTAAATGATTGCCCCAGCTTCTTTACAAAGAACTTGATACATGTGTCTGGTTCAGGAAAACAACTTATTTTAGTGATATTCTATCTTCATTTTTCTTTGCAATTAACGGACATATTTTCCAGTGGTGTACTCAACTTTTATAAAATGAACTGGCAGTTGGTGAAGCATACCGTAAGTTGGAGTAAATAAAAATGGAGTTGGAATATAGGATAAAGCATCTGTTTCTTGGTTATAAGGTGCAACAGCTGCAGATAAACCGGAGGAACTTATCCAAGATGAAAAACAAACACAACTGATAGAATGCAGATATATGTATCAAGTGTGTGTGTGTGAAATATTTAAATAAATGGTTTGATTTTGATGACAGTAACTTTCTCTCCTTAGTAGATTGCATACCACTTTTAAAAACATGTGTTTCAAAATATTTTGAAATTAACCGAATCGCGTTGCATCGTTGATTTCCCTAGTGTAGGCAATATGTATTCAGAGATTGCTATGGTTTGTTATTTGTTTTGTGGGGAAGGGAAACAACATTTGTAACCAAAGTCAGCCACTACGACAGGACCACAGAGATGCGTCTGCACTACAGAATTAATTTGGGCAACACAAATGTGCAGTGTTATAGTCTTAGTTAAATTCATTTTGAGTATATTTTCTTCACATGTATCCAAGAAGAGATTTTTCTCCATTATGAACATTAACTGGGGAATGAGCAAAACAGATGCTAAGTTGAGCTAGTAAAAATGAATTGTACACTTACTTCAATTATGGCTAAAGTTGCAGTGCTTTTAAAGACTTTGCTACCCAATGAAAAAATGTTGAGAACTGCACGCTGCTCTGAAAAATACTCCTGTTAATTTTGTTGAGTGTGCTATGAAAAAAATCTGCAGTAAATATATTTTTTTTAAATGTCAGTGTCGATACATGTGTTACTATTTTCCATCACTGAAAGCTGCCAACCGTAAGCACAACACATCAAGTTGACGAAAATTGGACAGCGGAGCAGATAAATGCTAAGCCCTATCAAACGAGTGTGGCTGCATGGTGCGCAATCGTGTAGCGGACATAACCTTCGTAAACTAAACGCTAGTGGAAAAGCTAAATATTTACGAAAGTTGGTGAAACGAGAATTTGAATCAACTTGAATCGAAGACGCCCAAAAGCTCAAAAACGCACACAATCTCTTTATTGAGCAATATCAATGCTCTGTTTCTGATCAACATCCTAAATATTCTAACTATACACCTGGAGCACGTCAGCAAGAATCTGCCTAACACACTTGCAGCCTGTTGGGTAAACAAACTGCTATAACAGACCGTCCTGCTCCACGACTTGGTGGGTCAGGATGTAATAAAAATGAAAAATAAATTTACAAGATGTGAATTTGGTGCCGAAGTATGTGGACTGCCTATGGTGAGCAAGTCATTGAATTTACTGACAACCAACTGGCCGAAAAAAGCTTGTCTGAATTAAGGATCACCACAATCTTCGTTTAGGGATAGAAGGTAAGAAGCATGTAAAAAAGTCGAAACATGGCGTAAAGATCAAAAATGTAAAATCCTACAAAAGATACTGAAATAAATAAAATAGTCAGGTGCTTACCTGGGGAAAGAATAGAGCGATCCTTCCCTTCCTTTCCCCAGTTCCTGGGGAACCTCGAATTGCAGAGGATGATGAGGGTGTTAGAGCCCCATGAAATTGATTTACAATTTTTGCAAGACAAAGATAAACGCTGACCTCCAACTACTCAACCCTGAATGAACACGTGACAGTTCCTTCCAGAATAACAACACAAGACAATGTTGCACAAGTTCACAACAAACCTCAGGTTAAAAGCCGAATTTTTTCATCCACGAAATATGCGGAATGTGACTTTTGTGAAAACGTCTTACCTACCATTAAGTTCTTGCCCTTTTCGGTTACTTACAGGATGTTACAGGAGATATTTATTTCATATTCATTCAATTGTCTGGGAGTGCGTAACGTTATAAGCTTAAGAATAAATAGCTTCGAGTAGTGCGTTAGTATGTTAGAAGCATCAGAAAGAATAGTTTCGAGCGTAAATACAGGAATGAGAGTGCTTCTGGAGTATATCATTAATCTGCCACGTAAACTGTAATATTGTATCGAGGTCAGTTACCATGTTACAAGCCGATACTCACCTAGCCCATGGTGAGAAATGATGGCAAGTACGATTTATAGATTTAAACTCGAATACTTTCATTGTATGAAGGAAGTCCGAAGGAGAAGCCTGTTCCTCTAAAAGGTTACTTAAATGTTCTTTGTCTCATTTCAAAATGGTTTTTATATTAAAATTATTTAATAATACCTAACCAGATATGTAAACAGATAGCTGTAAGGTAGGACAGTGTTGTTGACCGAAGCTACTCAGACGTTATCGGAAGCTGTATCAGACTATCTGTTCAACTATCTGGCTCATGCAGTCGGCTACAACTCTGAATGTAGGTTTACAATGTTAAGAGTGCCCATTTCATTAAATTTGATTAAAAAATAAAGGGAAACAATTAAAAATTCGTTTCAGTGTTGTTATTTAATATCTTAATCCCATGATTTGTATGAATACGATTATGGTCTAGCTACGACAACTCGCAAACTGTGTGTGTGCGTGTCCTGGAGGTACAGCACACTGATTGTGGGCGAGCGTGTTCAATTTCCATCTTCTTGGGTCCTTTATGGGCTCGGGATAGTGGCTGATCAAACTGTATGTAGAGCAAAAAGCAAACAACGGCGGTATTTCAATCGCACTTTATTTATTTTTCCGTAAGGTACCAGTTACGGCAGTCCACCGATTCCATCCTCAGGCCTCTGTACATTAGAACATCTACAGGTACACAATGTAGAGTATGTCTAGTATGTAACACAAGATAATAATACAGATACATAGCAAGAACGGCAGCGGTCGCTCACTACAAAATGTAGCATAAAGGGATTTAAGAGTTAACTTCACACACAAATTACACTGTAACAGGACATGTTCACATGCTGGGTGTCATTAGTAAACCAACACATTAAACACATCCTATCAACCAGAGAGGCAAATCATTTCAAACCCATTGTTACAGCGTTTAAATATGATTGTATGGTTACCATTTCCCTTGGGAAATACAAAGTGTCATACAAATGGCATGTTTTCTGGAAACAACGATGAAAATCAATCGATGTAGAAACTTGAGCTACGGGGTATGCATTTAACGCCGAGACGAACGTAAATCATGTCCTGGTAGAGATACAAATAAAAAAAATGCCATAAAATAAGCAAAAATGAATAATAACTGTTTGAAATACGGCTGTTATTTGGTTTTTGCTCTACACACTGTTCCCTTTCCCTCCGTGATCATCCAGAGGGAGCAAAGTCGCAGTTGCAACAGCGAGCACAGTTTGCATGCATCTAACAGATTTGTTCAGCTTCTGCTGAATCTACCATCTAGCACGACACATTTCAGAGACCTTTGTGAACAGACGCTCGTATCACCTACCCATCACACGAGCTCTGGTGAGTCGACATTGTTGTACCTTGAATGAATGCTTATCAAACGTTTTTTAAGTGCGCAGCGGAAATGAAACGACAAATTTCTTTAAGCGTTTAATGCATATTCTCCATCAAAACACATTATTATGTTACGGCCCGCTGTTCAAAGGAATAGACTAATCAAACAGGAGGGAGGTTCCAACTCACTCACCACCCACACACACACCGACAAATAGAAAGAGAGAAGGAAGAATTCGGGTGGGGGGGGGGGTGAAGAGGGGGGAAGGGCAAGAGGGGCAAAAGAGTAAAAGCTGTCCAAATGACATTCAGTACTAAGAAACAAGATACAACCGAATATACCGCAGCTTGTTAACAAACGAATACTAAGAGAATGACGTATTTGGAGAAAGAAGTATGAAGATGAATCCAAGTGCTAAACGAACATAGGATGCCATACTGCTTAATAACCAACATAGGATACCATGGGAGAGACATATATGTAAGGATAAGAAGATCGATAAAAATAGAAAGCGCTAACAAAAAATGCGCGCAACGATTTACAGCGGAAAGATTTTTTTTTTTGTTTTTCCATTTATTGCTTTCATACAAGTATCATTCATGAACAGATTACTGGCTATACAGCCGTTTTATGAATGATCTATAAAATTCAATAGAATATCGGTTAACAAAAGAAAATGTAAACAGACACAACACTGTTTAGAACTAATTTTCAGCAGTCACTGAAATCTTAATTATTATATATTGCTAAATGTGCAAAACTATAGCGAGATGTTTTGCCACTAAAATTTAAAAGATTTTGCGCCTTGCAAGAACTTGTGGGATCTACTCCTATAATCACATTATTTTTTGAACGGTGCGTAAGAATTACCTAGTAAGTTAAGAGCAACTGTTACGTTCGGCTGGCCGCAGTGACCGAGCGGTTCTAGGCGCTACAGTCTGGAACAGCGCGACCGCTATGGTCGCAGATTCGAATCCTGCCTCGGGCATGGATGTGTGTGATGTCCTTAGGTTAGTTAGGTTGAAGTAGTTCTAAGTTCTAGGGGACTGACGACCTCATAAGTTAAGTCCCATAGTGCTCAGAGTCATTTGAACCATTTGTTACGTTCAACCGCATACATTGTACTGCAACGGGTCGGACGGCTAGCTCGAATTGTTGCCGCTAACGGCCCGGCCGCTACTAGTTACCCCACACCGAGGGGTAATAGGTAGTATTGTGTCAGCTTTTCCAAAAGGTGTTAGTCAAGTCCAAATGGTTCAAATGGCTCTGAGCACTATGGGACTTAACATCTGAACTTAGAACTACTGAAGCCTAACTAACATAAGGACATCACACACATCCATGCCCGAGGCAGGATTCGAACCTGCGACCGTAGCGGTCGCGCGGTTCCAGACTGAAGCGCCTAGAACCGCTCGGCCACAACGGCCGGCGTTAATCAAGTGAAACGATAAATTATAGCTATGACAAAAATTCTAATGTGGCCCGATGGATGTATGTAGAGGTGTCTTTCATGCTGGTTGGTAAAACTTTGTTGTCTAATCCAGTTTTCTGTTGATTTCTGCTATCTTTTGTTTGAGATTATTCGTATTTCCATATCACAAAGCAATACGAAACTTTACGTTCCTTGATTTTCATAAGAGCGCATCACTGGATAGGCAATTAAGGAATATCCAATCAGATAAGCGACGTCTTTTCAAGGGAATCGAGATATTCCGTTACTGGCCGGGATTGAGCAACGGTAAGGAAATAAAATCGGGTACGTCTCATGGGGATACTACACGATCGATTATGTTCGCAATACATTACTTATCTATATTTTCGCAATAAAGAAAGGTATCTCAAAGTGACACACAAAAAATCATCATTTTATTGCTTCATTAACTTTTGTTTTAATTGTAAACACCTTTTTCCGTTCAGTGCTAGTGCCATGGTTGTAATCTTGAAATGTGTAGTGTCAAAAACTCGCGTGATGCACAGTGGCAGTATGTAGTGAGTGTATTCTCCCAGAAACGAATGTAAAACGACTCTTAATCCACTTGGCACGCTTCTGCCAGCGTAGTAACGTTTAAATTGGAAGTAAAATTGAATAAAAGAAGAAACTGAAGTTTTTTTTTTTTTTTTTTTTTTTTTTTTAGCACATTGCTCGACGAAACCAAATGTAGTCAAGGCGGTTGAACGAAGCACTTCGGCATTGTCACGTGAGAAGTCACAAATGCGTCTAAATACGCTTTCTTACTTTGTACTGTAAGCACAGAGACTGATAAGTAGAAATAAGTTCAGAGACAAATGGGTTCAAATGGCTCTGAGCACTATGGGACTTAACATCTGAGGTCATCAGTCCCCTAGAACTTAGAACTACTTAAACCTAACTAACCTAAGGACAGCACACACATCCATGCCCAAGGCAGGATTCGAACCTGCGACCGTAGCGGTCGCCTAGAACCGCTCTGCCACAACGGCCGGCTTCAGAGACAGGTGAGACGGTCTGCTATTAACGCTAAATTAAAGTACAATCGCAAGACGGAAGAAAGAGAGCCAATGGACATGTGACGATTGCTGAATGACTTTTTGCATAACACATTTAAAACCCTGTCATTCTATCTCCAAGTGTCGGTTGTAATTAAGACTCGAGCGTTGGCTCTTTCTCCTTTTAGGAATTGTTCGCAACTATGACTGAATTACTACATTCGTGACCAGTACTTTACTTTTTACGCTATCTCAAAGAAATAAATTAAAATGGGCAGGTATGTTACTACGACTACTTCCCTTTTCCTTCAAAAAATGGTTCAAATGGCTCTGAGCACTATGGGACTCAACTGCAGAGGTCATTAGTCCCCTAGAACTTAGAACTAGTTAAACCTAACTAACCTAAGGACATCACAAACATCCATGCCCGAGGCAGGATTCGAACCTGCGACCGTAGCGGTCTTGCGGTTCCAGACTGAAGCGCCTTTAACCGCACGGCCACTTCGGCCGGCCCCTTTTTCTTCTGGCTTACTGTTTGCTGAGCACTTAAGCGATTGTAGTAGTCCATTTTGTGTTCGTTTCTTTCATGCACTGATACGACAATACCACGTAATCACTGAACAATGCCAGAGATATACAAATTAATACAAAGATATTATTTCGCAGTTGACTTCAGAGATTGATTGAAGGTGTGAGATCTGTTTAACGATAAACAGCACATGATTTGCGGTATTGTTTCACCGGAATTTGTTACGATCTTGTTTCTCGCTTCCACTCGTGAAATCTGACAAGCGCGGACAAAGACGCTGCTTCGCAAGAAACCAAAATTCAAGCGCTGAGAGTCACTGCCGTAACTTTAGATCGAAAATTTGACATCTGAAGCCCACATTAGCGTCACATCTTACACATGTTAGAGCTAAGACTTCTCAATTGAAGCCCACATTAGCGTCACATCTTACACATGTTAGAGCTAAGACTTCTCAATTCCTGCGTACTGTTATGATTAAAGGCTCTATATGTAATAACGGCTTTATTTATTTATCAAAGCTTTGTTCCTCGTTCAAAAACGTATTTGTTGACGCCACTCAGTTGTTGCCCGACGAGCCCAATAACCAGAATATCGAGTCGTAATTAATAAATACTAACAGAAGAAAAAGGGACAGAGATCTCTTCAACATAAAATTTGGATGAAGTTAATTCATTTCTAGAAACAAGGACCTCGACAAATGTTAATATTCATCAATTCATGAGACTAAAATATAATACTGAATATCTTTATTTTATATTTTCAGTTATGGTGCCGAACCAGTACATTTGTCGTTATCGAGACATATATCCACTAAAATCTGCTTCCCTTAGGGAACATGAAATAAAATCATTTTTTAAAAACTGTGTCATATTTTATCATGTTAAATAATTGTCTCATTTATAAAGAATTATCAAATATTTGTACGACACTAGGAATATGTCATTCTGAAGTGGAAGGCAAATTGTTCTGAAATTCTTGAGAGAGATTAGAACTGTGGACGGACGCGAAATTTAACCTGAAACTCGGCCCTTCGCGAGAAAAACTCTACTGACTGAATTCGCGAAGCCCAACTCACGACCCGTTTCTAAACTTTATTTAATCCTGAAAGACAAGCACCCAGCTTAGAATCCCTGTCTGGAACACAGTACAGCTGTGAGGATAGGTGATGAACGGTGTGTGGGCAGCAGGGTCAAGAAGAGCATTGTTCTCGAAAGACAAACGCGTGATTTTGAGTCCTGGTGCAGTACATTCTTACAGTCTATCAAATAGTTTCGTCTGTAAGCTATGCCGGATTTGCTATTTCACCTTCCTCCCCCATGAAACTATCGTACTATTACGTAGAGCTGTAGCTGAGCTATACTCCAACGGTATGAGCACGTTACGTTACAGCTCGGGACATCTCGGCCTCTGCTCGTGCCTTCTATCGCCCCACGATGTAGCTACTTCTCTTGGTACTATTTCTACGAGGTGGTTTTTTTTTTCCTCCTTTTTATCTTGTCATTTCAATCCCCAAAAGGAGTACTGTCTTCTGGATGATGCATCTTAGCGCTGCGATCCCAACGATTACAATCATTTCGGAACTGTAGAATAAATTACTTACAAAATAATAAAACAATTTTGATTCATTATGGATCTTAATGACAATAATAACAATTGTGAAATAGTATCTTCTAGGGTGTAGGTCATATCTGAAAAGAGCAACTAATAAATAAATAAAAGAGTTCAATCACGTTTCAGTCTAATTCTCGAGGTTTTTCCTGTTCCGTGATATAGCGACGTCCGTACAATAAGTCTTGCAGCTGTGGTTTATTCTCCAGATGCAGTTACAGTCTGTTTAATATGACTTATTCCGTTTATCACGCATTCAGTTACTAATTAATTTTCTTTGTGGTATCATCTGAAAGCTGCAAACTTGTTTTCAAGCTGATCAAACGATGGCAAATTTCTGTTATTTTAACATTGCATTTCCTAGGAGGAATAAGTCAATATTCAGGAACATGACAGGAAAGCCCATTCGAAGCATAAAACGCCGTATAGAAATATGAGTTATTCCGAGTGGTTTCCGAGACAGAACACATTTAATTTATATTTGTTTTCCGGTTAGTGATACACAAGTATGTGTTACACCCATCTAATGTCTTTGATGTTTTATTCTAGCCCAACCTACCTCGTTGCTTTTAACCTCTTAGTTCGGTGTGTCTTTCTGACATTAAACTAGCCCGCTGAAGGCACAGCTGTACATCGTGTGTTGTGAGTGAAGTAGTGCGATGGACAGAGAGAGTATGACAGAGAAGCATTGGTTAACCGTGTTTATGTATACGCTTGCTAAAATGCCATACATATACAGTGTTGAAGGATACGCAGATACGGTGTATGTTTACGGCATCTGCAATGGTGGTGCTCCTGTTGTTGCCGTAGAATACATTCGTAGTTTTTCGACACGTGTAATTCCTGAAGCAGAAGTGTTCACCAGAGTTTCCACCACGCTGCATGAAACAGGTATTCTTGTAAGTTCTCATTTTTCTTCTGAACGTGTAGTTTAACAAACTGTGCTGAAACAGCAGTACATTTTTGAAATCATGCAGCGTAGTTCCACTATTAGCACACAGCGAAATACAGTCGTAGTTTTTCGACACGTGTAATTCCTGAAGCAGAAGTGTTCACCAGAGTTTCCACCATACTGCATGAAACAGGTATTCTTGTAAGTTCTCAGTTTTCTTCTGAACGTGTAGTTTAACAAACTGTGCTGAAATAGCAGTACATTTTTGAAATCATGCAGCGTAGTTCCACTATTAGCACACAGAGACTTTCTGCAGGTGTCAGTGTTCCATAAAACATGTATAGCAAATATTAATTCAGGTCAATTTGTAGCCATTACACATATAGCGTGTCCACAACCTTCATGTTTGCGACAGTACCAAACGACTTGATTTTCACTGGCTAAATGACAGTGTGCTGAACAACGCAGAAAGTAAGTAAGAATGTGCATTAAATGTGTTCTATCACGGAAACCAATGGTAAGACGATACTACAGTGTATTGGAGATGATTTTCTTGTCAGTTACGACGATTCGAACGTAAGGACACTAAAACATCCAATCCCCGAGCGAAGAAAATCTCCGTCCCGGCTGGGAATCGCACCCGGGTCCGTTCGATTAGTAAGAGGAGCAAGAGATTAGAGTTTAACGTCCCGTCAACAACGAAAGTCACTAGAGACGGAGCACAGGGAAGGAAATCGGCCGTGCCTTTTCAAAGAAACAATCTTGGCATTTGCCTGAAGTGGTTTACGGAGCCGGCTGGAGTGGCCGAGCGGCTCTAGGCGCTACAGTCTCGAACAGCGCGACCGCTACGGTCGCAGGTTCGAATCCTGCCTCAGGCATGGATGTGTGTGATATCCTTAGGTTTTTTAGGTTTAAGTAGTTCTAAGTTCTAGGGGACTGACGACCTCAGAAGTTAAGTCCCATAGTGCTGAGAGCCATTTGAACCATTTTGATTTACGGAAGTCATGGAAAACCTAAATCAGGATGGCCGAACTCGGGTTTGAGTCGTCGTCCTCCCGAATGCGAGTCCAGTGTTAACCACTGTGTCAACTCGCTCGGTTTCAGTTAGCAATTTGCCTCTCTGATCCTGCAGTTACTGAGATGGACTCCATATGTAGTCTTTCTTTGCTTCAAATAATCGTTCTTGTCACGTCCCTTAATACTGACCATTCCTCCTAGGGCGCTGTGTATGTGATCAACGATCGAAATTATCATTTGCAGCCCACATGATAAACCATTATATTCTCTAATAACAAATCAGATATAATTTATTCTAGTCTTGAGTTCAGACTCAAGTCATATTTTCTGAAAGACAATATTTTCGCCTTTCGTGTTGCCTTTACTTAAACATCAGCACAAGTGTTTAAATCTCCCTAGGTACAGTATGAGAACTCATAACGCAAATTTGTTCTAATGCAACAGGAGTTTGTTCGATGGTAGCATTTAATCTTGTTTCCTCCTGTGTTTCACAAAACGGGCAGATTTTAAACAGAGCTATTGTATATTGCTGTCGTGGCTAGTCCGTAGTTGCTCGGGCATCATTTGCGCTAAACACCGCGCGAATCAAATGTCACGTGATTGTTCGAGCAAAGCTGTATCAAGTTCTGCGACGGGTCGGGGAAATATCGAGCCCCCTCTAATGCTAGTGTCTGTCAGGTCTACTGTTTCTTTACAAATCTCGATAAATACATGTCAGAGCGTAAAATATTAAAAGTAGCACTTAATCGTGATACACACTGTTGGCGTCATGCAGAGGCAGACTGTAAACTGTGACGTCACCGTAAACCCTCTCGTCATACCGCACTGCATTGAAGTATTTGGACACAAGGTGCACACCTGTTTAACTTATACGCAGGTATGAATGTAATCGAGATTTTCCATATATTAGCCTATTATTAAGCTTTGTATTAGCTAGCGATTTTCTTGCATTGTCAATGTCAATAAAATTCTCCAACAGCCGTGCAACTTACGATGTTATTTTATTCTGATAGCTACCAGTTCAGCATTTCACTATGCTACCTTCAGGCCCCATATGCATCTCCCAAAATAAACGAAACGGTCATATAGTGCCATAAATCCCTGGATCTAGTGACTTCAGTCGTTTCACTAATGCTTCATTCGAAGACTTGATAGCAACTCAACTGTTGGAGAATTTTGTTGACCATGACAATTGCTTAACCAGCCGATGTCTCCTGTCCATGATGGGTCAACAGAAATTTTTTTTTTCTATGGTCGTTGAAATGCTAGTGTAAAGCCTCCGAATGACAACCTCTTTCAGCATCTTGGATGGCACTGCTTTTTTTTTCTGGGGAAAGATACCCACACAGGCTTAGACCACATAGATTTGTAGTACAGAGAAACTTTCTATACTCTTTAACTGTGTTATCAGGTTTTCCTTTTTTCTATTGTGGAAAGTTAGGTTACAACTTTTTTCTATTGTATTCAGTTTTTCTCTTTGTTCACTATCTGTTCGCTGATAAGTGTGTGTTATTACGGAACAAATTACAGCAAAGTCATGACAGAACATAATGTTTTACAAAGTCGCATCCTTTCCAATATCTTCGAATGACAAGTTAGTTCACCGTCCTTTCATAACCACTTAGTGTTGACAGTCAGAAAAAGAGCCCTGAATCACTTTTTGAGCGTGTTTTAGTTTCAGTAGCTCAGCACTATGTCGAGGGAGACGATCCCGTAAATCTGCATTCTTTTGTCTAAGGTTTTTCATTCCTGTTTCCATAATTTCTGATTGTTCGCGTTAGAACACAAAGTCCCATTCACAGGAGTCCTTGTTTTCGCGGTTAACGTTTTGTCTAGTACTAATGTCTTCATTAGCTCGTAATATTATCACCTGTAAAATATTGTCTACTTCTGTACGGTAGCTTCGTCTTTGTGCCCAAATATTTCTCTCGTCATTAGGCTCATTACTACGCCGTAAATCAACACTGGGAGATGGTAGACTTAGAGCTACGTTTCGAAGGAATATTCAACAGTCCACTTTTCAAATCCCCTTTATAACCCGAATCAGTGAGACGTGTTGAATAAGCACGAGGATTTGAAATTGAAAACAAATCTACACGTGTACAAACATTTATCCATTTTCGTTTCATCTCATTGTTTCTAGGAAATGTATGAAGCTTAACTCGTAACTAAGTTATTTTGTCTGCTGTGATTAGTACAACTGGCGATCAAGCGGCAAATCATTATTTTTCACTTAAAAACTTACTCTAAAATATCCCCCAGTACACTGATAATTACAGCATCATTCTACTCAATCGCTAGTCACTAATAAAAATTCACAGTGCCATAAACAACGTTGCTTTCTCTCGTAAACGCAATCACAACACAATACGTTATGGCAATTGTAGGCTGCTGAGTACTGGTTGGGTTGACTCTGACGTCAGCAGTGCGGCTTGCCAATGCGCATGCACCTCGTGATCCCTAACGTGTATTCCAGCATCCACAGAGATGCAAGTCACCGTTTTTGTAGAGCATTCAATGAAACTGATTGAGGATCACTGTAAGTAAATAAATATATAACATACCGCGCACTACTTCATGTAACGTTCTCGGCTTAGTTAAGTTTTTCACTTCTTTTGCGATTAAATAGAGCTACCAATCGTCGTAACAACTGCTAATCTTTAAAGATTAGTTTGTCCTTAATACTGATGGTTGAGCTCCGTGGCTTGTAGTAATTTACGTAATTTTATATACTCCAAGACGCTTTTCGTTTTTTTTTCACCCCATCTTTAATTGACGGAATACATTAGCAGCTTCATCAATACGACGTTTCTGTCGACTGCATATTGCACACTGCAGCTTTTACCTGTGCCACGGTCGAACACTTTTACATCGCTTTCATTGCCGGGAGAGTTTTTACGGATTGAAGAGGTCGCTCTGACTGCTGGGAGAGTTTTTACGGATTGAAGCAGTAGCTTATTTAGGTCGTCGCTGTACGCCAAATAGCAAATTTGTCGTGGTAGCCGTCAGAAAAAGCAGATTGTCGTTTTTCGCTACTTTTATTCTGTGACCTGTAGCTCCTGTTTGGCATTATACGCAATTCTTTTAGCTAATACGGCACAGCACTCTCCATGTCACCGATTAATGCGTTAATCAGAAATTACGCATAACGTCAAGTTACAATTCACTTATGAATTTCTGAACAACTTCTGAAGTCAGTGACATTTACAGACTTAATATTGACGAGCTTAAAATTTTATGTATCAGTCAGTTTACAGTCACACAGAGGCTTCTGTAGTCAGTTGTGTTTATAGACAATACTTCCACCCTCAAAACTATATAAACCATTCAATTTTTAATCATACAGAGATAACAGAGATATGTGTAAAGTTTCAAGGCTTGCAGTATTAAACCTACGACTTCAGAAGTAAACTTAAGAATTTTTACAATTGCAGCCTGACTTTGTATGTAATTTTCGGAGTAAAAAGATGCATTTTTGGGCCACAATGCGAATAATGCGCTGTATCAGTGTATTAGTGGAACTGAAAGAGTGTTTGGTATGCATATAAACGCGAAATAAGATCTACAGATCACAGACCAAACGTGCACATAAGTATTAATTGAACGAAAACATACAACTTGAGAAACGTGGTAGCTGAACGAATCGTTGTTTTGGACATGGAAAAGATGTAGGGTAATCGTAAACTCTGCCCACAGACCCTGGTGGGTCTACTGGTTACCGACCGAGCGCCGTGTCATCCTCTGGCAATGGCGTCATTGGACGTGGTACGGAGAGGCGTTGAGTCAGCACACCACACTCCAGGCCTTTCTCGGTTTTCGTGACCTGGAGCTACTACTATTCGGTCAAGCAGCTGGCATCATGAGGCTGAGCGCACTCCGTTCCAGTCCTACCAGGAAAAATAACAGGCAGTAGCGATAAACGAAAACTTGCCTTCAGACTGCATTTTCGCCGCACTGGCCACTCAGCTACGTAGACGGAGTAGCTACGTTGCAGCGTCCAAAAATTCAGCTGAATAAAACTTGGCATTGACGAAGGTATTAACTTATTACTCCCATTTCAGGTAGATGAAAACCATTCGCGCCTCTTGGTAAAAATAAACGGCATAAAAAGCGGCTGGTTGTATTTTCTTAAGCGATTTCAGGCGAGTCTTTTGTTAATTCTGATCATGGAAACAACAGTTCTTGTGAGACACTGTAACTCGATTGTCAACAGTCTGATCGATCTACTTACTTTCTTAACAAGTCAATTGTGTATATTGTGAGTAGCAACGTGACCCAACCTGAGAAACACGTGACTTGATTACCGTTTTTGATTAGTAGCTTTCATCCAGAACGAAATAGTAACAGAGCGAGGTGGTACGTTGGTACACACCCAGGACTCGCACAACGGCGGAGTTCCCTAATGGTCATCTACTCAATACATTAAAATTCCTCTTCAGGCTATTTCCTGCATCGCACCTACGACAAAGAGCTGCTTATTTTTGTGCCCCTTTCTCAATCTTCTTAGTTGTTAATTCATCTTAACTACATTGTTCTATAACCATCATAAAAAATGTCCTCCAAACCCTCTCACCACACTAGCGATTATGACAATCAGAATTAACTGTCGAATTATTCCGGCTTAATAGACTATGTGGAACAGTGTGAAAGGGACCATGTCGCCACACTTGGCGCTATTACTGTTTTTGTACAATGTTTGTGTCAACCTTTCGACGCCTGGCCTCAGAATCATGACTGAGTAGCATGAAATGACAGTTTTCGATATGAGCACTGACTACAAAGACGTAGACATACAGGGTGATGCCTTTGAGAGGTCAGGAAAGTACAACGTCATGTTTATAAAGTTAATCTCTGAGTCGTTTTCTGCAATGTAATTAAAATGGTGGGAGTTAACAAGACAAGCCAACAGCCTTTAGTTCACAGCACAAAAATCACCAGATGTCAGAGACATATTGCACAGAGCTGACACAAATTAGCGCTCATAGTGTGTCTCGACTGTTAAGTGAAAATTATCGCTAAGCCACAACAGCGCGCTCAGGGTGTCGTATGGTATGCGAAATTTTCCAGTGATGCAGAGACTGAGAATAAAAAGTTTGTGTCGTCAATTACCTTTCACACCCTGTGGTTCCTCAATTACAGCAAGATGGGATATTTGACACCAGCATCTATCTACAAAACGGCGGTCCAACGCAGTGGCCTCTCACAGTTAAACGAGATACTCAGTTATCGCTGATGCAGCTGTGGTGGACCTATTTCATGCCCTCCTAATAACCGACATAACGTCCAGAGATTTCTTTTTATGAGGCTACGTCAATAGCGTGTGCACGAATACCACAGAATCTGACGACCTACGGAGGCAGATTCCAGCGGCCTTCCAGGAAATCACTCCAGAAACGTTGTGCGCCAAATGGCGCAACATGGACGCGAGGTATGATATGCGCCGCATTCCCAATGGCGAACATGTTACGGCAAGCTGAAAAAGACAGGGTGGGGGCGGGGGGGGGGGGGGGGGGAGAGGTATGCACGTGCGTGTGATAAACACCTTCCGTCGAAAATTTCTCTCCTTCATACCTGTGCTACGTTACCACACATGACGTGTCTGATCTCATTTGTATTAAGATTGCACTACACGCGAGGTGCCTATTTGTTTCCACCGTCCTGAGTGGAAGTTCTAATTAATGTTTACCAACAGTGTTCTATAGTTGTCCCCTGCGCAGGAAACAGCACGTAGGTCTTGAATCCGTTATCTGGAGACTATAATAAACTTTTAGCAACAAACTGATATTTTATAAATAATTAAATTTCCAATTAGTTTGTTTGTATGGGATCTCACTCGCTTTTTATTAGCTGAATAAGAGACACTGCACAATTATATTCTACTTTATGAATCACAAATAGTCTCCAATCTTCACACTTACATAAAAAAATAAAACAATGAACTGCGCATATACGTAATCACTGTCAAATTGTTCTCAATTACATGTCCACATCACCAGAAAAACTGACACCTACCACGGCAGCTATCATGTCTGTCCTCCGACTGCCGAATCAGCAGAAGTTTATCATTTCGGCGAGCAACTTCCGAACATAGCAGCCAATCGTGGAGGAGGACTAAAATTTAGGCTATCTTTCTCGCGAGACCCGTTCCGAACAAACCGTCTGTCATCGGTACCTCTCACCACAATACTTGCCACTGTTGCCTTCTTAACTGCTCTAAGAAGAGCTTCTTATAGCCGATTATGAGGGCTCTAAAGCCAGAAATATTACAATGTTGAGTGCTGATATTCTGTGACGCAAACATCAGGCAAAAACTCCAGGCTCTCCTACACGTGTATGTACCGTTAACAAGCAATGAATTTGCTTAGTTTCTTGTATATACTGTATTACTTCTCTGACATCCCAAGCGGATCATCCAGCATATCTTCGCACCATGATGGGGAAGCTCGTTGGTCAGCATGGATTAGAACGTGGAATTAATTGGGGATTTCAAACAGAAAGTAGACTAAGTACGTTTTGCTGAATGCTGCACAACACTTCAAGGTGACACAGGCCCATGACATTATGCTTAAACATAGTCACAAAGTCTCTGTAAACAAGAATCGGAACTTTCTATCGGTCGTTCATTTCCTCGATGATAGAAATCCGCTCCCTGGTGACGGAGCCGTTTGAGAACCACTGTGTGAATGTCCTCATCGTTGGAAAAATTTCTTTCCCCCCTCCTTCACCCTCGCCCCAACCCCCGATGTTCTTTCAGCTCACTGAAAATCTAAAAAATTCTCATTGTTCAATATCTGGACTCCCCCATCAACTTCTTTCTTGTCTGTGCGGCCCTGGCCAAATTGTTCGCCCCATTTAACTACGGTTGGACGTGACGCTGTATTTGGTCCAACTACTCACAAAATTTCACGCTGAATTTTTGTGCTGTTTGGACTGTTTGTCCAAGAGAATCGTACTGCCCCTTTACTGCCGCGCGTTGTAGCCGCGCGGTCTGGGCGCCTTCTCATGGTCGGAGCGGCTCCAACCCCCGTCGGAGATTAGAGAGCCCTCTCGAGCATGGGTGTGTGTTGTTCTTAGAGTAAGTTAGTTTAAGTTAGATTAAATAGTCCGTAATCTTCGGGACCGATGACCTCAGCAGTTTGGTCTCATAAGACCTTACCACAAATTTCCAAAAATTGCCCCTTTACTTACTTTTCCATTTCACTCTCGCATCATGATATATCTAATATCCGTACTGCAGTAGAACTGTGTCTGCAGGAAGTCCGGAACACGTACTCTCTTCTGGCAATGTGCCGCGCTTGTTGTAGAGTGGTCCTAGCGTGGGACGACACTGGTAATTTATTTTCTGAACTACCTACGTAAGAATGGACCGATGCGCTCTTTGACAGGACCTCAGACTTATGTTAGGCGGCAACGCGTGGTTAAGTGCTAGCTTTCACTTCAGAAATGATCGTTATTTACAGAACCATGATATATGCTTATAATATGGTTTCTGAGAGATACGTTACGACTTTAAAGGAACTACCTATTAATATTCACTGGAGTTAATTCATTTTTTGTCCCACAAAATCTCCTCTTTGAATATACTGAGTATGTTTCACCAGTTGGTCGCAAACGATATGTATTAGGCAGTCATAAATACGAGGGTTGGAACTTTAATAGTGGTAACTATTTACTGACAGCTCGTACAAAATAGATACGTGTTTCAAAGTTTTACTGACCTAAGTGGTCACCAGCATTGTGTATAACCCGTTGTCAGCGATGTGGAAGTCGTATACAGGGTGAGTCACCTAACATTACCACTGGATATATTTCGTAAACCACATCAAATACTGAGGAATCGCTTCCACAGACCGAACGTGAGGAGAGGGGCTAGTGTAATTGGTTAATACAAACCATAAAAAAATGCACGGAAGTATGTTTTTAACACAAACCTACGTTTTTTTAAATGGAACCCCGTTAGTTTTGTTAGCACATATGAACATATAAACAAATACGTAATCAGTGCCGTTTGTTGCATTGTAAAATGTTAATTACATCCGGAGATATTGTAACCTAAAGTTGACGCTTGAGTACCACTCCTCCGCTGTTCGATCGTGTGTATCGGAGAGCACCAAATTACGTAGGGATCCAAAGGGAACGGTGATGGACCTTAGGTACAGAAGAGACTGGAACAGCACATTACGTCCACATACTAACACCTTTTTATTGGTCTTTTTCACTGACGCACATGTACATTACCATGAGGGGTGAGGTACACATTCTACGGGCGTTTCATAGGACGTGGAGGACGCATAAATTGGCCAGCCCGTTCTCCTGATCTTACATCTCTGGACTTCTTTCTGTAGGATACGTTAAAGGAGAATGTGTACCGTGATGTGCCTACAACCCCAGAGGATATCAAACAACATATTGTGGCAGCCTGCGGCGACATTACACCAGATGTACTGCGGCGTGTACGACATTCATTACGCCAGAGATTGCAATTGTGTGCAGCAAATGATGGCCACCACATTGAACATCTATTGGCCTGACATGTCGGGACACACTCTATTCCACTCCGTAATTGAAAACGGAAACCACGTGTGTACGTGTACCTCATCCCTGACGGTAATGTACATGTGCGTCAGTGAAAAAGACCAATAAAAATGTGTTAGCATGTGGACGTAATGAGCTGTTCCAGTCTCTTCTGTACCTAAGGTCCATCACCGTTCCCTTTGGATCCCTACGACATTCGGTGCTCTCCCATACACACGATCGAACAGCGGAGGAATGGTACTCAAGCGTCAACTTTATGTTACAATATCTCCGGATGTAATTAACATTTTACAATGCAACAAACGGCACTGATTACATATTTATTTATATTTTCAGATGTGCTAAGAAAACTGACGGGGTTCCATTTAAAAAAACGTAGGTTTGTGTTAAAAAACATACTTCCACGCATTTTTTTATGGTTTGTATCAACCAGTTACACTAGCCCCTCTCCTCACGTTCGGTGAGCGGAATCGATTCGTCAGTATTTGATGTGGTTTACGAAATATATCCAGCGGTAATGTTGGGTGACTCACCCTGTATACTCTTAGCACTGCCAGTTGTGTAGACAGTTCGAGCGGCGCGGTCTATTGCCCGACGAATTTGTAGCAGTTCTGAAACGAATGCCGTGAAGTGTTTCCTTCAGTTTAGAAATCGAGTTGAACTTACGTGGGCTTAAAACTTTCGCTGCGGCATCGGTGCAGGCGTGCAACTCTCCAGCGCGGCCCGGCAAGTGCGAGTGCGGGCTGGTAAACGTGCGAGTGCGGGCAGGTAATACTCTGAAACAGCAGGTACCGCTGGGAGCCGACGCTCCTAAGCACACCTGAGCTACAGGCTGACGTCACGACCTTGTAAGATCTGTAGGATCATGTTCTATACTGACTTAATGATGACACCTTAGATGCATTACTTCAAATAGGCTTCGACTGTGTTGGTTCAAATGGCTCTGAGCATTATGCGACTTAACGTCTAAGGTCATCAGTCGCCTAGAACTTAGAACTAATTAAACCGAACTAACCTAAGGACATCACACACATCCTAGCCCGAGGCAGGATTCGAACCTGCGACCGTAGCTGTCGCTCGGTTCCAGACTGTAGCGCCCAGAACCGCACGCCCACTCCGGCCGGCTTCGACTGTATTGTGGTCATGTTTTAAAGTCTGCTTGCTATCTGACACCTGTAGGGGTCACAGGCGTCATTCAAATGTTCGTGATTTGTTGACAATGTAACAAAAAATACAGTTTGGATTCCAAAACGCATATTCTTAAGAAGGAAAGAAAGGAACAAGGAAACTGGATTCATTTGAAATTATATTTACTTCAAATGCGCATTTTTAATATTGACTGATAGAGGTTGTCAATTTACATAGTAGCATGTTTGCTCCTGCTGTGAGAGAATTAGCCGTCTACATTTATCATAGACGCCCAGGGGACGCCCGGATGTGTAGAAATTAGTAAGCGAGACACTTTTCCTGCTCCTTTTCACATTGGAAGGTCCATTAACCGCCATTACGAACAATATACGTTCGATAACTGACCACACAAAACACAAGTTTACACGCTTTGATACTAGCTTAGACGCTGCAGCTAGACTGAGTAATCCGACAGTGAGCGCGGACGCTTGTCAGCGTCCGCCGCACTGGCTCGTGGCTTGCTGTGACGCTTACAAGCGTCAGCCGCAGCGAAAGTGTTAATAAGGACTGGCCAGACAGAATGCGGCCTGGCCGTCCGGCCTATGGCCTTGAACCGCAGCCGGCAGGCCGCACTGTTGAATCGCTCGTTATTGTATGGCGGCCGTCTCACAGAATGCGGCTTTGACGCACCGGCATACGGCCTGCCGCACCGGCCGCCGCCGGGTGGTCACAGATTACAGATTCGCCGCAAGCCGGAGCGGCTACTTGCCTCTGTTGGCTCACTCAACTGCTCTGTCGTCACACTGGGGGCAGCGGCGTGAGGCGGTTTTTGTCTTGCAGCTCGTAGTGCATGCATCATGGACACAGAAAGAGGTGAGACAATACAACTTTTTGTATGATACTCGCGATCCTGATTTGGAGGTAGAATACTTTTGCCCTCGATATACTCTTGATAGAAAGCTGAATTCTCAGAAATTGTGTTGCCACTGTGACGTCCATAATTTCCAGTATCATCTGTTGTAAACTCGTGGTATGGATCAACGATCGCCAGGAGAACCAGCGGAAAGAATTGTTTGTAACAGAAGAACTGGGATCCACTATCCTTCAGGCATTTTAACCTGATATGCTTTCCGTCTATGCTTGCAAAGCAGTTCAGAAAACCCAAAGTTCTAGCAATCCTTCTTCAGATTTCTTCCACATCTCTGTTGTAGGAGTAAGTAAATACTTGGGCTGTAGAACAGTCCATATTGCCTGGCACACTTGTTTCACAATTTCTGAGACTGTTGAACGTCCTAACCGAAAAGAAAAAGCTATGGTCTGGTGACTGTCGCCTGTAGTCAAGCATCTGGAAAAGATTAAAATAAATTATGCCGATAGAACGAATAGATAAGTTAACGACCAAAGATATGTTCGTTTAAATTCAATGACAATGTTATGAATACAATGAAACAAAACAATCTATTAAGTAGAAAGTTCTCTCTAGCGGGACATACGGAACTAGATGTTACTATCGTTTTGCTGTATTCGTAAACACTGCAGATAAATTTATCACTCCACTCGTAACTACGTTGTGGGATAGCACTTTCTTCCGCCGAATCTTTTATATGATACAGCAAAACTGAAATGGAATAAATTATATGACTTCTGTTTGAAGCACAAAGAGGCCACAAATGGTAAAACTTGCCTCAAACAAATGTCTAGTCTGTGTCTTGTATCGATTGGCTTTCTCCAGTTTGTTGTGCACTTCTCACAAGGGAGCCTCCCCATCGCACCCCCCTCAGATTTAGTTATAAGTTGGCACAGTGGATAGGCCTTGAAAAACTGAACACAGATCAATCGAGAAAACAGGAAGAAGTTGTGTGGAACTATGAAAAAAATAAGCGAAATATACAAACTGAGTAGTCCATGTGCAAGATAGGCAACATCAATGACAGTATGAGCTCAGGTGCGTCGAGGTCCTGTGGTTATTGTGAGCAGCTGCGGAACGAGAAGTCCTTGGTTCAAGTCTTCCCTCGAGTGAAAATTTTACTTTCTTTATTTTCGCAAAGTTATGATCTGTCCGTTCGTTCATTGACGTCTGTGTTCACTGTAATAAGTTTGGTGTCTGTGTTTTGCGACCGCACCGCAAAACCGTGCGAATAGTAGACGAAAGGATGTGCCTCTCCAGTGCCTCTCTACTAATCGCACGGGTTTGCGGTGCCGTTGCAAAACACAGACACCAAACTTATTACAGTGAACACAGACGTCAATGAACCAACGGGCAGATCATAACTTTGCGAAAATAAAGAAAGTAAAATTTTCACCCGAGGGAAGACTTGATCCAAGGACCTCTCGTTCCGCAGCTGCTCACGCTCACCACGGGACCACGGCGCTCCTGCGCGCACACTGTCCTTAATGTTGCCTATCTGGCACATGAACTACTCAGTTTGTATATTTTGTTTATTTTTTTCATAGTTCCACACAACTTCTTCCTGTTTTATCGATTGATCTGTGTTCAGTTTTTCAAGGCCTATCCACTGTGCCAACTTATAACTAAATCTGAGGGGGGTGCGATTGGGAGGTTCCCTTGTCAGTGCTACCCTTTTATCAGGCGATGCAGTTCCTCGAAACATTCTCGCGACATACGAAAATATTTGAAGAAGCTATCTTCGTCAGACACTAGATCAATACACAGACGATGGTATTCTCCTAAGCTTTCTCTCTTGCTGTTAATGACGTGCACCCAACATCTCCTCTTCTTGGTGCCATTTCGTATCGCTAGTGCGAGCTACTCGTTTCTGCACTTAACTCGCACAAAGATAACGTGTCCAGCTTGAAGCTTCCAAATCGTCTAACGCCAAGACAATCGCGCTACGCATGCAAGCTGAATAATGGGGTTGGGCCCCTTCCACAACGTTAACAGCTGCCGCAGCAAGAGTCGCTGCGGCCGGCCGTTGCCTGTGTGGCGTCCCTGGCCGCTGACTGCGCCGTCCGTCTCAGCGGCAGGCCGGATTCTGTCTGGCCAGGCCTTAAGGCAGGTGAGTGCAGCATGCGGTATAGAACTTAGCAGCCCCATCAGTCAAACAAATCAGTAACATCTAGCACTGTACGTGCTTGAGCATTGTCCTGCAAAGTGACGGTCAGGTCCTGCAGAAAGTATCGTCACTTCTGTCTCTATGCTGTTCATTTTTGGAACACAACCTACGACCAATTTAGAGACATAAGTGATGATACTTTCTGCAGGACCTGACCGTCACTTTGCAGGACAATGCTCAGGCACGTAAAGTGCTAGATGTTACTGATTTGTTTGACTGATGGGGCTGCTAAGTTCTATACCATGCACTGCACTCACCTGACTTAAGCCCTCGTGAATTCAGCTCGATTTCGAAACTGAAGGAAACACTTCACGGCGTTCGCTTCAGAACTGCTACAAATCCGTCGGGCAATAGCACGCGCCGCTCGAACTGTCTACACAACTGGCAGTGCTAAGAGTATATACGACTTCCACATCGCTGACAACGGGTTATACACAATGCTGGTGACCGCTTAGAAGGTCAGTAAAACTTTGAAACACGTATCTATTTTGTACGAGCTGTCAGTAAATAATTGCCACTATTAACGTTCCAACCCTTGTACAAACATTTCATATATAAATGCCTCAGATGTTGTGAGATGGCTACTGTTTTTGGGATTGGGACAACTAATGCAAACACTAACATTAAACCCTGATTTGGTGAAATTATGCGTATTTACAAACTCGTGGCCTAATAATCAATTTTGTACCTCTGACTTCGAAAATGAAAAACTGAGAGTAAACAAGTAGCTCACACTTAAACCGTCGGCACACGTCTCGCACTTTTGAACGTCAGCTTTGAGCGTCCCGAGTTCAACGTTCTGCTGAACTCTCAGAAACGATGCGATTTGTGCATATGGTACGTGGGCCCCAACGCGGTTACGCAATAGCAACGCGCTCCAGCGGCAGTTATCGGCTGTATATGACTAAAAAATCATACTGTTTACGAAATGGACGGTCCTAGAATTCCTGTATGTGCCCTATCAAAACGTACCTTTCTTCCATTGTCCATATGATATATTGTTCTGTCTGTAGTATTCATAGCCGGCCGAAGTGGCCGCGCGGTTCTGGCGCTGCAGTCTGGAACCGCGAGACCGCTACAGTCGCAGGTTCGAATCCTGCCTCGGGCATGGATGTGTGTGATGTCCTTAGGTTAGTTAGGTTTAACTAGTTCTAGGTTCTAGGGGACTAATGACCTCAGCAGTTGAGTCCCATAGTGCTCAGAGCCATTTGAACCATTTTTTGTAGTATTCATAAATAAAAACTTAAACATCCGTGAACGTGCTATATGGGAAAAAGGAAAGTACCATGTCCACTCAACGACAACAGCGGCTTATGAAAGTTCCATGACTAAACAGTGCGATACAAGTTTACAATAGTTTTTCATATGACATAAAAGTTGTTTCATCATTCTTCAGTTTATAGTAAAAGCCTAAGGTCATTCTTACTTGGTCACTGCTCCTATTCAGTAGCAGGATCTTTACAACATATGAAGTACAAAACTTAAAAGAAGAAAGGGCAAAATATCTTACTCCCGGTAGTGCAAGCCGTCCTGTAGGTTAAGCCAATCGAATGAACTCACTACTCAAAAAGAGCGCACTTATATTTACATGACATCGAATATTATACTAATAGTAAAGCAATAGGAAAGTATCAAGAGCTATTAAAAACGCGAAGTTCAACGTATGTATACGAGTACACGCATATATAGTGGGACGCGAATCTCCAACACTTCAAACGTTTACTTCTAAATGTACGACGCTACGAACTGCTAACTTACCACAATTGTGGAGTGGATATAACTAGGGTTTTACTATCTCGTGAGAGCTTTAATCGTGGCTATATTACTAAGTGCTATTTAATTATGACAAACTGTACCAAGAACGATATGGTTATGATTTTCAATGTCACATTGTCTTCAAACGGCATACTCGCATAATACGCTTCGCGTGTTACAATAATTCTTTAACCGTGAATATGAGGTTCTCGGCATTTTATTAACGAGTCGTACAATTAACGACGGGTTTTTGAGAGATCCTCAGTTCGATGGTTATCAGGAACGGGCTATATACATGTGGGCTTCAACTGAAAGCCAATATGGTGGCTCGCGATTCTGTACTGAATGGAGATGGCGAGCATCTGACATAGGTGGCGTTCTGCCATCTCATTTGTCAACCTTCAAACGCACGTTCATAATATCTGACATGCTAGATATCGCTCTTCAGAAGGACTCTCCAACGTACTATGAAGCCAGAAACTGGACACGCTCAACGTTCGAATGCACGGTCCGTGCGCCGACGGCTTTACAATAAATTGCGCATCGAACGAACTTCAGGCATAGCACGGACAACTGAAAACACAAGAGAGTGAAAATCACTAGTAAGACCCTATCATCAAATTTCAGAAGTGTAATAGGACTCCACTTGTAGTCAAACCACTGTGTAATTAGGATCTTAGCCCTTTTTTCTAATCGCAGCACTCGAATATGGAAGTTTGATAACCATTGAAAATGATTCTTCTTCTCATTTAGAAATGACACGATTTGAAAGAATTGAATATACATGAATCATTATCTACTGATGAACATATCGGTACAAAACGCTATGTATGTAGAAAATCGGACACAGCATTTTTTCACCCAGAAACCGACGACCACCTTACTTTTAAAAAAAAATGGCTCTGAGCACTATGGGACTTAGGTCATCAGTTCCTTGAGCTTAGAACTACTTGAACCTAACTAAACTAAGGACATCACACACATCCATGCCCGAGGCAGGATTCGAACCTGCGACCGTAGCGGTCCCGTGGTTCCAGACTGTAGCGCCTAGAACTACTCGGCCACTCCAGCCGGCCACCTTACTTTAAAACTGAATATTTACATTCATCAAAACAGGATAGCTACTGATAATAATGAGCAGAAACTAATGGTGAATCGAGTTCTTGGTGTTTTCTCAAAGCACAACAATCAAAAAGACAGAAAGGAGGTTCCTTACAGTGTGTGACTACGAAATAGCGGAAGACAAAGCACGCACCAGAAATATTCATAATACTCGATAAATAACTTAGTAAAACGGAAATAAGTAACAGCAAGTAAAGTTGTTACAGTGACTTCAGAACAAGCAAACAGAGGACACAAGCCATTCACTTTTCAGTCGACAATTCCAACTTTCACAAAGATTTAAGTATGTGTGCATGACTCTAAGAAAAGCATAGAATAACTTAAATTGAAGAGGAGGGTGACGAAATTGACTGAATGTTGTATCAGACTGTATCCATAGAATACGATTCTGTAACTAGCTTCAAGCTTACCGAAAGCACAAAGACTCGTAAGTTTACAATACCACGACCTGAGCCTCAGCTCACCTTCGCAATTCATCGCAAATTTTACACGCAAAATTAGTGAAAGTATGCCGTGGGACACAAATACCATGCGAATGAGTTGACTGAAAAACCATGCCTACAAATAACCACTTCGAATAAATGTAATGCTCTCACCAACAACTGCAAACAGGCCGCGCCGCATCTTACCCCCAGCCGTAAAAACACGAATCCCGGAACAAGTGTGATTTCGAAGTTACCAGCAAGCATGCCCTTTTAATTGCCAGCACTGTTATTGGCTGAAAGCGCGCCAAAATACCTGAGTGAGACAGAACTCAAAGAATCTACCTCTGTATTTAGATACTGGATACCGTAAGCCTTGGCCGGCCGATGTGGCCGTGCGGTTAAAGGCGCTTCAGTCTGGAACCGCGTGACCGCTACGGTCGCAGGTTCGAATCCTGCCTCGGGCATGGATGTGTGTGATGTCCTTAGGTTAGTTAGGTTTAATTAGTTCTAAGTTCTAGGCGACTGATGACCTCAGAAGTTAAGTCGCATAATGCTCAGAACCATTTGAACCATTTTTGAACCGTAAGCCTTTCCAAAGTATTAGCAAAAAACAGCACGGCAAATTATTGACAGAAAAACTACTTGAAAACTGAAAATTCCATTCAGAAGACAACTTTCTATGTGTGTTATAAATGGCTCTGAGCACTATGGGACTCAACAGCTGTCATCAGTCCCCTAGAACTTAGAACTACTTAAACCTCACTAACCTAAGGACATCACACACATCCATGCCCGAGGCAGGATTCGAACTTGCGACCGTAGCAGTCGCGCGGTTCCGGACTGAAGCGCCTAGAACCGCTCGACCACTGCGGCCGGCTACATGTGTTAGAGAAATCATGCCGACGTATATATGTTCATACCCATTAACCGGCATCGACAACGCGTCAGCGATCAAGAGACAAAATAAATACACCTTAGAACAATATACGCATTCAGGCAGCGTTTCATATCGACAGCTTATTCCTTGTAAGTGCGTTATCAGTCATTGATTTAGAGCATAGAGCGCCAGGGTAGGCGTAGCAGCGTTATGACTTGTGTGTGAGGAAAAATGTCGCTGTTAGACTGAGATTAATATGTGGAAAGCCATCAGGCAAAGCAGAGATATGCAAACGAGTGCCAATTTGAGTTGTCGACGTTAAAGTCCGTTATTACCACCTCTTATGTGATTTCTAACAGCGGTGAATAACGAGTTTCCAAGACAGGGTTTGCCGTAGTTTCACATTTTTAATTTTAAATGTCGTGGTGTTTATGACAGTGATGCGTGTGTGGAAGCAGTAAACATAACAGCGTCATACGCAGCAAATGAGCACGCAATGTGAGCAGGCAACGTGAGTTTAGCACGCGATGACCGCCATCTCGTCTGCTAGGCCTTTAAGGCCCGTATACTCTCCTCTATATAGCAGCGGTGCTCACTCTTGAATCCTGCCTAGTCGTCGAATATGGGGTGTCTAGGTAACCTGCTTTCTCGGATCGCTAGACAACAATTCAAGCAAATCGTATTAATGCGTTTCATTACGAAAAGTAAATGACAATACTTGATGACTTTGAGAATTACATAGATGTGTCGCAGGCAAAGGACACCATCCGAAATAAACAAGGTTCTCCAGTAAAACAATTCTAATAGAAGTGAAGTAATACAGTTGACGCATCTATTCAGGTCGCTAGTCTTTTATTTTCATAAAATAATAAAATATTTCTTGAAAACGTAAATAAGTAAACTTTTTCAACATCAGTTTTTTTCCAGATCATATATCATACCAATTTGTTTTTATTTTTGTCATTTTTTAATTTTTTTTTATTTGTTGAGAACAAATAGGACGCCCTCCAGGCGAAAAATAATGATGTCTAATTACCATCAATAACAAGCAAAACTAACGGAATTAAAGAAAACGCCCTCTTGCCAGAACAAACAAACTGGCATCCGCGTTCCGCCAACTTGTGGGTAGACGCACACTGAAACCCAACGCAGGTAGGTATGTTCCACGCACGTCTTCACGAAGAATACTGCATTTTGACGGTAGATTGGACCCAGTCCTGGTATTATAAAATCACAGCGAAATCACCTTCTCATACCTGGGACACCCCAACTGCAGGGGGGGATCGAAGAGGGCACTACCCAAAAAGTTGGCATAGTACTGACGGTATCGCGGATGCTGCACGAGAAAAGTAAAACGATCTTGCAGGAACGTCCAAAAATCGAGAACACTTTTATCAAGTTCATGGAACAAATAAGAGATCGAGAGGCCTTTTATCCAGATCACAGCGTTGGTCTTCGTATGTGGGAAATGTCTCATCTGGGAACAGATGTGATTTCGGTGTAAGGGCATGGGTAGCCGTACATAGTAGAAAAGCCAAGCATCTTCTGAATCAGCTACCACACCTCTGCAGAAGATCCACACAATAGCCGATGTTCGTCAGTATCAAGCGTGTGACAGTGAGGGTACAGCGGTGAATCTGTCATTTTTGTGGCATGTAGACGAAGTTGTGTCATGTATTTTCCATTAACGACCAGATACCAGGTCTCACGAGCGCTCGCGTCGAGAAGGACATGGTGCACAGAACGCCAAACCACGGACCATGCGACCGTAGGATATCGGCTTTCCACAACATTCCGAGTATGAGTTCTCATCATTAGGTGGTAAACATCATGTGCCGTAGTGTTCCTGGTACTAGGGCCGGCCGGTGTGGCCGTGCGGTTCTAGGCGCTTCAGTCTGGAACCGCGTGACCGCTACGGTCGCAGGTTCGAATCCTGCCTCGGTCATGGATGTGTGTAATGTCCTTAGGTTAGTTAGGTTTAAGTAGTTCAAAGTTCTAGGGGACTGATGACCACAGATGTTAAGTCCCATAGTGCTCAGAGCCATCTGAACCAACCTGGTACTAGGCAAGTCGGCATGGACATAACTGTATTCGATGAAAAAGGTCCTGACATGTAAGAGAGAGGGAGAAATATGGGCTACTGCAGCAGGTGCCACTCGAGAGGGAGGGGCCAGTTCGTCAATCAGGCTTCCCGGTAATCCGGGTCGTACTTACATAAAGGGCTGCTGCTCTCGCTTCGACGTTGACAATGCCGAGGCCGCCATCTCGAGGAGGAAGTGTCAGCGTGTCGTAGAGGACTTTAAAGATAAGACCCTCGCTTACAAAGTAACAAAACGCCATTGTTTTTGGCATGGGTAAAATCTGTGCTAAATGGGGTAGTCGCGAGGCTAGATGAGTGATAATAAAATCCACCCGCTGTAACATGTCCAATGCTCTCAGGAGGTTGCAGCGAATGTTCGTGCGGAAAGCTTGAAGCAGGCATTTTTAGTTAAATGAGATCGTGCGCTGTATATCACGCGTGAAGGTGATCCCCAAACATTTGAGCTTGTCCACTAATGGCAATGGAGCCACACTCTCTGCTGGAAGACCTCTACCGACGAACATAGCACTATATTTCGTCAGGTTCACACGGCTGCCCGCAGCAGTCCCGTACTGGTTTATCCATGCCAGTGCCTCTTGCACTTCATCCTCCAATAGAACCAAGTACACCAATTAATCTGCATAGGCGTGGTAGATGAATGTATGCCCCCCTCATAGTTATCCCTTTCAGCCGGCTCCTCATACCATGTAACAATGGCTCGAGGACGATGGCGAAAAGGAGTATCGACAGCAGACATCCTTGACGGACCGACCCCATGATATTAATAGGTCCCGCCACATGGCCATTGACCAGCACTCGCGACGTGGCACCTCGGCGGAACCGCAAGACGATATGTATATATCTGTGGGGGAAGGCCATCCGTAGGAGTAAGTTTTCTAGAAAGTCATGACTCACTCTATCAAAGGCGTGGTCGAAGTCCTCTGTCACTACGACACCGCGACTGCGCCAGGTCGTGGCCAGGGCTATGACGTCACGGTAATCGCTGAGCGCCGACTGAATGCTACTGTCATCACCAAAGCACGTTTGATCCAGAGAAATGATTTGAGGGATGACGCGCCGAAGGTGGGAGGCAAGAATCCGGGTAAAAGTCTTGAAGTTACACTTTAACATAGTCAACGGCCGATAATGTCCAACCGTGCGACCTCCCGATGGCTTGGGGACCGGTATAAGCAAGCCTTCTGTGAAGTCTGGTGGGAGCAGAAGGGCAGGGTTCATCAGCTCTTGATACATCGCAGTCCAGCGTGAGCCCATGTTGTCGTGGAATGTGCGGTAAAACTCCAGCGGAAACCCATCGGGACCTGGAGCTTTGTTCGCCACACCCTTATGAAGAGCATCAGTGACATCATCAGACGTAATTGTCACTGTGAGAATCTCCGCAGCAGCCCCGTCAAGGGTATCTGTCAAGGAACAGAGGACATCAATCGTTACCGCCATGCTATGGTCCTCTGCTGCCTAGAACTTTGTAGTGATCCACAAAGGCGTTTACGATGTTATTCTGGGACGTCAGTCGACGACCATTTGACACGTCGAGGGCGCTGACCAGCTTTCTCCGCCACCGCTGCTTCTCTTGGATAATATGATGCACGGACGGGGGTTCTCCTAGCACACAATCGTGACATCTTAAGCGTACTATTGCGCCTTCAAGGCGGTGACGCATAAGAGAAATTATCTTCGCCTTAATCCGTTGAATTTCAACCTGTCGTTGAACAGAGGGAACATGGTTTGAGAGTTCCCGGAGAGTTGTGAAACAGTTTTCGATGGTATGTCGTTGCCACAGCATTTTGTCAAGACGACTTGCTGAATGGCTGGTGACGTACGTATATCCAGATAGATCACCATGCACGCGGTCACAAGTATCGGTGAGGTTCAGTTCATGCACGAGCAGCTTGAGTTCCTGGCACGAGCTGAAATGGGGATGTGGGTCCTTCTGCGATAACACAAAATAGAAGACGCGGCCAAGAATAATATGTTCGTAGCGGCCTACAAACAAAGGAGCGACTTGTTCTGAATAGAAAGGTGACCGTTCTCGTCGCTTGGCCCCGCCCGAGATAGCGTAAACATTGATGATTCGGACACCGTGGAAAGTCACAGCAAGACCCCTAGCAGATGGTAGGTAAATCACGTCGTCTATCTCAATGCCCTCCTTTAACAGAATAGCTGCGCCATTGCCATCGTCAGCACACGGCGTGAGGAAGGAAATATAGCTATAGATATTAGGCGACGTCGCTAGGCGAACTTCCTGCAGAAGGGCAACATCGAGGTCCGACGCTCTCAACATTTCACGGAGCAATTGTAGTTTGACGGGGATGCCAATGATGTTGATATTGATGGAGCCAATCCTGTAAGCTTTTGCAGAATTGGGACTACTGGGACACTCATGGAGGCACGTAGAGCAGCAGCGAACAGGAACGTTGTCCCAGCAGGCTGCACATTCCCAGCCAGGAACCCTGTCGATTAGTAGTCGTGGGTTGGAGCAACAGCATTCGCTGCTGTCACAGCGGTGGGCGTTTTGTCGTCTACATCGTCAAACCACGTAAAGGTGTGTGGATGGTGTGCCTCCAGTGGAGTACCTGTGGAGTCCGAAAGCGGCGTCACGTCGGCGGTGGAAGAGTGGTGCTGGCTCAACTGCTGTTCAACGTCCATAGGTACAGCACCTGGTGCATGCGAAGATGGTTGTACCTCCGACGGGGAGAAGACTTGTCCTTCCACCGCGCAATCGTCCATAGGGGAAACATCTTGATAGTTGTGATAGTCATCGTCTTGACAATGCGTCCTGCAGGTGTCAGACGGGGCGTTCCGCGGTTTCCGACGTCTCTTCGGCGTCCGTTGCTTGCGGACGTGATCATCACTGTCCGAAGACGCCTTATGATCCGCATGGTCAGGCACAAAACCATCGGTAGGCACAGCCATGGAGTCAAGGGCGATCCCCTGCACTAGAGGTTGCTCACCACTGCACAAGACGGGACGAGGAGACAAGGGCGTCGGTCGGTCCACAACAACCTGAAGCATTACCGGAGACCACGATGTGTCAGTAGTAGGAGCCACTGGTGATCGCGGTTGGGGGTCATTATGGAGAACTTCGACAAACGTCAGCGGTAGCGTCGTCGGAGCGGTAGTGGCCGGCAGGTCCACAGGCGGTAACTATGTGATTCTGCATTGCAGACAGCTCGAACGGAGGTGTCCTTCTTTGCCACATCCCGAGCATGTCTTCGGCTGGCTATCATAAATTATAACTGCACGGCAGCCACCAATATATAAGTAGGACGGCACATGTTTGGTTAGCTCTATGCGCATCTGTCGGACTCCATTGAAAACGGGTTATGTAGCGAACTGAACCAACTTTTCAGCTGTATGACTAATCGCCTTTCCATATGAAGGCACCTCGAAATGGAGTTAAAATACACGGATCGTCCGCAATCGAAGTTCCACAGTTAAGTCACCAATGTGTAATAAAACTCGTATCTATCGGTTACTGTGTCATTAACTGAAGGGAAGAACTTCAGCTCCAATGATCAGAAAAATCTGTCTACAACATTGTCTCCTCAAAGCCACTAAGCAGTATCAAGATACAGCAGGAAGGTGGTCATTGTACGTTTCAACAATGAAGGCCTTGAACTTGATTGGCTGGTTGATTTGGAGGAAGGGACCAGACAGCGAGGTCATCGCTCAAGGCCTTGAACTGTCGTTGTGCATTAACATTTGAGCGGATGTGGTTGATAATTTTTTAGTTCCTAGAAATTACATGATGGATTCTTGTTCGAATTTTCACAGCCAAACGAAGAGCGGGAAATGGGCAAATAGGGTATTAAATTGACCAGCGTGAAATATAGCTTTGCTAAAGAATTTTCTTGAAAGTAATCAGGATAAATAAGAGAAACTAAATTAATAATTTGGTATTTCACGAAGAGCTGCTGCTAATTACAGAAATGAAACGCCGAAAAGTCAGTCTCATCAAGGCCTGGCTATTTTGTGCATAAAAGTTGAACTGATGTGGTATTTAACTGCCGGAAATGTTACCTTCGAACCAAGTACTAAATTTAAGACATTTCGAGCAAAAGACACGCTAGGAACCAAATGAGCGGTCAAAAAGTTCATCTCTTCGAGGCGTACGTATTTTGCGGACAAAGAGTAGCTTTGTTGTGATAACTGATTTTCGAAACGGCTTTCTTCCAGTCAAGTAATAAATTCATGACATTTCGGGAACAGAATGAGTTAGGGAAGCAAATAGAATGCCAGGAAGATCGCGATTACTGAACCAAACTAGAAAATGACAAAACAAATTTAAAAAAAATAAAGAGTCAAACTTTTTGTGAAAGGATTTAAGCAAAAGTATGAAATAAAACAGAATAGAGAAAAATTTGAGGCGCCTTTGAATAATGCTCCTAACCACGCATATCAGATGAGGTGCCGACCGATAATTTAAACTTCATTGTTTAACTTAGAATCTTAAGCACTGAAGAGCCTAAGAAACTGGTACACCTGTCTAATATCGTGTAGGACCCCACAAAGCACGCAGAACTGCCGGAAACACGGCGTGGCATGGGCTCGACTAATGTCTGAAGTAGTACTGGAGGGAATTGACAACATTAATCCTGCAGAGTTGTCCATAAATCCGTAAGCGTACGAAGGGAGGGGATCGCTTCTGAACAGCACGTCGCTAGACATTCCACATATGCTCTATAATGTTCATGGCTGGGGAGTTTGGTGGCTTAAACTCAGAAGAGTGTTCCTGCAGCCACTCTGTAGAAATTTTGGATGTGTGGCGTGTCGCATTGCCATGCTGGAACTCCGCAGGTCCGTCAGAATACACAATGGATATGAATGAATGCAGGTGATCAGACAGGATGTTTACTTACGTGTCACCTGGCACAGTCGTATCGAGACGTATTAGTTGTCCCATATCACTACAACTGCACACGTCCCACACCATTACAGACCCTCCACGAGCTTCAACAGTTGCCTGTTGACATGCAGGGACCATCGATTCATCAGGCTGTCTCCATACCCGTACACGTCCAACCGCTAGATACAGCTTGAAACGAGATTCGTCCGACCATGCAACATGTTTCCAATCATCAACAGTCCAATGTCGGTGTTGAGGGTCCCAGGCGAGGAGTAAAGCTTTGTGTCGTGCAGTCATCAAGCGTACAAAAACGGACTTCGACTCCGAAAGCCCATATCGATGATGTTTCGTTGACTCGTTCGCACGCTGACACTTGTTGATGGCCCAGCACTGAAATCTGCAGCAATTTATGGAAGGGTTGCACTTCTGTCTGTTCAGTCGTCGTTGGCCCCGTTCTTTCAGGATTTTTTCCGGCCGGTGTGATGTCGGAGATTTGATGTTTTACCAGTTTCCTGATAATCACGGTACCCTCGTTAAATCGCCGCACGGGAAAATCCCTCCTTCATCGTTACCTTAGAGATGCTGTGCCCCATCGGTCGTGCGCCAACTATAACACCACGTTCAGACTCACTTAAATCTTGATATTATGCGATTGTAGCACCAGTAACCGACCTAACAACTGCCTCAGACACTTGTTCTCATATATGGGCGTGGCCGACCGCAATGCCGTACTCTGCCTGTTTACATATCTCAATATTTGAATACGCATATCTGTACCAGTTTCTTTGGCGCTTCAGTGTTGTTTTTGAGTGCTAGCGGGTATTCGTGTGGTGACCAATGTAGATCTTGTTGTCTGCTGTTGTGTGGCCTTGCCATACACTGCTGGCCATTAAAATTGCTACACGAGGAAGAAATGCAGATGATATCTGGTATTCATTGGACAAATATATTATACTAGAACTGACATGTGATTATATTTTCACGCAATTTGGGTGCATAGATCCTGAGAAATCAATACCAAGAACAACCACCTCTGGCCGAAATAACGGCCTTGAATCGCCTGGGCATTGAGTCAAACAGAGCTTGGGTGGCTGCCCATGCAGCTTCAACACGATACCACAGTTCATCAAGAGTAGTGACTGGCGTATTGTGACGAGCCAGTTGCTCGGCCACCATTGACCAGACGTTTTCAGTTGGTCAGAGATTTGTAGAATGTGCTGGCCAGGGCAGTAGTCGAACATTTTCTGTATCCAGAAAGGCCCGTACAGGACCTGCAACATGCGGTCGTGCATTATCCTGCTGAAATGTAGGGTTTCGCAGGGATCGAATGAAGGGTAGAGCCACGGGTCGTAACACATCTGAAATGTAGCGTCCACTGTTCAAAGTGCCGTCAATGCGAACAAGAGGTGATCGAGACGTGTTACCAATGGCACCCCATACCATCACGCCGGGTGATACGCCAGTATGGCGATGACGAACGAATACACGCTTCCAATGTGCGTTCACCGCGATGTCGCCAAACACGGATGCTACCATCATCATGCTGTAAACAGAACCTGGATTCATTCGAAAAAATGACGTTTTGCCCTTCGTGCACCCAGGTTCGTCGTTGAGTACACCATCGCTGGCGCTCCTGTCTGTAATGCAGCGTCAAGGGTAATCGCAGTCGTGGTTTCCGAGCTGATAGTCCATGCTGCTGCAAACGTCGTTGAACTGTTCGTGCAAATGGTTCTTGTCTTGCAAACGTCCCCATCTGTTGACTCAGGGATCGAGACGTGGCTGCACGATCCGTTATAGCCATGCGAATAAAATGCCTGTCATCTCGACTGCTAGTGATACGAGGCCGTTGGCATCCATCACGGCGTTCCATATTACCCTCCTGAACCCACCGGTTCCATATTCTGCTAACAGTCATTGGATCTCGACCAACGCGAGCAGCAATGTCGCGACACGATAAACCGCAATCGCGATAGGCTACAATCGGACCTTTATCAAAGTCGGAAACGTGATTTTACGCATTTCTCCTCCTTACACGAGGCATCACAACAACGTTTCACCAGGCAATGCCGGCCATCTGCTTTTTGTGTATGAGAAATCGGTTGAAAACTTTCCTCATGTCAGCACGTTGTAGGTGTCGCCACTGACGCCAATATTGTGTAAATGCTCTGAAAAGCTAATCATTTGCATATTACAGCATCTTCTTCCTGTCTGTAGCACATCTTCGTGGTGTAGCAATTTTAATGGCCAGTAGTGTACTTCTATTGTCTATGGCTGAAGGTGTAAAACGTTCCAACAATTTTTCAGTCTCAGAATTTTTTTCAATAGAGAAGCATTCAAATGTCATGAAAGAGAATGTGTACTCTCAATCGGCACATCATTTGCTGTACATGATATGGCACATCATTCAAAAGGGTGTCAAATGTTTCTCTAGTATACTTTGTTTCTTGCTTTTAGCGAAGTCATTCCACGAAATATTTGACCTTTTTTTAAATTTTTGTAGAGCTATCCGTATAACAAGAAGATACAGATAACACGTCTAAAGCGTATAAATGTGAAAAGGAAGTTTCTCGTGTACAGCGTTGACAAGGGGCCGCACTATACTGATGCTCGCGAGCCGGGCTGTGCCCAACGCTGATCTGCACCGTTGGTTCAAACAAATCGGGTTTCATCTACCTGCCGCGAGCTGCACTGCTCACTCACTCGCCAATGTGTCGCCTTATAATTGCTTAGCTTCAACCTGCAGTCCGCATCTCGTGGTTGTGCGGTAGCGTTCTCGCTTCCCACGCCCGGGTTCCCGGGTTCGATTCCCGGCGGGGTCAGGGATTTTCTCTGCCTCGTGATGACTTGGTGTTGTGTGCTGTCCTTAGGTTTGTTAGGTTTAAGTAGTTCTGAGTTCTAGGGGACTGATGACCATAGATGTTAAGTCCCACAGTGCTCAGAGCCATTTGAACCTTTAACCTGCAAAAGGCAAGCGAGAGCTGTTACTAGCCACAATTGGCAGCCTGCGCTGTTGAGCAACTTGGCGGACAAACATCATATGTTACGGTTTGAGGTGCCGACAGATTCCCTTTACGATTCCGTAGTTTTGGTACCAGGGCTAATGCCATTCTATTAGGGGACTCCGCATGCCACATTTCACCCTGTGTAGCTTCAAATCAGACGGAGAAAATAGAAGAAACGAAGAAAAAATTACACTAATTACGCAGAATTTAGTAATGGTCTGAAGATGTATTTGGATTGTTTAGATGAGACATCACTGAACACAGCTTCACGTCCGAATCGATAAATGGTATTTGATTCTGTGAGATAGATACAAAAAGTAACTTTTCACTGACAACCCTCTTGTCCGAGTAAAAGACTGGTTTGTCAGAGGCTACACATTACTGAACCAGCAGCTAGACAATATTCCTCAGACTTAAAAAATGCTTTTCGTGATGTACGCTTGGCTTATTCCTCCCTTGTAAAAATAGTTGAAACCTGGAAAGAAACTGAATGGTTAAAAAAACTTCAATAAAAATTGCGTAACCTAAGTTTGGAAAACTGCAAAACATGCTTACTAATAACGTATAACGGAATATACTCCATTAACTTGTTGATTGAAGTTCTACGTCCTGCGAATGAAGTTAACCAGCGCACTCCCCTACAGAAAAGTTGCCAGCAGATCGCACTGTCGCTGTGTGTGGCTGGCTGCTTACCGCTGTTGAGAAGGCGCTCCCCGTGAGTGTGCAGTACGTCCCTAAGCCACATTTTAAGTCAGTCATCCTGAAGGGTTACCAACAAAACACAACGTATTTCAAATTCTATACGCACAAGATAACAAAAACATAAAAACAGTTCTCGAATGCTATGATGATACAGTGTTTGGAGTGCTGTACCATCGAGATTCGTTCCCGCCACGTGACACATGGAATGTAAGTAGCTGTAGGTTGTTATAATGTTTAGATATGGTAAAGAATTTTATATTTTGTTGTTACAGCTGTAATACTGAAAGAAATGTTTGTGCTTATTTCTGTTTTGCGATACGAGCAGGGGTGTGGCAGTGGCGGAAGGAAAGGTCTTCACGGTGTCACATAGTCAGAGTTACCGGCCATCAGAAACGTGACAACGACGGTCGAGTTCCAAAGAAGACGCCCCGAAGCGACTCGCCCAACCTTGCCGTAATAATGGAAAAAAGAAGAACCTTACAAACTGAAAAAGATTTTATATGGAACTGATACTGAAAAGGTCGAGCGAGTTCATGTTCAGCTTTAGTCACGAATGGGTGCAAACTTACTCATCGACGTTGTTAATGCTTGATACGTGGCTATTTATAACTGTACGATTTCACTGTAATAAGGCGGATAATAAGTGAAGTTATTAATTTTGAAGTGTTCAGTAGAAACGTTTATATGAAGATAATCGTTACGAATTGAGTCTGAGTGGAACATATTGTTGATTAAGTGAAGTTGATTTTTTTAAAGTTGAAGTGAGCTTAATGAAACGGGAGATCAAATTATAGGGGATAATGCTATCCTTGGAATATTGAATGCACGGACGTGATATTTTATGGACTATACCTCACGGCGTTTAGGATGCTGAGATTTTCTTTAGCAGGCGTATAAAAGATAAATACAAATTGATAACATTGCAGGAACGAAGGTTTAGCAAATTACGGGCGAAATAATTTTTCAAGTGGCAGTTATAAATCGACATACAAAGATCATCTTTGTACTTTAAGTGCAGCTACGGCGGACCACTATATTAAAGTAGTTGGATATTGTAAGTTGCGTTAAATGCAATTTTAAAGTGTAAAGTCATACCAGTTATGGAAAAGTGTTAGTTGTAACTAGCCCAAAAGCTAATTAATCTTTAAAAGTGAGACTTCGTGAGTCTGTTTTTTAGTGACAAATCATCATTAACTGTTCCAACGTTAAATGTCATTAGGACCAAAGATCAATTGCTGTGGAAACTTGACAGAAAGTGAATATGTTTGGGTTGCTATATCGACATAATAAAAAAGACCGTGATAACGAAATTTTTATAATCATGGATACTACAAAAGCTGCTACTACCAATACGCTTAGTCTGTTGACGATCGACCGTTGAAACTGAAACAGCATATTGATTATATCTTCGGAACAACACAGTGTACGGCAGCTACAGCGTGTGCTTTGCTTTATTGCAGTAGCATATCGTAACTGACAGGTAGCACCTTTTCGTCACCGAGAAAGAAAAGTTGCCGTGCCACTGTAACACATAAACACCTTTATAATATTTGCACAAATTCGCTCTAGAGTTAGTGAGAAATGCAATACCACCAGTACGCGTAAAATAGAAATTAATTGTATCACCGAAACAACAGCCACAAGTCAGTACACAAACGGTTAGTGTCACGACGCAGTACATTGCCCTTGACTTACAGAATTCATTACGATTTGAAACCCCACGTGCTACAGAAGGACATCTAAACGTCATAACAAGTGTTCACAGTTTTACAAATAAAAAGCGTTATATCTGTAATTATGTTATTATAACTATCAATTTATGAACCTGGTTCGTTTGTTAATCTATTAAGTGACCAACATCTTTAAAACTAGTCGTGTCTTTCAGTATAAGTCGTAATTTCCCCAGAAATAACGTAGAACTTACGAGCAACATGTTCCTGACTAAAAAGTGATTACTGATCTGCTAAAATCAAGGTTTTTAATCGGCTTTGATGTTTTCGAAGAAAACACCAACATAGCCTTTGCCTTCTAAATAACAAATTTTATATGCGTACAATCGAAATGAATGCTCACTTATCCATCCACTTATCACAGCATAATGTCCTGATTGGAGGACTGTGGCATGTTGTTCTTCATTTACGTCAAATTCTTAGTCTTCTTCTTCTGAAGGAACATTGTCATTACTTACTATTTACATTCATTTCACAAATTCCGAAAACATAACTCTACGTTTTCAATAAGCTGGGACGCAAATCAAACTAAAGTACACTTCAAGACTGAACTTTCGTTAATGAAAGAAAGAAGGAAGAAAGGAAGATTACAATTTAACTTCCCGTCGACATCGAGATCATTAGAATGTTTCGAAGATGGAGAGCGAAATCGGCCGTGTCCTTTCAATCTGAACAGCTGGACACTGATTTGAACCATCATGCTCCCCAATGATAGTCCATTTTGCTAATACTGCGCCACCTCGCTCGGTTTAGTTAATGAAACGGAAATGCTAATTTGCTATCCATGTACTCAATATTGATACAACACAATTTAGATTGGTACTTACAGATGAAATAAGCACATTCAGCGCCAAATCCGACGTTTTTCATAGATAAACAAACCATCAATTGACACGGTCTACTACTTAGAAAGTCAAAATTTCACTTTGAGATTAGTTCACTTACAACCTGGACAAACAAATTTTTGAATTATATTCTCATTTGTCGTCTGAGACTTCTGTTAAAAAAATATCTTTTCTATTCACCACATTGTTCCTATTAACCCCGGTTTACGGTATTTGCTTAACGTTTGCAGTATAAAGTCCTGGGGTGTTTTGCTAAGATTATCCCTTAGTTTTTGCGCTCGTGGAATTTGTCAGAAGTTTATATATCGTGCTCACTTTTTATTTGCATCAACGATCGTTTGACAAAAAAGCTTACTCTATTGACGCATATATATTTACAATGAGTTTTCATTAGCGGAGAATAAATGGCAATAGCAACATTACAAAGATCGTATTACTATATGTTTTGGCTTTTCGTGCAGAGATATTACTGGCGTTGAGAGTTATGTTATTAATTTATTTCCTGGCATTGTAATTCGCTGAAATTTACGTTTTTTCCTTTAGGAAGTCAATAAAGTTTTGTAAATATTATTTGTTCTTTAGTTCCGTTTGTTCACGAACAAATTCGTCTGGATACTCGTTTGCTTGCATATGAAACTCGAGTTGTGACGGAATATTTGCTGTAGTTCCTTTGGGTGCACGATGTAGAATTTTCATTGCATTTTCTATTCGCTCTGTTTGTCGCCTAAGAGCGTATAAAACATGGATTATTTACATTCACAATTTCTAGTATGTTCCTTGTAGCTAATTGTGAGGTTCCTACCTGTTAGTCCAATGTGAGGTTGGCTACAATCATCGCATTAAATTTTATATATTCCAGGAAGGTAATCAGTCTACATTTTACATACACTTACCCAACAATGAACACAAAAGAGAGAGAATATAAAATGAAATGAAATTTCTATGTCACATATCGAAAGGAACTATTATGAATATACTGCAAGATCTCGAGATTTATATTCACACAAATGCGTATCCAGACGAAATTCTTAATGAATAAATGGAATTAAAGCACAAACATCATTGAAACGCCCTACTAAACCCGCAGGACAGGACATGTAGTTTAAGTTGTGGAAAGGAGCCAAAATAAGCGGCTGTCAGTTACACTCGAACATACAACCTTTTATTTGATCAAACATGACAAGTGCCAAGAAATTAAAAAAAAAAAAAAGCAGCTTCAGTTTTGGAACTTAATTAGCGGGTGAATGCGCCGTACAATCCCATGCCTTAAGAGCAAGACCACTTCAATTTAAAAATGGCTGAAAGCCAATAACTTAAAGCTCAAACAAAATCATAAATTTAAAAGGCAAAGTCTTATCTTAAAACTTCCTTAATTAGGCTGAAGGCCCAAAGAATCTGACACTTTAATAGCAAACAACTTAAATTCAAAATCGGCTGAAAGCTCAACACCTAAGACTCAATAACATTAAGTTTAAAAATGCCAAAGGCTTTATGTAAAACAGTTCTTAAATTAGGCTGAAGGCCCAAACCATCTGACGCCTTAAGGGCAAAACAACCTTAATCTAAAAATCGGCTAGAAGCCATGCAAGGACAAACAACCAGAACAAACAAGAAAAGGCAGTACACGCAAGGGCGCTTAGAAGTTTCGAGGGTCGCCCTGGAATTGAAACACCAACGCTCGCTTAGGTGAGACAGGCAGTCGGCCCAACCATTGTCGATCCGACGACAACCCAACCGACAGACAGTCAGTGGACCCACCGACAAGATAACCTCCGTTTCACCTGATCAGGCTGGCCGAAGTGGCCGTGCGGTTCTAGGCGCTGCAGTCTGGAACCGCGAGACCGCTACGGTCGCAGGTTCGAATCCTGCCTCGGGCATGGATGTGTGTGATGTCCTTAGGTTAGTTGCGTTTAACTAGTTTTAAGTTCTAGGGGACTAATGACCTTAGAAGTTGAGTCCCATACTGCTCAGAGCCATTTGAACCACCTGATCAGAACACAACAGGGATTTCAAGGGAACAACATAGAAGGTACTGGCGCTCACAACCAGTTATTCATTGAGCTATCAAACTACACACATTGCTGGACAGTGACAACACTATTAGGAAAATACACTGCCTGAATTTACGTCAACGGTCAGGGCAAGTAGCCGGAACGTTAAAGGCCAGAAGGCAGAAGATTCTGCTGGTACACTTCAGTTCAAATAACCAAGTACATTTAAACTCCACCGGAGGGTGGCTAAAATTTGCCAACTTGAAAACACACGTTGTTGCTGCAGGAATATCCGAATGGCCGACAACGAACTCCAAACGACACAATGTGGACAGTCGTGACTTGCTGGTAGATTAAATCAAAACTCAACTTTCATGTCCAGGATCTGTGAGCCACGAACCTCGTAGCAATGTGAACAGCACCAAACACTCTGACACCATATAGAGGCTGGCAGTAGGCCCAGCAAATCTATGCACCGCGGATATTTTCGCGCTGCTCCACGCCAACCGACCAACTGCCCAGGCCCGGAAATGGGGAAAGGACCAAATACACGTCGGCTGATGAGACGACCAACCGAACGACCAACCAACGGTCGTCCCGCTCCAACCTCCGTCCGTCGGACAGTTCATGTGTGTCGCCAGCAGTCGGCGAGCACTGGTTGTCAGCGCCTCACCAGCGCTCCGTCCCCGACGTCCTGCTGCTGCATTCCGTCTGCACTGCTGGCCCGTCCCGAACTGACTGCCAGACACACGACAACCTGGAAATACTATCGATCGCTCCAGAGGTGATACGACAGTGCACTTATCGATACACACTGCTGCTGCCACACATGGGCAAGTGAGGCAGGAAATTAGTGACGCCAGTAAATGGAATAAGAAAAAGAGGCGGCAGTACCGTAAGAGAAGATGACAAACAGTAAATGGGATAAACTCGAGCCGTGCGCAGCTCAATCATTTAGAAAATTTTATTGAATTCCGAAAGGGAGAAGGGTGAATTTCAGTGCATCATGACACCAGGAAGCAAACTGAAAACAGCACAACTCTCAGCACAAATAAGATCTTTGCACAATATATGAAGACATACACCAATGATCTATGTAATGTAGGTATTATCATCGATTTTCCACTAAGGAAAACTCATTGTCAACACATATCTGTCAATAGAGTAAGCTTTTCTGTCAAACGAACATTGGTGTAAATAAGAAGTGAGCACCATAAGTAAATTTCTGACAAATTCCACCAGCAGAAAAACTAAGAAATAATCTCACCAAAGCACTCCAAGATACTATGTTGCAACATCGAAAACGTAAAGCAATTATTTGCCAACATAGATGCAAGTCATTCAGCATTTACTTTTATAACTTTACGCAAAAAATTTTAACATCATTAATATTGCAGGATCACTTGCAAATGTAATAGGCGAAACGGGACTCATCGTATGTAGGTAAAGAGTTACTAAAATCTTTGTGCAGCAGCATCTATAAAAATACATACTATCACATTAACTGACTTCTTAATCCATGCTGCGGATCCATCGGAAAAGAAACGTATGTACTCTTATTTCTTCCACTTCAGTTCATTTAATTCTAGTTCTCTAATTTCCTCCCCTTCAATTCATTTAATTCTAGTACACTCCATTGCATTTGTTTTAATTTCTTAGAAGTTCGTTTAATAACCTCTTTTTCAAGATACAATCCCTTCCATTAAACTCTACCGACTCTGAGACAACCATAACATCATCAACAACACTTTAAGTTTTTGTTTATTCTCCCCGTACTTTAATTTATTTTCTAAATTGCTCCTTAGTGTCTTTTATTGCTTGTTCAATGTAAATATAGAATGACATGGATGATAGGCTACAGGCATGGTTCACGCCCTTCGCGATAACTGCCTCCCTTTCATGTCCTTCGATCCATAGAACTGGAATCTGATTTATTACTAGATGCACAGTACATAAACTTTTGCTAGCTGTAGTTTATCCGTGATCATTCAAGAATTCCAAAGAGTGCATTCCACCCAACGTTGTGAAAATTTTATACCCTAGTGAGAGGTTGCAATAATGAGTCTTAAGAGATGAAAGAAATGCGGACGTAACCGTTCATTCTACCGACGCATGACATAGACCTTTTACGGCACATAAGTAAGAAAAAGTATCTGAAGACTTCCCAAGAAGAATACCGCGGACACAGCAAATAGTCCTTCTGCGGTCTACAAGTCTATAAGTCAAAACATGACTGTTTGATAGAGCAGAATAAATCATTATGTATAGCTCATAGACTCCAAATATAGTCTGCAAGTCGGCTGGAAATGGTGTAAAACCAATACTTTCCCTGTGAACTCTCTAGAGTGTCGTTATGAATGTTGCATGTGATAAACATCCCAGATCGACTCCACCTAAAGGGACTGTCGGGCGCGTAAAAAGTCTTTCCGACAAATTACCCTCATCAAAGCTCTCCACACTGCAATAATATCGGCTCCTTGTATCATGAATAATAACGAGGGGCATGAATTTGTTTTTTTAATAACTATCAGCTTTGCAATAATCACTCACCGTGCTGACGAGTTTCGGTCATGCCTCACGTACAGTGCAGTGTCACGCCATTGGACAGTAGAAAAGTGAAGAGAGATGCGGAGTGATCAATCATGGTGAAAAACTTGTATTCTGATGAAAGGGGGCAATTCTGGAACATGTTGGGTGATCAGAAACAACTTGGTATCATAAGTGGTAATTTCCAGGTGGATCAGTAGCGGCTTGGTTATCTCTCTCTTGATGTAGAGCTGAAATTTTCAATGTCACGGACGTATTTTATACGGGTATTCTGAGCGCCTACGTGCTGCACAGTGACTTTATTCTTCGTAATTTGCAGATGAATGATTACACGACAAGGAGGGATTCAGTAAAGACAGGTTTGATCACATTTCAGCATATTTATGAGATTATTCGGCAGGACTGGTTTCTGCTACTCGATCATTAACACCTCTGCTTCTTGTCGAGTCGCTATCGACACAGTGATGTACATACTAATACTTTCACACAACCATACCTCATCAGAAGCTCTAGTACCCTAGTTTCAATATTTTTATTTTTATTTCTTTATTTAGCGTACGGCTAATACAGACATATCATAAAATTAAATTACATACGTATATGTACATATTTAAACACAAGAAACTTAAGTGGCTTTACAACTGAAGATCCAGTCCTTCCAGCACACTGCATCTGGAGTTGCGAGCAGGAAATCCTCTTCAGCACCGTCATACGCTTGAACCCTGCATTCACTGACAATGTGGTGAACAGTTTGGTATGGAACCCCGCAGTCACAAGCTGAAATAGGCAGCTTCTTCCACTTAAAGAGAGCATCCCTGCATCGGCCATGGACGGTACGGATTAATTTCAGGGTAGTCCAGGTCTTGCGTGGTAGGTCGAATCCACTTGGAAGTTTAGCACCTGAGATGATGTTACGCAGGCGCACATCTGTCTCTGCTTCCCACCGACCTTCAGATACTTCAACGGGTTTGAAATCCTTTGAAACCATGTCAGCAGCATCGCACAGAGTTGGATGGCGTGATTTCAGTCTCTTACGATTTAAAATTGGCAGGCCGCTATGCTCGGGTAGGTTAGAATTCCTGGAGATCTTGTGGAATTCCCTCGTAAGGGCAGTACATCTGCGTAGGTCAGGAGGCATTATACCCGTTAACAGTTGAAGCCAATAAACTGGAGTAGATCCGATTGCGCCAGATACTATGCGTATTGTCGTATTCACTTGGGTGTCAAGAAGCCTTCTATGATGACTGTTCATCCAAACAGAAGCACAATATTCAGCACTTGAGTACACCAAACACAGAGCTGAAGATCTCACGTTGGTTGCTGAAGATCCCCAGGCAGTTCCGCATAACTTATGGAGGACGTTGTTTTGAGTCCTCAACTTTTGAGCTAAGTTGAGAAGGTGTTGTTTGAAGCATAGTGTACGGTCCAGGATGACACAAAGATGTTTTGAGTTCCAATTATAACGAAGAATTCTGCCTCTCAAACTTACTTAGAGTTTTCCATTCGCCAACCTATTATTTAAATAGAAGCAACACACTTCTTTTTTACTTACACCGGGTTGGAGTCTCCAGAGGAGAGGAAACTAAACAACGGATAGCCCCAAGGACCAGTTCTCTCACCATTACTGTTCAACCTATACGTATCTGATCTACCTGATACTTCGTCCAAAAATTTCTGCTATCCCGATGACCTGGCTCTAGCTGTACACCAGGAAATGAAGACAACAGAAGAGATTCTAACCAATGACCTCTATGTATTAGTTTCCATAAATCATGCTTAAGTCACCAGGGAATGTTAACGGGAGAAAGCGTGAATGAGTTAGCTACGCAGTTGACTATATTGTTAACTCAGTGCTGCTGCATGAAACTCTCACATGCAAACGGTAATGCAGAGGCCAAAGTTATACTTTTGATGACTAAAAATATAGCCGGATGATATCATTTAATGTTGATGACTGGCACCATAATTAACGTTCTCAGCCTACAGTGAGCCTTTAATATACTCACCTTACTGTTTCTCTAATCTGCGGTAGTTTATCTGGTTTATGAGTGACGAATTTAGGTATAGGAGAAAACTAACGAAAGCATTTGTTCTTAACATGCAAATCTAGTCTTTTAAAGGATGCGGTATCATTGTGGAAATATATTTAGATCCTCTATGTGGCAATCACCAAACTCTCTTTATTGTTTTTTTTTTTTTTAATGGCATCCGTCCATCCTTGAGGGATGATGGTGTAGCATGCTTGGTTCAGAGTCTGCAGCGTCTGCTGTGGCTAAACAGTCCCACTCGAGAGTGGCAGTCCTTACTGCAGTTTGGACATGTGAAATTTGAGGGACTTCGAACAGAAGCCGCTCTGTCTCTTCGCTTTGTCCTCTTCCTGATTTGTTCCTGTGTGCGTTCGTCCTCTGAGAGCTTGACGCCGTTGCGCACAGTTACTCGCCACTTGACACGGTCATCTGCAATGCTTTCCCAGCGACTTGGATTGATTCTGGTCTTGGTCAGGTCTCTCTTGCAGACATCCTTGAAACGAAGATGCGGTCGTCCCACTGGCCTCACACCTTCCTGAAGTTCGCCGTACAGCAGCTGTTTCGGTATCCGCTCAGGATCCATGCGCCTGACATGTCCCAACCATCTTAGACGTCGATGACTCAGGAGTGCAAAGATGCTGGTTGTGCTTGCACGATGAAAGACTTCGGTGTTGGGTACTCTATCTCTCCAAGAGATCTGAAGGATCTTCCGGAGACAGCGGAGATGGAAGCTGTTGAGTCGAGATTCATGCCTAGAAAGAGTTGTCCATGTCTCACAGCTATAGAGAAGGGTGCTTATAACACAAGCGTTGTAGACTTTTAATTTAGTTTTTGTGGTAAGCAGTCCGTTGTTCCCTACTCTGTTTTTCAATCTAGCCATGACAGATGATGCCTTTGCGATTCTGTTAGTAAGTTCAGTGTCCATGGACAAGTTGCTACATATTGTGGATCCCAAGTAGGTAAAGTCATCAACTACCTGGAGAGGATTGCCATCAATGCTAATGGATGGAAGGTTGGTAGTGCTCTGCGCCATGATCTTAGTCTTTTGAAGGCTGATGAGTAGACCAAACTTTTCACAGGCATTTGATAATTTGTTGATTATATACTGCAGCTCATCTTCTGTGTTCGCTACTAGAGCTGCATCGTCCGCATATAACAACTCACGGATAACGACTGTATTTACTTTGGTCTTGGCCTTGAGGCGAGCAATGTTGAAAATATTTCCATCAGACCTCGTATGTAGATACACTCCCTCCTCACAGTCTTCAAAGGCAAATCTGAGTAGAAGGGAAAAGAAAATCCCAAACAATGTAGGAGCTAACACACACCCCTGTTTCACACTGCTATTAACAGGGAATGCTTCTGATGTTTTACCGTTGAAGCAAATTGTTGCTTGTGTTTTCTCATGGAAAGAGACAATTATCTGCAGTAGTTTAGGTGGGCATCCAATCTTCTGCAACAGTTTGAAAAGCCCATTTCTGCTCACTAAATCAAACGCTTTAACAAGGTCAATGAAAGCAATATAAAGTGGACTCTGCTGCTCACGACATTTCTCTTGTAGCTGTCTTAAGGAGAAGATCAAATCTACGGTTGATCGGCCGGGCCTGAAGCCACACTGAGATTCTGGGTAGATTCTGGAAGCTAAGATCTGTAATCGCATTAGGATGACTCTTGCATAAGCTTTCCCGGCTACACTTAGTAATGAAATGCCTCGGTAATTGTTACAGTCACTTCTGTTCCCTTTCTGTTTATCTAGAGTAACTATCCTCGAAATCCACATACTCATCGGGACATAACCTTCTTCCCAGCTGGTTGTGATAAGTGAATATAAATGTTTGAGAAGAACAGACTTGTTATACTTAATAACCTCTTTAGGGGTCCCATCTTCACCTGGGGCCTTTCCGTTAGCAAGAGAATCTATTTCTCTACTAAGTTCTTCCATAGTAGGCATTGCAGCTAGTTCTTCCATAACTGGCATTTGTTTGATGGCGTCACATGCATCCTTGCTAACTTCATTCTCGACTGCATACAACTCGAGGTAGTGTTCAACCCAGCGTTCCATTTGTTTGCCTTCATCAGTAATGACTTCACCCGTCTTGGACTTCAGAGGAGCTGTTTTTCTGACAGTTGGTCCAATTGCTTTCTTAATACCATCGTACATTGCCTTAGCATTCCCAGAGTCGGCCGCTTTCTGTATACCTACACATAAATTCAGCCAGTAGTTATTTGCGCATCTCCTGAATGTTTGCTGTGCCCTGTTCTTTGCTTTTCGTAGGTCATCTCGAGATCTTTCATTTGGGTTTCTTTTGTACGCAAGCAGGGCTTTCCGTTTAGCCTCAGTGACTGGTTCCATTTCTTTCAAATTTTGCTCGTACCAGTCCTTATTTCTTTTTCTTTTTATTCCATAGGCCAATACTGCTGAGTTGTAGATTGCACCCGAGAGTTTTGCCCATTTCTTATCAACATTCCTTTCTGCTTTCTCGTTTCCTGGGAAAGCACTTTCAAAATTACTGGCAAAATCCTGCTTTCTTTGTGTGTCATGAACATGATCTGTGTTGATACGGAGATGACCTCTCGGTTTAGCGTGGTGACATTTCTTAGGAGTGAGCCTCAATGTGCACGCCACTAGAGCGTGGTCTGTGTTGCAATCAGCACTGTGAAAACTTCGTGTCAGTAGCACATTTTTGAGACCAGTACGCCTAGCTATGACTAAGTCAAGTTGATGCCAGTGATGAGAGCGCGGGTGTCTCCAAGACACCTTGTGCTGATCCTTAAGCTGGAAATATGTGTTTGTGATGCAGAGTCCATAAAAGCAGCAAACTTCAAGCAGTCTCTGGCCATTTTCATTCATTTTTCCCACCCCATGATGTCCCAGGCAATTCGGCCATATGTCGTTATCTGATCCAACTCTAGCATTAAAGTACCCTAGAACATACAGTGTCTCGGTGCTAGGTACCTTGGCTATTCTGTCACTGAGTAAATCATAAAACAGATCCTTCTCTTCCATGCTGGATGATAAGGTAGGAGCGTACACATTTAAGATGTTGACAGTGCCACTTGAGGAGCATATTTTCAAATCAATAATTCGCTCTGTTCCACCGGATGGTGGCACAGTACAGTCCAGGAGGGCGTTTTTAACAGCAAATCCTACGCCATGAAGTCTTGGCTCGTCTTGAGACTTCCCTTGCCAGAAGAATGTGTAATTATCCTCCCTGATAGAGCCCGCATCTGGAAGCCGCGTCTCCTGCAGTCCCGCAATGTCTACATTCAAACGATGGAGCTCTCTGTCAATTACGGCAGTCTTACGGATGAAATCAACCTCTTGGGCATCGTCAATGTACCTAGGACACATTGTCCTAACATTCCAGGTGGCAATACGAAATAGTGATTTCTTTATTATTTCATTTTTGTTGTTGGTAGGTGTACTATATCAACCCGCTTGTCGAAGATTACTTCTAAGCTTCACACACCCCGTGAAGCAGGCGGATAGTGGCGGGACAGCACCTTATTGGCTGGGGGCTGCCCAGCTTGAGGCGGGCGGTAGCTGTCCAATGAGATGCAATGATCTCTCCCACCGTCGGAAGTGGCCCCTGGCACTCGAGTCTTACGCCAATCAGACAGAGCTTATAACCGGTAACTGCCTTTTCCCATGTTGTGCCGAAGTCCTTGGATGCCGCTGAAGTGTCCTCTCCAGGATGCTACAAGCCTGAGCGATAAATATGAAGACACGTGAGTTGCCTAATCATCACTGTCTCCCTCTCGTCCTAAATGATAATATCCAGAGTAAAGGCAAGCCAATACGTCTGGTATCACTTCGGTCGCAGGAGCTGCCGAAAGGGGACGTAGTACGCCTTCCAACCGCCTTTGGGGCCCCATTCCAGATTTTCTTTCAGGGTTTTCTACCTTAGCCTTCATCCCTCCAGAGACCAACCACAAGGCAGTGGTGTGTTAAGGTAATTAGAGAAAGAGAAGGAATGGTAACTGAGGAGAGGATAGGGAATAGTATATATAGGATATAGGATATAAGACGGGTCGTTGTGAGGCACACCTTGTCTGGCTCCTCTGCTGAGACCTGCCCGGCTAGGTTGGACCTGCCAGTAGCTACGCTACCGCCGATATAGCTCTCAGCTTCCTTGGAGCACACAAACTCTCGCGTCCACACGGACAGTGCTACGATAAGGCGGTGCCTCATGGGAGGCCACAATAAAAAAAGAACTTACAACTAAACTGTCCCATGAGTTTGGCTGGAGGCAAGCTTTCACAAAAAAATGCTTTGTTTTCCTCCTTCATGGTTTTCTAATCGTGGTAGACAATGCCATGCGTCATAGTGTATCGAACTCAATCACACAAACACACACACATATATATATATATACACACACACACACACACACACACACACACACACACACACAACGGGGGTCATAATGTGACGTTGGTTTTTTTTTGCTAGGTGGGGTCGCTTCAGAGATATGAAGGTCAACTTCGTTTTTTTTATGGGATGCTGTATCTTGGTACTTATTTTCTGAAAGCGGCTATCGACACGAATCCAGTGATGTGAAGGTCAACGAAGGTCGCAAAGGTGGCATGAAATTCCATTTACAGAAGGTGTTCGAAGTGATGACCATTGGTATCAATGCAGTGCTGAAATCTTCTTATCATAGACTGAGTGGTATTCCTTATCACATCGGCACTTATCGAAGCACATGCTCTGACAATTCTCTGTCGCATATCTTCAGGTGTAGTTGGAACATCTTTATAAACAATGTGTTTTACGAATCCCCGCAAGAAAAAATCCAAAGCCATCAAGTCTAGCGAACGAGCCGGCCACGACACATCTCCTCCGTGTCCAATCCAACGATTTGGGTATTGTCTCTGCAACTCATTTCTAGTTATCAGCGAAAAATGTGCCGGACACCCACCGTGTTGATACCACATTCTGTTCCTTGTTCCAAAGGTATTTCTTCCAATAACAGACCTAATGTTTCTTCCAGGAATGTGGTGTACTTCCTATCATTAAGATTATCTACGATGAAATAGGGGCTTATAATTCTGTCCTCCAGAATCCCACACCATACAGTCACCGATAACGGATTTTGGTGTGCAGCTTGCTGCAGCCAACAAGGATTTTCAGTTGCCCAATAATGCATGTTATGCAAATTAACATTTCCATGGTTCGTGAATGTAGCCTCGTCAGTAAATAAAATCAAATTAATAAATGTGTCATCCCTCTGAATCTGAAGTTGAACCCATCGGCAGAATTCAATGCGATGCATGTAATCTACACCAGTTGATTCTTGGTGGAGACTGATATGGTAAGGATGATATTTATGGCGGTGCAGAACACGAACACTACTACTCTGGCTCATGCCAGATTCCCTTGCGATTTGACAGGAACTAACACAAGTACCTGTATCTTGAACCACAGTGGCAAGGGTACCATTTACCGTTTCCTCGTTAGTAACTTTCCTTTGCCACTTTCGTTGACCTTCAAAGACCTTACTGTTACACAACTTTGTATTCGTCTCCATAGCCGACATCAGATAATAAGTACCAAACTATAGCATCCCATTTAAAAAACATATCTCTGAAGCGACCCCACCTAGCAACAGAAAAACAACGTCACATTATGGCTCCCGTTGTCCCATGCAACCTTTGTCCCACAAACTTTTCAGCTCCTATCATACTTTCGGAGTTATTCTTGGTGACAATAGTTAGTGACTCAAACTGTGTATATACACTCCTGGTAATTGAAATAAGAACACCGTGAATTCATTGTCCCAGGAAGGGGAAACTTTATTGACACATTCCTGGGGTCAGATACATCACATGATCACACTGACAGAACCACAGGCACATAGACACAGGCAACAGAGCATGCACAATGTCGGCACTAGTACAGTGTATATCCACCTTTCGCAGCAATGCAGGCTGCTATTCTCCCATGGAGACGATCGTAGAGATGCTGGATGTAGTCCTGTGGAACGGCTTGCCATGCCATTTCCACCTGGCGCCTCAGTTGGACCAGCGTTCGTGCTGGACGTGCAGACCGCGTGAGACGACGCTTCATCCAGTCCCAAACATGCTCAATGGGGGACAGATCCGGAGATCTTGCTGGCCAGGGTAGTTGACTTACACCTTCTAGAGCACGTTGGGTGGCACGGGATACATGCGGACGTGCATTGTCCTGTTGGAACAGCACGTTCCCTTGCCGGTCTAGGAATGGTAGAACGATGGGTTCGATGACGGTTTTGATGTACCGTGCACTATTCAGTGTCCCCTCGACGATCACCAGTGGTGTACGGCCAGTGTAGGAGATCGCTCCCCACACCATGATGCTGGGTGTTGGCCCTGTGTGCCTCGGTCGTATGCAGTCCTGATTGTGGCGCTCACCTGCACGGCGCCAAACACGCATACGACCATCATTGGCACCAAGGCAGAAGCGACTCTCATCGCTGAAGACGACACGTCTCCATTCGTCCCTCCATTCACGCCTGTCGCGACACCACTGGAGGCGGGCTGCACGATGTTGGGGCGTGAGCGGAAGACGGCCTAACGGTGTGCGGGACCGTAGCCCAGCTTCATGGAGACGGTTGCGAATGGTCCTCGCCGATACTCCAGGAGCAACAGTGTCCCTAATTTGCTGGGAAGTGGCGGTGCGGTCCCCTACGACACTGCGTAGGATCCTACGGTCTTGGCGTGCATCCGTGCGTCGCTGCGGTCCGGTCCCAGGTCGACGGGCACGTGCACCTTCCGCCGACCACTGGCGACAACATCGATGTACTGTGGAGACCTCACGCCCCACGTGTTGAGCAATTCGGCGGTACGTCCACCCGGCCTCCCGCATGCCCACTATACGCCCTCGCTCAAAGTCCGTCAACTGTACATACGGTTCACGTCCACGCTGTCGCGGCATGCTACCAGTGTTAAAGACTGCGATGGAGCTCCGTATGCCACGGCAAACTGGCTGACACTGACGGCGGCGGTGCACAAATGCTGCGCAGCTAGCGCCATTCGACGGCCAACACCGCGGTTCCTGGTGTGTCCGCTGTGCCGTGCGTGTGATCATTGCTTGTACAGCCCTCTCGCAGTGTCCGGAGCAAGTATGGTGGGTCTGACACACCGGTGTCAATGTGTTCTTTTTTCCATTTCCAGGAGTGTATATGCTTCCCAGAGACATTAGGCATTATTACGTATTTGGTCATGTTCCTGAGAGGCTGCAGGGCATATGCACTAGGAGGGGTACGGATGCAATATATGTTGCCTATAAGCCACTAAACTGATAGTGATTTTGGCCGGCCGGTGTGGCCGGGCGGTTCTAGGCGCTTCAGGCTGGAACCGCGTGACCGCTACCGTCGCAGGTTCGAATCCTGCCTCGGGCATGGATGTGTGTGATGTCCTTAGGGTAGTTAGGTTTAAGTAGTTCTAAGTTCTAGGGGACTGATGACCACAGATGTTAAGCCCCATAGTGCTCAGAGCGATTTGATTGTGATTTTCAACAAGAAAACATACAAATTAGTGTCTAAGAGGAGGTTGACACTTTAAAAGTGAACGAGGAATTTTAATTTTGTTGACATCACCTCCTTTAATACAGAATAATTGGCTCAATAACATGCATCACACAGTGCGTACACTGTCAGGACCATTAGGCGTGTTGTCGAGGTGGCGCAGTGGATACAGTTTTGGGTTAGCATTTGTTTTTATTTGATAAAATTCGTCTGGGTGGTACGGCAACTGACGTCTTAATCGTCATTCAGCGATTACAGTGGGTCTTCTACAAAACAATGGCAATTACGTACTACGAACACAGAAATGGAAATACAATCGTTTTTATTAGTCAGCTTTTAAAAAGGTCTTTTGCACGTCGTGGACGCGAATTGTTCCGCGCCATTTCATGTACTAGATTCCACAGCTGTTTTCTGTGTACTTTCCCTCAACAGTTAATCGAAATTATTTGCAGAGCACGTGCCTAGCCCTATTGGTGTGGTAAGGCCTTAACTAAATGTAACAGACCTAACGTGGCAAGAATAATAGTTGGTATTAATTGATAGACCCGCTGGGGGACGGTACAAACAAAAGTTTGAAATGTAGTAGTTCAGTGGTGCGAAACAATTCGCTTCCACGGCACACAAATGGTTTCTTTAAAATCTAGCCAATGAAAACGATTGTGGTGTTTCCATTTCTGTACTCCCAGTACGTAACCGCAAATGTTTCGTAGAGGACCCTCTGCACTGGCTGTATGAGGATTAGGACGCTACATTCCATGCCACGCAGTCTACTTTTAGCAAATGAAAACAAATAGGTCTCGACCCATAATCGAACGACCGACCTCCTGCATGCTAACCCAAAACGCCATCCACTTCAACTGCACACCCCTATTACGAGATCCCGACAGAGGTAGTTAGCATACATGATTACTGTGATGCCAAATTGCCAATCTTTAACGTCAATTTACTGCCCAAAATATGCACAAATTTGTGACAGGCATTTTTGTGCTGTTAGTATGGTAGGAGCCACGCTGCGAAGTAAGATTACTCGAATTTTTCTTCACCTTGTGTATTACAGTCCGCCCCGATAGCTGAGTGGTCAGTGCGGCGGTCTGCCACGCCAAGGGGCCCGGGTTCGATTCCCAGCTGTGTCGGAGATTTTCTCCGCTCAGTGACTGTGTGTTGTGTTGTCCTCATCATCACCAGTGGAAGGCAACGGGAAACCATCTCTGGAATGTCTTCCCTAGACGCTCGTGCGGTGGACCTCTCTGAGGAGGCTTCCGCCATGACAAGACCAGCCGTAAGGCAGAACACAAAGGTTTTTTTTTATATATATATCACATCATACAACACAACTATCAACCGGACATGGATTATGAGGGGATGGGTATCTTCAAAAGCAAACACATTTGTGTCTGGTTTGTCCAGTTTTATGTTCAGACATGGATCATACAGAGCACGTTTCGAACGTTCCTGTTAATCGATTTACTCCTCTCATTCTTCTCCCCAATACCATTGCCGTGTTGGAAACAGCTTTGCAGAAAAAATGTGATATACTTCTCTGAAGATGGGCAGTATCATTCAAATATGACCCATCAGTCGAACTACACTTCTTGCCCCCCTTACTTATTTTGTGCTATACTGAAGATTTAGTGGTTACCCAATATGTTCTAAATTATCTTCACATAAATAAGACATGTGGATCCATATTTTGTTTCTGCTGTAGGACACGAGTATTTCTGTATCTGTCGTTAAGTTCCTCATAGTTACAATCTTCTCCCCTTAGTTTATGTAAACCATTGTAGCATCTATATCATGTGCGTCGCAAATTATTGGTTTTCTGTAAAAGTATCGGTTGCAGAGGGCTCTAATTTTTAGAGGTTGCTGGATTGTGGTATTTAATGCTCTCATTTGAATACGTCTCATTAAATGATACTATACATAGCGGCTGTTGCTATTCACATAAAACAGGTCCCATGCGATCTTCATCATACAACACTTCAAGACCTGATGGAAAAATTACATCAGACTAAATCCTACACAGTGCATGGCATTGTATTTTTTATCACTTCTAGCGACGGAATACTGAAATCGATATTACCTTCTGCCACGTCAATAACCTTACATAATGGAATGAAAATTAGTGTTTAGCATCCCATTGATGACCAAGTCGGAAGCAACAGAGCACGAACTACGATTAGGGAAGGATAGGGAAGCTGTGTACTTAAAGGAGCCATCCTGACATTTTCATTAAAATGTGTAGAGCAACCATGAAAAGCCTAAGTATGGATGGTCGAACGGGAAGTGCCATCGTCCCATGCGTGATCCAGTGTCTTGGTGACACCAACAACATAGTGTGCGAGTTTTTCTATAACGTGGATATAATGTTAGTAGTTATGGAGTCCTTGTTACTACATCCGTTTTTGCTTGAAACAGTCAATGATGTTTCTACTAAGTAATACATAATTAATTTGGTACTCATAGTCGTTAAGGGATCTCGTAGGCTTCTTATACACCTCAATATGAGAGCTGTTTCATAGATTTATTTACTCAAATTTTACGATGATTTCTGACTGATGCCTCTGCCAAATTATGCGTGAGTGATTTAAAAGAACATGAATTTGGTCACAAATCTTTCCAACAATGTCGATCACCCCTCTGCTTCTCAACAGAGTCTGAAACAATCGCGACTGTATTGAGCGGCCAGGATCGTTCGTTCATTAAGGATACAATGAAAGCCGGCCAGGGTGGCCGAGCGGTTCTAGGCGCTACAGTCTGGAACCGCGCGACCGCTACGGTCGCAGGTTCGAATCCTGCCTCGGGCATGGATGTGTTTGATGTCCTTAGGTTAGTTAGGTTTAAGTAGTTCTAAGTTCTAGGGGGCTGATGATCTCAGACGTTAAGTCCCATAGTGCTCAGAGCTTTTTGTCCCATTTGATACAACGAAAACTAAACACGAGGAGTGTAAACAACTAAAACAGAAAATTTATTTTTGGTAGTAGTTAGAATGACACGTGACACAGTAACGAACAACGTATAGACGTTTCCAGTTACCTCAATACTGCTTTAAACGTTTCTATAATTCAACATATGAATTGCAACCTCAGAGAATGAAGCTAATTGTATCTAGAAGTAATGCTAGATGATGGGTATAAAAGAGCTCGAGCTCTGAAGAAAAGTTTTGATGGTGTTTCTACAGAAACGATGGAAGTAGGAGGAAAAGCAATAGAAAAGAATGTTGCAAACTTATTTGGAGAATGTGAAAGAAGACAAAAGCCCACCACTGGGACGATGCTGTATTTGTGCTACTTGACAAAAAGGGAATATACAAAATATAAAACTTTATAAATGTTTCAGTTTCCCCCAGATAGTATACAGGATATGAACTTCAATTATCATCGACCAGAGAAAAAATAATAGATTTTACTGAGATGACGCACAAAGAAGACTTTAGAAGCAGCTACAGTGAAGCGCTTCATTTCATTACGTAAACATAATTAAAGAATGGAGCAATGAGTACGAATTAAGGCTTTGACTCAGAGTCACATATAAGGAGAAACCTTTTGACTCAATTTCAACAAGATTTGTATTAATAATCACAAGAAATAAAGCAATGATTTTACATATGTAAGGACACTGATGAGTATAAATGTTAATGCTACAGCTTGTTTTGAACTTCATAAGTGAGGTGAGACGTACCAAATTGATAGAGATATCAAGAAATGAGGTTCCATTTGGCCGCAACCGTTCCAAGTGGTGCTAGAGGAAGTTGTTAAAGGTGAAAACCGAAGAAGAGATTAATGTAGATGGAACATATCTATGCCGCGAAACTAAACAGGGTGAATCACTTAAAACTTGTACCACGGATATTGCGGAAATGGAAAGTGCTACTGATGTGCGGTTTTCAAAGAATCGATTGATAGTCAGCGGCACGCGTTTTTAGCCAATCGACAGACTGTAATAATACTTAGGAATTGTAGTTATTGTGCAAACATACATTTTTTTAATTGGAACAATGCATATTGACATTAATAAACTAAAAGTAAGGTAAATCAGAATGTCAGTGGTGCTTGTTGCAGCATTCCTGTACGAGTCGTTTACGAGGTATCGTTTTTCGAAAAATTCTCATGCCAATAGTTGTACAATACCAATGGTAGACCACACGAAAGGATAACACAAGTGCACACACTTCTTACGCGGATTCCGATCAGTAACGAGACAACTGGCAATCACAGGATGTGTTGAAAATGACCACCAGCAGCGCCAATGCGCGATTCCAGTCTGGTACGGAACGACTGCTGCACACGAGCTAGCATTACAGCAGAGATGTCCAAGCAGGCTGCAGTAATACATCGTAGAATTTTATTGGGTGTAGTTGGCATGCCCTCGTAGGCAGCGTCTTTAGCTTTCCCCACAGTAAAAAGTCTACAGGCGTCAAATCCGAGGAACGGGTTCTCAGCGTCCAAACCAACGATTTTGAAACAATTCGGGAAGACATGCCGTAGTACTTTGTGCACTATGGGCTGGACGGCCATCCTGTTTGCACCATGGGTCCCTCCTAGTCTGCAGAGGAACGTCTTCTACCATCCGTGGAAAATGGTCTATTAGGATTCAGCGATACTTGTGGGCGTTCAGAGTTTCGTCTATTAAAAACGGGACTATGAGTCGATGGTTCACTATCCCACGCCAAACGTTTACCCTCCATGGACGCTGACGTTCCCCCTGACGAAGCCACGGGAAATTGTCAATAGACCAATACTGCATGTTTCGACGGTTTACCTGGACAGGACTTCAACACTAAACAAAATACATCGTACATCTTGAAGTATCCTGTTTTAATGCCCATGCACAGAAGTTAACACTATTCTCACGATCTTTTGCATGCAGCTGTTGGTGGAGAGAGATGTGAAAAGGAATCTATGTCAATGGAAAGTGCGTAGGACACTTCCCTGACTCAAGCTAGTTCCTCGTGGGATTGCGTGGGAGCTAACGCTCTGATCAACTACAACTGCAGAAAGGACATTAATTTATCCTCCCTTTTCGTCACCTGCTTCCTTCTGCTACACTACCACTTTCGTGTAACTGGTTGAACAGGTTGATAAATAATTGCCGAGATGGTTGACGTCTATTGGGATATCTTGCCGCATAAACTATACAAGAATAAACTGCATTCTTCCTACTCTCTCCATACACCGTGAGCCTGTATGTTTTTTCTGCGTTGATAAATCCCATCGTCTTCTCATGATCTACTGCCTGGACTGTTACACACTAATTGAGATGCAAGGTGCAGTGCACTCAAGGAACACGCAAGCATGTCGTAAGCAAACATAACAACATCGTACCTAGCAACTACACAGTTTAAATAGCACAAGGAAGTGTCGGTACGGAAACTTCTCAAAATATGGTATCTCGTATGCCACCCGCACTAGAATCGTGCAACAAACACCACTGACATTCTCATATACCCTACTTTTAATTCGTTAGTGTCAATAGGCATTGTTCCATTTAAAAAAGTGGATGTTCGCACAAAAAATACACATCCTAAGTATTATTACCATCTGTTTATTGGCTATCAGTAAGAACCCCTGAATTCATCAGTTCTGTGAGACTGCACATCAATAGCACTTTCCATTTCTGCAATATTTGTGGTGAAAATTTTGGTGAATCACTATATAACAGAATTTTATATTGCATTACGCAGTATGTGTTCATCGCTACAGGAAATTAACAGTCTTGACGTTTCTGTGATTAGAACACAAGACTGTGAATAAAACAGTTTGAATTTTCTCATGATTACTGTCAACTGTTCGCTGCAGTAACGCAGTCATTACACTTGAATCAGCTTCGTTTCGCAGATGACACTGTACTGCTTGTCTCTAGTGAAGACAGCCTTGAAAAACGAACATAAATACATAACATAGCGAGTCTGAAAGGAGGCCTAAATTATAACGACGCTAACACAATATGTAATCAGGACAATTAAATTAGTACAAAAAATCGACAATGATGTTGGTGCGTTTTTGTCTTTAATACAGTAAAGATAACGTCTGGAAGAGGAGGGCAAAAAGTATACAAAATAAAAAACTGAAAGAGCAAAAATTGTCTGGAGGGTTTTCCGTAAACTAAACCGAATTTTCAGAACTGTACGTCTTGCGTGTTTCTGCGTCTGTAACGGGAAGTTTACAACCAACGATTATTACATACATTACGGCAGTCAGACATGGACTTCTAATGCGAAAACCATTTAAAAACTGTATCTTCCAGCGAGACATTAATTCATGACGCGAATTTCTTGGAGGGATAGGATAACAACAAACGGGTGAGGCAACAGAGTTGAGTCGATGACGTAAATACGAATGTAATGAAACTAAAGTGAAGGCAGGTGGAGTACGTATACAGGTGAATAGACGGAACCGGAGCAATGAGGTTGAGTGCTAGATTCGAAGAGATAAGGAACTATCGCGATGATTAGTTAATGGAAGATGGAAAGGTGCCTTTAGAAAACAATGGAGAAGCAACTCGGAAGCTTATCGCTAAAGACTGTCTTGCACGGAAGTGTGTGGAGTAGATCTTTATATAGCTGTGTGTAAGGTATTGTCTCTTATGCCACTTGTGCTGCACATTATTTCGTTCGAATAACAGCTTAATAGTCGATGAGATAAGTTTTTAAACAGAGCTTTAGCTACTGTAATAACAATCCTTCACAATGGACTTCCAGTTGTGTAGACTGAGGAGACAAGTGTGGAACATTCGATCTACAACATCGGACCACTGTCTATCGGCCTAATAGCTGAGAACGCTGTAGACTACTCACACGTAACAATGTCCTTACTTGCATTGCACTGTGAAAAATGTGCATGAAATACTTGCCCAGCGTGCCTGTGAAATGTTTTCAGCTTTAAAACAAATGGGAGTTACCGTCTTCTATGTATATCGACAAAGCAATCATCCTACCAAGACCTCCTACCCCGGCACCAAATGGCAAAGCAGCGAATTGCTAACGAGTATTTCTACCGACAGACATCAAAGCAGTAGTGACTGATGGAATAATTCTATAGACAATGGGCCTCGAGTATTCTCTTTGTCGGCTACATTGACAGTTCGTTCCCTTCGCGGCAAGATCAGATGCAGATAGCTTCTATTCAGTGTGTGACAGTTCGATATATTAGCGTCACAATGAAATGAAAATAAATTATTCACCTTCACTACTTCCTATAAGTCAAACGCTGTGCCCTTCATTAACCCTCTGTCTGTCAGTGGTTGCCGATGATTTGACAGCGGAACCATGACGTTTACGTGCACTTACTGACCTCTAAAAATCACCTTCAGTACTCGAATTTGAACGACATACATTTTCTGCGTCTGACAGCTTCCATACTTTTTATGCAGCCCACCACGAATTTTCCTCTTGTGACAGACTCTTCATCTCAGTGCGCCATGTGCACCTAACGTCCTCAGTTATCTGTTGGGTGTATTCCAATCTCTATCGTTCCGTGCAGTTCATACCCTGCCGTAGAATCATGGAATTCATTCCGTGATGTCTTAACACGTGTCCTACCAATCTATCGACTCTTCTAGTTAGTATTTTCCATATGTGCCTTTCATCGGTTATTATGCGTAGAACCCTCGACATGCATTATCTTATCATTCCAACTCATTTTCTTTCATAGCACCACAACTCAAACTATTCGATTCTCTTCTTTTCTGGTGTACCTAATGTCCATTAGTCATTACCATACAATGTTAAATTTCAGAAACGTCTTCCTCATTTTAAGGCATATGTTTCACACTAGCTTACTTCTTTCCGGGAATTCCCACTTCACCTCTGCTACGCTGCCTTTTGCTCTCTCTTTGCTTCGTCCATATTGTGTTATTTTGCGCCCAACGTATCAGAATTTCTAAACTTTGTCTGCTTCTTGGTTCTCGTTTTGATGTAAAGCTTTTCGCTAATCTCATTTCTGCTGCTCCTCATTGCATTCGTCTCTCTTCGGTTTACTCTCATTCCATAGTGTGTGCTAATTCCATTTAACAGACCCTGAAATTCTTTCTCACTTTCAATCAGGATAATAATGTCGTCAGTGAATATAATACTGACATTTTTTTATCCTGAAATTTAATCCCACTATTGATCCTTTGTCTCCGACATTGTTTCTTCATGTATAGACTGAGCAGTAAGGCAGAAAGACATCTGTCTTACACCGTTTTAGGTCTTCCATCCTTATCGTTGCCTCTTGATTCTTGTAGATATTGTATATTACTTGTACCCGCCTTTCCCTACAGCTTACTCCTATTTTTAAATCATACGTTCCACATTGCAAACAAGTAAATGAAGCTTAACGTATTTCTGCGAAGGATAGATCAATAAGGTGCGTATTGTGACACCCCCATCGCTGTAAATGGATGTCTGAACTGTAGTGTCTGATTCTTCTTAACTGTTTTGCAGACGATCATAAAGTGATCTAACCTTGGCTTAGCAGTGGTTTCCATTTACAGTACTGTCTTGCATCAAAGGTATGACGTTTTAGATCAACATCTCTTCGTAAGTGAATTACAATAGCATATATAAACAAAATGCGATCATTCGATATGGATACCAGTAACGTAATAATCATTCCATGTAGTTGGAAGAAAGTGTGAATCACCCGCCAGTAGTGCAATTCGAACAGCAATTACCTTAACGTAAACTATTAGTTTGCACATTTCGTCTCCTCCAGTTTACGGCTTCTTTTTCTGTAGTCGGAGTTGTGCAAGTTATACACAAGGTAATAGCGTAATTTGCGTCTGTTATAAAAGGTATGTTAACATGTTAATGCATCTTCAGTGGTCATTGTATCAATATGGTTTTTCTTAAAACTCTGTTTTCAACGATCATGAACTGTTTTTATTCTTTAACTTACTACTTTAAACAGTATTTAATTAGTATCATTAATCACAGCTTTTTAGTTTCCTACGGCACTTCTAACGTGTTTCTATGCATATGTGTTACGCTTTTATACAAAGTACTTTCACTGACATAAAATATATTTACTATTTCATCTTGTGTAGGACCAGTGCCATCTCACCATTTTGTGTACTTCGTTTTGATATTGCAAAATAGATCTTCTTTTGTTTTGTTTTACTGCCAGTGAAAGCACCCGCTACTGCTCTGTTCGTTTATATTTTTCGACTGGTGTGTGTGTGTGTGTGTGTGTGTGTGTGTGTGTGTGATGAGGGGTGCAGTTAAGAGAAGCTAATATGTCCTAACTTCTCTGCATGTAAATTCTTGCTACGCCATGGTACAATGGTGGGTGATCTACGGTGAGTGCAATGCCTAGTTTGTTTGATTCCATTTTTGTGGTGTGTAGACAGATTATTCTATATGTACTGTTTGTTGTATTTTTTTAAATAACGCTTAGTTGCTAATGTTTCTTTGGTCATTTATTATCTGATACTTTTCTATTACTGCCTTTTGAATTTGGAAGTTCTCCTGTAGGGCTAGGAGATGTTTCTTGTTACTGTAACAGACTATTTTCAAGTGTCTTTCTAGTGTGGTAGGGAAATAATTTTCTTGTCTGAGGTGTTTCAAAAATATTGAATGGCTGGTGCCATATTTACATGCTCTTTTATGTTCTTTAAACCAAATAGAATGTTCTGCTGGTCTGCCCTAAGTATAGGGCACCACTACTGTTAAACTGTTTGAAGCGCATTTTCACTTAGCTGATATCATACATAACAGCAACCCACTCTGCTCTGTATTCAATAAAGCTGATATCATACATAACAGCAACCCACTCTGCTCTGTACTCAATAAAGCTCAAGAACACACATGTCACGCCATAAACACAGTCAATGTAAAGACATAATAACAAAATAAAAACAGTTATGGACCAACAAGTACAGTCAAACACCCGACACTTCTAACCTCATCTCATGAACCTCACAGACAGTGAACTTAATGATGAACAATCGCGACATAAAAGAAAGGTTTAAAATATAATTTAAATGCAAAAGTAAATGATCAATGCATAGTAAATTTGGTCATGTAATCTGATAATATACCGTATTAAGAACAGAGGAAAGACACAAGCACAGTGAACGCAGCTCCAGCAACAGAACTGATAGGCAAATAAATTAAAAATATCATAGATATGACATGAACACAATTAAACAAAAGAGAGAACCACACAAAACCCCTAGAGAAAAACAACACAGAGATAACATAATCTTAGCAAAGGTGGACAAGACAACACAATATTTCTAATAGATAAAAAAGAGTACGGTACCAACATAAAAGAATTTACGTCACAGAATAAAATCGCAAAACTAAAAAGGGACCCAATGTACAGTTTCCATTCAAAATTAAAAATGCATTAAAAACTAAAGAACACACGCTCGATGACAGACACAAAGCTCATACGGCACCTATGTAACCTAATGCTCCAAAACTCTAGAATCAACCAAAAATTCACAAAGGAAACACTTCCATGAGACCAGTAAAACTCATTCATTTCCTTGCCAGGTAAAGCTACTCACAGGGCAGGGTAAAGCGTAAAATGACAGAACAGTGAAAACTGAGCCAACCAATAAACAACATAAAAGGGATATATATTCCAAATACAACAATGTTGGTCTGATTTGATGTAGAAAATATGTACTCCACAATCCCAGTCAAAGAAACCATGAAGATAATAGAACAGACTGTAGATACAATCACTTACAGCTGGAACACATATCAGGGATATGCAAATTCCTACAATTCATTACCGATCAAAATTATTTTGAATTTAATATCGATTGTACATATACGAAGAGAAATTGCCATTGCGATTTGCCATTTCAGTAAAGTTAGCAACTATATTCACGAACTAAACAGAACAAATAATATTTCATCAAATAGAACAAGAAATATACTATACACTATACTGGTGGAAACATGGATATCCTCTGCTTGGTAGACAAACTAGAAACCAAAATAGAAGACCTACATCCTATGATAAACACACTATGGGCAACATAAATTTAAGTTTAGAGAAAGAATAAGCAGGACAAATAAACTTCCTACATATATGCATCACAAAGAAAAATAACCAACACTCACTCAGTATTTCTAAGAACTTTTTATGCAGAAGGCTTTGTAGTCAGAGCAGCCATAGCCTACATCTCTCACTTTGAAGATAAACATAGCTAAAATTGCTGACTATGAAATCTAGGTAATGCCATTCTCGTTCCTTATCAGAACATGACTTGCGCCTGATGATGCAGCTAAAATTCCGCAAAACCGGTCGTGCTCATAAAGTACTTACAGGTGAAACGGTTTTATCTTCAAACTTTCCAGGAAAATTACCACAACAGACACAACATTACATGAATAATGTAACCACCCACAGTCCCAAAGACAAGCAGCTCTCAGAAAGATGCACTACAGACTAAACACAGGGCCACTTGGCAAATAATACTATTTGAGAGTTAAGACCTAATAATTCAAATAACAAAAATAAAATTACCAACAAACTGTAGTTACAAAATTGAATAAAATTCCGGAAAAACATAAAAAGCAAATAAACAAAAAAATCACACAAATCGAGAGACAGAACACCCACCACAAATGTACATATCATCAACACCACCACGGTATCAAGTCCACAGACAAGCTTGTACACTCTCCAATACAGAAACAAACTGACACACGGAATTGTAAATATGCTTAAAAAACAAGGAATAAAATTAGCTTACCAAAGAAATAACTCTATGGAAAAATATCTTAATAAGGAGATGGCACAGACATGCATCTGAAATTGAAGTTTTACCAACTTTAGTAAAACAGGTGTGTCCTACACTTACGACAAACAAGATTTAAAAAACATGAAAGAGCATGAAAATATGGTTCCAGCCATTCAACATTTGCAGAAAACCTCCGACCGGAAAACAACCATCCTAACAAAATTGCATCAGACACGAAAATAGATTCAGTAGCACGAAACATCTTAAAACTGTACAAGTGAACTCCCACATGCAAAAGGCAATAATAGAAAAGAAACACATAATAAATAACCAAACAAACATTACCAAATGGTTCAAATGGCTCTGAGCACTATGGGACTCAACTGCTGTGGTCATAAGTCCCCTAGAACTTAGAACTACTTAAACCTAACTAACCTAAGGACATCACACACATCCATGCCCGAGGCAGGATTCGAACCTGTGACCGTAGCAGTCGCACGGTTCCGGACTGCGCGCCTAGAACCGCGAGACCACAAACATTACCAACCAAACGTTATTTAAATTAATAAAACACATGGTAAACAAAGAACAATCCCATTGGACACCACAAAAATAGGATTACAATAACTAGAGAATGTAGGAACAAAACAAAAGACGAGCGCATCTCCCAAAATCGAAACAAATGACACGAAATTGTGAGATGACAGCGGACCTACACAATATAAAATCGTAAACATAATCCGTGTCAATGAAAGTGCTGTATGCAAAAACCTAATACATGCTTGTAGAAGAACATTAAGAACGATGTAAGAAACAGATATGTAAGTAATAATACTAATTTAATATTGCACATAGAAATGAGTTAAAGCATGAAAACTGTTCATGATTTTAGGAGAAAGAATTGTAAAAAAATATATTGCTACAGTGAAGACTGAAGGTGCTTTAAAATAAAGCGAAACGCCTTTGATCTAAGTAAGACTTCAATTCCAGTCGCAAAAGGCGAGTTTAGCCTATCTACAGGGTGTAGCTAAATTACCTTTACAGACTTTGAGGACTTGTATTGGGAACCAAGACCGTTAAGTTTAGCAAAGGAACTCATGTCCGGAAATGTACCATCTTCCCAATACATCCAAAACACCGTAACACACGTTGCTCTCTGACTGCTGTCCTTTGTCGTTTGGACCTATGTGACGACACCGACGCCATCACAGATAGTAGTCTAGCGGGTTCAAGTCTCACTGCACAGAGTTTCGTCTCACAGTAATATGACACAGGCGTATTCCGCAAACCAAAAATGAAGTGCACGTACAGCTTGAATTTTGTACTGCAGTGAATGATTACTACTGCACAGTAGCACACGATGAGTAAATACCACAAACTCAGCAGCAAGTACAAACCTCTCTTGGCAAGTCACAGACTCAATTGAATGGCGTGTAAACTAACCTATAGTGAGAATGTGACATTAGCTGATCTGTGGTTTAATGATTTAATGGCTCTGAGTACTACGCGACTTAACTTCTCAGGTCATCAGTCGCCTAGAACTTAGAACCAATTAAACCTAACTAACCTAAGGACATCACACACATCCATGCCCGAGGCAGGATTCGAACCTGCGACCGTAGCGGTCGCTCGGGTCCAGACTGTAGCGCCCAGAACCGCACGGCCACTCGTGCCGGCAGCTGATCTGTGAATGAAGCACGTAGTAACCTAGGCAGTGTCGAAGAAATTGCGGGAGGTTAGGAAGTAGTTGAGGTATTTTGTATGTCACGTGAAAACTGAACGTTACAGGACATGAGTTCCTATACTAAACTCAACCGTCTTGGTCCTCACTAAAAGACCTGATCGTCTGTAAAGGGATTAGTTACAGTCTGCATAACTCGTATTATTTATAATGTTGCTTGACTTACAGTTCAAGAGAGTATGCTTGAAGACGAGGAGGAAACTCGTGAATATATAATTTGAAGTAAAAGCGACGTGAACAGAAATGCTTACTGTGAGTGCGATCCTGCACAGGAGTCGTAGCTGCGCCTGGACCGCAGTCTAACTCTTAACTTAGGTGCTGTGTGTGCTGCCACCCGCAAGGCGCTCTCCGTAGCCTGGGACTGTATTCCCCTGCGTCTACATCACAGTTTTGACACTTGAATAGGGGAAATGTCGATATCAGATACATATCTTCTTTCGGACGCCAACAATGTGTATCCTCATTGAAATCTCTGTGCAAGATTATTCGCGTTAGGTGGTCAGTTTAATATCTGCATTTGAGTATGCTATACGAAGGCCAACTTCCAAATGATATTACTCCGAATTTAAAACAAAATAGTTCCAAAGTTTATCAGAAAGTCATACTACATAGCTGCCGTCTTCTTTCTCAGAGTCTGTCACTACTATAAGGCAGTAAATTGTTGTCTTTGACCTCATGTGCAGTACCTCGTTGATTCCTTGTGTTGTGTTCCGTCATGACAAGTCACCGAATCCGTCTTGATTTTGCACAGTAGTTTTATTAGTTTTATTAGTATACCGACTTTCAAACTGACGAAAAGAAGTGTTGTCTGCGTTATGTTGTTTTGCTGAAGCAATGTATTGTTTCAGTTCTGACCCCTCTGCTGATGTGATTGGACATAGTTATGTTGCTGAAGCGCGTTTAGTGGGATGTCTGGCTACACGAATGCTCATGGACGTGGTAACAATGAAAGACAATAAGTGCATTTTGAGATCGTTTCCTCATGGCTCCAACTCGTAATCAAACTAGTTCATAAGAACAAACATACTTTTGTGTCAGTCTGTGCCAACGGAAGGTCGCGGAGTGGAGGTAAGAAAACGCGAAAGTGGGCCACCGTCGCTGAATAAAATGAGCGGCCTCCAGTTAAATCCATTCGCAAAAGTGCAGCTGAATCTCAAGTACCGTCTTCTACAAGACACGACCATAACAAAATTGTTTTGAAAATGATAGGATTTAGACCTATAATTCTCAATAAATTGTATGCCAGTGGCATGGAGCAGTGAGCTGCAGCCTGCTGTGTTTTATTCGTACAATTTCGAAATTCCTCGTTCCGCTCGAAATTATCTCCTGACGGATATCCGATATACCTCGTTTAACATAGGAGAAATATAGTTTTATGATCCACGGTGAATCCCCACTAGGTACAACAGTTTGAAAGTAATACGACTGACGTTGTGAAACGGACTGATATGTCATATTTGTCTGAAGGGTTCATGAATGTAAATTCTTATTTGGACATGTTTCAAGCGTGGTAAATACCTTAGCACTAGCACAATTGAGTTAAGCATAATATGTGTTTACACCACTACCCTGCTCCAGTATACTTTGCGGCTATATTACTCGTAGTAAGTGAGATCTTTGATGAAAAATTTCAAGGCAGCTGGATTTGGGTGTGGTTCAGCAACATCAGCAACCAAATTGAAGTGGTCACGACGAAGTCCACACATTACCACGACAGACAACGCATTGTGGCGAATAATAATAACTTTGTGGAGCTCGAAGGTCTGGGACAATTCTTTCAATTGGGGACCACTTCGGCGACTTGCGTGTCCCTAACCTAACCCAGTCATCCAACCGGTGAAAGGGGGCCTACAGTTTAACGTTGAATACGAACTACATCGCTGAGAGGTGAAAGTTAGGTTGCAACGAAGACTGGAAAATCGCGATCTGACCGACATTAGATCCTCCGGTCAAGCGCATTTGCGCTAGACCACCTAGCCCAACATTGAAGGAAATAATAAAGTTCCATATGGTTCAGCTTCGACAGAACACTATGGAAGAACTGCGTAGAAGTGTTGGAGTCTTTCAAAACCTGACTCCTCATATGTACGGCAAGATGCCAAAGACGACATGGACATATAGATCTTTGTGTGAAGCACGATGGTACACATACAGAGCCTCTCGATTTACAGTTTTTATACATAAGTACTCCAACAACACCCAACATACAATATGCACTACAGTGTTTTGTCCTAATGCTTCAGGAACTTCTCAGGCATGCTGTATTCTGAACACAAAGACCATTAATAATTATTACTAATCTTGTAAGTAGCATCTCACTGTTAAAAATGGAATCGATTTAAGAACAATAATACAATTCATTCCCTACTCTTACGTCAAATTTCAAAGTATAGAAAAACTGTTTGCAGGTGTCTCCCACAACTAGCTATTGAAAGTTCTAGAAATGGCTGTTGTGGTACGAGAGTAATCAATATCGACTGAGAAACCAAATATCATTTGCAGCGTCTTGTTAATTGGAGTATTCCTTGTCAGTAACACTGTGAAGCGCTGGGTAAACATGTTCTCTGAATACTTCACATATTTTCAATGTGCTTAACGCAAGATCGTCAACAGAGAGCTTTCAACAGCAGTGGTATTATGAACAAAATAAGATTTCTTTGATCTGTTATCTACATTTCTGTAGCTGTATCGGTGTAGGACTTGGCTCCTGTTCGAACAAGAAAACAGTGACACAGCGAAGTAGCAATGAAATATATTCCATCACTTAATGAAATTTCATTGCTGTAGCAATAACTCTTTTAAATATACACTCAAACTAAAACAAAAACCTACGGACCAACAAGAAATTACACGAACGAGACGGAAATCGGTAGATGTGATGTACATGTAAATACAAACAAATTATTACAATTTCAGAAAAATTGGATGATTTATTCAAGGGAAAGAGCTTCGCAAATTGATCAAGTCAATAACGCCTTGGTCCACCTCTGGCCCTTATGTAGGCAGTTATTCGGCTTGGCACTGATCGACAGAATTTTTGAATGTCCTCCAGAGGGATATCGTGTCGGATTCTGTCCAACTGGAACGTCACATAGTCCAAATCCCGAACTGGTCGGAGGACGCTGCCCATAATGCACCAAACGTTCTCATTAGTGAGACATCCGGTCACCTTGCTGGCCAAGGTAGGGTTTGAAAAGCACAAAAATAAGCACTAGAAACTCTCATTGTGTGCAGGCGGGAATTATCTTGCTGAAATGTAAGGCCAGGATGGCTTGACATGAGTCCTGCTTTGAACTGAGCACCGATAACCAGCGAATGTGTGTCTGGAGACGCTTCAGACTGCGGTAGGATACCAACTTGACTGTCGGCCGTCAAACGGTTCGACTTCGGAGAGTGATGGCCTAGGGTGTCATTACATTTCATGGCAGGTTCCCTTTGTTTGTCATCCGCCGCACCCTGACAGCATAGCGAAAAGTCGACGTTGTTGTACGCCCCGTTTTGTTGTCCTTCGCGGCAGGCCACCCTGGACTTACACTTCAGCTAGATGACCACCCGCAAACGGCGCTAGTTTCCACTGCTTGTCTTAGTGCTTGCGAAACTCTACCTTGGCCAGCAAGGTCGCCGAATCTCGCTCCAATTGAGTACTCCTGGAGCATTATGGACAGGGCCCTCCAACCAACTCGAGATTTCGACGATCTAAAGCGAGAATTGGACAGAATATGGCACGATATCCCTCAGGAGAACATCTAACAACTGTATCAACAATAGCAAGTCGAAAAACTGCTCGCATAGAGGCCAGAGGCGCCCCAACGTGTTATTAATTTGCTCAATTTGTGAAGCTTGTTCTCTTAAACAAATCATCCAATTTTTCTGAAACTGTAATGATTTGTTCTTATGTACATGTACATCATATCTACCGATTTCCGATCTATTCGGATATTTCCCTCGTGCTGTGTCCTTTTTTTTTAGATTCTATTCGTAAAAACAGACAGAACTATTTTGATAATGGAGTAGTTTAATTTACTGGCCCCATACTGTGGCTCATATTATCTTGTGATCCTCCTGCCCTATCAGCCGTTTTCAATGACTGCTGTATACCAGCCTGCTTAAGGTAAGCTAATTGCATATCATGGTTATAGGTTGGGAATATAATACACGATAGAAAAGTGGGCCACATAATTTAAAACAAACAAATCCTTTACTGAAGTGGAGTTTTTTTAAACAATGAAATTAAGTAATTGCCCAATTTATACTACAGCTGTCTGTAGCTCGTGGTCTCGCGGTAGCGTCCTCGCTTCCCGCGCGCACGGGGTCCCGGATTCGATTCCCGGTGAGGTCATGGATTTTTACTGCGTCGAGATGACTGGGTGTTGTTGTGTCGTCTTCATCATCATCATTCATTCCCATTACGGTCGGAGGAATGCAATGTCAAACTACCTTCTCCTGTGACCTTGCCTAGTACAGCGGTGCGGGTCTCCCGCATCGTCCCCTACGCTCTTCGAAGTATGGGACCTCATCATCATCTTAGAGCACTTAGACTGGGTCTGCGAGAAATGTGACATTAATTTTTCGATGTAGGCTCCTGAATGTAATTCTATTTTGTTTTTTTATGATCTTCAGTCCGAGGACTGGTGTGACGCTCTCTCCCCTCTGATCTAACCTGTGCAAGCCCCTTCATCTCCAAATAACTAATGCAAACTTCAACCATTCGAACATGCATACTGTATTCACCCACTGGTTCTGTTCTACAATTTTTATCCACCTCCCCTCCCCCCCCCCTCCCACACACACACACACACACATCTGCCCAGTCCCCAGCTGACGTTTTTTTTTTCCTTGCCTCAGGATGTATCCTATCAACTGAGCCTTACTTGTGTCAATTTGTGCCATAAATTTCCTTTTGTTCCAATTCCATTGAGCACCTTCTCATTAGTTACTCGATCTACCTGTGTAATCTTGCGCATTCTTCCAAAGCACCACATTTCAACTCTTCTGTTGTCTTCCTGTCTGAGCTGCTTATGCTCCAAGTTTTACTTCCGTACAGGGCTACACTCCAGACAAACACCTGCTCAAAATATTTCGTAATACTTAACTTAATATTAGATTTTAACAAGGTATACATTTTTTAGAAATATTTTTTCGTCCTGTAGTCAGTCTGCATTTTATATTCTCTCTACTTTAGCCGTCAACTGTTATTTTTCTGTCCAGACACCAAAACTCATCAACTACTTTTACTGTCTCATTTTCTAATCCAGTCTCTTCAGCATCACCAGATGTAACTGGACTACATACCATTATTCTCGTTTTACTTGCGCTGACGTTCATCTTAATATATTTATGCAACACACTGTCAGTTCCATTCAATTTCTCTTCTAGATCATTTACTGTCTCTCACAGACTTATAGTGTCATCGGAAAATCTTTAAGTGTTTATTTCCTCCTTCAGTTCCCACTCCAGATTTCTACTACTTGGTTTGGAGCAGGCACCACATCAGCACACACTAGTACCGAATTCCCGTAAACGAGCTGTGACGCCATGTTCAGTCACTTCCCAGATGCGTTCGATCGGTTCAGATCTGTCGAGTTCGGGGGCCTGCACACATCAATTGGAACTAATCACAGCGTTCTCTGAACCACTTAATCACATTCTGTCCTCGTGACATGGTGCATTATATTGTTGAAAAATGCCACTGCCGTCGGGAAGCATGATCGTCATGAAGGGCTTTACGTGGTCTGCAAGCATTGTGCGATACTCTTTGGCCGTCATGGTGGCTAGCCCACATGTATGCTCCCCTTCTCCCCAGAGTATAATGGAGCCGCCCCCAACTTGTCTCCGTTCCACTTGAGAACTTACAAATTTCGATGCGTGTAGTGTCGGTGTGTACGCAGTCATGTCTCTTTTGGCAGACATGATTTGAACAGCTCCATTCCGTTTCGGAAACTGTCTTTTGGTCACTACGCCCGGCAACGGGCAACACATCTACGAGATTCTACTCAATCATTTCTGGACTAAAACAGTTTCTTTCCATATCATTAACACTTTGACTGTCGACCACCTAAACTTAACCGTTTCTTAGAACGCCAGCAACTTTTATCGTTTTTCAACGTCTGTTAAGAAGATAGCCAGGCGAGCCAGTCAGTATACGAGATTTTGTATTTAATACCGAGAGCAATCGTACCCGTCAAATAACAGGATCGGCAGTCTTCCGAAATCTTCCCGGTAACAACTAATGTGGTTGGCAGTCAAAGAGTTAATTTGCTAGTAGTCTCAGATTGCTTTAGTCATAATATTTCTTGCACTCATGTTAAAACTGGTGATAGATCCGACATAAACAAAGCTCTTCCACCATAGCACAGTGTCAGTTTCAAATGTAAGGCGGAATAACCAACCCTCAGTGCAAACACACACACACACACACACACACACACACACACACACACACACACACACACACAGTTGGAATGCGTGTCATCATGAGCATATTTGTTCAGAGGAGGGTTTTATAAACTTTTTGTCACTGCTAACCACTTTACATTTTTAGAAAAATTGGGTGTACGGCTATAGCTTGTTCACTTTTTAACGAACCGTGCGATGGTGGACCAGGAAGGGGGCCGGGGAGGGGGGGCGGTGGGGGGGAGGAGGGGGGGGGGAGAGGAATGGCTGCAGAAGTTGCGTCGTGACGATCAGCTACCATGTACGACAAAAATGTAACACACACAAGTAATAAGGTTTCGCGGAAGAACTTTTTCCAGAGTCATTCATGTTCGCACGTTGTACTTATTTCTAGCCAATGATATGAAATTAAATTAAGCCAGTTTTGATACAAATATTCAATGAGTAAGAGAGAAGTGACATTTATAATATTCGTTAAAGTTTTACATTACAAATAATGTAAACCAGTTGTGCAAGAGAATGATAACTAAACATTAGGTATAGCAAATTAGAGTTCAAAAAGCAAAAAGCTTTAGAATGAAATTGGATTTCAAAATCAGTTCCAGGTACAAGATTTCTTCGTATCACGATGCCATTTAGCGTAACGCGCAACAAAGCGACAGTAACAACAATACTGATTACTGCAGCACCACAACGTAAGTTGGCAGCAGTTGCAAAGTGGCAAGAAAACTTTCGAATAACCACCGACAAGAACCGATCAAAATATCGCCAATGTTTCGAATCATTCCCGGCCGAAACAGCAACGGCTAATGAAACGAGGCGTGGATTGAGTACTGTGTCCTGGATACAGTCCGAAACAAACATTCTGCGGTAAATCAACTTTTGTAAACATTACATAGATACCAATTTTAGCAATAAGTTTTTTCACTGGCGTAAAGTTACGTAAAAGAATAGTTTTATTTATATCAGCATGCGTTTTCTTCGCTAGTATGCGTACCACCTGAAATGTCCTTGCGTACCACCAGTGGTACTCGTACTACCGTCTATGAAACACAGGTTTAGAATGAAAGAAGGAAAATGCACAACTTATGCAATCCGCACGCTCTCCAGTATGGATGGTTGCCGCAGGCGCAGGGGCTCACTGGCAGGCGAAGCACCAACTGGAGGTTTCATGTTGCGTTCCAAAAAGCGCTATTTTTCATTTCTTATAGGGTCTTTCATACAGCAGTTTAACGAAAGCAAATAATCTCTCCTCACTAAACCAAAATTACAAATTTTGAACGATTCTGAAACGGTACACGTACAGGATCCCTCGGCTCGTTGAAAACTTTAAAGACATGGATTTTTAACCGTAAATACACTGATGCGCCAGACATAAACACGAAAAAATGATAACTAATTGAAACCATTAGCTGCCGACAGGTGTTGTTGACATACCTGGATGGGAAGAGCTGAAAATGTGTGCCCCGACCGGGACTCGAACACGGGATCTCCTGGTTGCATGGCAGACGCTCTATCCATCTGAGTCACTGAGGACATAGATAAATAGCGCGACTGTAGGGACTTACCCCTTGCACATTTTCAGCTGTTCCCATAGAGGTATGTCAACAACACTTGTCGGCAGCTAAGGATTTCAACTAATTATAATTTATTCTAGAGAAGCTGCACGGTCATCAATGGTGTCTGTTCTTTCGAGAACAGTTACTACCTTCATATATATAAACACGAAAGTAACTCTCGCCAAGTAAAACACCTCAATGAAACATGGACTACACACTAATCAGCCCGGAAATTGTGACCACCAAATACTACCCATATGAACCAGTCTAGGCAATAGCAGCATTACCGAGAGAGGAATGACTGCTGGTCAGACACACGCACGATGAATGCAGTATCAGTGCTGTCGGTGTGTGGAAAGGGGAAGGAGTGCGATTAATCTGAGTTTGACCGAGGGCAGATTGTGATGGCCCAGAGGCTCGGCACGAGCATTTCGGAAGCTGCACGACTTGTCGGGTGTTCGAGGAGTGATGTGGTGAGTGTCTTCAACGAGTAGTGAAATCAACCTGAAACCACGTCCAGATGTCATGGGATTGGGTGGCCACTCCTCATTAGACATGCCGGACGTCTTAGGCTGGGAAGACCAGTAAAACAGGACAGGTGGGCAGCTATGGCGGACTTTAATGCTATGCAGAATATAAGTGTGTGTGAACACACAATGTACCGAAATCTCCTAATGATTGGCCTTCCAAGCCGACGACCCATGCATGCGCCAATGTTAACACCACCAAATCGGCGACTACCGACTGAAATGGTCACGCGACCATCGGCACAGGACGCTGGCGCAGTGGTAGAGGGTGGCATCGTCTGATAAATCCCGATACCATGATCATCATACCGATGGGAGGGAGCGAATCCGTCGTCATGCAAGGGAAGAGCTCCCTGACAGCTATATTGTGGGACGGAGACAAGATAGCGGCAACTCTATTATGCTCCATTAATCAGATGAGTATCCATGTGTCCAGTGGACCTCGTACAAGCCAACAAGATGGCTAAGGAGTATCGTACAGTGGTTTCACACCACGTACACCTCTTCATGACAACCATGTTTCGTGACAGCAATGGAATTTTTCAACAAGATAATGCGCCATGCACAAGGCCAGCGATTGATGGAGTGGTTGGAGGCACACAGTGGCGAGTTCCAGTTGATGTGCTGGCCCCCCAACTCGCCACATCTGAACCAGATCCAACACATCTGGGATGTGATTGAACGTGGAGTCAGAGATCATTGCCCCCTTCGTGCAATTTATGGGAGTTAGATGACTTGTGTGGGTAGATGCGGGCCAACTGCCTCTAGTGACCTACCAAGGCGTCATTGTTCCCATGCGACGGCGCGTTGCCGTTGTTATCCGTGCCAAAGGTGGACGTACCCGCTGTTAGGTAGATGGTCATAATGTTCTGGCTGCTCAATGCACATAAAGACCTGCTGCAGTATAGTACAGAATATAAAGTAAGAAGAACGAAATGACACTTATATCAAAGACAATAATTACATTGAAGTCGCCGTTATTGATAATGGTCTGCTGCACATTACAAAACGCGGAACATGGTTCTTAGTAGGGTGTGTGATCACCACAGACGGCAGTACGTGCTGTGTAACATCTACCATAATGGCCACAAGGATGGCAAGGAGCACCTGTTGTAGGGCGTTCCGTCCCTCCACCAGCGCGCTAGATAACTGCTGTACGTTCGTTGGCGCATGTGGACGTGCCGCAGTACGTCTATCCAACGCATCTCACACGTGCTCGATGGGATTTCAGTAGGGGGGAACTGGCATTCGCCGAATATCCTCTAGTGATATGAGTTCCTCTACCTGCGCCGTTCGATGCGATCGCTCATTGTCATCCCCAAAACTGAAGTCAGGACCAAGTGCATCCCTAAAAGAAGCAGATGGGTAAGGAGTGCAGTTTCATAATAACGTTTACAGGTAGGTCTATCGTGTTCATGAATTTGGGGGTCAGCACGACCATACAATATTATGTCTCCCCACACCACAGCACCTGGACCACCAAAACTATCATGTTTGACAATTTTCCTGTGTGAATTACGTGTTCCCACCTATTGCCACATGAGAGTGCGTCCACCACTGCCGCCGTCACCGTTTTTATGGTCGAGATATCATAGTATGGAGAGGCATAAGCTGCTTGGGCGTACTGACTTCCAAATTTTTGAACACGCTACACTCTGCGGTCATCTTTATTGTGACACAGTACAGGCGTCTTTTCATGGGTGCACTCAGTTGTGACCGCATCGTACAGCGCAGATAGAGGAGCGCTTGGAACGAGAGGATATTCGGCGAATGGACTGTCCTCCCGTCCTGCCGACTTAAACCCCATTTAGCGTATGTGGGAGGTATTGGAAAGACGTATTCCTACACGTCCTTACGCACGAACTACCATCCAGCAGTTATCACGTTGGTGGAGAAATAAAACGTCCCACCACAGGGACTGCTTACCATTATGGTGCCCAGTATTGGAGTACCTTGCAGACCATGCACTGCTATCAGTCATGATCACATGCACTATTAAGCACCATGTCCCGACATTTGTATTGTGCAGGGGACCATCATGAATCGCGGTGATTTCAGTACCCTTATTGTTTTTTAAATAGTCATGCCTGTCTGTCTCATTGGGTATATCTTTGAGTTACCTTCCGTACTTTACTGTAGAAGTTTCTAAACAACCTTGCCCCATCGTCTAATTAAATACATTGCCGAATAACTGACAAAATTAAGATTCGCTAACGTTTCTGCCAAAGGGAAATAGACATAGGAATGATTTTCACTTTTCGCGATATTGGTTGCAGAACGGCAGCGCCTAAATTGTTTGTTGATGAATACAATAGTTAAAAAGTCACACTCCTCTTAGTTTTCTTTACGTTAAGTCATTTGTTATTGCTCGTTGTCGTGAAATAGAAGAAGGTACGATCCAGCTACAACAGGCCATCTTTTATCGCGATTAAGAACAATTTTCGTATCTCTTCTTGCCATCAACGTTCTGGCATAATCCTTTCACCACATAACATGGCCAATAACGATGCATTGCCGAGTTCCCAAAGTAATGTAAATATGTAAAATATCCAATAAAACAATTTTTAATTCACCACTTCTACAGTTTTTACACACTTCATAAAGCAAATCCTGATTGCTCACACTTCAAACATCGATAATACATTTTACGTACATTTCACATGGGTGTAACAGGGATAAGGTACAGTCTTGCCTTCCCACGTCCGTCCATCTTCAACACTAAAAATAGACTTCCTTACGACTCTACTGTCACAGTGCGACTGATATCTCTACATGTTAATTTCAGAGAGTAACAGGTCAAAAACTTTCATTAATATCGATACCGTTTAACTGAATGACATTTAAGTAGAAATTATTATTTAAATCGTGAACACATTTTGTAAAATGTAATATGGTAGGTAATTATTGAATCTATCTTCTTATAACAGACATTTAATAATTTGTGTTTGTTTGAAAATAAGATCACCTGTTGAACCCTGATATAGTACGCAAGACAGTTCACCTGAAACAATTAAAGCTTTCAGATAACAGGTGAGAATTTGTATGAAGAGATTTTCAAGTATATAGGAATAAAATAAAATATCCAGTATAGGTCTCCAAACATCAAAACAGATCTTTGAACTCCCACAGAGAAAAAAAATATGTTTCGCAGCAGCCAAAAAATATCACAATAACAAAAAGTGTATCGAAATGTACATTGCACACAACTGTATTGCTATCCACTTCACCTCAGGACTTACTTACACAAGTGTAAGCACATTTCAAGTTCGTTCTATGTATGGTCCAAGTTTCATTGAAGTCTGTTACTTGACATGGACACATTATCGGAAAATTACTTTCGTCCTTACGTTTTGCACACCATTGTATAATACTACAATGTAATGGAGCACGTTAAAAAAAAATAAAGTAAAAACTGTCCACTCAAGTCTTGATCAGATTTCATGGTGGTGCAAAGGTTGAAAACTTGCACATTTTTACATTTCTGAACATTAAAAGCATCTCACAACACACAGTGAAGTGGAATCCTATACCTAAACATCTGTGACTCGCAATCGGAATCAGTCACCTCGTACAGGTAGTTAGATGTAGCAATTAGTGGGGATATGAAATGGAATGAACTCATAGCCTCAGTCGTAGGTAAGGCGCGTGGCAGACTTCGGTTCATTAGAATACATTGTAAAATGCAGTCTACAAAACAACAAATCACTTTTGCATCCAGTCTTAAGATGTTGCTCAAATATGTGGCACCCACAGAAATTAATGCTAACAGGGAATATTGAACGTATACCGAGAAGGGTGGCACGAATGGTTATGGGATTGTTAAACTCATATGACAGCGCCGTGGAAATGCTGATATACCTGAATTTGCAGACACGTAAACATAACACCGCCGCTAAAGCCAAGCTACAAAGTTTCAAGAACTGGAATTAAATGAAGATCCTAGGGGTATTCTGCAACGGCCTGCGCATCGCTCCTGTAGGGACTGCCGCACAATCCGCCCAGTATCACAAGCATCCAAGTTGATGACAAGAATTAGATACAGTAAAATGGAATAGAAAATTAAGGATCTGTTAGATGTTTGCTTTAGGGAAGTTGAAGATTACAGGGAGTCTCTACTGTTAATGGTAACAAGACTTAAAAAAAGAGGAAATGTTCATGGTATTTCACAATGTAGAATAAGCGTTCGGCAATATATAATGGTGCAAGGAAATCTGTTGTAACCTGTAGGTAAAGTCGGCTAATACGCAATATCTACAAGTAACAACAGGGAAAATTAAGAATGGAAGACGAAGTACAAAGGTCTCGGATTAGAAAGCACATAAGAGAGAGAGAGATACAGCCTTTCCCCACTACTTTTAGGTCTATACACTGAAGAAAAGTAAGGACGGAAGTACAAGAACGGTTCAGCAGTGGAATTAAAGTTCAGGGTGAAAGGGTATCAAGGATAAGATACGCTGATGACATTGCTATCCTCAATGAAAATTAAGACAAATTACAGGATCTATGAAATGGAATGAACAGTCTACTATTGAATATGGATTAAGAGTAAACCGAATAAAGTAAAAAAAAATGAGAAGTAGCAGAAATGAAACTACCGACAAATTTAACGAAGTCAAGGAAATCTGCTACCTTCGAAGCAAAATAACTGGAAGCAGGAAGTAGTTTAAAAGCTGATTAGCACAGTCGAAGAAGATATTCCTGGTCAAAAGGAGTCTACTAGTATTAATCATCGGCATCAACTTGGGGAAAAAATTTCTTGCAATGTACGATTGGTGCATAGCACTGTTGGAAACCCCGAAAAGAAGAGAATCCAAGTGTTTGAGACGTGGTGTAGAAAGATGCGGAGAAGTAGGTGAGCTGATAAGAAATTAGGAGGGTTTCCACAGAACCGTAGAGGAGATGAACACGTGGAAAACATTGACAAGAAGCTGGGACAGGATAATCGGATCTGTATCAAGACATCAAAGATTAACTTTCATGTTACTTAGAGGCGCTGTAGGGAGCAAAAACAGTAGGGAAGGTAGAGATTAGATTTTTGGTCATATGGGTGTCGCGGCTTTGTAAGCTCAACGAATACAGTGAACAGTGTACGTCTAGCGATTCACTTGAGGACTAACACATTTCGACGGGTGCAGTTTTGGCATACGAAACACTGTCTCTTTCAGCACACCGGATTACAATGTCTCTACTCCAGTTTGGAAACCTTGATTAGACCAGGCATCAAACAACACACTTACGAGCCTTTATTTCATCATTTCTGGACTAAAACTGTTTCCATGTGCATCGGTAATTTGCTAGTAGACCCAGTTCGGTGTAGTCATCATATTTGTGATCATCTAAATTGAAGAGACCCGTAGTAAAACTATAGCTCCGGCACCTCAGCATACTGGTAGTATCACGCAGTACGAATTAATGTCATTAAGAAATATACACTCCTGGAAATGGAAGAAAGAACACATTGACACCGGTGTGTCAGACCCACCATACTTGCTCCGGACACTGCGAGAGGGCTGTACAAGCAATGATCACACGCTCGGCACAGCGGACACACCAGGAACCGCGGTGTTGGCCGTCGAATGGCGCTAGCTGCGCAGCATTTGTGCACCGCCGTCGTCAGTGTCAGCCAGTTTGCCGTGGCATACGGAGCTCCATCGCAGTCTTTAACACTGGTAGCATGCCGCGACAGCGTGGACGTGAACCGTATGTGCAGTTGACGGACTTTGAGCGAGGGCGTATAGTGGGCATGCGGGAGGCCGGGTGGACGTACCGCCGAATTGCTCAACACGTGGGGCGTGAGGTCTCCACAGTACATCGATGTTGTCGCCAGTGGTCGGCGGAAGGTGCACGTGCCCGTCGACCTGGGACCGGACCGCAGCGACGCACGGATGCACGCCAAGAGCGTAGGATCCTACGCAGTGCCGTAGGGGACCGCACCGCCACTTCCCAGCAAATTAGGGACACTGTTGCTCCTGGGGTATCGGCGAGGACCATTCGCAACCGTCTCCATGAAGCTGGGCTACGGTCCCGCACACCGTTAGGCCGTCTTCCGCTCACGCCCCAACATCGTGCAGCCCGCCTCCAGTGGTGTCGCGACAGGCGTGAATGGAGGGACGAATGGAGACGTGTCGTCTTCAGCGATGAGAGTCGCTTCTGCCTTGGTGCCAATGATGGTCGTATGCGTGTTTGGCGCCGTGCAGGTGAGCGCCACAATCAGGACTGCATACGACCGAGGCACACAGGGCCAACACCCGGCATCATGGTGTGGGGAGCGATCCCCTACACTGGCCGTACACCACTGGTGATCGTCGAGGGGACACTGAATAGTGCACGGTACATCCAAACCGTCATCGAACCCATCGTTCTACCATTCCTAGACCGGCAAGGGAACTTGCTGTTCCAACAGGACAATGCACGTCCGCATGTATCCCGTGCCACCCAACGTGCTCTAGAAGGTGTAAGTCAACTACCCTGGCCAGCAAGATCTCCGGATCTGTCCCCCATTGAGCATGTTTGGGACTGGATGAAGCGTCGTCTCACGCGGTCTGCACGTCCAGCACGAACGCTGGTCCAACTGAGGCGCCAGGTGGAAATGGCATGGCAAGCCGTTCCACAGGACTACATCCAGCATCTCTACGATCGTCTCCATGGAAGAATAGCAGCCTGCATTGCTGCGAAAGGTGGATATACACTGTACTAGTGCCGACATTGTGCACGCTCTGTTGCCTGTGTCTATGTGCCTGTGGTTCTGTCAGTGTGATCATGTGATGTATCTGACCCCAGGAATGTGTCAATAAAGTTTCCCCTTCCTGGGACAATGAATTCACGGTGTTCTTATTTCAATTTCCAGGAGTGTATTTGTTTGGAGTGCACAAGCTATGCAGCCCGCACGCTCTCCTGTCTGGATGGTTGCCAACTGCGCAGGAGTTCACTGGCAAGAGAAACACCAACTGCAGAATTCACATTGCGTTCCAAAAAGCGCTATTTTTCATACCTTATAGTGTCTTGCCTACAGCAGGGGAACGAAAACTAATCATCCGTCTACACTAAACCAATATTAAATTATATTTGAAAGACTGAGAACACGTACAGCATTTTACGGCTTACTGAAAACTTTCGAAGTTGAAATTTTAATAATTAATATTTTTACAGATATCATTAGCAAGACCTCGAGCGTGGAACTGTAACCAAAAATTGAGTTTACATTAAATCTTAAATTTTATCGGTGGACCAAAGCTCTGAATGAGAATCAAAGAAATAATCCGAAATTGAAAATTTTCAGAATGTAAGGTCCTTCATTCAGTTTTTCTTCCACTGTTTCCCCAAAACTCATTTAACTCTAGAAATATCGGAAAATAGTTTTCGAGTAAAAAGGCTCGTAGTAGAGATCAAAAGCATCCAGTGCAGCTAGTATAGTTCCTTCATTATAATTACACTGTCGAACATCCGAGGGGTTTTACAGTGCTTATACAGTCCGGATGTTCGTCAAAACTTCCGTATGGCATATACTGTATTAGCACCATTAGTACATTGCATTACACTGATGCATAAGCGAGGGACTTCTGTTCTGTAGAACGTCGTAGTGGTTGAAAGTGACACTGCAAATGCGAAAATGAATAATAAGGATTTAAGAAAGGAGGCTAAGATTTTACAGACGACGCTGATGTGGTCATTACATTCCGGTCATCCCGAATGTGCGCAAAGTACGTTAAAAACAGAGCGTTCTCTCTCTCTCTGTCTGTGAGTGTTTGTAGGCTGGGGTGATGGGTCAATTAGCATATTTATAGACTGTGTATAAAAGCAAATTTGTGATTTACGAGTATGATATGACGTCCTTCCCAATAAGATTTACTGACTGCCTCGTGCCGACAAAGAATACAGAGACCGCACTGGGAGAAAAACTTCACAGTGAGAAAAAATCCAAAGCTTTCCTCCTAACAAATGTGTCCAGCACACTCTAAATAAAACTAACCACGAAATGGTGGTAAAAACGAATCGGTATCATCTAGCGAAATGCGACAGTAATATCACAACACTCAAGTATACCGAGTGTCTCTCCAATGGGTCGTCAGGCGCATCTTATCTGGTGTTTCAGTAGATATTGGCAATTAGTTTTCGCAATGTGTAGCCGGAGTCAGCCCAAACAAACTGCTCACGAGGTCATTCATACGACAGCCAGTATCGAAGGAATGCGTCGGTTAATTTCCTGTTCGTTTGATCTACCTACAATTAGTCTAGTACGATATTTCAGGACTGTAAAACACGAAGTATACCCTAGTACTCCAACTGCGACTGAATAGCGCTTCTGTATGGCGGTACCAGACAGCGTGGACGAGAGCGGTGCTGGAGCACTGGCTGTTCTCCCTGCTTTATCGTCCCTGTTATTACCCGTCGATAAGATGAATATCGCAATAGATCAATTTGGGATCGCTCTGTTGAATGGGCACGTAAATGCCCACTTTAAATATCAGTTTGCTTGTAACAGGAAACAAATCGACGTTTTCCATCGACGTAGTAAGGAGTATTTGTTTGAGCTGACACTAGCTGCAGGTAGCAAAAAAGAAATTCCAAATATCTCTCCAAACTCCAGAGGCAATGCGCCTGACGGCTCTTAGGAGTATATAGTGAATATATAGTGAAGCGCTCAGAAAAGGAGTAGTAAACGATATGAAATTTTGTGGTTTTGAGAGTACGTTATGTTACGTCAGTGAGTATAAAATCGAGTCAAATTTGTGAATAAATTGGCAGGATGAACCCATTTACCAGTATGCCGTTATATTTAATCTGGTCTGGATGCTGGCACTGATTCAAATAAGTGTGTCACAAAACTCTTGCATCCTCTCCCGAGGTCTTACCATCCAACAGCTGTTGCAACTGGTCCTTCATATCCGGGATACTGATACTGGGACTGAGTTGATGCCCGTGCTGGTTCCACATGTTCTATCGACGACTGATCTGGAAATCGTTCTGACGGTGAGAATGCCTCAGCGTTATGATTAAAATTCGTAGAGACGTGTGACATGTGTAGACGATCCTGTAGAAACATGGCACCATGATATTATCGCATCAGAATTAGCACATGAGGGTGAAGGATGACGGTGTTGTATCGTTTGTTGTACGTCAGTTTCCCTCAGTCAGTACCAGCTGTGACCTGAAGTCATACCCAATGGCTACCCAAACCTTTAGGATAGATGCAACACCGCTGCGACTCTCCAGAACTTTGAAAGAATGGGACCTCTCTTCAGATCATCGCCATACTCGCTGACAATGGTCATCCGGGGTCGTTGTTGAGCATAATGCGACATCACTCACCATCAGTCCATGCTTTCCAGAAGAATATTTTTAAAAATATCGAGAGTTTGCTATATCGATATTTAAAAACTATTCATTATCGGATCTAGATATGTCAAAAACAGTATCGACGTATAGACTGAAAAATTATCGACGTACTTCTGCGTAAAAATGTCGGCTGCACATTGTAAATATACTGCCGGTTTTAGAGCTGTATATTTAAGTAATGATTTATTATTATATTTTTTTCTGTGCATCAAAAAGCTAGCAGCCTGCCTATCCCCCTTAGAGAAAGAATTGAAAGGAAAACTATGCATTTTCACGTTTGGAGATAACCACTTTGCTAACAATGGTAACTGCACGAAAGTGGCTCAATATAAAAGGCGTCCGATGGGTCCGTCGCTAAGTGTCGTTACATATAGGATTCGTCCGGCATACTTCATGTCAACTTTCCTGTTTTTCGTTTCTGAGAACGCCAGTGACCTAGCCGCTGTAGTGTCAAAATTGCTTGGTGAAGGTAAAGGCTGCAATTTCAATTAGATTTTTGTTCATCATTTTGCAGCTGTTCTCCAAGAATGCCGATGTGAATGAATAGCACACCAGTTGCCTTTAAATATTGTTTTTTAACGGAGCTGATATGTTATTTCTTCACATCGAAAATCTTGTTATCCCATTCACACCGCCACCCCCTCCACCCCCTCCCCAACGCAGTCTGACTACTTCTTTTGTCCCACATGTACCTGCTTCACACAGTCAAAGACGAAGCTTGAACGTCATGAAAGCTCACGGACTAGTAACTCTCCTTCAAACAGTGAAAGTAAAATTATATTCTACTACAGTTTCAAAAGAAGAACTTCAAGTATTTACATAAAATTGTGAAAAAATATAATATAAAGTAAAAACATCGGCGCTGGATATTGCCGGTTTGTTATCGATATATCCATACATTACTCGAGAATATATCGTTGGTATGTATCGAACGCTATCTTGAAAAATATATCGTTATGAAGAAATATCGATATTTTATTGGGGGACCTACTTTCCAGTCACAGCACCACTCCAAACACAGCCGTTTGTGGTGTGGCATTGAAGGCATGGGACAGTATTTCTGTAGTATGGGTGCTGCTAGTCTGGTGTCGGGTGAGGAAGAATTTGCAGACTCCATTACCTGTCCTCGTATGGCAGGTGCAGATGCGAAGCGGCTACTATGTGCTCGGTGCACAATACAGTCATCCTTCCTTATGGTGGTCAAACATGGTTGAAAGGAACCTTCCCTTCACGTTCCCATGAAGTCCAACGCCGGCTGTCACATCCGATTACCCTACAAATCGGGATACTGTACGGCTCAATCATCCAGCCATATTTAGACCCACTTTGAGCCCTCTCAAACTTATTCATGTGTAGGTAGCTCTGTCTCATACGAGAACGCACGCGCCTTCCCCGTAACCTCCGCAGTTCGCAGTGATTACGCAACATCTGACGCTGCGCACCCCTCCCCCCCCCCCCTTACATACCTTACAACAGCTAGTAGGAATACTAATCACGAATAATACTAAAGATGTATGAATAATAACGGCTTCTGTAACAGTTTTCTGTGTGTTTTTGAACCACACGATGCAATTCGACATTGTGAATCCATCGACAGTTGCAAATTGTCTCAATAAAAAGACTTTTGTACCAGACTATGGATCAACAATATCGAAATGCGTCAATAAGACACGAAAAATTGTGACTGAAGGCGTTATTATTCTTACTTCCTGTGTATTAAATACAGTCATGTTCACAACTGCAAAATATGGAAGAAGTGAAAATGAAAAATAATAATGCACGCAATGGGTCTTCTACTTGGCACAGAGAATTGCAACTCTAGTCATTTACATACACCCCAATGGTGCATACATGTCCCTAGTTACTGTGACACCCTATCATGTCTTCTGGGGGCTTGACTTTTTCGTCAGGTAGTGTATATACAGCGTATCTCAAAACCACGACTAATCTCACAGATCATTTGACCGTTACTTTCTTTCGATCTTTTAATTTTCAAGTTTTGTTCAGAAGGCATGATTTTAATGACACCTCATGTGCTTTCCTAGCATCTTCTGTCATCGAAACCTTCTGAATTTAGTACTTGATTCGAAAAAAATCTATTTTGACAGTGAAAAACCACAGCAATGCAAAACGTAATGCACAAAACGTCTCGGCCATGAAAAAATTAACTTTTTGATGCGTCGGTTGTGCACCTAGCGGAAGCTGCTTCTGAAATATTACAATTCCGCCTCAGATCATTGATTACGTTTTTCTTAATTACCCTGATTACTTTCAAGCAATTAAATATTTCGTTTTACAAAACTAGACAACACACTGGTCAACTAGATATCCCATTTCTGAATTTTCCACTCTTCGTTTGGCTATGAAAATAGGACGTGCTTTCACTTCACTGAGATAAAGAAAGTCATGGGATATCGATATGCATACGTACAAGTGGCGATAGTATCGCTTACGCAAGGTATAACAGCGCAGTACATTGGCGGATCTGTTGTTTGTACTCAGGTAATTCACGTGAAAAGGTGTCCGACGTAGTTATGGCCACACAGCGGGAATCGGCAGACTTTGAACGCGGAATGGTAGCTGGAGCTAGACGCAAGGGACATTCCATTTCTCAAATCAATAGGGACTTCAATATTGCGAGATCCAGTGTCAAGAGTGTCTCGAGAATGCCATATAAATGAGTTACCTCTCAGCACCGACAACGCAGTGGCCGACGGCCTACACTTAACGACCGAGAGCAGCGGCGTTTACGTAGAGTTGTCAGTGCTAACAGACAAGCAATGCGTGTAATAACCGTAGAAATCTATGTGGAACGTACGACGAACGTATCCGTTAGGACAGTGCGTCGAAATTTGGCGTTAATGGCTTATGACAGCAGACGACCAATGCGAGTGCCTTTAATAACAGCACGAAATCGACAGCAGTGCTTCTCCTGGGCTCATCATCATATCAGTTGGACTCTAGACGGCTGGAAAACCATGGCCTAGTCAGATAAGTCCCGGCTTCAGTTGTTCAGAGCTGAGGTTGGGGTTCGACTGTGGGTCAGACCCCACGAAGCCTTGGACCCAAGTTGTCAACAAGGTACTGTGAAAGCTGGTGGTGGCTTTATAATGGTGTGAAATGTGTTTACAAGAATTGGTCCTCGGGTCCAACTGAGACCGTTCGCAGCCATTCATGAACTTCATGTTCCCAAACAATGATGGAATTTTTATGGATGACAATGCGCCGTTTCACTGGACAACAATTGTTCGCAATTGATTTGAACAACATTCTGAGCAATTAGAGTGAATAATTTGGCCAGTCAGATAGCCCAACATGAGTCCCATCGACATTTTATGGTATATAATCGAGAGGTCAGTTGGTGCACAAAATCCAGCACCGACAGAACTTTTGCAACTACGGATAGCTATAGAGGCTGCATGACTCAATATTCCTGCAGAGGACTACCAACGACAGGTTGAGTCCATGTGACGTAGAGCTGCTGCACTACGCCTGACAAAAGGAGATTCAAATGGCTCTGAGCACTATGGGACTTAACATCTGAGGTCATCGGTCCCATAGACTTAGAACTACTTAAACCTAACTAACCTAAGGACATCACACACATCCATGCCCGAGGCAGGATTCGAAACTGCGACCGCAGCAGCAGCGCGGTTCAGTACTGAAGCGCCTAGAACCGCTCGGCCACAGTGGCCTGCCAAAAGGAGGTCCGACACGATGTTAGGAGGTATCCCATGACTTTTGTCGTCCCATCGTATACGGAACCAGACAAAAGACGGAACTCTATCGACGTCTAGAGAGCATTAAAACAGCAGCGAGAGAGAGGAAGCTCGTTTTCTTTGGTCATATAGACTGGATGGTTAATTGGAGTCTCTTATACGAGGGTCGTCCACAAAGTAAGTTCCGTTCCTATTTCTATCCGCGGCAGCACTACGATCGCAGTTCCGAGCATGCGCGGCAGTTACTCTGACTCAAGCAGAAGACATGTACGCCATTTTCACATCGCTGCTGCCGACATGTGCTTTGTAGTGCTTCTTTATAATGTCAGCCATAATTGAAAATGACGCCGCGTGTGAAATCAGATCTGTGATGCGTTTTCTAAATGCAAACAAAGTTAAATCAAAGGAAATTTATCGGCAAATCTGCGAGGTTCACGGACAAAATGCTATGAGTGATTCAATGGTTAGAGGATGAGTCTGTTCAGTGAAGGACGTGATCTAGTGCTCGGTGAAGAACGAAGTGGACGCCCGTCTGTGGTTACTTATGAACTTGTTCACACAACTGGAGAGAAGATTAAGCACAGCCGTAAGTTTACACTTAGTGCCCTTGCTATGGAAGTTTCGCAAATCACACGATCACTAATTCATGAGATTGTTACTGAAATACTGAAATTTCGATAACTTTACTCACGTTGGGTACCCAAAATTCCCACTGACCAACACAAAAAACAACGGATGGGCAGTGCACTTCAGTTTTTGACACGCTGAAATGAAGAAGGCGATGGTTTTCTTTCTCGGATAGTCACGGGGGATGAAACGTGGGTATCGAACGACACCCTTGACACAAAACGGCAATCAGTGGAATGGAGGCACACTTCATCCCCAACGAAGGTTAAGCCTTGAAACCTCTAAAAGTCATGTGCAGCGTTTTTTGGGACGGAAAAGGCATTATGCTGATCGATTTCATACCACGAGGCCAAACAATCAATGCACATGGTTACTGCGAGACCATTAAGAAATTGCGCAGCGCAATACAGAACAAGCGCCGAGGATTACTGTTACTGGGAAGCGCTTGATCATCCTCCGTACAGCCCGGACCTCGTTCCTAGCGAGTTTCATCCCTTCTTACACCTAAACTGTCAAAAGGTACTGTTTTTTTTTTTTCCACGACAATTCCCGACCTCACACGGCGAATGTGACCAAACGCGGCGGCATTTTCAATTACGGCTGATTTTATAAAGAGGCACTACAAAGCACACGTCGGCAGCAGCGATCTGAAAATGACGTACATGTCTTCTCCTTGAGTCAAAGTAACTGCTGCGGATGCTCGGAACTGCGATCGTAGCGCTGCCGCGGATAGAAGTAGAAACGGAGCTTACTTTTTTAGACGACCCTCGTATATGCTCTTCAGCACTTGCTGTACAGAGAAAGCGACTTATATCAAATGAGCAAGACTAGTTAAGAAAGACCTTGAAGGACTAGTAATTGGCCACAGACGGACATCAGTACAGACTTATTCCAGTTACTGAACAGATGTAAAAGTGCATCCAGCAACTAAGGTGAAATGGTCGCGGCAATAGAAAAATATCCATAGGGCTAGGATGAAAGAGTACTGGAGTAAAAACAAAGCTTGATGGGATGAAAGAGTACTGGAGTAGGAGGTAAGCTCAACAGGATGAAAGAGTATCAAAGTAAGAGAGAAGCTCGCCAGGATGAAAGGGTATCAGAGTAAGAGAGTAGCTCGCCAGGATGAAATACTAGAGTAAAAGAGAAGCTCGCCAGGATGAAAGAGTACTAGAGTAAGAGAGAAGCTCGCCAGGATGAAAGAGTACTAGAGTAAAAGGAAAGCCCGACAGGACTAAACAGTACTGCAGCAAGAGAGAACCTGAACAGAACTAAGAACATGTGGTGTATTGTCACCCTAAACGAAATTTAATACACTACTGGCCATTAAAATTGCTATACCAAGAAGAAATGCAGATGATAAACGGGTATTCATTGGACAAATATACTAGAACAGACATGTGATTACATTTTCATGCAATTTGGGTGGATAGATCCTGAGAAATCAATACCCAGAGCAACCACCTCTGGCCGTAATAACGGCCTTGATACGCCTGGGCATTGAATCAAACAGAGCTTGGATGGCGTGTACAGGTACAGCTGCCCATTCAACTTTAACACGATACCACAGTTCATCAAGAGTAGTGACTGGCGTATTGTGACGAGCCAGTTGCTCGGTCACCATTGACCAGACGTTTTCAATCGGTGAGCGATCTGGAGAATGAGCTGGCCAGGGTAGCAGTCTAACATTTTCTGTATCCAGTAAGTCCCGTACAGGACCTGCAACATGCGGTCGTGCATTATCCTGCTGAAATTTAGGGTTTCGCAGGGATCGAATGAAGGGTAGAACCACGGGTCGTAACGCATCTGAAATCTAACGTCCACTGTTCAAAGTGCCGTCAATGCGAACAAGAGGTACCGAGACGTGTAACCAATGGCACCTCATACCATCACTCCGGGTGATACGCCAGTATGGCGATGAGGAAGATACGGCTTCCAATGTGCGTTCACCGCGATGTCGCCAAACACAGGTGCGACCATCATGATGCTGTAAACAGAACCTGGATTCATCCGAAAAAGTGACGTTTTTCCATTCGTGCACCCAGGTTAGTCGTTGAATACACCATCGCAGGCGCTCCTATCTGTGATGCAGCGTCAATGGTAACCACAACCATGGTCTCCGAGCTGATAGTCCATGCTGCTGCAAAAGTCGTCGAACTGTTCGTGCAGATGGTTGTTGTCTTGCAAACGTCCCCATCTGTTGACTCAGGGATCTAGACGTGGCTGCACGATACGTTACAGCCATGCGGATAAGATGCCTGTCATCTCGACTGTTAGTGATACGAGGCCATTGGGATCCAGCACGGAGTTGCGTATTACCCTCCTGAACCCACCGATTCCATATTCTGCTAACAGTCATTGGATCTCGACCAACGCGAGCAGCAATGTCGCGACACGATAAACCGCAATCGCGATAGGCTACAATCCGACCTTTATCAAAGTCGGAAACGTGATGGTACGCATTTCTCCTCCTTACACGAGGCATCACAACAACGTTTCACCAGGCAACGCCGGTCAACTGCTGTTTGTGTATGAGAAATCGGTTGGAAACTTTCCTCATGTCAGCACGTTGTAGGTGTCGCCACCGGCGCCAACCTTGTGTGAATACTCTGAAATGATAATCATTTGCATATCACAGCATCTTCTTCCTGTCGGTTAAATTTCGCGTCTGTAGCACGTCATCTTCGTGGTGTAGCAATTTTAATGGCCAGTAGTGTAATAAAGAAATTCATAGCTACAAAACGTTTTGTGTCCAACGAAGAGATTACGGTAACCATTTATGGATATTTAGAGGCTTCCCGAATATTTGTGTTAAAGAGACTGAACCTGCTAGTTGGAACAAAGTTGGACGAAGTGTATTGACGTAACCAGACGGATTACGTTGGGAATAAAGTTAATTTACCAGCTAAAACTACGCAGTCTATAACTACTAAGCCGAAGGATTTTCGCCTTGTATTCGTACGAAGGTTCGTGATCTAGGAAACGTTGTTGCTCCAAGCCGGTAGCCGTTTTCTATTTACGTAGTCGGGCCGCTGTAGGCAGACGGAGTAGGCTACGAATTATTCACCCGAACTCAAGAGCCAGGGGCTTTGCTTTCTGTAATTAACGTCGCCTCCCGAGGCGAGGGCCGCGGACACGCAAATCAGTTGTTGGCGGGTGCGTGACGCATCAGCAGCGGCGACCCTGGCTGCGCCTCAAGGGCGTCGCCGTGGCCGCGGCGGCGGGCGATCGACCGGCCGCAGTCTGCGCAGTGCCGGCGCGCTACACAGGAGCGTATCTGCACGTCTTGCCAGGCACGCCACCGCTCCTTATTATACACGACCCATGCCAAGGGTATCGCGCCACTCAGACCGCCTAACTGTAAGCTCGCCTGCGACTTGACGAACACTAAGCCGCAAAAGCGAGAGGAAGTCCTATAAAACTACACTATACAACGGCATGTGCTGGAAATCATACACTGGTAAATAAATGTCGTGTGACTAGGGCCTCCCGTCGGGTAGACCGTTCGCCGGGTGCAAGTCTTTCGATTTGACGCCCCTTCGGCGACTTGTATGTCGATGGGAATGAACTGATGATGATTAGGACAACACAACATCCAGTCCCTGAGCGGAGAAAATCACCGACACAGCCAGGAATCGAACCCGAGCCATTAGGATTATTCCGTCGCGCTGACCACTCATCTACCGGGGCGGACATGATGCATTGGAGTCCAAAATTACACTACTGGCCATTGAAATTGCTACACCACGAAGATGACGTGCTACAGAAGCGAAATTTAACCGACAGATAGAAGATGCTGTGATAAGCAAATGGTAGGTTTTCAGAGCATTTACACAAGGTTGGCGCCGGTGGCGACACCTACAACGTGCTGACATGAGGAAAGTTTCCAACCGATTTATCATACACAAACAGCAGTTGACCGGCATTGCCTGGTGAAACGTTGTTGTGATGCCTCGTGTAAGGAGGAGAAATGCGTACCATCACGTTTCCGACTTTGATAAAGGTCGGATTGTAGCCTATCGCGATTGCGGTTTATCGTATCGCGACATTGCTGCTCGCGTTGATCGAGATCCAATGACTGTTAGCAGAATATGGAATCGGTGGGTTCAGGAGGGTAATACGGAACGCCGTGCTGGATCCCAATGGCCTCGTATCACTAGCAGTCGAGATGAAAGGCATCTTATCCGCATGGTTGTAACGGATCGTGCAGCCACGTCTCAATCCCTGAGTTAACAGATGGGGACGTTTGCAAGACAACAACTATCTGCACGAACAGTTAGACGACGTTTGCAGCAGCATGGACTAGCAGCTCGAAGACCATGACTGCAGTTACCCTTGACGCTGCATCACAGATAGGAGCGCCTGCGATGGTGTACTCAACGACGAACCTGGGTGCACGAATGGCAAAACGTCATTTTTTCAGATGAACCCAGGTTCTGTTTACAGCATCATAATAGTCGCATCCGTGTTTGGCGACATCGCAGTGAACGCACATTGGAAACGTGTATTCGTCATCGCCATACTGGCGTATCACCCAGCGTGATGGTATCGGGTGCCATTGGTTATACGTCTCGGTCACCTCTTGTTCGCATTCACGGCACTTTGAACAGTGGACGTTACATTTCAGATGTGTTACGACCCGTGGCTCAACCTTCATTCGATCCCCGCGAAACCCTACATTTCAGCAGGATAATGCACGACCGCATTTTGCAGGTCATGTACGGGCCTTTCTGGATACAGAAAGTGTTCGACTGCTGCCCTGGCCATCAATTCTCCAGATCTCTCACCAACTGAAAATGTCTGGTCAAAGGTGGCCGAGCAACTGGCTCGTCACAATACGCCAGTCACTACTCTTGATGTACTGTGGTATCGTGTTGTAGCTGCATGGGCAGCTGTACCTGTACACGCCATCCAAGCTCTGTTTGACTCAATGCCCAGTCGTATCGAGGCCGTTATTACGGCCAGAGGTGGTTGTTCTGGGTACTGTCTTCTCAGGATCTATGCACCCAAATTGCGTGAAAATGTTATCACATAGTTCTAGTATAATATATTTGTCCAATGAATACCCGTTTATCATCTGCATCTCTTCTTGGTGTAGCAATTTTAATGGCCAGTAGTGTAAAACAACTAACTGCTATTTCCCCGTCCTGTGTCTCATTCACGATGTAATGATAGAAACTGTCAACAGATGTTATTACGATCGTGTTCTGCACGGAAGATGGCATTCCGACCAACGGACAACCACGCCAGCTATGATGTTAGGGCACCTATGAACCGAAGTACTGTTTCCAGGGAAGTCCCACATACACAATCGCCGTGTACACAGTCACAGACGGTGCAGTATGACCTACTGACTCTGCTGTGGTGGGCCATAGGAAAAATGGAAGCAGGAGAGCCGCAGACTGATGTGGCCCGATGTCTTAATGTAAATCGTACTGTTGTATCTCGGATGAGGCGACAGTTTATAGAGACCGAAATGGCCATTATTGCTGGAGACCTGAGCTGTGTTTACCTCTGGCGTGTCTTCACAGAAGGAAACGTCTAGAGTGGAGCCGCCAACATGCCACCTGGACGGTCGAACTGTGAGACAATGTTCTTTACACAATTGAGTCCCGATTTGGTCTGGAGAGTTACTCTCGACGGATTCGCATCTGTAGGGTACGTGGAACTCGATTTCGGGACCCAAACATTGTGGAAAGAGACCGATATTGAGGAGGAGCCCTAATGGAGTGGGCAAGGATTGTAGTGACCACTCGAACATCTTTTCATGAAATTGTACGGGTGACTCAGCAAGATTTAACCACTGTCAGGTACCGTGAGGAGATCTTGGGATCTCATGCGCGGTTGTTGCGAGGTGCTGAGGGCCCACACTTCGTACTGATGGACGAGAATGCTCGACCTCATAGAGCACGGGTGGTTGAGTGGTTGATCGTCTTTTTTTTTATCCTGCTGGCTCTCCCGATTTGAGTCCCATAGAACAAGTCTGGGATTCAATAGAGACAGGTTTCATCACGTCAGCATCCACTTACCACTCTCTCCAAGAGTTTTGAGCAGCTCTGCAGGAAGAACGGGCGTCATTGCCTGAACATGAGATTGGTATCATTCACAGCATGTCCCGTCGTTGTCGGGCCTGTATTGGAGCCCGCCGGCCGAAGTGGCCGTGCGGTTAAAGGCGCTGCAGTCTGCAACCGCAAGACCGCTACGGTCGCAGGTTCGAATCCTGCCTCGGGCATGGATGTTTGTGATGTCCTTAGGTTAGTTAGGTTTAACTAGTTCTAAGTTCTAGGGGACTAATGACCTCAGCAGTTGAGTCCCATAGTGCTCAGAGCCATTTGTATTGGAGCCAGAGGTGGTCACACCCCATAACGAGCACATTAAACAGTTGTCAGAATGTGTTTGCAAATCCGTTAAGTTTGGAAAACACGAGGAACATTTTTATCTACCGTTACACATATTGCAGTTGATTATGTTCTCTATTCTTTACATTGTTTCTGCTTTACAAACACCTGTACATACTATTTTGTGTGAAAATAAAAGCTAACTTTCAAAATTTCTCTTATTTGCTTTAATTTGGACAACAGCGTATTTTCATCTGCAGAAGCGACGCATCACTAATTAGTAACTCAAAATAACCAGCCACTTTGCAGAACACCTCTGTACTAAAAGTGTTGGCCGGCGTCTAGACAACAAAATCCGCGCATCACATGTATCATTTTCAGCTAAAACAGAGCTCAGACCCCAATTCCTTTGCAGCTGCTTTCTTCACAGAATATAAACTGCATTTCATCAGCAGCAGCTTCAGGGCTTAGCTTCCGTTCCGGATTGGTCCTGCCCTCTTTTCCAGTGGTGCCCCTATCTTCATCTGGCTACATCTTTCTTCTGCTCAGTACTGAGCAAGCCACCTTATGGTGTGTGGCGGAGTGTAATTTCTGTTCCACTGTCACTCCTTGCCTTCCTGCTAGAGACGCAACGGCGCGAGAGAAGAACAATTGTTGGTGTGCATCTATGTAAGTTGGAATCTCTCTGTTTTACTTTCATGGTCATTCGCGAGACACACGTAGGAAGACGCAGTATACTGAATGTTACTTTTGGTAAAGTACACTCATGGAATGTTAAGATCAAAAGCACACCGTGTCGCACAATGCATCTTTTGTACCGTCTGTCGCTGGAATTGGCTGAACACCTCAGTGACGTTTCCGTGCGTACTAACCGAACCTGTAAAGAAACGAGATGCACTGCTCTGGATAGTAATGGTCCTCTAACATTCCCTTTGAGTATGCCTGAAGTCATTTTTATGTCTGTACACTTATCTCCGTTACGAAAGTCGAGCTCTTTCCTAATTGCTAGGAACGCAATCCAACCACAAAGGTGGCCTGATATGCCGTACTATCTTACCTTGTTCATCAGGTGACACTGCGGAACTGTACTGAGTCTACTAATTTGTACGAGGGCACGCCAAAAAGCAATGCCTTCGAATTTTGTATATAAAAACTCTTAAGGCTTCTCAAATAGAATAAAGTTTATTAACATTCTACATATTCGTTCTTCATGTCTACATATGTTTCCCAATGCAATCACTCTGGCAGTGAAAACATTTCTTCCAACGCGGGACTAGTTTGTTCATGGCGTCGCTATAGAACATTTGAATCTATTGACTAAGTCACGACCTTACCTCTGCTTTCTCAGCTTCATCACTATCAAAGAGAAGCGCTCGAATGAGCTCTTTAAGTTTGGGAAACGCATGAAAATCGGAAGGGGCCAAGTCGAGACTGTATTGAGTATGATCGATGACGGTGAACCGAATGCATCGGATTGTTGCCGATGGCGTAGTGCTCGTGTGTGGTCTGGCGTTGTCACTCTGAAGGACAACTCTTCGAATCTCACTTTGAGTTCTTTTTTTCTGAGCTGTTTCTCACGCACCGACATAGTTACGTTACACACCGCTATGATACGCTCTACAATTCGGAGCCCTTTAGCGGCAGAGGGTTGCAACTTACGTCAGCGAAGTGGAAAAGTCGACCGAGTTATATGCTTGAAGTGTAATACCTCAATACATACTGAGAACAGAATTTAAAATTTGTAGGCATTACTTTTCAGCGCACCCTTGTATTGACAAGCTGTTTCGGGAACATAGATTCGTGGATGAGCTGTAACTGCTGTAACCAGTTATTTCAGTATTTCGTTAAACTGCATCATCTATAATTCTTTATTTAAACTTGTACCCCTTTTCGCATATCTTCTTTTCTGATCAAGCAGTGAACAAACTCCTATGTTTCGCAGGAATTTCGTTTCGGTCGCTTGTACTCGTTTCGTTTCAGCCAGTATTAGAATACACATTTCACTCCCATATACCGTAGAAATAATTGTACCACACTAACATTATACGGTCTAAGAAGAGTTTATCCCTTTACTCTGTGGCCCAGCGTTCGTTGTACTGTATCCATGAAATGCCTAAACTTGCTACGTTTGACGTAGAGGTGCTGTGATTTATATATGTTAACTCTGAGAATTGCTCAAAAACTTCTCAGTTTATAACAGTGTTTCCTCTGACTGGGTTTTCGCTGCGACACGCCAGTGTTTTGGTTTTCTCTGTAGATATTTTATATTCCCTGCTAAAGTGGTTTACTTTATACAATGCCCTTTTTATTTTACCTCATGAGCTACCTACGTTAGATGGTTATCCGCAAATAATACTGTTGTGAGGTTACTCCTGTTCGGTCACGTGTTATAGAAGGTTACAAACTGTTAAAAATAAGCTGTGACCTGTCAGTATGTAATATACTGATAGAAACAGTGAGTTAGTAGTGGTCGATTTGGTTAGTAATCACAATATCTTAAATTGCACTTGAATGGGGCATTTGCAAATTATATAAAAGGATAAGGCCTGACAGCTGCATGGACGTAAAATATTAGTCACAAATATTTATTTTAGAAACAAAAATGCCTTCGGATCACGGTTATTCAGATACAGTTGAAGAATGTGACCCAAATACTTACTATGTGCCATTTGCTAGATAAAGTATCTTCTTCATTACAAGCTACGTATGTAATATTTCCAATGCACCCAAGATATAGCTGCGTGCCATAGTGGTTAATTTAGTACATATATTCATCATCACAAGATGAAAGGTTTACTGTGTTGCTCACTTGTTCACCCAGAAGTGCCAATAGCTGATTTGAATAAAGGCAGTATGATTATCTTCCGTTTTGTTTAGCTTGTGTCACTTGGAGTCTTCGACGTAACCGAGCAAAAGTTCTTAGTATCCGGCCATAGCTACTAGCCGTGCGATAGGGACTTCACCCTGACTGAGAAGGCAGTCGTACCTGAAGACAAGAGATATGCATGATATGGTAAGATCTGCTACATATGCTAACAAATTTGAAGTTGTTGACTTAAGTGAACAATATTTCATTAATATTCAGTCCGCTGTCGTTCCTTGTTGATAGCAAAAAGAGTTGCAGATGTCAAGATGGTACGCTTCCCAGCAAGGAATCCCGGAATCACAGAAGTGAAATATACCTTCAGCGAACTGTAAACTTCGAAAAATGTTAATATTCCGAAAAAGGAAGTGGGAGTTTCTGTGGTGTCACCGCCAGACACCACACTTGCTAGGTGGTAGCCTTTAAATCGGCCGCGGTCCGTTAGTATACGTCGGACCCGCGTGTCGCCACTATCAGTGATTGCAGACCGAGCGCCGCCACACGGCGGGTCTAGAGAGACTTCCTAGCACTCGCCCCAGTTGTACAACCGACTTCGCTAGCGATGGTTCACTGACAAAATACGCTCACATTTGCCGAGACGATAGTTTAGCATAGCCTTCAGCTACGTCATTTGCTACGACCTAGCAATGCGCCATATTCAGTTACTATTGATACTGTGAATCATGTACCGTCAAGAGCGACGTTCATCATTAATGAATTAAAGTTAAGTATTCCACCAGCTACGTCCGTTTTTCTAAATTCTAATTTCCTTGTCCTGTTCCAGACCTCACGCCAGCCTGGGTGAGCTAAAACGCGTGCATTTCGGCCTCCTCTAGTAACACGGTGTTGGCTCTCCTGTCAACCACAACAGTTTCTGTCATCAGAAACGTAATATACAAAGGAATTGAAGGGCAAAGAATACTCAGCAAAGGAAAAAAGGAGACTTGTTATCACTGATGCCATATTTTTATGAAAAAGTACAGACTTTTTATGGAATGGTGTTAGGAAGAACTCCGCATACAGCTGGTAAAATTGTTTTTTTAAAACACGCCCGGTTCCGCGGCTTTAAGCCGCATCAACAGGTGTACCTTCGTGGTAAAAATCAAAGTACAGCGTCACCACATTTTGCGGATATTAAAGTTAGCAAAGGAATATGTAAAATGTACTCACAATGTTAAAAGATGATAGCCATACCCATCGCTACTAGTCAAAATTTACAATTCAGAGAAAACCGTTAATAGTATGGCGAGTGAAAGGTAAAGTAGGACTGAGTCATTCATTAAAATTCATCGTATCAAAAATGACGAAGTGCTCATAGTTCTTGAGGTAAACATTTTAGAGCTAATGTTTACTAGAATTTTTTGCTTCGAATCATCGTTCCTATTATGTCTCCGTATACTGACCATTCCTCGTGGGACATCCTGTATTTGTTGTATGCTAATGAGAGTAGAGAGAGGGTGAATCCTGGCATCGGCGTGCTTCGTACTCGTCTCGAATAGCTCCATCGCGGCTGCCGAGATTAACATTCCCACCCAACGAGCGAATCACCATCAACAGTGTCACATGCCCTGCGCCCACAATATACTGCGGAGAAGCTGAGAATTTCAACCACGGCATTGCACCAAATTCTGGAGGTTGTGAACTTCATGCCGTCACCTATTCTTCCCTTGCTGGCTAAATACTGGCGGGGAAAATTTCTTCTGCTGCCAGGATTCGAAGCGGCTGCCTTGTATGGAACGACACGTGATTTCTCTGCCACTCTCTTTTTTGGGTAACCACAGCGAGTGCACAGTGGGCATATTGTCAGTGTACCATGTTCCGCAGGAACGAACAACATTTGCTGCAGTGACGCTCCCACTCTCACGTAGGCTACAATGAATTGTACCTGAACGTTACACTTAACTGTTATAATTAAAATTAAAAAATTAAATAAGAGAATTAAACGTCAGTCAGACTGACTAGGCGGATTACACAGAACAAAACTGTTCGCGAGCTTTCAAAGGAGCCTTCCCTGCCTTCACATTAAGCGAGTTGAGGAAATCACGATAAAACTTAATCTGGGTGGTCAGATGGGGATTTGAATCACCGTCCCCTCGATGAATACGATTTCAGTGTGCTTCACGACGTGTATTTTCAATGCAAAATAAATTCCTTCAGCAACAGCATTTAAAACTATTTGGCAAAAAAATAAAAAGTAACGCAGTAGAAAGGAATCAGGAAAATGAAGTTTCTTTAAAAGCTAATAGTAAACTGATCAAAGATAGGCCTAAAATTGTAGACACTTTCAATAATTTTTCTTTGTGTAAGTAGCAGTTAATTTAAACCTCAACACTTACTTAGTTCGTTGATTACTCTTTCCAAGAAAACCATTACAAAACAGGTTTAATAAACTTCAGTTCCATTTTAACGATTATTAGTCGGCATACGTTGTTTTATTAAACACAGCTGACAATTTTCTATAAACAAAACTCATGACGTATGCTGATCGAAAGACTGGTTGAAGTCGCTTGGCGAATCGCTCGTTTTTGGCGCGTGCGAAAGAGATATATTGCACGCGATATCGCTCACAGATTGCCAGCGATATATGGCTAGAATGAGATTTTCACTCTGCAGCGGAGTGTGCGCTGATATGAAACTTCCTGGCAGATTAAAACTGTGTGCCCGACCGAGACTCGAACTCGGGACCTTTGCCTTTCGCGGGCAAGTGCTCTACCAACTGAGTTACCGAAGCACGACTCACGCCAGGTACTCACAGCTTTACTTCTGCCAGTACCTCGTCTCCTACCTTCCAAACTTTGCAGAAGCTCTCCTGCGAACCTTGCAGAACTAGCACTCCTGAAAGAAAGGATATTGCGGAGACATGGCTTAGTTTTAATCTGCCAGGAAGTTTCATATCAGCGCACACTCCGCTGCAGAGTGAAAATCTCATTCTGGAAACATCCCCCAGGCTGTGGCTAAGCCATGTCTCCGCAATATCCTTTCTTTCAGGAGTGCTAGTTCTGCAAGGTTCGCAGAAGAGCTTCTGCAAAGTTTGGAAGGTAGGAGACGAGGTACCGGCAGAAGTAAAGCTGTGAGTACCGGGTGTGAGTCGTGCTTCGGTAGCTGAGTTGGTAGAGCACTTGCCCGCGAAAGGCAAAGGTCCCGAGTTCGAGTCTCGGTCGGGCACACAGTTTTAATCTGCCAGGAAGTTTGATATATCGCTAGTTTGACGCGTCCTTCTTGAACTCAGTTATCCAACTTGGGAAAGGGCACCTATAGTTTAACATGGAATCCGAGCCACGTATCGTTCCTGGTGACTGTTCATTGCGTTGAGAGGTGAAGGCTAGATTAAAGTCAGACTGAAAACTTCCGTGATTCGACCTAAATTCTATCCCGCGACCTCTCAGTTTCCAGCACACGTTTTACCACTAGACTGCCAGACCTGACTATCACAAAAATGAAACGCGTAATTAAGTAATGATGATTATTGCGTTTGATCTATTGCGCACAATGTAACTGATGGAGAAAGGTGGCAGCGAGAGGAGTCGAAATATTAGCCGCTGTAATTCTAACCGCCAACACTGTTTCACTATAGCCAAGAAAAAACATAGGGGTGCTTTGTTCTGGGATTGAGGATACGAACTGGAGTAGCACAGAGACGAGTTTTTCAGCAGAAACAACCATTTCAAATCGCATTTCGTCTCGTTACTAAAACGATGTGAATTTGAAGGTTAACAATTTTCTGATACAGATAGAATTTAATACATCAAATGCATACATAAAATGTTAGAAAATCTTACTTATTATTTCTTACGATATGTGTATGAGTATGGAAAACATGTTTCAAATGAGAAAACACTCGACTTGTCGGACACTACCTTTACTAACGAATACAGAGAGCACCTAACAGGAAGATCGCATATGTGAGTGTACAATTTGCAATATTACGATTTTCCTGTATCGTAAGTTTTCTACGGTTCATACTTTTCCATCACAAACTGCCTCAAACAAACCACGATAAACAGGCTGGACAAATGGTTTGCAAATTAAAATTATCCTGAGTGCAACTCTTGCGTCCAAGATAGCCATATTCATAACACATAAACGTCTGTGAGAACTTACGCTAAGCGTCGGCTGAATAGTGCAATTGATATGACGTCTATGTTTCGCATGCCGCGGAGAGGAAAAGGCAGGTGCTTTCCCGATGGCTTACCTTCTGAGTGCTGTCGTTGCTCCGTGTTCTGACTGCATTCCACGGTTTTCCTAACGTTTTGCTGCTGGGGATGCATACGTTCATGTTGCTCGCCATTCGCCTCGTCTCAGACTGATGCTAAGCAACGGCGTGGGCCGTTGCAGCGACCCCTATATTGTTGAGAATAGCCTCACGTCACGTTTTGTTATTTATACAGGTAAGAATATTTTCCATTGATCACAGCAGCGCGCAACTAGCCTGGAGCAACCGGAGCAATGCTTTAAAAACCCTCGAAAACAAGAGGACCGTGTTGTACGAAAGAAAGGAAGGAGAAAGGAGAAGTGAAAATTAAAATGGGAAAGAAAAGTGGAAAAATGAGTGAAACAGGTCAAGGGAAGTCTTTGGCTATGTTAAAATAACTAAATATTGTTTATGGAAATCACTTTGAGGTAAGTAGAGGTTGTTCAAAAAAGTATCGAATACTGTGAGAGGTGGTAATGCTCATCGAAACAAGAAAAATAAGTCCAATAAACAAGGGCCCTGAAATGCATACTTTCTGAGATAAGTCCAAAAAACACAGGTCCGGAAGGCATACTTTCTGCGATAAATACGTGTTTACAGGTGTTCAACGTGGCGTCCATTTACGACAATGCAGCCCTCGGGCGTAAAGAATGACGCACCCTTTGAAGTATACCAGGTTGTTGTATATGCTGGCACGCAATGAAGACGCAACCCTTTACCCGCACATCGTTGATTGGCGTGGCGTAGACCTATTCCTTCAAGTGTTTCCAGAACCAAAAGTCTAGGGATTGACGTCTGGAAAATGAAAATGAGCAGACCAAGATGGACGACAACCCCCTGCTTCCACGATCAATTCAGCGGCCCTGAAATGGCAGTGTCAGATGTTTGTGCACATTGTGACTAAAGTGTGCTGGTGCACCGTCATTCATTTGTGTTCGTCCCTGCAATGGCACAGCCTGCAGCAAGGTAGGCAATAAATTAATGAGAAATTTCAGATAAGGCGCTCCAATTACTCATTTTGGTAGCACGTATGGCCCTATTTATACAGGGTGGTCCATTGATAGTGACCGGGCCAAATATCTCACGTAATAAGCCTCAAACGAAAAAACTACAAAGAACGAAACTCGTCTAGCTTGAAGGGGGAAATCAGATGGCGCTATGGTTGGCCCACTAGATGACGCTGTCATAGGTCAAACGGATATCAACAGCGTTTTTTTAAAATAGGAGCCCCCATTTTTATTACATATTCGCGTAGTACGTAAAGAAATATGAATGTTTTAGTTCTACCACTTTTTCCACTTTGTGATAGATGGCGCTGTAATAGTCACAATCGCGTAAGTACGTGGTATCACGTAACATTCCGCCAATGCGGACGGTATTTGCTTCGTGATACATTACCCGTGTTAAAATGGACCGTTTACCAACTGAGGAAAAGGTCAATATCGTGTTGATGTACGGCTATTGCGATCAAAATGCCGAACGGGCGTGTGCTATGTATGCTGCTCGGTGTCCTGGACGACATCACCCAAGTGTCCGGACCGTTCGCCGGAAAGTTACGTTATTTAAGGAAACTGGAAGGCCGGCCGGTGTGGCTGAGCGGTTCTAGGCGCTTCAGTCCGGAACCGTGCTGCTGCTACGGTCGCAGGTTCGAATTCTGCCTCGGGCATGCATGTGTGTGATGTCCTTAGGTTAGTTAGGTTTAAGTAGTTCTACGTCTAGGGGACTGATGACCCCAGATATTAACTCCCCTAGTGCTCAGAGCCATTTGAACCATTTTATCTCGTTGTTGTTGTGGTCTTCAGTCCTGAGACTGGTTTGATGCAGCTCTCCATGCTAATCCTGTGCAAGCTTCTTCATCTCCCAGTACCTACTGCAATCTACATCCTTCTGAATCTGCTTAGTGTATTCATCTCTTGGTCTCCCTCTACGATTTTTACCCTCCACGCTGCCCTCCAATGCTAAATTTGTGATCCCTTGATGCCTCAAAACATGTCCTACCAACCGATCCCTTCTTCTAGTCAAGTTGTGCCACAAACTTCTCTTCTCCCCAATTCTATTCAATACTTCCTCATTAGTTACGTGATCTACCCACCTTATCTTGAGCATTCTTCTGTAGCACCACATTTCGAAAGCTTCTATTCTCTTCTTGTCCAAACTAGTTATCGTCCATGTTTCACTTCCATACATGGCTACACTCTATACAAATACTTTCAGAAACGACTTCCTGACACTTAAATCTATACTCGATGTTAACAAATTTCTCTTCTTCAGAAACGATTTCCTTGCCATTGCCAGTCTACATTTTATATCCTCTCTACTTCGACCATCATCAGTTATTTTGCTCCCTAAATAGCAAAACTCCTTTACTACTTTAAGTGTCTCATTTCCTAATCTAATTCCCTCAGCATCACCAGACTTAATTCGACTACATTCCATTATCCTCGTTTTGCTTTTGTTGATGTTCATCTTATATCCTCCTTTCAAGACACCATCCATTCCGTTCAACTGCTCTTCCAAGTCCTTTGCTGTCTCTGACAGAATTACAATGTCATCGGCGAACCTCAAAATTTTTACTTCTTCTCCATGAATTTTAATACCTACTCCGAATTTTTCTTTTGTTTCCTTTACTGCTTGCTCAATATACAGATTGAATAACATCGGGGAGAGGCTACAACCCTGTCTCACTCCTTTCCCAACCACTGCTTCCCTTTCATGCCCCTCGACTCTTATAACTGCCATCTGGTTTCTGTACAAATTGTAAATAGCCTTTCGCTCCCTGTATTTGACCCCTGCCACTTTCAGAATTTGAAAGAGAGTATTCCAGTTAACACTGTCAAAAGCTTTCTCTAAGTCTAAAAATGCTAGAAACGTAGGTTTGCCTTTTCTTAATCTTTCTTCTAAGATAAATCGTAAGGTTAGTATTGCCTCACGTGTTCCAACATTTCTACGGAATCCAAACTGATCTTCCCCGGGGTCGGCTTCTACCAGTTTTTCCATTCGTCTGTAAAGAGTTCGCGTTAGTATTTTGCAGCTGTGACTTATTAAACTGATAGTTCTGTAATTTTCACATCTGTCAACACCTGCTTTCTTTGGGATTGGAATTATTATATTCTTCTTGAAGTCTGTGGGTATTTCGCCTGTCTCATACATCTTTCTCACCAGATGGTAGAGTTTTGTCATGACTGGTTCTCCCAAGGCCATCAGTAGTTCTAATGGAATGTTGTCTACTCCCGGGGCCTTGTTTCGACTCAGTGCTTTCAGTGCTCTGTCAAACTCTTCACGCAGTATTATATCTCCCATTTTATCTTCATCTACATCCTCTTCCATTTCCATAATATTGTCCTCAAGTACATCGCCCTTGTATAAACCCTCTATATACTCCTTCCACCTTTCTGCCTTCCCTTCTTTGCTTAGAACTGGGTTGCCATCTGAGCTCTTCATATTCATACAAGTGGTTCTCTTCTCTCCAAAGGTCTCTTTAATTTTCCTGTAGGCAGTATCTATCTTACCCCTAGTGAGACAAGCCTCTACATCCTTACATTTGTCCTCTAGCCATCCCTGCTTAGCCATTTTGCACTTCCTGTCGATCTCATTTTTGAGACGTTTGTATTCCTTTTTGCCTGCTTCATTTACTGCATTTTTATATTTTCTCCTTTCATCAATTAAATTCAATATTTCTTCTGTTACCCAAGGATTTCTATTAGCCCTCGTCTTTTTACCTACTTGATCCTCTGCTGCCCTCACTACTTCATCCCCTCAGAGCTACCCATTCTTCTTCTACTCAGACGCTGGAAAAGTTTAACGAACAGCTTATCAGAGGGGACTCTGCGCTGTGGATATTTGTCAGCGTAGAGGGCAATGAACTCGCAGGCTATGTCCATTTTCTAAACCATAGCAGAATAATATATCCATCATTTCACTTGTCGAGTAGTAGGCTTCCGCTGCTAACAAGTGGTGGAAGTGCTACAAGTGGTAAATGTACTACACCATTTGTACGTACAAACATCGCAATAACAGTAAACACACAAGTGAGTCAGCGTCAACCAGGGTTGACAGTACTGTACAATAAGCCACGCAAACGCGATAGAAACTAACGTAGCCTATAACACGCCTCGAACCATACAACTGACTGCAGACAACCTAATGGTAGGTACAGTGCTGTGAGTAAGACGTCATAATACACAGCCGACACATTTTATTCAGTGCCAGTGCAACAACTGTGCTAGTAGCCGTAAACAAGTGTAGCGCAGCCCTTCCTACGAGCCGGCCGAATTGGCCGTGCGGTTCTAGGCGCTGCAGTCTGGAACCGCGAGACCGCTACGGTCGCAGGTTCGAATCCTGCCTCGGGCATGGATGTGTGTGATGTCCTTAGATTAGTTAGGTTTATTTAGTTCTAAGTTCTAGGGGACTAATGACCTCAGTAGTTGAGTCCCATAGTGCTCAGAGCCATTTGAACCATTTTGAACCTTCCTACGAACGGGTATTTATTTCGGAAAGTATGCGTTTCTGGACGCATGTTTACTGGACGTCTGTTTCTTGTTTCGATGAGTACTACCACCTCTCAAAGTGTTAGACACTTTTTTTAACACCCCTTATATGTGAATCATCAAAGGCCAATATGCATTAGGACTCGAGTATCAGTTAAATAAATCTGTAGAACGAAAGACACTGAGTGTCTCTGTGAAGGCTATTACGAATCATCCTTAATGAGTAGCATATACAGTGTTGTCCAGAAACGAATCAAGTCACAACTTAAATTTAGTATTAAAGGTACCGTGGAGTCTTAACAGGCTGAACAAGAAATCGCCCTGTGTTCCGAAATAGTTGAGATCATCTACAGATTTTGTGACCACACCATGCTATGGTGGTAGGATTTAAAACTTGTTCCGTGAGTACCTCCAAAGTAATGCTAAATACACTGACCACTGACTGATACGACACCGCCCTTATTGTTAAAGAGGGATTCATTAACGTTCTTAAGACTGTGACAAACAAAATTTGTAAAAAAATTAATAAAAGAAATGTAACAATAGGTCTTAAAAGCAGAACTGAATCCTAGACCTTTGTTACCCTATTAAAATTCAGTATAAAGTACCACACACAATCGGCATAGCACCTAAGACATCGCTGTCAGTGTGTGGATATTGTAGCAGCATACGACCTCTTAGAAATGGTGCTAAAGGTGGAAGACCAGGATTTAACGACCCATCGACGACGAGGTCATCAGATACGGAGCGCAAACTCTAGTAAGGCAAATATAGGTAAGGAAATCGGCCGTGTCGTTTCCAAAGAAACCATCCCAGAATTTGTCTCAAGGAAACCACGAACTGGGTAGAGGGAGATTTCAGTGAACAATGGTCTGAACAATACTACGCTTAACAAAGTGAACAATGATTCAAAAAGGGTACAATGTTAACAGAGAATTTCTATAAAAATCAAACAGCTTAACCAGTTAATATGCACGTCCATGACTCAGGGATGGGGTGGTCTTTCTACCAACTCTGAGCAAGTTAATTAGCTGACAATAATCATTCATAGCTGCGCATTGCTGGAATCTTACCTCAAACTTCTTCTCTTCAAAATAATTACATTACTCAAAACATGTATTCGTTTCACCTTTGAATGTGTACATAGTATTCATCGTTACTGTCCTTCCTTCATCTAACAGATAAAATGACAAGTCCGCACAACATTACTAAATACGTCTGTCATCTACCGCATTTCAGCTAAGAAAAAAAAGTATCAGACTGCGCAGTGGCAAAGACTGTGCCACAACAAGAGCAAACATTGTTTAACAGTAACGTGTCTTGAGCTCTCTCTCTCTCTCTCTCTCTCTCTCTCTCTCTCTCTCTCTCTGACGTGCACATCGATGATATACAAAAATCTAAATGACATGATCGCCTTACAACTGTAACAGCAATGTTGTGTCTGCAACGAATAACTGCCCATTGTCCCGTAGAGAGCCGGCCGGAGTGGCAGTGCGGTTCTAGGCTCTACAGTCTGGAGCCGGGCGACCGCTACGGTCGCAGGTTGGAATCCTGCCTGGGGCATGGATGTGTGTGATGTCCTTAGGTTAGTTAGGTTTAAGTAGTTCTAAGTTGTAGGCGACTGATGACCTCAGAAGTTAAGTCGCATAGTGCTCAGAGCCATTTTTTGTCCCGTAGAGACCGTGCAGGTGAATTTAGGAATATTACTGCTCCCACAGAGATATAGAAGCAGTCGTCGTTTGCCAGCTACATCCGCGATTGGAACAAGAATTGACTTTTGAATGATACCTTTTGTATTTTACTACTGCAAGGTACTAGTCAGATCAGCTACGCAAAATGTCTCTTTACTGATTCCCTAACTCCCAAGAGTGACTGTGCAAGTAGGGGCTACGTTTGCTAGCCTGCAACAAGTACCAAACACAAAATTTCTGATTAGTGGGCTAAATTTATTTAAATATTAATTAATTAAACTGATAAAAAGGCGCCACCTCAAGATCATTTGATGATTTAATAAAATACCAATCCAATAATCATGATAAATTTTATTGAAACATTGCTAAGAGGAGGTGCAAACTGACTGATTTTTAAGGAGTCTGACTAAGGAGCGGAATGGCGCTGTGAGATGTTATAGCAAAGAATGCTACAATAATTGACATTTATTTTCTCATTAACAGTAACACACACACACAAGTTAAAATACTGTTACTTGGGATGCTACCGCGTGCATCGACACATGACATATTATACAGCGCAGCATCTGCACCGACACATGTGTGGCAAGACTGCTAAATTACTGGATACGATTTATCAAGATCACACACACACCGTGTTCACATTTATCACGCCCATAACGAAAGATAGAATTTAGAAAAAAAGGTTCCCTAATGCACATGTAAGCTTACTGGGTCATAGCGTGACTGCCTTTGGCCGCGCGGAGTGGCCGTGCGGTTTGAGGCGCCATGTCACGGATTGCGAGGCCGCTGCCGCCGGAGGTTCGAGTCCTCCCTCGAGCATGGGTGTGTGTTTTGTTCCTAGCATAAGTTAGTTTAAGTAGTGTGTAAGTCTATGGACCAATGACCTCAGCAGTTTGGGCCCTTAGGAATTCACCCACATTTGAACATCTTTGACTGCCTTTAACGGTCAGTTTGTAGGAAGAAAGTCCACTTCTAAAATTCCATACAACTCAGTAATTTTGTAAATAAGTTTACCAAAGAAGAACACATCTACTCCGTCATGAAACTGAGGTTTCGATTGGAACATAAGAGGTTTTTACGTCGAACTGGAGCCTCATGGTGTACAAAGAAACAAAAATGGTGCACCAGAGTACGGGCTACAATGTCCGTGGGAATGAAATACAAATTGAACGGTAAATTAAATAAAATTTAGCAAAAGCATTCCACAAAGCACACAACACATTCATAGATAATACGCTAGACTAACTGTAGCTGTACAACATGTGGTGGCACCGCTCTTCCACGCCAAGTTACAGTTGCACAAACGATCTTATCGAATAAACTGAATATCAGCGCACACTCCGTTGCAGAGTGAAAATTTCATTCTGGAAACTGAATATTACTGAAATTAACACCGTTCCCTGATTGAATTAGGTGAGGCATGTATATCAGGTTTGGACTCGCATTCGGGAGGATGACGGTTCAATCCCGCGTCCGGCCATCCTGATTTAGGTTTTCCGTGATTTCCCTAAATCACTCCAGGCGAATGCCGGGATGGTTCCTCTGAAAGGGCACGGCCGACTTCCTTCCCCATCCTTCCCTAATCCGATGAGACCGATGACCGCGCTGTCTGGTCTCCTTCCCCAAAACAACCAACCAACCATGTTTATCAGTGCCACACGCCAGAGTCATATCCGGGAACTCAAACAAAGCTCTCACACACTTCATTTCAGCAGGCAGAAATGCTACTCACAGCTTCCGTACTGACCGGCGTCCTAGGGAAGAGTAACCTAATCGTCTCCCCCGTCCGGGGACCACACACGGTGGCCGAAAGGGCCCAGACAGCGTAAGCGGTTTTTGCCTGTATCAACCTCACAATGGGTGCTGACCAGCGGCCACTTATGTCTCTCTGACCCAACGCAGCCATATTCAAAGTTCTACACAATGCTTGACTACTCTGCTCGTAACATTCATACAACCATGTAGCGGCTGGCATGGAGCCGTTACTATTTGATGTTGGACATGTTGGAAAGAACAGAGACCACACATTCATATAATTGATTCGGGTAGATGGATAACGAATTTACCTTCTTCAGTGCGAATGCACAAGTAAGTACGACCTCCTGCGGGAATCTCAGAGTAGCGAGCGTGGAGGAAAAAAAAATGTTCAAATGGCTCTGAGCACTATGCGACTTAACTTCTGAGGTCATCACTCGCCTAGAACTTAGAACTAATTAAACCTAACCAACCTAAGGACATGACACACATCCATGCCCGAGGCAGGATTCGAACCTGCGACCATAGCGGTCGCTCGGCTCCAGACTGTAGCACCTAGAACCGCACGGCCACTCCGGCCGGCAGCGTGGAGGAAATGGACTGCAGATAGGTGGCGCTTGGTGGGGAATATGGGTCGGCCATGAGGAGAGCCAAATAGTCTGCGCAGTTGCCGTAACACTGTGTCCCGGAGGGCGCAGTGGTTAACGCGCTTGCCGAGTAAGCAGGAGACAGCGGGTTCAAGTCCCTGCTCAGTAGACATTTTCACTCGTCGCCGCTAATTCTATGTAATGTCCCGGAGCAGCTGATATCAGTAAAGCTTCCCTTTCCTTTCCATCCCCCCCCTCCTCCTCCCCCTCCATCCTCAATTTATATAGAAATGGTAGAATTCCAGCGTCACATTGTCAGTTTCGCAACGCTGCGAGAAAGTGTACCGAGTTTTTAGACGTGCGCGGCGGCTGGATCGCAGCCAATTCAGCAGACAATTGTCACGTCGGCGGGCGGCACCTGGGGTCGTTGCGACACCGCGGGCGGCGGCTTCCCGCCTTTGTGGCGGCCGACCGTGGCGACCAGCGGGTGCGACGCCCTGCGCGCGAACCCCGGGCGCGGCGCGACAGAGCGGCAGTCCGCGCTTTCTGCCGCACCTCGCGTAAACCAAACACGGCGTCTTACCGGCTCAACAATTCGAAGATGCAGCAGAGCCAAGGCCTATACCAGGCCGGCTACGGCTTGCGGAACGCGTGTTGGCCAAGGCCGGACCTGGCTGAGCTTGCTCGGTCCATCTCGGAAATACGCGGAAAACCGCGAGATTTCATCTACATCTACGTCTAAATGGTTACTCTGCAATTCGCACTTAAGAGTCTGGGAGAGGTTTCATCGAACCGTTTTCATACTACTTCTCTACCATTCCACTCTCGAATGGCGCGTGGGGAAAAGGAATACCTCAATCTTTCCGTTCGAGATCTGATTTCTCTTATTTTATTATGATGATCATTTCTCTAAACGGAGGTAGGTATCAGCAAAATATTTTCGCATTCGGAAGAGAAAGTTTCTGATTGAAATTTTGTAAATAGATCTCGCAGCAAAGAAAACCGCCTTTGTTTCAGTGACTGCCACCCCAACTCGCGTATCATGTCAGTAACACTCTCACCCCTATTGCGCGATAACACGAAATGGGCTACCTTTCTTTGCACTTTTTCGATGTCCTCCGTCAATCCTACCTGGTAAGGACCCCACACCGCGCAGCAATATTCCAGCAGAGGACGGACAAGTGTAATGTAGGCTGTCTCTTTAGTGTGTTTGTCGCATCTTCTAAGTGTTCTGCCAACAAAGCGCAGTCTTTGTTTCGCCTTCCCCACAATATTATCTATGTAGTTTTTCCAATTTAAGTTGCTCGTAATTGTAATTTAGTCGAATTGACTGCCCTTAGATTTGTGCTATTTATCGTATACCCAAATTTATCGGATTTCTTTTAGTACCCATGTGGATGACCTCGCACTTTTCTTTGTTTAGTGCCAATTGCCACTTTTCGCACCATAGAGAAATTCAGTCTAGATCATTTTGTAATTGGAATTGATCGTCTGATGATCTTACTAGACGGTAAATCACAGCGTCATCTGCAAACAACCTAAGGGGGCTGCTCAGATTATCACCTAGATCATTTATGTAAATCAGGAACAGCACAGGACCTATGACGCTACCTTGCGGAACGCCGGACTTCCGTTGTACTCGATGATTTACCGTCTATCACTACAAACTGTGGAACTGTGACCTCTCTGAGAGCAAATCACGAATCCAGTAACACAACTGACGCGAGACTCCATATGCACGCAATTTGATTAATAGTCGCTTGTGAGGAACGGTATCAAACGCCTTCTGGAAATCTAGGAATATGGAATCCATCTGAGATCTCTTGTCGACAGCACTCGTTACTTCATGGGAATAAAGAAGTAGCTGCGTTGCGCAGGAACGATATTTTCTGAATCCTTGTCTGTTATGTATCAATAAGTCATTTTCTTCAAGGTAATTCATAATGTTCGAGTACAGTATATGCTCCAAAATCCTACTGCAAATTGAGGACAGTGATATGGGTCTGTAATTCAATGGGTTACTCCTATTTCCTTTCTTGAATATTGCTGTGACCTGTACTACTTTCCAGTCTTTAGGGACAGACCTTTCGTCAAGTGAGCGGTTGTATATGATTGCTAAGAAAGGTGCTATTGTGCCTGCATACTCTGAAAGGAACCTGGCTGGTGTACCATCTGGACCGGAAGACGTGCCTTGCTTAAGTAATTTGAGTTGTTTCGCAACATCTAAGATATCTACTTTTATGTCACTCATGCTAATAGCTTTTCTGATTTCGAATTCTGGAATATTTACTTCGTCTTCTTTCGTGAAGGAATTACGGGAAACTGTATTTAGCACCATCATCGGTAACATTTCCATCGCTATAGCGCAGTGACGGTACTCACTGTTTTTTGCCACTGGTGTACTTTACATACGACCAGAATCTCTTTGGGTTTTCTGCCATATTTTGAGCCAATGTTTCATTGAGTATTGCAGTATGGCATTTCTTGGTCGGCCCAGCCGCCTTCAGTTCGGCAGAATCGTAATGTCACCACTGTTTACCGTTCGTTGTTTCTTCACGGTATTAAGGACGTTCACAGGTCCAGTGGCTTTTTGCACAAAAAGAGGTAGTCTAGCCTTCTACCGTCACACTCGTTTAAAAACGAACGGGAGTGACAAAGGAAAGGAATGACAATTCTCAATATACAGGGTGTTTCCGTAACTGCGTGCAAAAATTTAACAGTCCATGGAGGATGCTCCATTGAACAATTTGAAGTTGGGAACCTGGCATTGGAGAAGCCAGCTCAAAGAGACAATAGGAGTAAAATCACATAACTAATGTAAATAAAGTACACAGTAAACTGCAAATAGCGTCACTGATACAATAAACGTACAATTTGTACTGTATCTTACAAAATGTGCTGAAACTGACGCACTCCCCTCTTCAAAATCGGATGTGCGACTGGTTCTAATGATGCCAGGTCCCTCGTTTCTTCTTTCCAATGAAGCAGTCTCCCGCATTAGTCGATCGGGAGAAGTAAACACTCGCCGTGACGGATGCTGCTGCTAGGAAATCGTTCCTTGTAGAGCCTTTCAGCAGCGAGGGAATTGCAACGTACTTTCCCATACACAAATTGCATGTCAGTGAGGTCTGCGAAACTGTAGCGTTACTGCTCCATCGTATTGTACTGTACGTCTCCGAATATCACTGAGTAATGAATGGGCTTGTCGTTGATTCATAGCACTTTCTGTCATGGGATAATGTAAATACCATACAACAGACCCACCTTCTGGACAAGTGAAACAAACAAAAATCATGCTCGTCCTCCTTGTTTCCTTGCAGTAAATAAAGAATGTACATATAAATAAACAGCACAGTACTTGTGAACTTGTACGCATGTTAATTGTGAATAACCTTGAAAACAGTAATGCTAGACAAAGCGTAAGTTTACTTCCATATCTTCTTAAGGTGACTTCTGATCTCAGGTCCCCTACCTAAAATTGTTCATTTTGGGAGTTGTATCTTATGTCATAGCATAACCGACTGGTACTGCAAACTTGCTATGAAACGATATTATAATGCCATGCAGAAAGAATTAAAGATTTAGTTGGCAGTGAAAGACGAAGAAATTGCTGCTATCGACATTGTTCTGTACATCAAAATGCAGTTTGTGCTAAATTTGCAGTCATGGAGCACGCGAAAAAATTGGTGGCACGAATAGTAACATATCGCAAGTCGCACGTGTTATTCCACTGTCAGGTGCAACATTTTTCTCTGCTACTGATGCAACAGCATGCAGACTTTATACATTGCTGCAAAGCATGTTGGTACACGCCTGGAAAGATTTTTCCATTTAAAACACGCTTTGTTGAATTTACGAAGGTAAAAGTAGTGCAGGAACGAAAATAAGAGCATCCGCAATGGACTGCGGACTTCTCATTTTAAGTGGACTTAACTGTACACTGCCTACAGTAAGACAATGCAAGGTAAAAAAAAAATTTTCTCTCTAATTTCATGAGGATGTATTTAAAAAGAAAACTGCCTTGTAGAACGGAAACGTTCTGACAAACACAGTCCAGTTGTCTAACATAACTGGCTTTAAAAGAATATAAGGTTTGAAGAATTCGTAGTGGCCTTCAAAAATTACAGGGATAGTTTCCTAAACGTTTTGAGGACACTGCCAGTCTTACTGCTGTTTTCTGGCTGTTTAACAGACGTTTCCCACTTCAACTGAGAGTGCCCCTGTGCATATGCAGATGTAACTAATTGGCATGCAAAGCAATTCCCGTTTTAATGACAACTCCTTTTACGTTAAAACTGCCTAGGACATCTACATTGCATTATTCGGGTAGAGTTTCCATGTCTCCATAAAGAGCTTGCAAACTGCTTCAATATTTCGATCAAGCTACATGTGTGAAAGACGTTTTTTCGATTATCAGACTAAATAAGGTATTATTGCGTGGCAACCGGAGTGTGAAAATCGGTGAAATTGTCTGTGTGTGTCTGTATGCCAACAGCATGTAGCAGACGAATATTATACTATGTTTCAAGGTTGCCAAATATAGTTAAATAGTACTGAGAATTTATTTCGTTCACGATCTGTGTTTTAGAGGAATGTGAAATATAAAACAAGTCGCATGCAGTGTAATTTCCCCCTCTTCCCCTCCTCGCAATCAGACAACGTGAGGAGGCGGGGAGGGGGGAGTGTCGACCATGGCCGAGCGCTATGGCACTAGGACAGGACGTGCTAGCCGAATTCTTCGCCACCTATAGTTTACACTATTGCTTTTGCGTCTACTTCTGGAGTATTGTTGGGCGGAATGGTATCTACGGAGGGTATCGAAAAGTTCAGAGAAGAGCATTTCGTTTTGTATTACCGCGAAATACGGGCGAGTGTCACTGATGTGATATGCAACATAAGGGTCACAATCATTAAAAGAAATGCATTTTTCGTTGCAACAATATCTTTTCACGAAGTTTCAATCACCTGCGAATACGAAAATATTTTATTGGACCTGCCCTACATACGGAGAAATGACCATCAAGATAAAATAAGAGAAACAAGAGTTCACGCAGAAAGATGTCCATTTTCCCCACGTGCTATTCGAGAGTGCGACGGTTGTGGTATGGTCTGAAAGTGGTTTTACGAACCGTCTGCCAAACACTTAAATGTGAAATAGATGACGAGGAGGTTAGTGTTTAACATTCCGTCGATAACGAGGTCATTAGAGACGGATCACAATCTCGAATTAAGGAAGGATGGGGAAGGAAATCGGCTACGCCCTTTCAAAGGAACCATCTCGGCATTTGCCTGAAGCGATTTAGAAAAATCACGAAAACCTAAATCAGGATGTCCGAATGCGAGACCCGTGTGCTAAACGCTTCCCAATGCGAGCCCGGTGTGCTAAACACTGTGCTACCTCGGTGAGTAGTGGGAATTGGGGAGTAGTCATGTAGACATAGACGTAGATAAGTATACCAAATATGGCGAGAGACCCAAGAAGCCACGAGATAACGATCGACTGCGCTATAATTACGAGAGAGTCCTGTGAAGCAATGCCTCCGAATTTTTTTACATGACCACTCTTAAAACTTATTAAATAGAACAAGGATTATTAACATTCTATATCTTTATTTTTCATGTACGAGCATACGTATTTGTAGCACTCTGCAGCTAGAGGGCTCCGAATTGTAGCGTCTAACATGGTGATGTGCGACTTAACTATGTTGGTGGGCGAGAAACAGCATGCTTTAACCAAGCTTCGAAAACGAAAACTTCGTCGATAGATGGGGCGCCCTCTGTCAGCAAGACGATGCCAGATATCACACGGGCGCTGCTAAAACTGCAGCAATGCAAACCCCAGAGTACACTTTCGTGGATCGTTCTCCATACCGTCCGCACTTGGGCCCATCCGCTGTTCGTTTCCAGAACTTAAAGAACACCTTCCAAGAATTCACTGAAGCTGTGCAGGCAGAGGTGAGGTTGTTTCTCCGTCAGCAAAGTCAAACATTCTGCACTGACGGTATCAAAAAACTGGTCCCTCGTTGGGAGATGTGTATAAGCCAGGGCGATAGTGTTGAGAAATAAATAGACACGAAGAATAAAGATCTAGAATGACATTCAAAAAGCTATAAGAATTTTCACATTAAAAACTTGGATGCATTATTTTCAGCACGCCCTCGTATACGCTGCTTACGTCATTTTCACATCAGTAGACGAAATGAACGAATTCTGCTACCTTTAAAGCAAAATAATATATTGAGAACGAAGAAAGGAAGACATAAAAAGTCTACTGATATCAAAAAATGGTTCAAATGGCTCTGAGCACTATGGGACTTAACATCTGTGGTCATCAGTCCCCTAGAACTTAGAACCTTACTAACCTAAGGACAGTATACACATCCATTATTTTGCTCCCCAAATAGCAATACTCATTTACTACTTTAAGCGTCTCATTTCCTAATCTAATTCCCGCAGCATCACCCGATTTAATTCGACTACATTCCATTATTCTCGTTTTGCTTTTGTTGATGTTCATCTTATATCCTCCTTTCAAGACAGGATAGCATATAGGTAGCCATATAAATGTTAGAGAGAGAGTAGTAGAAACGAACAGACATAAGGAAAAGCATCATGATAAACATTATAAATTTAATTCAATAGTCAGAATAAAAGTAGAAAAAGACTATCGTAAAGATACACATAAAGGTAAATTTACGTGTAATAGTCTATTGTTGTCATCTCAAGGAGCAATATGTAAATAAATAAACAATAAAATCTATCATGTTTCTACCACTTCAGCGCCAGGAAGATGTGCTCGTCCAGTAGAAAAACGTACATTCATATACTGGTTGTGTTACCCATAATGTTCCCGGCGAACATTATTGTAAGACTGTACTGCAACGTCTAGTCTGGCAACATACGTAAGCCGTCTGCAACAACAGGAGCAAATAGGGTGGAACACCATCTCCCACGAGCACATTCTATGTGACCGCATTGTAACTAGAAGAGGCTACATAAAAAAATTAAACTAAATTTCCAGGACAGTCTATCGTTAAGTGTATGACCCGCTACTTACACTGGCAGAAATGGAAAGCATTGCACCGTGAATCACCAGTCCGATATTTATCTAACTTTGGGGGTAGGGGAGAAGTTCATTACATAGCGGCCATTACACGATTAAATTTTCATTCCACCGGGACTGAAGTCCATCCTCAAAATCTGCATGAGATGCAGACGCAACAGACGGGAACACACTCAGAGACTGATTATTCAGTCTCTGAAGGAAATTTTGAGGAGTTCCTGAACACATAATTTGTCAGTTCATGTAAACTGCTGGCTGGAGGCTTTCTCGAAGCCCGAAAGAGGGCAGTTAGCAGCATGAATACGTTCTTGGGTGCGTTGTGTTGCGATCTCCACCGAAAAGTTCCAATTGCCATCACGTATTCATACAATTCTTCATCAGTAGGAATGGGCTTTTTATGTACGTAAAATACGGAAACTAAACTCGCATGAAACCATTAACGTATTCCACAGGCATGGAGTATCATTTTGGCTGTGTTTGGCCAGCGTGATCGAGCTGTAAGTGCATTATCGTATAGTTTCCAACTCCGTAAACGGTAACATTCACAGTCGTCGTCTTGGTGAGAATAGCAAGCATGGACACTCCTTTCTTGTCATGAATCACCGTTGTCTTGGCTATCATCTCTGAGTTGTTTAACATTCATTGCAGGGTGAGAACGACATACAATGTATTTCCGTACCACAGACGCTTGCTTTGTCGATAGCGCTTAATGATGCACATATGTTTCATCCTCTTTGACGATGCGACACAGGACTGGCGTTCCTGCCTCATGAAACTGCATGAAGTGAACGAGGTGCAGTCCCATCCCTGGCACAGTAACCTTCTCTGCATTGCCTTGACACCTAGAGAGAAACAGGTTTCCGGAACTGAGCTACGCAAAAAAAAAGGCAATGTGCACGCAGCTCACGGAGTTACTGACTTCGGCAGCAACATTTGTAAGTCAAATACTACAATCGTTCTTAATGAGACTTGCAACACTCATTTACAATTGGCAGCATTCCTAAACACATCGGTTCTAGCTGTGGATGTCAGTTCTGAGATCACTAAAGCTCTGTGATGAGTCCCTCCCCCTAGCCGTTTTCAAGACATCATCAGAACATCCTACTTCCAAAAACTGTCTTTTTTCAGGCCCCGTGCCTCAGTGGGTGAAAATGGAAACCCTTATACAATCACATTGTTGTCCGTTTATCTAAGCATCTGTCTGTCCGATTGTTAAGAACCCTTTTCTCTGGCATGGGTATACGTATAAAGTTGAAATTTATGTCATTTAGTAAGGATCATGGTATAAAAAAATTTAAGATTCTAAGTAAAATGACTCAAAAGATACGGCTATTTATGTCACATATTTTGATAGTCAGAAACTCATTCATTAAAACGTACAGAATACTTCCCATTGACCTCGAATCATGAAGCTTGACAAGTAAGGGAAAAATTACGAAAATTATTAATTTGTAATTATACAAAAAATATTTTTTCATTTGTTATCTGTCTGTCTCTCCATCTGTTAAAACGTCTTTTTCTCAGGAATTACCACAGCAAACTCGAAATCATACAAAAATTTAAATTCAGCACTTACAACTAAAACATTCTCAAAAGTCCTAAAATTCCTAGAGCGAATAATTTGCCAGTATCGATATCGACAACAGGAAAAAATCGTCAGTGTTCTAGATTCGGAGCATGGATGAATGATCTCTATACAGTACATAATTAAGTTTGTACGGAACCCTCAGAGGGTGAGATCTATTCAGTATTGGCCAATTTTTTTCCTTCTTGTTCTTCCACCTTCTTCACTACTGTTTACACAAGATTCGTGCGGCTCGCCAACGAAGTCCTCTCTTTTAACTGAGAGTAGGTCTTCCACTCTCAAGTTCTAAATTATTTGTTGGATACATTCCAGTGTATGCCTTCCCCTACAATTTCGGGCTTTATTGCTGCCTATAGTACCATGGAACTAATCTCTTGGTGTCTTAACATATGCCATCACTTCTGGTCAGTGATTTCCATACGTTTCTTTCTTCGCCGATTATTGCTCATTTCCTATGAAACCACTTAATTTTTCACACTGGACTCGCATTCGGGAGGACGACGGCTCAATCCCGCGTCCGGCCATCCTGATTTAGGTTTCCCGTGATTTCCATAAACCGCTACAGGCGAATTCCAGGTTGGTCCTTCGAAAGGGCACGGCTGACTTCCTTCCCCATCCTTCCCTAATCCGATGAGACCGAAGACCTCGCTGTTTTGATTTCCCTAAATCACTCCAGGCAAATGCCGGGATGGTTCCTCTGAAAGGGCACGGCCGACTTCCTTCCCCATCCTTCCCTAATCCGATGAGACGGATGACCAAGCTGTCCGGTCTTCCCCAAACCAACCAACCAACCAACCTCGCTGTTTGGTCTCCTCCCCCAAACAAACCAACCCAACCCACTTAATTTTAGCATCCTTCTGTACCACCAAATCTTAACCGTGTTGCTCATCGTCTTTTCTGATCCATTATTCACTTTCACACAATGCTATGCTCCAGACGTACTTTTAAAGCAGTTTTTTCCTCAAACGAAGGCGTATGTTTAACACAAAAAGACTTCTTTCAGTAAGGAATCCTCCATTTTTCTGTGCTGCTCTGCTTCTTATATCCTCATAGCTTCGTTCCTCATGAGCTATTTTGCTTCCAAGGTAGGTGAGGGCCTTTACTTCATCTAGTACGTGATCCACAGTTTTAATATTAAGTTTGTCTGTGATATCACTTCTGCTGCAGCACATTCCAATCGTCTTTCTTTCGTTATATCTCAAACCATAATCTGTATTCAGTAAACTGTTCGTTCCATCCAAAAACTCGTGTTAATCTTCCTCACTATCACTGAGGATAAAATTAACATCAGCGGACTCGCCACAGAAACTAATACAGGCATGCGTATTCAAATACAGAAACATGTAAACAGGCAGAAGACGGAGCTGCGGCCGGCAACGCTTATATAAGATAACAAGTATCTGGCACAGTTGTCAGAACGGTTACTGCTACTAAAATGGCAGGTTATCAAGATTTAAGTGAGTCTGGACGTGGTATTGTAATCGGGGCACGCGCTAAATGACACAACTGCGAGGTAGCGACGAAGTGGGGATTTTCCGGTACACCCATTTCACGAGTGTACCGTGAATTTCAGGAAACCGGTAAAACATCAAATCTCCGACATCGATGCGGCCGGAAAAAGACCCAGCAAGAGCGGGACCAACGACGACTGAAGAGAATCGTTCAGCGTGACAGAACTGCAACCCTTCCACAAATTCACAAATTGCTGCGGATTTCAATGCTGGGCTATCAATAAGTATCAGCTTGCGAAACATTCAACGAAACATCGTCGATATGGACTTTCGGAGCCGAAGGACCACTCGTGTACCCTTTATGACAGCACGACACAAAGCCTTACGCCTCGCCTGGGCCCATCAACACCGACATTGGATTATTGATGACTGGAAACAGATTTCCTGGTCGGACGAGTCTCGTTCGAGCGGATGAACGTGTACGGATATGGAAACAATCTCATGAATCCGGGACCCTGCATGTCAGCTAGGGACTGATCATCATTGTGGAGGCTCTGTAATGGTATGGGGCGTGTGCAGTTGGAGTGATATGGGACTCCTGATACGTCTAGATACGACTCTGACTGGTGACACGTACGTAAGCACCCTGTCTGATGACCTGCATCCATTTATGTACTTTGTGCATTCCGACGGACTTGGGTTATTCAGCAGGACAATGTGACACCCCACACGTTCAGGATTGCTACAGAGTAGCTCCAGGAACACTCTTCTAAGTTTAAACACATCCGCTGGCTACCAAACTCCTCAGACGTGAACATTATGAGCATATCTGGGATGCCTTGCAATCTGCTGTTCAGAAGAGATCTCCACCCCCTAGTACTCTTACGGATTTATGAAGAGCATGCAGGACTCATGGTTTCAGCTCCCTCTAGCACTACTTCAGACATTAGTCGAGTCCATGCCACGTCGTGTTGAGGCACTTCTGCGTGCTCGCGGGGACTCCCAATATATTAGCAAGGTGTACCAATTTCTTTAACACTTCAGTGTATCTTCACCTTGAATTTTAATTCCACTCCTGAATCTTCGTTTTTTTTCCGTCATTTGTTCCTCGAAGTACAGCTCGAACAATACAGGGGAAACACTACAGTCCTACCTTCTTTTTAATCTGAGCACTTCTCTTTTGTACTAAGTTCTTATTGCTCTTTTTAACAGATATAATTTTCTCATAGATACTTGCATCATTTGTGGCAAGTTTTATTACTGTGTGATATTTCATTAACGTATAACATGAAAGGTAACGGTCCTGAACACACCAGATACTGCTTCAGTGTGTGCAGATCACTCTCCAGCCAGGATAACTTGCTGTGTCCCGCCTGGCAGGAAGTGTTTGATGTTGTCGTGATCCTGGTGAGACGTCCCATAGAAAGATATTTTCTACAGAAGGTGTCACTGTGTTTATGAATTAAAAGTTTGTAGAAAGATTATAACGGCTAAATCAACTCTCCATATCAGAGAGTGAATCACTTGCGACAGGCACAAGTTGAGTTCCACATGATATGTGTTTTCGAAATCCGTGCTAACTCCAAGCAGAAGGTTATTTCTGTGTAGGTACACCATAAGATTTTAAATTTAAGTATCTTGTAGTACTTTGCTACAAACAAATGTGAGTGATGTAGGTTGCTAGTTCTGTGGAACTATTCGTCCCAATTTTGTAGATAGTTCTGGCTTGGGCTCTTTTCCAGCAATGGGGAGCACATCTCTTCTCAAGAGATCAATGGTACACAAGACTTGATCTATCTATCATGTTATTTTGTTTGCTTCACAACCTCTTTTCTGCAGTCGCAGTTATACAAGCCTAATACCGCCTTTTGTGATTGTAACAAAACTTTTATTAAGACCAAATGCATTTCGTTTTATTTTAAACTTTTAAAGCGTCTTCATTGGTCACTGTAATGATATGGTTTTTCATAGAATTCTGTTTTTTTTTTTCTTAGGATCATGAACTGTTCTTGTGCTTTAACGTATCACTGTAAATAGTATTAAATTATTATCGGTGCACACGTTTTCTGTTTCTTTTATCATTCTTACTGTTCTTCTATACATGACAAGACTGAAACCTAACGCACGGAAACTCCAGAGATAACCAAAACTACACAAAATAAACACTTTTATGAGACCTCTCATAAATTACAGAAAAGCAACCACCTATTCCCTCCCCAGCCATATGTTAAATGTACTTTTACAGGCGTATAAAACACGAAATGAAATAGCAGTTAAAAACACAAAGAAAATAATAAACTACATAAAATGCACACACACACACACATATATATGCCGGGTGATCAAAAAGTCAGTACAAATTTGAAAACTTAATAAACCACGGAATAATGTAGATAGAGAGGTAAAAATTGACACACATGCATGGAATGACATGGGGTTTTATTAGAACCAAAAAGAAACAAAGTTCACAAAATGTCCGACAGATGGCGCTGGACAGCAAAACTGCTACCGTGACGGGTCAGAGGTACGCCGATATGTTACAGAATCGCATCATCCCCAGCCTGGCTGATAAACACCTACTGGAACGTGCGATGTTTATGCAGGATGGCGTTCTATCCCATATTGCTAGACGCGTGAAAAATCTCTTGCTCGCGTCGTTTGGTGATGATCGTGTGCTCAGCCGCCACTTTCGTCATGCTTGGCCTCCCAGGTTCCCTGACCTCAGTCCGTGCGATTATTGGCTTTGGGGTTACATGAAGTCGCAAGTGTATCGCGATCGACCGACATCTTTAGGGATGCTGAAAGACAACATCCGACGCCAATGCCTCAACATAACTCCGGACATGCTTTACAGTGCTGTTCACAACATTATTCCTCGACTACAGCTATTGCTGAGGCAGGATGGTGGACATATTGAGCATTTCCTGTAAAGGACATCATCTTTGCTTTGTATTACTTTGTTATGCTAATTATTTCTATTCTGATCAGATGAAGCGCCATCTGTCGGACATTTTTTGAACTTTTGTATTTTTTTTTTTTTTTTTTGTTCTAATAAACCCCATGCCATTCAAAGTATATGTGTCAATTTGTACCTCTCTATCTACATTATTCCGTGATCTATTCAGTTTTAAAATTTATACTGACTTTTTTGATCAACCGGTATATGCCAAATATACTGCTCCTATTAGATGCAGAAAACTATAAAAGTAATAGAAAACACCTAGATAGTCCTACTTAGAATCAGTTACTACAGGAACACATAGCAAGAATAAGTACACTCCTACACCACATTGCTCACCAAAACTACTTTGAATTCAAAAAAGAAATCTACTTCCAAATTACACACTCACATATGGAAACAAATTAACTAGCAGAAATCGTAATATCCTTAAGAAAAGAAAAAGGAATAAAACTACTGCCGGCCGGGGTGGCCGAGCAGTTCTAGGCGCTACAGTCTGGAACCACGCGACCGCTACGGTCGCAGGTTCGAATCCTACCTTGAGCATGGATGTGTGTGATGTCCTTAGGTTAGTTAGGTTTAAGTAGTTTTAAGTTCTAGGGGACTGATGACCTTACAAGTTAAGTCCCATAGTGCTCAGAGCCATTTGAACCATTTGAATAAAACTACTTTACAAAAACAATAACTCAATACAGAGATGTCTACAGGAGGAGGATCGAACTGACATAAGTAAAAACTCTGGCACCTATCAACTTCAGCGTATACACTGTGATGCTCTGCACTTAGGACACACCAGGAGAACATTTGAAATAAGATATAACTGACATAAAAGAGCTTGGAAATATGTTACCAGCCATTCAGCATGCAGAGAACAACCTCTGAAAAGAGAAATGAAAATAGCCAAATTCAATATCAAGAAACGTCTCCTAAGACTGCACAAGAACTTCCAAATCCAAAAGGCAATAACAGAAAAGAAACACAAAATAAATGACCAAACGAACATTAGCTACCAAATGTGATAGATAAATAACAAGCCCCCTAGACACCAGAAAAGTAGTATCAGGTAAGAGAGAAAATGCACACAACCTTGATCCCCCACCATTCTACCCTAGTGAAGTAATAATTTACACAAAATTTAGGGCATATTAGGCCCTCTTACACACACATACAGACACCCACACCCACCCACCCACCCACACACACACACACACACACACACACACACACACACACACACACACACACACACACACACACACACACACACACACACACACACACACACACACACACACACACACACACACACACACACACACGCGCGCGCGCGCGCGCGCGCGCGCGCGCGCGTGGATACATACATACACCACTCAAAAAATATAATCTCACACACAGAGCAATAGTATATGGTTCTACTATCACGAAAGCAAAACGAAGAGCAGGCATATTCAGCAATGTCAAAAGCAAGTACAAGAAATGGCTAAACGGCAAAGGACCAACACAACAGAAAAACTTAAGTAGCTTTCACGTTAGTGAATGTAACATAGTTCCGTCCGAAGAGATCTCGAAAGACCCAGTGATACCGACCGACCGCCCTGTCATCCTGAGTCGTTAGGCGTCATTGGAAGCAGATAAGGAGGGGCATGTGATCGCTTCACTGCTGTCCCAGCCGTTGTCAGCTTTTGTGAACACAGCCGGTACTTCTCAGTCAAGTACCTCCTCAATTGGCCTCACAAAGGCTGAGTGCACCCTGCTTGCCAACAGCGTTCTGCAAACCCGCACGGTCGCCAATCCAAGCGCTAGACAAGCCCAGCCGCGCTTATATTCGGTGATCTTACGGGAACTGGTATTGCCAAGTAACAAGGCCATTTGTGGGTGTGCCGTGTACAAAAATATAACACAAATGTGTAGAAGAACGTTAAGAAAGACGTAAGATATAAAAAAAGTGATTACTGATAATAATTTAATATTATTTTTTGTAGAAAGTTAAAGCATGAGAACTGCTCATCATCCTAACAAATAGAATTGTAAGAAAAATCTCTTTGTTGCAGTAACCACTGAAGAATTTTTAAAGTAAAGCGAAATGCCTATAGCCTTAATAATTGTATTATTACAGTCGGAAAAGGCCGTATTAGCCTTTATAAACAGGATGTAACACAATCGAAAATTTTGTACAGAACTAGTCCCTGGGGCGTAACTGAGTTGTGGCGATTTCAGTTACTTTTCAACACCACAATCATTGATCATTATGTAACTCGGCTATTGAACCTTGGGTGCTTTCCGTAATGTTCATTTATGGAAAGCCGTTCGAAGACATAACTGAACATTTGGTCTATATGTCGGTACCTGTCTCCTCCAAGACTCTGGACAGTGCCTTTTACATAAAAAATGGCTCTGAGCGCTATGGGACTTAACATCTGAGGTCATCAGTCCCCTAGAACTTAGAACTACTTAAACCTAACTAACCTAAGGACATCACACACATCCCTGCCCGAAGCAGGATTCGAACCTGCGACCATAGCAATCGCGCGGTTCCGGACTGAAGCGCCTAGAACTGCTCGGCCATTGCGGCCGGCGACTTTTACATAACCGACAACGGTTGTGTATGAGGAAGATCGGTGTTTTTGGATACAGCCTTAGATAATATTTTACTACGGTAATTACTGAAGGATTTAACACAACGTATTTCTTGTAGGCGTACGTGTTTCAGTTAAGATCTGCCTCTCTTCCCTGACTTAGCAACGACGGTTTTGCCGCTTCGGACGACCGCGTACGGCAACACGTATCTGTGGTAACATTAAGGTTACCTTACAAGAAAGAACGGCGTCAAAGAGTCAAGGGCGGTGCAGGGGTGAACAACCGTATTAGACCTCATGGCCGCTGCTCACGCAAACTGTTGGCACAGATGGCTGTCGGATTAGCCCTGCCGGAATCCCAGCACAGGACAGGGTTGTTAAGTGTTCTCTTTCCACTGCAACAGCAAAATAAAGCCACCTCAATAACGTACTCTGTGAGGCCTTCTCCGAACTTCAACGGTTTCTGCTGCTGTCAGCTACAGATCGAATGGAGGGAGGGGTTCGTGAAGGTTATGGGGCCCGTCTCCCATTAAAAACAAGAAACACATTTCATTAAAAGCGCTTGTTGGTTAATTGTTACATATATCAATTCAGGACTTTCACAGCAAACTTTCTGGGAATAAAGTAGCATGAAAAATAACTCTGGAAAATGGCAAGGAATTCTAGATATTGCGAACTTCGTTTAGCAAAAATTACTTTTCAGTTGGTTGTGTGAGAGCCTGGCCACGTGGATGGGCTTAAGACCTGACCGATAACATTTTAACCAGTTAAAGGAGAACATTCTCTATCTGATTGTACCTGATAGTAACAACGAATCTGCCGGCCGCGGTGGTCTAGCGGTTCTAGGCGCTCAGTCCGGGGCCGCGCGACTGCTACGGTCGCAGGTTCGAATCCTGCCTCGGGCATGGATGTGTGTGATGTCCTTAGGTTAGTTAGGTTTAAGTAGTTCTAAGTTCTAGGGGACTGATGACCATAGATGTTAAGTCCCATAGTGCTCAGAGCCATTTGAACCATTTTTTGAACAACGCATCTGACGCGGTTCATATGTCAACAGGTAGAAATACAGAAATTGAGTACGGCTAAACACAAATTGAAAGAACCTACACTAAAAAACAGTAACAAGAAGACTGACTTCCGCAATGTAAGTGGAAACTGCTGAAGGACACAGCATTACCCTTATCTACACGCTCACATAGCCCGCGTTTACAGTCGTAGTGTTAAGCGAAATACTGATAACGGTGAGTGTACACTTCGATTTTATATATTTTTTTTAAATTAATTGCAAAATAAAAGTTCTTCTCAAATTTTAGGACGAATTCCATTTCGTGGATGGCTGGTTCAAATGGCTCTGAACACTATGGGACAACTTCTTAGGTCATCAGTGCCCTAGAACTTAGAACTACTTAAACCGAACTAACGTAAGGACATCACACACATCCATGCCCGAGGCAGGATTCGAACCTGCTACCGTAGCGGTCGCGTGGTTCCAGACTGTAGCGCCTAGAACCGCACGGCCACCCCAGCCGGCCCATTTCGTGGATGTTATGCTAAAGGTATGTACTAAGTAACGATGTTAATACGCCATTGTCATTATATTAAAACATTCTATATATTTTATTGTTAAAAGTGAAAGCAACTGTGGCGCAATAAAGTGTTTCTGGGGAATAGTGAAGACGGTCATAAAATGTGATCCCCCTCCCGGCAACCAGTACGAGATCGGCGCTAGCTGTCTTTTCTGCTGTTCTGGTACAATCATGGCATGGCCCTCCACACACAGCTTATACGGACACGTACATCCAAATTTCTGCTTATAAAAAAATAAAGACAACAGTAACGGATAACTATCGTAAACTGATATTGCTAATTGGGAAAACGACAATATTGTTAGGGTTTATCCAGAAAGTAACTTCCGTTAGGCTATAAATGAGCAATGGTTGATGAACAGAAATTTTTTTAAAGTAAACCGCTACGCGCTGTTCACATCCAACTGCCCGACACTACAATAGCGACTTCTCCAACAACGCCAACCAGCCACAGACTTCACACAGCGCAGTCAGTGATTTTCATATAGAGCGCTACGTGGCGTTACCAACATAAAAACCTAAACAGCCTACTTACATAGCCCCCATGCTCCCCACAAAAAATTTTACAAATTGTTTTGGGCAGTGGCCAATGCAGATTTGAAAAAAAAAATTCATAATTACAATAACAATGTAATCAAATGCACACACTTATTGATACAATGTTGGTCAAAAGCTAAAATTTTCTCACAGTCCATAAAGACAGTCCTGATCATTCATCACAGTAGTAATTGCATTGCACAAAGTCTGATCAGTAAAAGGAAATGCACACGGAAGTAGTGGATTTCCACGCAGTCTTGAAGAAGTAGTGTTGTCCTTCCAACGGAAAGACAGTGCTGACTCTTGACATGCAAACAGGTAATGGGCCACAACAGAACAAACCCACCGCAGAGTCAGTCGAAGGTTTGAAGAATATTGGTAGGTTGGTCATCACAGAGCAGACCCACTGTAGTCCTGGTAGAGAGTATGGAATTGGTGGGCCATCAAAGGAGCAAACCCACTGAAGTCCTTGTAGAAATAATGGTATTTGTGGGCCATCAAAGATGCAGACCCACTGTAGAGATAATGATATACGTTTCAACGTGGCTGAAAATGGCTTAAAAGTTCGTGACGCCCTTCGTCGGTTCTGCTGGAAATGAATATGGTGTTGGCCCACCTTTAGCCTTGATGACAGCTTCCACTGTCTCAGATATACGTTCAATCAGGTGCTGGAAGGTTTCTTGGGGAATGGCAGTCCATTCTTCATGGAGTGCTGCACTGAGGAGAGGTATCGATTCTGTCGGTGAGTCATGGCACGAAGTCAGAGTTCTAAAACATTCCAAAGGTGTTCTATAGGATTCAGGTCAGGACTCTGTGCAGTCCAGTCCATTACAGGGATGTTAACCACTCCGCCACAGGCCGGGCATTATGAACAGGTGCTCGATCGTGTTGAAAGATGCAATCGCCAGCCCCGAACTACTCTTCAACAATGGGAAGCAAGAAGGTGCTTAAAACATCAATGTATACCTGTGCTGTGATAGTGCCACGCAAAACAACAAGGGGTGCAAGCCTCCTCCATGAAAGACACGACCACACCACTTCCTTCGAATTTTACTGTTGGCACTATACACGCTGGCAGATGGCGTTCTCTGGGCATTCGCCGTACCCACACCCTGCCATCCGATCGCCACATGTGTACCGTGATTCGTCACTGCACACAACGTTTTTCCACTGTTCAATCGTCCAGTGTTTACGCTCCTTACACCAAGCGAGGGGTCGTTTGGCATTTACCGGCGTGATGTGTGGCTTATGAGCAGCCGCTCGACCATGAAATTCAAATCTTCTCACCTCCCGCCTAACTGTCGTAGTTTAAGGGTCGTTCAAAAAGAAACGAGCCCGAGACATAAGAACAGAAACCAGTACCTGTATGTTAGAAGTATTGACCCTGGCTGTTGAGACACTTGTCCCACTGTGACACAAGGTGATGAATGGCTGCCTCATAAAATTCCCGGGGCTGCTATGTTAACCAGTTCCGCACATACTGCTGGATGACGTCGTCCTAGGTGAATCGATTGACGTTCTTCTTTTACCAAGATGGCCTCCTTCTGATTCACTTCCTTCAGCACGGAACAACAGTGAATGCCCGGCGTTACTCGCAAACCTTGACCACCCTTCGCCAAGCGTTCAGATCAAAACGACCAGGCAATCCCAGCCGTGGGGGTCATTCTGCTCCACGATAATGCAAAGCCTCCTGCAGAAATTCAAATGGGAGGTTCTCGGCCACCCTCCATACAGTACGGACCTCTCTCCCTGAGATTAAGCCATTTTTGGTCCCCTTAAAAAGGCTCTGAGGTGCAAACGATTCACCTCGGACGATTACGTCCAGCTGTATGTGCGGAACTGGTTAACATCGCTGCCCCGGGAATTTTATGAGACAGCCATTCACCGCCTTGTGCCACATTAGGACAAGCTTCTCAACAGCCAGGCTCAATACTTCTAACACACAGGTACTGGTTTCTGTAGTTATGCCTCCGGTTCGTTTCTTTTTGAACGGCTCTTACACTTGCAGTGGACCATGATGCAGTTTGGAATTCCTGTACGATGATCTGGATAAATGTCTGCCTATTACACGTTACGACCCTTTTCAACTGTCGACGGTCTCAGTCAGTCAACAGACGAGATCGGCCTGTACGCTTTTGTGCAGTACGTGTCCCTTCACGTTTCCACTTCACTATCACATCGGAAACAGTGCACCTAGGGATGTTTAGGAGTGTGGAAATCTCCCGTACAAACACATGACACAAGTGACACTCAATCACCTGACCACGTTCGAAGTCCGTGAGTTCCGCAGAGCGCCCCATTCTGCTCTGTCAAGGTGTCTAATGACGACTGAGGTAGCTGGTATGGAGTACGCGGCAGTAGGTGGCAGCACCATGCACCTAATATGAAAAACGTATGTTTTTGGGGGTGTCCAGATACTTTTGATCACATAGTGTATTTCATATGCCTGTAAAGCACATGGGAGTTGGCAAAGTATGTGAATTAGAAACTTCCTGGCAGATTAAAACTGTGTGCCCGACCGAGACTCGAACTCGCGTGAGTACCGGGCGTGAGTCGTGCTTCGGTAGCTCAGATGGTAGAGCACTTGCCCGCGAAAGGCAAAGGTCCCGAGTTCGAGTCTCGGTCGGGCACACAGTTTTAATCTGCCAGGAAGTTTCATATCAGCGCACACTCCGCTGCAGAGTGAAAATTCTCATTATGTGAATTAGAGTTAATCAACATAGCTTCAGAATGTGAACAAAGTTTTCCAAAGTGATTTGTGCATCATAAATAACGCTATGGTATCAAGTATCTATACACAACGACCTCACTATGCTGTGAACGAATACCTGTACAATGCGATCATCAATCGCGAGGCGATTTGAAACCGACAATTCTACCATTACAAAAGACAACTGGTGAGTAATTTCTGAAAAAGTTTATTGTTCGGTCGCAGAGTTCCACATCCATAATGGGTTACAGTTTCTTTCGTTTCTTCCGACAGAGGTTTCAAAAAGCCCGAGACAGCATCTTCAAGCTCTTTGTTGGAGTCATAGCGTTGGGGGAGTAAAGCTGCTTTTTCACGTGCTTCAAAAGGTGGAAATTACTTGGCGCCAACTCTGCGATGTAATTGGCAGGTCAAAAAAGACCCATTTTTCATCAGTATTCTGTGTAAGTTCATTGCTGACTACAGCATGACGGCCACTACAGTCATTATCGTGAACATTAATAGCTTCATTCTCTAAAAAAAGTTATTCGATGCACAACACCTTCACTCATCATAATCGATCTGTCTGCAGCACAAGTTTGTCTCAATTTCCAATTGCACCGCAGGTCTAAGAACGCTGAAATACTAATTCAGTCAGTGTACCAACTCTTCAGTTCGCCACACTTCTCAAAAATGGTTCAAATGGCTCTGAGCACTATGGGACTCAATATCTTAGGTCATAAGTCCCCTAGAACTTAGAACTACTTAAACCTAACTAACCTAAGGACATCACACACACCCATGCCCGAGGCAGGATTCGAACCTGCGACCGTAGCAGTCCCGCGGTTCCGGGCTGCAGCGCCGGAACCGCACGGCCACCGCAGCCGGCGCCACACTTCTCGAACTACATAAAAACGAATGCTACTTTCAGCGTAATTCTAAGATAATTTTTTTCTCCTCAGTCTTCTGGCTGGATAGATGCAACAGGCCACTAATTTATTTCCTGTTGCAGAAATGATTCGAATGGCTCTAAGCACTATGGGACTTAACATCTGAGGTCATCAGTCCCCTAGACCTAAGTCCCATAGTACTTAGAGCCATTTGAACCATGATACACAAAGAGTTGTAAAGAGTCAGAATTCGGCGCTGCGGTCGGCAACGGCTATATAAGACAACAAGCGGCTGACGCAGTTAGATCGGTTACTGCTGCTACAGCGGCAGGTTATTAAGTGAGTTCGAAAGTGGTGTTGCAGTCGGCGGAGAGCGACGTGACGCAGCATCTCCGAGGCAGCGATGAAGTAGGGATTTTCCCATACGGAAATTTCACGAGTATACCGTGAATATCAGGAATCCGGTAAAACATAAATCTCTGACATCGTTGCGACCTGAAAAAGAGCCTACAAGAACGAGACCAACGACGACACGGAGCCGAGGGCCCACTTGTGTACGCTTGATGACTGCACGACGCAAAACTTTATGCCTCGGCTGGCTCCGTCAGCACCGGCATTGGACTGTTGATGACTGGAAACATGTTGCCTGGTCGGACGAGTCTCGTTCAAATTGTATCGAGCGGATGGACATGTACGGATATGGAGACAACCTCATGAACCCATGGACTCTGCATGTCAGCAAGGGACTTTTCAAGCTGGTGGAGGCTCTGTATTGGTGTTGTGCGTGTGCAGTTGGCGTGATATGGGACCCCTAATAGGTCTATATACGACTCTGACAGCTGACACGCACATAAGCATCCTGTCTGATCAGCTGCATCCATTTATGTACTTTGTGCATTCTGACGGACTTAGGTAATTCCAGCAGGACAATGCGACACTCCGCCATAATTGCTAGAGAATAGCCTCAGGAACACTCTTCTGAGATTAAATACTTCCGCTGGCCACCAAACTTCCATTATTGAGCATATCTGGGATGCCTTACAACGTGCTGTTCAGAATAGATCTCCATCTCCTTGGATTCTTACGGATTTATGGACAGCCCTGCAGGATTCATGGTGTCAGTTCCCTCCAACACTACTTCACACGTTAGTCGAGTCGATGCTACGTCGTGCTGCGGCACGTTTGCGTGCTCGCCGGAGCCCTAGACGACATTAGGCAGGTGTACCAGTTTCCTTGGCTCTTCAGTATAGAAACATGTTTCCGACAATCAACCGTTTACGTGTATAAAGAAGGTAATCGACTCACGTTTTTAACACTCGAGATGATACTGATGTTTCCTATGCAATTTTTTAATTGTTGAACGTCATGTACAGTGTTAGCTCTAAAACAGTCGGCATAAAACACCTGGTCCACGATGAATCATTTGCGTGACACTCACAACTTGAGGAACCAGGTCTCCCTCTGACTGCACAGTAATATCAGAAGCATGTTAAGCCACAATGCACACAAAACAATGGCCTAAAGGAGTCAACTCAGGAAATTTTGGTAGATATGTAGTCCTTACACCTGCACCTATCCACCCATCACTAGATGTTACGTCGGGATGCGCTCAGGTCGAACTACAGAAGGACCTGGAGCACAATCGTGTGGAAATAGCATTTCTTCAGGAATACGCAGTAAACGTCAGTGAAGTTTTTTCTTCATTTATTCTTAATGCATTGAAAGGGATAGTTTCCAAAGATACATTCCGACACACAGCTTTATCTACGGAGTCACTTCTACGTTTCGAGAAATGTTTGACAGAAACTGTGCAATCTCATTTAGAACAGCACGGAGACCTTTATATACCATAACAAGTAGCGAAATTTTACTCGAGTTGTGTAAAGTAACAGTTATACTATTATTGCAGTGAAAACGTGTAAATTGGACTCAGACATCAGCCGAAACGAGACACAGTGGCAAATGAAATTAAGTAACATTGTCCGTAAGGGGACAAAACAAGGATGATCATCATAGGTGCTTAGTAAAATACATAAATAATTAGCTGCAAGGTTTGCCTGATTGCAGAATAGCCATGGCATCACGATGGTACGAGCGAGTAAGATTTTTGAATCAATTGAATACCTCTATGGCCTGTATCAAAAAATGTAACTACATCTATCGAATGAATCGCACGAAAAACATGAGGGAAAGAAAGAACTACAGTGTCCGTCCAAAAAGTTGAGAGACTGATTTTATTCCAGGTTCAAATGGTTCTGAGCACTATGGGACTTAACATCTGTGGTCATCAGTCCCCTAGAACGTAGAACTACCTAAACCTAACTAACTTAAGGACATCACACACATCCATGCCCGAGGCAGGATTCGAACCTGCGACCGTAGCAGTCACGCGGTTCCGGACTGTGTGCCTAGAACCGCTAGACCACCGCTGCCGGCTTTTATTCCAGGCTTATAAGCGACATCAGTGCAGTAACAACAGTGGCAGCTTTAAATGACAACAGTGAACAACAGACGTGCATTCGACCAGCATGTAGTGAGCGGGCAGTATTGGACGAGCGACCTTAATGTATCAACTTTGTTGTGCCACAAATCGCAAAGGCGCAGCATCTCTCAATTAAATGTTCAAGACATTCTCCAGGATGTTCTGAAGAAGAGAAAAGTGTGTGCAAAGTTTGTCTGCACACCTTGATTCCCGAACAAAAGCAGCGACTCGAGGACGCCTACCGCGACTTGATTTAAATACAAAACGCGAACAATTCTTGCAGGAAAAAGTCATCACGGGTGACAAGACTTGGTGCTATCAACATGAACCTACTGCAAAACGCCAAAATGCAGAAATTCACATGAAGGGCCAACGCTTAGATGATATAACCGACATTCAAGCCACAGTGATGCGCAAGTTGTAAACATTCGAAATAAGAACTTCCTTGTCAATTCCACATAGTTGTATAAACGTTCTGTTCGTTTTAGACTTGGAGAGACTCTATGTACAACACTTGACGCATTAAACCACTATCATAATCTTAGTTTTTTTTTCTTAACTGAGTCTCGAAACATTTTGGACTGACCGAAACCTTGCTTAGCAGTAACTAGCAGTACAAAGAGCACAAATACTAAGAATGCAAATTAAAACTAAAGCCATGTCAGTCGGTTTACAAGTGCTGTTGTTTGCTCAAGTGTCAATCTACTCAGTCAAATACATATTAACAGAATGAAATTATTCCTAACATTTGCGTTAGGTGAAACGTAGCGCACATTTTCTATGGCGCATTTTTATAAAATTTTGATTAATTTCTGTATAAAATTCTATACTAGATGTAACAGCCAAAATAAGAAATTTGTTCAAATCATCAGTCAAGAAAGTAAGAAAGTTGAAACGGCATAAAACCCATGTGCAACAGTTTTATTTCAGTTCCACTTACAATTTGCTGTAATGTAGGTTTGCAAAGAGGGAAATGCGTTGTTACTAGTGCATGTTAAACATGCTGAAGTTGGTAATACTGTGTTGATGGAATGCTCTGTTAATATGCGCATATACCTGAATGACACGGTGAAAGTATTCCATACTTTCGTTTTCACAGCCATTTATAATTTATATGAACATTAACGTTGTTGTCACACCTCCATCTGTTTGGAATGCAGACGAATCGGCGTGCAGTCTAAATTTCTGCTAACAAACCGAGACGCCATAAACTTTACGATATAAAATTAGCTGAACGTACCATTGACGAGGGGGTCATTAGAGGCGGAGCACAAGCTCAGATTGTACAAGGATGAGGAAGAATATTTGCCGTTGCCTTTTCAAAGGAAGCATCCCGGTATGCGGCGTAATCAACTCACCGAAAACTTGGAACTATCTCCCTCCTCAAATGTAATGTAAGTAATCAAAGCACTAATAAGAGACAGGTTTTAGGTAGAGGACTTATTCGGAGTACGCTATTCTTTAAACAAACACTTCCTGACAGAAAAAGTAAGGCACTCAGAAGACATGCTAGAGTGTTAATGTAAGTAAGTATAAACCATTGCCGCTTCGTAAATGATTAAGAATTGAATTCCTCTGTGACAGATGTAACGGCTATCAGACTACTTTAGTGCGGTCGTGTATGATACTGTTACCATGCCTGACAGGGTATATATATCCTCTAGAGGCCTGAAGCTGAACTTATAAAGAAATAATTGTCACTTCTTAGTGTCACTAAAAGCCAATAATATGTAAAAAAAAAAAGGTTTATCATGCCATACATGACCTATGGGTCATGTATCGTATGTGAAACAGCAGATATCTATCAAGCAAAAGTAACCTTAACGCATGTTTCAAATATAAAGCTAAAATAGTCCAAAGTATAAAATTTTATTTATTGCTGTTTACTGGAATTTTAAGGAAGTTTTGGTTATGAAACATTAATTAACAGAAATGAGAGCTTGTATACAGTATTTATTTATTCTTTCAAGGCTTTTTATGAAAATACAAAGCGCTGTATGTGAGAAAGCCAAAGATTCAATAATTTCAGAGACTAAATTTTGCAAAACAGTGTTCATTACATATTCTTATATAATAATATATATATAAAGATTACTGAACTTAGGATTTTTGCTTCCAATCTCTAAGCTGTTTCATACTGTGTGGAAAGTTTTGAAGCAATTCCTTTTTGAAGTGAGACACAGGAACACATCACAAGTCTGGCATATTAGGAACTTGTGACTGGAGCAACCTTGCATTCTACACCTAGATCTACAATTATGCCTCCCAAGGTAAATTTCTGGCATATGCAGTGCACTCCTAGGTCTTTTGCGTGCTGGTGGGATGGCTTGTATTGGCTGCTTTGCTTCATAACTTTCTCTTTCGTCCGAAATATTTCGGTAGATGGGCTCCAGTAGCACCCCCAGACTTTCTGAACTACTCATTTTCTCATTTACAGCAAATAAAATGTAGCAGACAAACTGCATTTCTTTTACATCATTCGCACGTATGTAGACATAACTGGCCTGATAATGTGTAAAATTTAGTCATACAGTCCGATTGTATCAAATTTGATACAGTACATTTACACGTGTCCTGGGGCTCGTAAACACGTGCACAAACTTAGAACGTGACATAAGTTAAGTATTTAGACTTATGGTTATCTTGATTATTCCTAGCAAGTAATACTATTTCTGTTTCTTACCTTCTCTTTCCCGTGGCATCTTCGCTCGCACGCAAACATTGTGCTTTTCGTGAAGTGCTACCACCTTCTTGTGACTGCGAGAAACTTCTAAAAAAATGACGAGGGTGAATAGCAGATCGTATAGTGCGTGACAGACACGCAGATAGTTTTCTTAAATCATTTCAAGATGCATTACCAAGCTTATGGAGCGAAGCAGAAACTTTGAGATTTATTGTAAGACATTTGGAAGAAGATGCGGCTCACTGGGATTTCAGACAGTGAATGAATTCACAAAAGCTTTCAAGGCGAAATACTGGTCTGACAACGCCCAAAGCGAGTTAATATTAACATTGTTTCCATTGTCAGAAAAAATAACGCCCACTGTATTATATTTGATAAGTGAGGTGGCTAGAGGATATGGCGCGTGAACAGCATCAGATGTGAAGCGATCGCTGCGAAGGACACGGATCTGCCATCTACTAGTGTGAGGCGCCTTTATCAACATCTGAACGTCTCACTGTGGGCCTTCATTTGGCTTGCTGCTCATATCGGCAAATATCGAGATCTGTGGAGCATTCGGATGTGACAGTGGTCCGAAACAGAACTGCATGGGAACGTGAGGGCATTGCACACTCGTCGACAAGCTTCCTATCGGCCGTTTTTCACCACGGCAAGAGGGTATTGTCTTGTTGCGCTCTAAGAAAATTCTAACCTCTTTACGTCTGCGCCTGCCATCCGAGATGAAGTATCGCACTCCCTGCGACTTTCCTTGTCGTCCTGCACCACTAGTCGGAGATTATAAGCAGTAGGACTGGGGAATCACCATACCATCCGTAGGCTGTCGTTTTTACCACAAACGACTGTGTTTGGAATTATGCTATGAACGGGAAGCATGGACTGCTGATGAATGGAGTCGCACTGCGTCCAGCGACGAATCACGATTCTGCACCACCGCGGTAGACCATAGTCAGCGAGTATGACGGCGACCTGGGGAAGAGTATCATTCTTCTAATGTTTTGGAGAGACGCAAATGTGTTACTCCTGGTGTCACTGTGTGCGGAGCCATCGGGTATGACTTCAGGTAACGGCCAGCACTGTCTGATGATGATGATGATGATGTTTGGTTTGTGGGGCGCTCAACTGTGCGGTTATTAGCGCCGATACAAATTCCCAACCTTTGCTGAGTCCAATCTCGCCACTTTCATGAATGATGATGAAATTTTGAGGACAACACAAGCATCCAGTCATCTCGAGGCAGGTGAAAATCCCTGACCCCGCTGGGGATCGAACCCGGGACCCCTTGCTCGGGAAGCGAGAACGCGACCGCGAGACCACGAGCTGCAGACTGGTAGTGTCTGAGGGAACTCTGATGGCGCAACCGCACGTCACGGACATCCTGCGTCCGCATGTGTTACCTCACATGCTACTGTATCGTGGTGCCATTTTTCAGCAGCACTATGCACGTCCACACATGGTACGTCTCTACGAACTGCCTGCGTGCTGTTCAGGTCCTCCTGCAGTCACCAAGGTCCCCAGATTATTCCCTGACAGAACATGTGTAACAGGAGGTCGGACGTCAGCTCCTTCCCGTATCACTATTCGGGATGTCGAGGACCAGTTACACCAGTTGTTGGCCAGCTTATGAGGAGAAGATACAACGTCTGTATGATAATCTTTCCAACGGCATTACTGTACTGACCCAGGTCACTGAGGCGTCAACGTCATACTGATAAGTGGGTTCATGCTCGTAAAGTAAATCTGGCTCGATTTTGGTGTCACTGAAATACACCACATACCTTCTCAACGCGCGAAGCTTCATTTTGTTTCCTCGGCCCCTTCTGGGTGCTTCACTTTTTTCTCAGGCAGAGTACTTTCGTTTCTGGGATTAAACTAGGAAGCGTGGCTAGAACATTGTTAATAATATTTAATTAAATGTTAACTAATCCAGTCAAGTTGAATAGGTTGTCTAAATTTCTATTGGTACGTTTTCTTTCCACCAATTATCGAACCTCTTTTCATGCTTTAGTTGCTTTTGCCTTTTGTTCTGACCACTGATTTTGATTGAGGATATCCTTGTATCTGACTGAGCCAGTTGTTCAAATGGCTCTGAATACTATGGGACTTAACATCTCAGGTCATCAGTCCCCTAGAACTTAGAACTACTTAAACCTAACCAACCTAAGGACATCACACACATCCATGCCCAAGTCAGGATTCGAACCTGCGATCGTAGCGGTCGCGCAGTTCCAGACTGAAGCGCCTAGAACCGCTCGGCCACGCGGCCGGCACTGAGCCAGTGAACGAGCTGTGGACGTTCTAGGTGTAGCCAGAGAGCCTAGGAAGTATTTAAGGTGAATAACTCTGATATATAGCACTGAATGCAGCTGGGTAGGTAATTTGATATGTAATTTACGTCATATATAGAGTAGCAAGCAGCAGGCTGGTAATCAGCTTGTTAATGAGGTCTGTGGTTGTTGTATTCGGCAGGAGCTGGTGGCCTTGTACCAAAAGTCGCTGCTTTGCACATTTTCTGATAATTTGAAAATGTCACGTCCACGGTCTTTTTTGTGTGTAATTGTTCATACATTGATTAACTACACGTTTGTTTCCTATGAGACACAGAATCGACCGGCTTTCGTCGAAGTGGTTTGACAGGAAACAAGTTGACAACATGTCGATAATCGTCCTGCAAAGGGTTATCCGAAAGCAGTGACGTCCCATGGACAGTGTAACAGCTTATGTAAGCCCGTGATTGTCAGGCAAGGAGACGATGCAATTTGTAAGCAAGGATGGCGTGCCTGCCTGCCCACTGTACACCGAGGGTCAGATGCCAGCACACGGCGCACGGCCCGTTTCGTAACTGTGGTAACGCTACCTGCCGTTTCTGCCTTCTGTGTTCAACGTATGCGCCAGTAGCCCGTTTACCACAGGAATATCTACGAAGCGTAATCATAAAGCTTTTGACTTTATAAATAAACTTACATAACCAGTATTTGGTTTAAGACACGAAGGAATTAAAGACATTAGCTGTTAGTAGGCAATGATTTAAATCAGTGGGGAAAGTTGAAAGTTTGTACCAGACTGAGATTCAAACCCGGGTCACCTTACTAGGCAGATGGGCTGACGACTACGTCATCCAATCACAGTGGTCATCACAGCTGCACGGACCACCCTAGTACGACTTCCGTCAGAACCAAATTCTCAACTTATCCACACACTACTGATGTAGTGCCCCTTGGCTATTATCCTCATTACTCACTGCATTTCGCAGCGGAATGGTCCGTATTCATGTCGGGTACATGCCGAGATGGTGTTTGTGCACCGCTGTGCAGATGAAAACGGTGGGGGGACAGCACGGCTATACCAAAACAATTACCCTCACAGACACCAACCGTATCACACAACATGTCAAGCCCTTTTCGCGTGTTTGTGTGATCACGGATCCTTTGAGACAGACAGAAATGCAGGGTGGGAGGCGGCGTGTGCATACACCAAATTTTGTGGGTATTTTGCAATTCATCCGTTGTTTATAGTATGTTTTTATCAACAAGTATGGAGTTTTGAAATCAGGTCATTCTTTTTGAAACAGCCTCTATTTATGTGCATTTTTTAACAATGGTTTTGTATTGCCATTGAAGACAGAAGCTGAAATTTATACCTATAAACAGTTGCTTCTTTAAGTAAGTAAAGTAAGTCAACAAATTTTGTGACTGGTAACGGACGTTCAAAACTTTTTCACATTTTTTAAACAGTCACCATCAATTAACAGCCAATGTGGCTTTAAATTGTCTCCACCATCTATTTTATCTCGATCATATTTATTCTTCTTATGATAACATTCACAGTACTGTGATGAAACCTGCTATCAAATTTATCCTCCCTGTTGCAGGTTATTCATCTTCTGAGAATCGTATCAAGAACTGTGTGAATTTTTCAAAGTCTTTCCTCTACTGCGTTCTGCTCTGGGAAACAAAAATCGTAAAAGAAATATTCCAGTTTTCTGGAATTAAATACCATTACTGTTTGTTTGTCTTTGTCCTCCTTTGCATTTATAGTTCAAGAACAGTTGTTGAATGAAAATTTAACACTGAAAGTCACCGATAGTAGCAATTGAATTGTTGTTTTTTTTTCTGGCGCCGAATGGCGTGCATTCATTAACTTGGTTTGTTTGGGGAAGGAGACCAGACAGCGAGGTCATCGGTCTCATCGGATTAGGGAAGGACGGGGAAGCAGGTCGGCCGTGCCCTTTGAAAGGAACCATCCCGGCATTTGCCTGGAGCGATTTAGGGAAATCACAGAAAACCTAAATCGGGATGGCCGGACGCGGGATTGAACCGTCGTCCTCCCGAATGTGAGTCCAGTGTCTAACCACTGCGCCACCTCGCTCGGTACATTCATTAACTGTACAGTTGTTTAACATTTAGCATAGGGTATAAAAAGTGTTTTTTTTTTCGCTTTTCAGGTACGAATTATTATCAGTCAGTTAGATTCTTGGCACCAAATTTCAATGTACAGAACTAATACCGATTGCGCCATCTTTGTCAATACGTTGGGCACTTCACTGAATATTGAAATGAGCACAATATAGTGCCAATTATTCACTCGTGATACTCTTGCCTTTCTTGCGCCCTTCACATGATTTTAATAATCGTTCATTTTCGTCAGTTCTGCCCACACACTCACTTCCGTGACCACACGCCATTCATTGTTGAATCTCCAGATTACCTCTCAATTCCGTCCCTCTGAGACCGTTCCCACCTCCAACTGCCTCTCTGGCGTCGCTTTAGCATGGTGTCTCCATCTGCTTGTAGCCCTCCAATGTCGTCAAAACCACACAAAGATTCATGTAGCTTGCACACGGTAGTCTGACGAGCACAATACTTTTCTGAATGACTAATTTTTTCATAGTACTTTTGTAACCACAAGAGATACTTATTAAAAATAATCACATATGTGCTTATAAAATTTAGGGTGTCAAGGATATCGTCGTATTGCACATTGTTTTGGTTGTGACATTTTGGAAAGTAATTTCTTTTTCATGTACCAGATGTGAAAATGAAGTTCGTGTTAAATATATTTTCTTACATGCACGACTTACATCCTACAACTTAATAGAGACGTATAGGGTGACCCAGCAATAAGCTGTAACAGAAATATTCAAAAGTCTATCAGTTCCATATGAGCCGTTGTGCCACTAGCTCAAGGCTAGTGTCGACTATCCCTCTTGCGACCCGGTTGCCAATATCTACGAGGAAGGGTTGATATGTGGGTTGTGTCCTCAGGAGCTCCTTGCTTGCCGATATATATACGGGTTCGCTGGTCCGAGGGAAAATGCACCAAGTTTGGGGATCGGAGGTAGCGTCGCGACAAGAGGCGGTCACGAGATCCGAGCGGCCGAAACCACGAGCTGCGCAGGGAGGGCCTGCGGGGAGCAAACATACCGGAGTGCTTCACCGGGGTCAGCGTCGACTACAAGCATCTACACCTACATCTACATATACAGGGTGAGTGACCTAACGTTACCGCTGGATATATTTCGGAAACCACATCAAATACTGACGAACCGATTCCACAGACCGTACGTGAGGAGAGGGGCTAGTGCAATTGTTTAACACAAACCATACAAAAATTCACGGAAGTATGTTTTTAACACAAACCTACGTTTTTTTTAAATGGAACCCGGTTAGTTTTGTTAGCACATCTGAACATATAAACAAATACATAATCAGTGCCGTTTGTTGCATTGTAAAATGTTAATTACATCCGGAGATATTGTAACCTAAAGTTGACGCTTGAGTACCACTCCTCCGCTCTTCGATCGTGTGTATCGGAGAGTACTGCAACATACATCGCGTTTCTACGGAATGATCTGCCAACGTTGCTCGAAAATGTCCCACTGGAAACGCGTCGACGTGTATGGTATCAGCATGATGGTGCACCTGCACATTCCGCAATTAACAGTAGGCTGACCCTTGTCAGGATGTTCGACGGGCGTTTCATAGGACGTGGAGGACGCATAAATTGGCCAGCCCGTTCTCCTGATCTTACACCTCTGGACTTCTTTCTGTGGAGTACGTTAAAGGAGAATGTGTACCGTGATGTGCCTACAACCCCAGAGGACATGAAACAACGTACTGTGGCAGCCTGCGGCGACATTACACCAGATGTACTGCGGCGTGTACGACATTCATTACGCCAGAGATTGCAATTGTGTGCAGCAAATGATGGCCATCACATTGAACATCTATTGGCCTGACATGTCGGGACACACTCTATTCCACTCCGTAATTGAAAACGGAAACCACGTGTGTACGTGTACCTCACCCCTCATGGTAATGTACATGTGCGTCAGTGAAAAAGACCAATAAAAAGGTGTTAGCATGTGGACGTAATGTGCTGTTCCAGTCTCTTCTGTACCTAAGGTCCATCACCGTTCCCTTTGGATCCCTACGTAATTCGGTGCTCTCCGATACACACGATCGAACAGCGGAGGAGTGGTACTCAAGCGTCAACTTTAGGTTACAATATCTCCGGATGTAATTAACATTTTACAATGCAACAAACGGCACTGATTACGTATTTGTTTATATGTTCAGATGTGCTAACAAAAATAACGGGGTTCCATTTAAAAACACCTAGCTTTGTGTTAAAAAACATACTTCCGTGCATTTTTGTATGGTTTGTATTAAACAATTACACTAGCCCCTCTCCTCACGTTCGGTCTGTGGAATCGGTTCGTCAGTATTTGATGTGGTTTACGAAATATATCCAGCGGTAACGTTAGGTGACTCACCCTGTATACTCCGCTAGGCACCAAGCGGTGTGTGGTGGAGGGCACAATTCGCGCCAAAGTCATATTCCCCCCCTCTGTTCCACTCGCGGATAGCGCGAGGGAAAAACGACTGTTTGAACACCTCAGTACGAGCTCTTATTTCCCTTATCTTTGATTCGTGATCATTGCGCGATTTGAAAGTTGGTGGTAATAATATATGCTCTACATCCTCGGCGAAGATCGGATTTCGGAATTTAGTGAGCAGCCCCTTCCGTTTAGCGCGTTGTCTATCTGCAAGTGTGTCCCACCTCCAACTTTCTATGAGATTTGTAACGCTCTCGCGATGGCTAAATGTACCAGTCACGAATCTTTCCGCTCTTCTTTGCACCTTCTCAGTGTCTTGAATCAGACCCAACTGGTAAGGGTTCCATACAAACGAACAATACTGCAAGACTGGACGAACTAACGTATTGTAAGCTATTTCTTTTGTTGAAGGACTGCATCGCTTCAGGATTCTACCAACAAACCGCAATCTAGACTTCGCCTTACCCGTTACTTGTGTAATCTGATCATTCCATTTGAGATCACTTCGAATAGTCACACCCAGATACTTGACGGATGTTACCTCTTCCAAAGACTGGGCATTTATTTTGTACTCGTTCATTAATGGGGATTTTCGCCTTGTTATAAGCAGTAGGTTACTAGTATTGAGAGATAACTGCCAGTCATTACACCATGCATTTATTTTCTGCAAATCCTCATTGAATTGTTCACAACTTTCGTGTCCTGTAGACTACAGCATCATCGGCAAATAGTCTAAGACCGCTGTCAATACCATCAACCTGATCGTTTATGTAAATCATAAAAAGCAGAGGTCCTATTACGCTGCCCTGGGGCACACCTGAAGCTACGCTTGTTTCTGTTGAAGTCACCCCGTTCAGGACGACATGCTGCTCCCTGTCTGTTAGAAAACAGCAGGCCGACATGCCGTGGGTTAGTTGAAACATTCGTGTCGGACGACCGCTCGTGGCCTGGCTGCCCTCTTCTACCTGGCTGTCATCGGCACCACTCAACCGCCGCGCGCGCCGTGGACCCATAGAACTGCTTGCTGATACAAGGGAGTAACATTCCGTAATCCTCGTGCCTATTTGTGTTATTGTCTATTTTCTGGTTTGTACCCCACCCTCAGAGTTTTACTCGGTCGGCTCTTTGGTCGCAAATATAGGCCGTAGTATTGTACTAGACACTAGTAATCGTTTGAAAATTTGTTCCGATATTACATTGTCTATCTGGGTTATACTCGATTACTAATGTTCTAATGAATCAGCACATGGCCGTAAATACAGTCGGAACAATTGTACCAAGGCACAGACTGCCGTTGAACAAAGGGTGAGGGGGAGAGGGGGGGGGGGTCTTGTAGGTGGCAGGTGTGGCCGAGCGGTTCTAGGCGCTTCAGTCTGGAACCGCTCGACCGCTACGGTCGCAGGTTCGAATCCTGTCTCGGACATGGATGTGTGTGATGTTCTTAGGTTAGTTAGGTTGAAGTAGTTCTAAGTTCTAGGGGACTGATGACCTCAGAAGTTTAGTCCCATAGTTCTCAGAGCCATTTGAACCATTTGGGGTCTTGTGGTTAGATCTAGATGGTAACCGGTTCAATTCTTTGATTGTAATTGCGTTAGTTATAATTGAAACAACATGTCCTACTAAGCTGTGCGTTGCTGTCTTTGAAAGGCCGGGTCATTGTTGGTGGGTTTTTTTTCCGTCGAATGAATTCTCTTGTAATAAGTGTTCATACGTAATGTTTTAAAACGTTCCTCCAGAGTGGTCTTCATAACTGACAATCAGTTTAGCATTTGAAATATGAACAGCCAACTGTGACCAGGGCTTTAGTCAGAACAATATTGTCAAAAGGAATGGATTGGGATCCAGTCGCACCTTGGTTGCAGATTGAAATTAATAGGTTGCTTGCCTTGAAGTAAGCCTTATCATGGTCGTAATTGTTTCCTAATCTGTTTAACCTTTTATCACAGGTGCGCATCTTCACCCCGAACCTTTCGACATACAGCTTCTAAATTTAAGGTGCTTATATAGTTTTCATCTGTTGCATAAGGACAGTTAATAAGACAAACTGTGTGCATCGCAGTGGTAAACACCGCTGTTTCACCAGATAACGAGCGGGTTGCTGGGCCGGTAGTCTTGTAATTATTGTCATATTGTTCTTGTTTTGATTTCTCTTGCAAAAGCTTATTCATTTCACAAAATTGTTAATTGCGTAAAGAGAACAAATTTATAGTTATTTATTGTTAACTAATCAGGTTGCGTGAAAAGAAAGTTTTATTGGTGGGTCCTCTCTTCCACGTTTTCCTTAATTACAGTAAATACCACATCTCACCATACCCAAGAGATGAGATTTGTTAACAGAGCCGTCCTGTACAGTGTCTCGCTGGAGGTGGTATGTTGTCACCTCCCACGGGATAGTCACTGTGTACCTACGTGTTGTGGAAGACTGTTTTGTGCAACTTTGTTTGCATTTTTATAGATGACAGACAGGCAGAAGCTATTGCTAAAAAAACCTAGCTTTTAGCAATTAGTCTCTTTTTTTTTTTTTTTTTTTTTTTTTTTTTCAGGGCGAACATTCAGCTTTCAAGCATACGCAGGCACAGCTGACAAGTAGTCAGTCACCCCCAGGACACTATATCTTAATATCACGTGACACTGTCTCTGGTCTTGACAACAGTTGCATTAATGACGCAAAGAAGAGATTCCACTAGTTTCTTCAGATACTTCTGAAGCCACTTATTGATGATTAGACCCTGTAGATCAATGAACTCGTAGGGATATTGATTGCTACGTTTCATCTGTTGTTACAGCCCGCCACGATAGCTGATTGGTCAGCGTGACGGATTGCCGTCCTACGGGCCCGGGTTCGATTCCCGGCTGGGTCGGGGATTTTCTCCGCTCGGGGACTGGGTGTTGTGCTGTCTTCATCTTCATTTCATCGCCACCCGGCGCCCAGGTCGCCCAATGTGGCGTCGAATGTAATAAGACCTGCACCAAGGCGGCCGGACCTGCCCCGCACGAGGCCCGCCGGCCAATGACTCCAAACGCTCATTTCCATTTCCATCTGTTGTTACAAATAGTCCAGTTATATTCAGTGGGATTGTGGCTGGGTGATTTAGAGCATGAAGGACCTACATATGCAATATAGGTCTTTGATGATGGTACAGACTTCCAAGGACGGTGAAAAAGAGCAATTGTACCGATTTGAAGCAAGGGGCCTTAGTCTGGGAACGACCAAGTCGAAAGGTATAAGTGCAAATCTACTCAAGTTTAGCTGTAGCCTCTCGCAGCCCTCAAATTAACGGCCTCAAGTTCCGAACTTCAAACGTGACGTAGAGAAGTATGCGGTACAGTATTACCGAATTCCACTTACCTTCACAAATTTCACGAGTTGTCACATTTACAACGTTTGTTCAAAATGGCGTTCCTCAGCGTCAATGCAGGCGTGGTACCGTCACTCAGTTTCCTCGTACCCTTACCAATATCCCTGGCGCCGTTTGAACATTGTTGCAGGCAGCAAGAATCCTTGGTAGGGGATCCTCTTCAGTCTGGACAGCCGTCTACTACACAAGACCTTTCATATGACTCCACTAAAAGAAATCAAATGGGGTGAGCTCAGGTGAACGTGCTGGCCACGGAACAGGACCTCCTCTCGGTTAGAGGTCCTGTTCTCAGGTAATGTTTATCCAGGTCCAAAGTGAGGTTGGGCTCCATCGTACTGGAATCACACCCATTGACGAATAACAAATAGGATATGTTCCAGGAACCCGGGTAGTATGTCGCCTATAAACACTGTGTACACTGATACATTTAAGTGGGGAGGAAGAAGAAATGAGCCTAGTGTATAATCATTGATTATGCCTGCCCATACGTTGACTCTTCACAAACGTAGTGTAAGGACTCTCATCAGCCCAAACATGACTGTTGGGAACATTTACTATTCTCTCTCTGCTAAAAGACGCTACATCTGTGGAAAGAACATACGCAAGAAAGTGAGGATCGTCTGTAAGGCTCTGCAAGAGCCATTGGCCGAACGTGACATGAGGAGAAGGAGATAAGGGTTTAACGTCCTGTCGACAACGAGGTCATTAGAGATGGAGCACAAGTCCGGATTAGGGAAGCATGGGAAAGGAAATCGGCCGTGCCCTTTCAAAGGAACCATCCCGGCATATGCCAGAAGTGATTTACGAAAATCACGAAAAAAAAGGATGGCCGGATGCGGGTTTGAACTGCCGTCCTCCTGATTGCGAGTCCAGTGCGCTAACGACTGTGGCATGAGTTCCGAAGTCAGCAGGAATCAAAACATGCACTTCCTGTCCAATTTAGGGGTTTAGCTGCATTTCCCATAATACTCGCTACACAGAACCCTCAGAAACAATCATTTCACGTGCAACTGATTGAGTGCTGATTGCAGGCGCCTCATGCAATCGACTAACAACTACGTCTCTAAAGTCTGAAGTCCGTGTAATTCGTCGTCCTGTGCTCTGTTTCACTTAATCGTTGGAAGAGTCTTGGAAACGTGGTATGAGCCGGAGGTCTTCTATGGGGATACTTGATCTAGTTCCGTCACTGGGTACAATTCCACTTAGGTAGGGCCGATCGACGTTATTATTTCAGCGTGTAAATACGGATTGTATTCTACTAAAGTAGAGGGACATTGTACACCTGGAGTGTTCATGCCAGTACTACGCAGTAGGACATTTGTGCTGTATTAGATGAGTTACCACCTCATCCTCTACAACTACGTGCTCGTCGTGATTTCCTACCCTACAATCTTAACAACAACAGTACCTGTACACGTATTCCGCTGTCAGAGGTATCAGAACGACTTACGCATATAACTTTTGATTTGTTCGTTTTCAGATCAGGGTCCTTACCTCAAAGTGATACATTTACGCTTCTTCATCATCCCTCAAAGTTACTTCCATCACGGAATCAACATGTATTTAGAAAAAATTGAATTTTTACTACTGACAGACAAGATTAATGCTATTAATAATTTACTGCGATTTTCTTCTAGCTTTGAAGGTCTCATTCTTTGTTAAATAAATGAAACATCCAGACAGCTTTAGTATTTCAATCTAAATCGAAAAGATGCTTTATGCCTTGAAACACAGTCTTCAAATTCAGAGCAACTTGCTGGTAAGAAAACATGTAATTTTCAATTCTGTTTTTATACCTATAAAAGACTTTATCAACTCTTCTTGGTCGTCCAGCTAACAGCTTAAACGTCTACACATACCTCAGGAAATCGGCCGGACATCTTTAGATGCGCTTAAATCCCACTGAAACGATACATTTCACTTCTATGACAAGAAGGTACAACAAAGCAACTTCTACTCTGGAAAATACTCCACTAGAAGTAGTGTTTCTTCTAATATACATAGTTTTCGCTTTTCCGCAAATAATATGTCATTGATGACTCTTGTGAATCAGTGAGCCGTAATCATTTGTTACACGATAGGATTTATACATCGACTTCGGCTTCTATAATTTCTAGATTCGTTTACTTTCAAACACTGATAGAACATAAAAGCGAAGTTTTACATATGACTGACGTCGAAAGGTGGCAGAAAAGATAATTCCCCGCATTTTAATGTCATTTCTATTTGGTTTTTATGGAAGATATTGCGCACGTGGCGAGTAGATGTTTTTAATGTTCCAGTCATGGAACTGTTTAATGTTTTTTGTGTGTAAGTCTAAAAATGTAGGTGCCGAAGCTTGTACCAGGGCAATGCTGGAACCATCCTTCGTTTTCCTATAGCATAGGAAGTAGCAGTGGAAAGAAAACGGCCGTTACATTGACCCCTCAGTACGTCAATATGCGTAAGTTTCAGCTGTGATTCGGAGAACGTCGCATTTGTTATCCGTTCACCATTAGTATCCGTTGAAAATGAGCGATGCCTTCGAAAATCTCACCACACGTGAACTTCATTCTGTATTGTGGTTTTAGTGACGAAAACTCTGAAAGCTGTTGATGTCCATTGAAATGCCAGGATCACGAAGGAAATGGTAAGGTACTGGACCGAAATTACTTGCACATTTTAGTTAAAATAATTCATTACGCAGAAATTCAAACATCAATATTAAAACCCAAAAACGTAGTTTTAACTTTCCCAGAATGAATAGTACATGTTCTGTAGTTCATATTACAATTTCTGATGACGCCATGCTACAAAAAATAGCACTCTACTGTCTGATGGTGATCGACATGAAACCAAGATGAAACCACAAATTTTATACACTGACTATAGCTTACGAAAAGAGGAGATGTCAAAACTCAAATGCGTTTCAAAACTTTAGGTAACAACTATAAAATGACAGATCCACTTTACATACAAGAAAAACCCTTAGCTGAGCAATGCAACTGTTCTTACGAAATATTGGCGTAGTCTTATTGTACATCTATCTGATCAAGATAACTGAACTTACAGCTAATATATACACTCCTGGAAATTGAAATAAGAACACCGTGAATTCATTGTCCCAGGAAGGGGAAACTTTATTGACACATTCCTGGGGTCAGATACATCACATGATCACACTGACAGAACCACAGGAACATAGACACAGGCAACAGAGCATGCACAATGTCGGTACTAGTACAGTGTATATCGCCCTTTCGCAGTAATGCAGGCTGCTATTCTCCCATGGAGACGATCGTAGAGATGCTGGATGTAGTCCTGTGGAACGGCTTGCCATGTCATTTCCACCTGGCGCCTCAGTTGGACCAGCGTTCGTGCTGGACGTGCAGACCGCGTGAGACGACGCTTCATCCAGTCCAAAACATGCTCAATGGGGGACAGATCCGGAGATCTTGCTGGCCAGGGTAGTTGACTTACACCTTCTAGAGCACGTTGGGTGGCACGGGATACATGCGGACGTGCATTGTCCTGTTGGAACAGCAAGTTCCCTTGCCGGTCTTGGAATGGTAGAACGATGGGTTCGATGACGGTTTGGATGTACCGTGCACTATTCAGTGTCCCCTCGACGATCACCAGTGGTGTACGGCCAGTGTAGGAGATCGCTCCCCACACCATGATGCCGGGTGTTGGCCCTGTGTGCCTCGGTCGTATGCAGTCCTGATTGTGGCGCTCACCTGCACGGCGCCAAACACGCATACGACCATCATTGGCACCAAGGCAGAAGCGACTCTCATCGCTGAAGACGACACGTCTCCATTCGTCCCTCCATTCACGCCTGTCGCGACACCACTGGAGGCGGGCTGCACGATGTTGGGGCGTGAGCGGAAGACGGCCTAACGGTGTGCGGGACCGTAGCCCAGCTTCATGGAGACGGCACTGCGTAGGATCCTACGGTCTTGGCGTACATCCGTGCGTCGCTGCGGTCCGGTCCCAGGTCGACGGGCACGTGCACCTTCCGCCGACCACTGGCGACAACATCGATGTACTGTGGAGACCTCACGCCCCACGTGTTGAGCAATTCGGCGGTACGTCCACCCGGCCTCCCGCATGCCCACTATACGCCCTCGCTCAAAGTCCGTCAACTGCACATACGGTTCACGTCCACGCTGTCGCGGCATGCTACCAGTGTTAAAGACTGCGATGGAGCTCCGTATGCCACGGCAAACTGGCTGACACTGACGGCGGCGGTGCACAAATGCTGCGCAGCTAGCGCCATTCGACGGCCAACACCGCGGTTCCTGGTGTGTCCGCTGTGCCGTGCGTGTGATCATTGCTTGTACAGCCCTCTCGCAGTGTCCGGAGCAAGTATGGTGGGTCTGACACACCGGTGTCAATGTGTTCTTTTTTCCATTTCCAGGAGTGTATTATTAAACTTTGTAAATGGGGTTATTCCAAAGTTCAATGCAATGAGCAGACAAAAGAAAGGAAGCAAAATGTAATTCCACAATTTCATTAATGAACAGCTCTTAAAATTTAAAGCTTTTGTTGAAACGTCCCCTTAGAACAATTATACAAGACTATGCTTTAACTGACACACAATATTTTTAGCGCAACGCAATCTAACTTTCAAAAATCCCTACAAAAGAATGGCCCTGACTAACATTAACCTATACCTTTCACAAATCACTTACCTCACCAAAAATCTTCGTTACTCGAGCTACTGCAATACAGCGAGCGCCACTACTGCCAGCTAAATAAAAGATTCAAACTACTGAAGGCACTAACTACTGATAGGCATAGTTAGCAAATGAAAGATTTTAATAGAGAACAAACAATGTATTTACCTTAATAATCATAATATATATAGCAGTTCATGCCATCCAGTCTTACAAATTTCAAATCTCCGCCATTTCTCTCCCCACATCCACCACTGCTGGCGGCTCACCTCCAACTGCGCAACGCTACGCGCTGTTCACATCCAGCTGCCGCTGCCCAACACTACAATGGCAGACAACAATGCAAACTAGCCACAGACTGCACACAGCACAGCCAGTGATTTTCATACAGAGCGCTACGTAACGTTGCCAATAAGAAAACATAAACAGCCTACTTACACAGTATACAAATACGAAATAACGTTAATCACAGGCCCGGAGCCATTTTAAAATTGTGTCTACCTATAGGTTCCGATTTACTGTATTACAAGGCACTGAGTTCAGACAGTTCAAAGGCAATGACAGCTTGAAACTAAATGGCAAATTACTGTAACTAACAATCCACACAGTACACAGAACTTGACTAACCAACTGGTAACTACAGCAAAAGGATGACAAATTGAAGGACCAGATTACTTAAGGGCCTGGCTTCATATAATAACACAGGTAACAAGCACCAGTGACAAATGGCTACTTCGTGCGGTTTTTTTTTTTTTAACATCAGTCATCAATATGGCCTTTACAAAGCAGAGCTTTTGGATAGAAATACCTGAAACGTAAATTCGTTACCACAAGTAACCCACATACATAAAACATAAGTGGTATCTGTTACACAAAAGCTGCTGATTTAAAACTACACAAAACGCAACCAACTCGAGGCCACAACATTGTTCAGAACTTGGCACGAGAGTAAACATAGTACTCGGATTTCAAATGTGGTCAGTGTGCGGCGACAGTATGATAAGCACAATAATTATCAGCGACGTCTGGAGAACCCGGACGAAAAGAGCCACCACACCATAGCTTAGCTCTCAACACCAACCAGAAACAACATCATGGCCGTTGGCTAACAGAGCACAGAAGGTTTGACAAAACCGTCATAATGTCACCAACTCATTGGAGGCTTCACAAGAGACCCCGTCACACAATTCCAGAATAACACACAGCATCTTGACTTGTTCCTCAAAATTCTGACAGGGTCCTTAAGGACACACGTGACACTAGCAATCGCAAAGTAGCCCGCCCTATTAGTCAAGACAGCCACCATAAACACACCACAGCCGACTGCACCGCCCACTGTCACCTCATGGCGCGTCATCCACGGCATATCGCGTGGAGCTGCCACACAACCCAGGCGCCGGTCTCCAACGGCACCACGCACGCGCCCGAATAGCCTCCCTCTACCTACACAAGAAAACCTTAGAACATTCGAACCAACCAAAGAGGTAGAAGGCTCAACGAAACCATCGCAAAAACGGACTGCTCATTCACCATGAAGTTTGTGCTATATACAGAATATGTATGGTAACTGAATGGCGTCGCTTGCTTAAGAGTGGAAGATGGTATTACAGAAGGCCGTCCATCTTAGTCAGCAAGAACAACCAAAGAAAATTTAGGAAAAAATAAGAGGTTATTTAAAAAAAACACCCTGCAGCCCATACTTGGCTGCAAATTGAGCCGTACGTGGCTCGCGTTCGTGCCATCTCTTTTTAACATCTTGTTTTTGCCGTCATGTTTCAGTTACTTGTGTCAATGAGTTGCTGCTTTGCCTGCCCGTGAGCGGCAGCAGCAGCGCTTATCCATATAAGCTCTGCCGCATTATCTTTGCTGGACTGCTATTACTTCCCGGTCGTCGTGTGTCGACCAGTCAGTTGGAACAGGCCAGCAGTTAGTTGGGACCTGGCAGTGTTTGAGTTGGCACTCAGCACAAGTTCAGTCGGGGCGCGGCAGCAGTGAGGTCCGGACCGCCATGACTCGCCCGACAGTTACCGGCATACATGTTGGAGTGGCGATGAATTTGATTGGTCGACGGTCGGTCGTCTTCCCGGACGACGTGTATTTGGCCGGCGATCGCTTATGGGTTGGCTGTGTGTGCCGACTCGTCATTCGTCCCTGTCATTGTACAGTCACTGCCGTTAGCATTGTCTAGTTCTTCGAGCAGTGTTCGTGGAACTGTGTGTAGTTTGTGTGATTTTGATGGACAAGTTATTTTAAATGTTGTCGGCGTACTGGCTCTGAGGATACGGTCGGTTGGCGTGGAGCAGTGAGGAATTCTCGGCGGGTCGTAGTTTGGCCGGGGCCCGCTGGCGGTCTCTACGCGGTGTCGGAGAGTGTGGCGCTGTTCCCATTGCTACGAGGTCCGTGGCTCACCAACTTTGGAAACGAAAGTTGAGTTTTGCTTTCACCTACCAGCAAGTCAAGACTGTTCTCATTATGTCGTTTGGAGTTCGTTGTCGGCTGTTGGGATATTCCCGAGAGCAACAACGTGGTTTTCAAGTTGCAAAATTCTAGCCACCCTCCGGTGGAGTTTCACTGTATTTGGTTATTTGAATTGAGTGCACTAGCGCAATCTTCTGCCTTGTGGCCGTTAACGTTCCAGTTACCTGACCTGACCGTTGACGTAAATTTCAGACAGTGTGGTTTCCTCATCGTGTTGTTGCTCTCCAGCAAGGTGTGTAGTTTGACAGCTCCGTGTATGATTGGTTATGGGCGCCAATATCTTCTGCGTTGTTCCATTGAACTTCCTGGTCGGGTGAAGTGGAAGTTATCTTGTCGGTGGGTCCGCTGACTTTCGGTCGGTTGGGTTGTCGTCAGATCGTGAATGGTTGTCCCGACTGCCTGTCTCACGTAAGCCAGCGTTAATGTTTGAATTACAGGCCGACCCTCGAACATCTGGGCGCCCTTGTGTGTGCTGCCTTATTTCTTTTAATTGTTGTTGTTGTTGGTACTTGTATGGCTTCTAGCCGGTTTTGTGTTTTAAATTAGAGTTGTTTTACTCTTAAGGTCTTCGGCATTAAAAAAAAATGTTAATTTTTAAGTCTTCGGCCTTCAGCCGGTTTGAGTTTCAGTTGTTTCTTCTTAAGGCCTTCAGCCCAAATTAAAGAACTGTTTTGCGTAAGGACTTCGGTATTTAAAAAAAATGTTTTGGAGTTTTAAGTGTTCGGCTTTCAGCAGATTTGAATTTAACTAGTTTACTTCAGCCTAACCAAAGAACTGTTTTAAGATTAGGCTTGTCTTTTAAATTTCTGATTATGCTTGTGTTTTAAGTTATTGACCTTCAGCCGTTTTAAAATAAAGAGGCTTTCAGCCCGTAATTAAGTCCCTAAGATTAAAGCGTTGTGTTCAAATTATTTTTGGGCTTTTGTAATGTTTGATCAAATAATAAAGTTGTATGTTCAAGTGTAACTGACAGCCCCTTATTTTGGCCCCTTTCCTCAATTTATTCTATCTGTCCTGTCCTGTGGGATTAGCAGGGCATTTCACAAATGATTTGTGCATCTGTACCCATTGCTTTGACTGAGGCGAAGAATTTCAAGATGATGACGCGGGCTAGCTGCAGTCTCACGCGGCAGAATTTTGTAAAGAGGGATCTGTCGACTTCCTAAAATTGGGCTGGGGTACGTCCCTTGTTAGTGTGTAAGATGGTAGGCGAAACTGCTTGACATCTCTCTTCATGCCCATGTATATACGCCCTTGTGCCCTGCTTTTTCAATATACGCTAGAGCGTCAACGAAACTTCGTGCATGAACATTTCGTAAGTGGGTATGTAAATGATGAAGGGCTGCAATTCTCCGTAACAGGTAGAACGGCCACCAGTATGCACTACTGATATCAAGCTTTGTGTCGTTTTTAGATCTGGTACGGTTAACAGCGTCAGATGTTCAGCGATCACTGTGAAGGACTCGGACACGCCGTACACTTGTGTGAGACAGCTTTATCAGTATCCGGCAGAGATTGAAACGGGTCATTGTGGGTCGACATTTGACCAGCTGGTCGAATCGTGTGATATCCAGATTTGTGGGGCATGCAGAAGTAATAGTGGCCCGATGTTGGGTAGACCACATATGACCACCACAAGGGAATACCGACGAATTGTGCACATATTTACCTCTTCACAACTGCACGTGTCATTCAAGAACGAATAATATATTCCCTGTAGCACTGTGTGCCGTCCTGGGCCACTGGTGAGAAACTACACTGAACAGCCAAAGAGACTGGTACACCTGCCTAATACAGAGGTCCCGTGAGCAAGCAGAAGTGCCGCAACACGACGTGGCATGGATTCGAATGGTGTCTGAAGTAGTGCTGGAGGGAACAGACACCATGAACCTGCAGGACTGTCCATAAATCCGTAAGAGTACGAGGGGGTGAAGTACTCTTCTGAACAGCACGATGCAGGGCATCCCAGATATACTCAACAATGTTCATATATGGGGAGTTTAGTGGCCAGTGGAAGTGTTTAAACTCAGAAGGGGGTTCCTGGAACCACTCTTTAGCAATTCTGGACGTGTAGGATGTCGCATTGTCCTGCTGGAATTGCCCAGGTCCGTTGGAACGCACAATGGTCACGAATGGATGCAGGTGATCAGTCAGGATCTTTACGTACGTGTCACTTGTCAGATTCCTATCTAGACGTATTACGGATCCCATATCACTCCAACTGCACAAGCCCGACACCATTACAGAGACTCCACCAGCTTGAACAGTCTCCTGCTGACATGCAGGATCAATGGGTTGATGAGGTTGTCTCCATACCCGTACACGCCCATCCGCTCCTTGCAATTTGAAACGGGACTCGTCCGATCAGGCAACATGTTTACAGTATTCAACAGTCCAATGTCGGTGTTGACGGGCCCAGACGAGGCGTAAAGCATAATGTCGTGCAGTCATGAAGGGTACACGAGTGGGCCTCCGGCTCCGAAAGCCCATAACGATGATGTTCCGCTGAATGGTTCGCAAGCTGATACTTGTTGATGGCCCAGCATTTAAATCTGCAGCAATATGCGACAGTCCAATGTCGGTGTTGAAAAGCCCAGGCGAGGCGTACAACTTTGTGTCGTGCAGTCATCAAGAGTAGACGAGTGGGCCTTCGTCTCTGAAAGCCCATGTCGATGATGTTTCGTTCAATGGTTCGCACGCTGACACTTGTTGACGGCTCAGCATTGAAAGCTGCACCAATTTGCGGAAGGTTGCACTTGTGTCACATTGAACGATTCTCTTTATTCGTCGTTGATGCCGTTCTTCTTCTTCCGGCCGCAGCGATGTCGGAGATTTGATGTTTTGCCGAATTCCTGATATTCACGGTACACTCGTAAAATGGTCGTAGGTGAAAATCCCCCACTTCTTCGCTAGCTCGGAGATTCTGTGTCCCATCACTCCTGCACCGACTGTAACATCTTATTCACACTCAAACTAAACCTTGATAACCTGCCATTTTAGCAGCAGTAACCGATCTAACAACTGCGCCAGACACTTATTGTCATATACAGGCGTTGCCGATCGCAGCGCCGTATTCTGTCTGTTTACCTGTCTCTGTCTTTGAATACGCATCCCTGTACCAGTTTCTTTGGCGCTTCAGTGTAGCAGCCGCCAGACTAGGCAATTTCCGTCTCATGCGTAAGTCTCCGTTAACACCACAAGACAAATGGCTGCGTTTAGGATGGTGCAATGATCGGGAAGCTTGGACTTGTGATGAGTGGCGTCTCGCTGTGTTCAGTGACGGATGGTAGTTCGTCACTAACCCGGATGGCCATCACCGGAAGAGATGGCGGCGACCCGGGCCAGAGTACCATTCATCCATTGTTTTGGAGAGGCAGAACGGTGTTACTCGTGGTGTCATGGTCTAGGGAGCCATCACTTATCACTTCAGATGAACGTCCCAACGGTACGTCACGGACAGGCTGCTGTTTCATGTGCTAAGGAGTTACGTTCCAACCGGACAATTACCATCGGCATATGGCACGTGTCTCTGTGAACGATCTGCTGGATGTTGAGGTACTCACGTGGAGCCGGCCAGTGTGGCCGTGCGGTTCTAGGCGCTTCAGTCTGGAACCGCGTGACCGCTACCGTCGCAGGTTCGAATCCTGCCTCGGGCATGGATGTGTGTGATGTCCTTAGGTTGGTTAGGTTTAAGTAGTTCTGAGTTCTCGGGGACTGATGACCACAGATGTTAAGTCCCATAGCGCTCAGAGCCATTTGAACCATTTGAACTCACGTGGCCAGCAAAATGCCCAAACCATCTCGGTCGTTGACTCCATCCCATTGCCTGTACCTAGATACCAAGGACCAGTGACAAATGTTGTGGGCCAGCTTGGCGCAAGAGAAGAAACAACAGCTTTGTGGCACGCTTCCCAACCGAACCAGAGCATGCATCAAGGCGAGAGGAGGGGGGGGGGGGGACGACATACTGATAAGAGTGCACAGAGTCCCAAGTCCTTTGAAAATTTGACTCGATTCTGTAATGCCTGATAGCCGAGCGGTCTTAGGCGCTGCAGTCACGGACTGTGCGGCTGGTCCCGGCGGAGGTTCGAGTCCTCCCTCGGGCATGGGTGTGTGTGTTTGTCCTTAGGATAATTTAGGTTAAGTAGTGTGTAAGCTTAGGGACTGATGACCTTAGCAGTTAAGTCCCATGAGATTTCACGCAAATTTGAACATTTTTTTGTAATCCCTGAAATAACACTACGTTGACACTCCAGCCGCCAAAGTTTAATTTCGTTTCCTCATCCCCTTCTGTATACTTCAGTTTTTGTCAGGCAATGTATACTTGGCAATTTAGATAGATTTTGGTGCGATTCACAGAAAAGAATTGGAACTCCTTTCGGAGTGTACAAGACCCGCAGAGCAGAGCAATGTTTGCACGACGCCAGAAGACGTGAATGACACTTCCCTCCGCATCCGCGAGTCAGCGAGTGTGGCGGCTGCGCTTGGGCGGCGGAGCGCGTCAGACGGGGAACTAATGGTTCACGGCTGCCCTGGAGCTCAACTGGTCACAGCCGCTCCCTACCTGAGGTCGGCAGGCGACGCTAAGCACAGCCACGCCAAGCTCCGTCCCTGACACGCATCTCCGCGGCAACGCTGAATCATAAAGCACCGGCCACATTGCTATGAAATTCTCGTATCTGCTCAAAATGTAGGATACGACGGAGCGAAGAAGATCGTGAGAAAGGAAGAAGCCAGACCCCTAAGGTGGCTACTTCCGCCCTCTTCAGGACACAAAGCACGCCATCGACCTCCAGTGTTACAGCGTTACAAAGAGCGAGAAGGGCGCAGTGAAGCCACTCGTCTGGCGGGCTGCTGGACAAAAGAGAGTTCACAGTTTCAGGTTAGAGCCACTTAAAAGGCGCAGAGAAAGTAAAGCTAATGCCGAGAGGAGCCTTGCATGGGCACGTCGTTATCACACAACCCGACATACTTCATAATTTATGTTTTCCCGCAAACGGGTGCCCTGTGACACTCATTTGTTTGCGAAGCTAATCATACCTGACGTATCAATTCGGCAAACAGCATCTCTGCTCCGCTTATACGGTGTTAGCTCAGGTACTTTCACCGGTACTAACCAGTGAGTCGGCAGGACGTCAAATTCAGTTGTGCCGATATTTTTTTGAACCGAGGAAGTTACACATTGTTCCTGGGTTCTGCTTCGGTGCTGTTTAACGGTTCTGGAAGAAGACTGTTGCCTACTGATGATTCAGCGCGCTGTTTGGTACAAATGAGTAAAAGTGGTCACACGTATAACAGTGTCGCTGACAAGTACGCACGATCAAGCGCGTTTTTCTTTTCATGCACAAATGTCTCACTTCTCCACATGGCTTAAGGGGGGACTGAGCCGTAGTTGCGTCCTCTTCGAAAAGCGCACCGGGCGGAGTGCTTTCGCTTCGCGTCCTGTGTTTGCGGTGGCGCTTTCGGTTTGGCGCGCTGTTCGGATCGCTACCGCCCTCTGGCGGGAGGTGGAGGAAGTGTACGGTCGCGTGACGATCGGGGAGTACGTACTGGGCGGTGACCGAGAGGGGTGATGGCGCGAGCGGGGCCCTGTTGTTGGGGGTCGTCAACTGCTAGTCACGTGCTTTGGCCGACCCCTTGACTGTCAGGGGCTAAGTCTGCCTTACCCGCATGTACGTGGCTTATGAAGCTTAGAAGCCGTGGTGCAGGAGATCAGCGCGTGGGACCGTGTGTCTTCCTATCGGCCGTTGAAACCACTGGCAGCGGTTGGCTCTGACGAGGATTTGGAAGTGCGACGTGTTCCCAACGCTGGGGTGGAGTGTGAGAAGCTGAGTACTGTTTTTATGTAACAGAATTATATATATGAGAAGGTTTTCAAGTTCTAGTGAATTTTATGAGTTTCTTCACCAGTGGTTTTGTTGGGGTCGTCCCACCACAGTTTTCGTTTGCTTGTCCGCGGGAATGCGGTAATTGCTTCTTGGTCGAGCCGTTTTCATTCACACCTCGATTGGGTGATTTAGGGTCGGTGTCGCGGGTCTCTGTGGCTCGGAGTCTGTGCAGGCACAGCCCTTACTACATCTTCTGGTTTTGAGTAACTCGAGTAGGTGGCGGCTTGTAATGGAAGTTTTAGGGCTGATCTGCTATGGCCCTGTAGACCACCAGTAACTATTCCGCCTATTGTGATTTGGGCCCATTTACACGTGTCACTCCCTCACCGAGCTAAGGAAAATTTTTTTTTTTTTGGAAACTGCCTTTAATGTGAAGGTTTGTGTACTAGCTTATTCACATTTATCTTATAACAAATATAAGTTATCTAACTGGCAAGAGAACTATTTTTGCTCAGTACAAGCTAGTTACTTAAAGTTTTTTTTAATTGTTCCCTTATTGATGTAACAATTTTAAAATCTTCTTATTGTTAACATCAAACCTTGCAATATCCTTTACATAGAGAAAATTTCCCAGCTATTTAAAAGAGTTTTTTTAATTGTTGTCTTATTTCATAAAGAAAATTTGCCAGCTTTTCGCAATTGTTTTTGAAATGATTTTTTTTAAATACCAGACTTAAAAATTTATTATTGAGAAACTCTTTTAAAATAAAAATATAACCTTAGCAGTGTGTGTTATTACACCAGCACCTCCTGGCACATACTTCCACGATAACGTTTTTGGAATTAGATGTGTACTTGAATTGTTGTTTGTGAACCGCCCTAATTGACGGTTCAGGGACGTTGATGAAAAACACACACTATTTCAAAAATGCACCAAATCCACAGTTTTGGAGATATGGCAATGAAATTTTGTACCACGCTTTACATTAAAGTAACACATTTACATATAAAATCCGTTGATTATATATATTCAACCTTTTTTTAATAAAATTTGTAATTTTATTTTCAAAAAATAATGTATGTTTCTTTTTCTCAGAAAGTATTCAAAAGATTTCTACAAAAATTTCTCTGTTTCACCTCTTTATATGTTGTAATCTTCTTTCATGAGGTTTTTGGAATAGGTAAAATAGGAGAATTTTCGTAAATTTTTAATTGTAATTCCACAAGTACAATTTTAAATTCATGCAAAATTCCAAGCACTTTGCCCCATATCTCCGCTAGAAATCAGAATTTCAAAATTTGCTCTTGAGACAACGTTTATTAAGTTTACAGAAATGTCTAAAAAATTTCATAATTCTAGCATTCATAGAATCTGAGGAAAAGGTAAATAAACTTTACAGAAAAAACTTTTCAGGAAACGTAATTTAAAGTTCAACCTAACTTTTTTCCTTATGTCTCTTCTTCAGAAGGCACCATATTTGTACTCTGGGTCGTCTTTCCCCTTCAAAGCTTCTCTTCTGGTTTCTTGTTGTCTGCCTTTTTTCCTTTACCAGGTCTTCAACTGAGTTTTCAGCTGCAGAGACGTTCTGTAAATCTATTTTTCTCAGGATGTCTCGAGTAAAATTTTCTATCTTGAATCCCATACCTTCATGCTCCCGACGTTCCCATCATTAACTACAATAACTGCATCATAAGTTGCAATTGTGACAACCGTAGCAGTTGCAAATGTGCTTTTAGGGCATCGTTTCCATATGAGTGAATTTAGAGACTCATTTGGATTTTGGGTTTTGCCATGAACACACTCTTTGAGATATGCTGGATCGGTCAAAGATGACCTATAAAACCAAAGAGTATTTATCACGTCCTTCTAGATGCATACCTTACACGTTTGGTTAAAAGTAATAAACAGAATCGCTGTTCACTGAGCTGGTACTGAAGTGCTGCTTCAAAACGTGGGCGTGGCAGGGAGGCCGCGTCACACTTTTAATTAATTTTCAGGCACTTCGGATGCGATTTCAACATTGAAACTTCGGTAACTTATTGTCCATGAGTTGTACTAACAAATAAAAAATAAATCGAAAGTTGACATTTTTTGTCAATTTCATCAACGTCCCCCATTAAGCATGCTTGTACAAGCATCAATTTTTACTGGAAATAGATCAGATGAGGATGTGCTGAGCTCGGCAACCTTTTTGCTTAAACTATGAAAAAAAAGAGGGAACTTGATATGTGATGTAAAGAGTAATTAATTAAAAGAAAACCTTATCCCCATATTAACTTACTCAGTGAGATGAAGATATATTCTCGCGATTGGCATAATTCCCTCGGAATGAATGAAGAAACGTATTTGAAACTTTTTCACTCTTTACACCTTTGATTCAAAAGCAAGGTAAGATCGTGAGGAAAATTATAACACCACTAGAAAGACTGACAGCAACATTGCGACTTTTTACGACAAGAAAGAGTTATGAATATCACAGATATAATATCTATAATTTCACCACAGGCACTATCACAGTGCCTGAAATGTATCATGCTATCTACGAGGTACCGACAACTTCTTTTTAAAGATAATTCACATTTTTCTTTTAACGTTGCGTGAGCTCTTGTTTCTAAACCAATGAGGACAAATCAATGATTTATTTACTGTTACAAATTGTAAATCATTAAAATGAGTTACTGTTGTGACTGGTGCTAACATTTCTAACGATTCGGCAATAATCGCTGTACACTGCACTGGATGTAGTACTGACATCGCATAATGTGTGGGCGGGCTTGAATTGTCCAATTTCCGTCGCGAACAACACGTCATTGATTAATTTTTCAGCTTCCAACCTTTGTTTAGGTTTTATGTCTATCACCTTTATAGCAAAAGACTTCCCAAATACTTTGTGATTGTCTCTTTCCTTCGTTTCTTCGAAATGCTCATTAATAGCTCCAAGGACTTAATCAATTCTACTATCATTTCGTTGGCTAATAGACTGTGTGTCTTTTGATTGATTAGTGGGTAGCTCAGTAGACTCACAAATAATTAATTGTAGTTGCAAGAATTTCGTATTCTCGTGAAGGCTCATCATTTTACGGGCCAACCTTGAATTATTCTACAGGTTGCGGCTTCACTCTGCAAATAACATTTAGCAAAAATAAGATACTTACAATGTAAACTGATGACGCAACAATTAACTGTGAAGAGAATTATCCTTTGCCATCGTACATAACCACGTGGCTTTACTCATACATACTAACACGAAGTGGCCCCATGGCAACGAACCCCATTTTCCTGTGAAGATCGTTTTGAAACTGAAGGATCTACTTGCTTTGCAATGCGCACACACGTCACCTTTCCTAAAAAAATTTCAGAAAACCGGTAAGAACGCCGTGGCGCAGTTCCTGAGACGGAGCTTGGAATGGCGGTTTAGTAATCTTCAGGTCCATCCCAGCCCACTGTTTAAGAATTTTGAAATTATATCTATAACAAATGGCAAGTTCATTTGCCCCATATAAATCGAGCTTAGGAGGAAAGATTCAGAACACGTTTGGTCTATGCTGAGGCAGGATGTAGACGTAATATTAAATTGATGCTTGTTAGAAATGATTTACAGAAAACAACACCGTTATGCTCGTCAAGGCTCTGCCAAGTCATTATCAAAGTTCTACAAGTCAGTTTCCGTTATTGAGGGTACCATGTTTGAAACCTGATATAAAATTCTCCGATTCTGAGCGAAACATGTGCAAAAATTATTTTTGACATGTATTTGGGTTTTCAAGACGCGGCAGGCTTTCAGTGTAAACCAAACCGTGAGACGTCTGAAAGGTCATGTAAAGTTAATCGGATCACGAAGCAGACATCTTATTACAGCCGCAGATTCCTCTTCACTCTGTACAAAAAGTTCACGTCACCAGTAACACTGAAAAGGGGAGGTGCTGTTCACTCATAGTGACAGCAGAACACACAATGACTAGCGTAGCAGTAACAACATTAACGAATTCGCTCGTTCCAGAGTGAAGGCAGGATAGAGGGGCTGGAGAAAATGTAGCTGCGGCTGTGGTGGTGGGTCATTACTTGTGTCCCATAATCTGCAAGTCAAGGTTCTGGGTTCGAGTTCACATCCGGCAAATACTTCATTAATGAGATGCAATTTAGCAAAAAGTCTATATCCACACTGGAGGGTCAATTGAGCTTTTGACAAGCTCTTGTGGATGTCGTTATGATCCACGTCTGTTGATCTGGCTGTGAGATTGCTCCACATGGACTCATTTACTTTAATAAAACTGTACCCCAACGCATAACTAATATGACAGGAGTGGCCGTGGCAAACATGAGAGGTGGGTGTTGTACCTCGCAAAAGATAGTAAACTGGGGGGATCATTTAACTATGAGATGAAACACTGGCCCACATTGACCCCTATTTTTTAAAAAGTTTTCTCTACTAGCATATACACGAACAAGAAATAACCACAAGATCCATTTGATCTTGAAAACTCCAAAAGACACAAAAACCGACTATTATTAATATGGAATAGTTATAATCTAACACTTAAATGGCATGGCAAACAACTGGATACTTTAGGTTAATGGGATAAATCTGTACTCTTACAAATGTGTTATAGAAGAACAGATCATTAGCAGACACATAGTCATTGCCTGATTCCACCAGTTGAATGAAAGCCTACAACATACAGATAGCATCACTGATCTAGTCATGCATGAGCGTTCAGTCACTTGGGAAAATCACATGATTCCCAGGACCTACTTGATGATAGGCTGTTGAAATTGAAATGGTAGATGATTGGAATTTTATCGCTGGATGATTGCAAATCACCGAGTAATCGCATCGATGGTATTTACTTATAAAGCTCTTTCCACTCCTGTCAGTATCAACAACACTCGTAATTCACATCCGTAGTCCGACGAAACCCCACATTTCTTTTAAGTAGACATTTTGTAGGATGGTTCTCTGTAAATTTGTGGTGTTGTATGATAAGCAATCTGTAGAATGGACGTGTTGCGTTACCACATCGTCTTACACGGGCCTGTTACCCAGACTTTCTTCGAAGCGACTTTCCAACGTTATTGGAAGAGATTCCTTTGGCTACAAGAATGGGTATGCTATTTCAGCGTGACGGGGACCCTGCAGATTCTAGTCACCAGGTGACACATCTAGACCTAACAGTTTTATGATGGTTCGGCCGAAATGAAGTTCTTGGCCACCATGTTGTGAACCTTAGCTCTTTAGACTTTTACCCGTGAGGTTGGTTGAAAGATGACATCTATAAAGAAAAAGTATTCACAGGGGACGAACTGAACGTTGGATTAGTGCTGTTCTAGTAACAGACGATCTCAAAAGAATTACATGTGCTGTTGTGAAGAAAATTCAAAAGTGTATTGAAATCGGAGAAGGAATTTATGAAAATCAGTTTTGAACTTAGACATCTGCGTGATATGTCAGTATTTGTCTGGGCTGCATTCTGACAGCTGTCTGTATATCTGTAACCAATGAAAACTAGACACATGACATATGGATTGTTTTATTCGAATTAGAATGTACTGCCATCTCCTAAAACGTGTACAATTCCTCCTGAAACACATATTCCACTGTCCCATAAAAATATTATAAATAGTTCCAAAGCACCAAAATTTTCGTTGTTTCTCTTGATAATCCCACTGCCCCAATCCCAGCTACCTGGGATATATTAAACTGCGAAACATTTACGTAATACTTCTGTACCTAAGAGTAAGGAACAAAAGAATTTAGAAAGGTCTGGATTTATTCAGGCAGGAGCACATTTAGCAGCGTTTCTTGGAGTAGCAGAAAAAAGACGACTAAGTCATTCGTCGATATACACCATAGGCTACAAGGTGCCCCAAAAAATTTACTCACTCTCCTACTTCATGTAACTCATACCTACAGGGTGTTACAAAATGATAGTGACGAAATTCGTGGGGCTGTAGAGGGTGACAAAACGAACAAAATCGAAGATAGGAACCCGTGTCCGGAAATATCATCCACCGATGCTACAGCCCCTAGAAAAAAGATTTTTGCACTGTTTCTTAACATCCAAGAAATCTTTCTGGGTAATTTACAGAAAGGAAATCCCATACTTTATCATCTTGCTGGATGAGAATATCTTCGTCACCAAATATCTGTTCAACAAGTGGTTCCACAGACGTCTGTTAAAAGTCGAGGTAAAGATCACCACTGACAGTGTTGTTAAAAAAGAATGGTTCTATGGTGTCATTTCGTTGTTACACTACACCACACTGTAAGTTCAGATAAGTAAACATGGCACTCTACAGCAACAAGTGGATTTCGAAGAGACCATTAGGTGCAATTCCGTCGATTAACTGTTCCATTTAAGATAACAGTGATATTACTACCGCATTCTATTTCGTATTTTTGCATTTTCCTTACGTTTATCCAAGTACGCTTTGTAAAATTCTGCCCGTTGGTAAAAATCATTTTTATTAAGAACATGAGTAAGTTAAAAAGTAACTTTCCAATGGATTTGCTTCAAAAAGCGGTGGAAACTAGACTTTCATATTGCTGTCTCAAGAGTCACTTGTCGTCGGAGATTGAAGAAGGATTTCCAAAAACTGTTCTTTTCTGGAATTTTCAAATGGCCCTGGTCCTTCGCAGAGACTTTTGTGGTCTTCTTAAATAGTCCCACAAGCTTAAAGTTTCTATTTATACGAACAATGACACGACGCACTGTTGTTTTTAAAATATCCTTTTTTTGTAATTGAGAACATTATCAGTTTCCCATTATAATTAAGTACAAATTTTCTTTCATCAAAGTTTAGTGAGATTTCCATCATTGATTAGAGTTTGTTGTATTTAAAAAAACAAAAATAATTCCATTAGTTACCGACGAGCAATCGAAGAGTGAGTAGATCCGTTAGTTCATCCTGTATATAGTGTAAAATAAAATCGTTAACTTGAAGGCCGAAACTGTGTCACTAAATTAACCCTTTCACTGCTGTTAACTGCCACAACTGCTCACCAGCTATATACCCGAGGTGTGGTCGACTGTTGTAGTATGTTTAAAGTACATGGTTGTTTACCACTTAGGTTTAATGTGACTCCAAGTGATACATATGAATTGACACAGGGCTTCAGACACTCCTGACCTCCGCGGAGATAAAACAAATATTGATGGTGAATGATTTGCAGTGTTCGTCAACAGGGACAGATTCACAGGAAGAGTTTTTCCTAAATTATTTTCTATTCACACATGCTCCTTCTCAGTCTCTACGATATGAAACTATTACTTTAATGCCAATGACATCGTGAAGGGAAACACCTCTGTCTACACTTATCATAATCTTCAGGTAAAGAAATTACTCATCAAACAGGTAAAACATAAATTAAATGGAAACATGCATCTGCATCTACATCTACATAGATACTTTTCAAATCACACTTAAGTAGCTGGCAGATGGTTCATGAAATCACCTTCACAATAATTCTCTATTATTCCAAGCTCGAACAGCGGCGGTAAAAACACCTATATCTTTCCGCGCGAGCTCTGATTTCCCTTATTTTATTATGATATTCGTTTCTCCCTATGCAGGTCAGCATCAACAAAATATTTAAGCATTCGGAGGAGAAAGCTGGTTTTGAAATTTCGTGAGAAGATTCCGCCGCAACGAAAAACGCCTTTGTTAGGGTGGTGTCCACCCCAAATCCTGTATCTCGTCAGTGGCACACTCGCCCATATTTCGCGATGATACAAAACGATATTCCATAAGCAAGCAATTTTGTTACAGGCCGCTTGTGTGGTACAATGTCAAAAGCCTTTTGGAAATCTAGAAATACGGTATTAATTTGAAAACCTTTGTCAGTAGCACTCAACACTTCGTGTGTTTAAAGAGCTAGTTGTGTTTCACAAAAACGTTGTTACCTGAATCCATGTTGACTGTGTGTCAATAAACTATTCTCCTCGAGGTAATTCATCATGTTCCAACAAAATATATGTCTTAGAATCCTGTTGCATGTCGAAGTTAATGACATGCCCTTGTAATTCAGTGGATTACTCCTACTGTCTTTCTTGAATATTGGTGTGACATGTGCAAGTTTCCAGTCTTTAGGTGCCTATCTTTCGTCGAGCGACGGTTGTCTATGATTAAGTATGGAGCTATTGCATCATCATATCTGAAAGGAACCTAACTGGTATACAGTCTGGACCAGACGGCTTGATTTTATTATGTGATCTAAGTTGCTTTACTACGCCGAGGATATCTGCTTCCAAGTTACTCATGTTCTCAGCTGTTCTTGATTCGAATTCTGGAATATTTACTTCGTCTTCTATGCTGAAGGAATTTCTAAAGTCTGTGTCTGCTAGCTCTGGTTTCGCAGCACTGTTGTCAATAGTACTTTCATTGTTATATCGCAAAGAATACATTGTCTCTTCTTGCCGCTAGCATACTTCGGTTTTTCTGCCAGATTTCGAGACAATGTTTCGTTGTGGAAACTATTATAAGCATCTCGCATCGATGTCCGCGCTAAATTTCGAATTTCTGTGAAAGATCTCCAGTCTTGGAGATTTTGCGTTCGTTTAAATTTGGCATGCTTTTTTCACTGTTTCTGCAACAGTGCTCTGACTCGTTTTCTGTTCCAAGGGGGGATCAGCTCCGTCGTTTGTTAATTTATTTGGTATAAATCTCTTAATTGCTGTCGATATTATTTCTTTGAATTCAAGCCACATCTGGTCTACATTAATATGGAAGTAGATGTAAGTGTAGTCAACACTCAACAGACTTTCACGAGGAAACCAACTGTTGCAAAAATAGTAGAAAGTCGAGGGGAGTTCTGTTGTTAGGTAGTAGCCGTGGAAGAGTTGTGGGCCAGATTTTGCAGGAAAAATTAAGTGACAGGTATCAGCTCACAAGTATTTTAAAGCCCAGTGCACGCCTTAGCCAAGTGATAGAGGATGTAGGATCATTGTGCAGAGGTTTTACAAAGCAGGATAATGTTGTGGTAGTAAGTGGAGCGGGAAACAGTATTGATAGGAATCAGGGCTACAATATTGAGTGTGACCTGGTAAAAATAGCATATGCATCGAACCATACAAATGTTGGCTTGGTTCCTGCTTTCATGTGGTATGACCGGCCCCAATTGAACAGCTCTCTCAGGAGGGTCAATATGGAGCTAGATCAGCTGTTTCGGGCAGCTACGTTGTCAAGCATAGGTTTGGTTCCTGTTGATGGTATTTGTAGGTGGTACTTCACAAGACATGGCCTGCATCTCAATAGGAAAGGGAAGGATAAACTGGCTGGGATGGTAGGGGGGGGGGCACTGAAACTCAAGGGAGTACTTTTTTATGCTAAGATCAGTATCCAATCAGCCTACATTGATTGAAATTAAGCTTAATGAAAAGTTCAGACAGGTAGGTACTAAAGATGTGAAAATATCACAAGATTCTCATAACAGTACAGTGAAAAATAATGTTAATATATTGCATCAGAATATCAGGGGATTAAAAAACAAAGTAGATGAGATTCTTGTTTGTGTAGAAGATTTAGGAACTGAGGGTGTAATAGATGTACTATGCCTGTCTGAACATCATATAGTCACAGGTAGGGAAATGGTAAATGTAGGTGAATATAAGCTTTCAGCACATGTAAGTAGAGACACTATGGAGAGAGGAGGTGTTGCCATATATGTTAAAATCAGTCATAGTGTGAAAAATTTGGAAACTAAAAAATTTTTGGTATAGCAACACATAGAAGTATGCGCATGTGAGCTTAAACTAAATAAAAGCACTTTTATAATTGTAGCCATGTATAGGTCCTAAATGGGAAATTTTTAACTATTTTTGAAAAACTTGGATTCTTTGTTGCGCTACCTGTCTGACAAAGGAGAGCAAATTATTGTTTGTGCGGATTTCAACGTAGATTTTCTGAAAGAGTCAGATAGAAAGCTTGACCTTGAAGTATTACTTGGTTCTTTCAATTTGACATCAGTTATTGGTTTTCCTACTAGGGTGGTACAGGAAAGCAGCACACTGATAGATAACATTTACATAGACCAAGATAAATTTAATCAAATAAAAACTTAACCTGTCAAGAATGGTCTGTCTGATCATGATGCACAGCTAGTTACTGTATATGATATATCTCAATACAGTAATGCAAAACAGTCCTCCAAAATAGTGCATTCCATTAAGTTTTTAACACTTCAAAATTTTAGGGAAAGCTTGCAACAGTTAGACTGAGATGAAGTGTACAGGGAACATGATGCTAATTTAAAATTTAATCTATTTCATGATACCTTTGCGAGTATATTTGACAACAGTTTCCCTAACAAAACAGTGAAATATAATTCTAAGGAACCATGTAAAAAGCCATGGCTTATTAAAGAGATAAAAATATCTTGTAAACAGAAAAATGGAATGTATCTCATAGCTAGGAGGAGTAATGATCCCAAAACACTGAAACATTATAAAAACTACTGCAGTGTATTAAGAAAAGTTATTAAAAAGTCCAGAAGTATGTGCATTATGTCTGAGATTAGCACATCTGATAATAAAATTAAAACAATTTGGAATATTGTGGATAGGGAAACAGGGCAACTGAGAGCACAAGAAGACTGTATTTCTATCAAACACGATGAAAAGTTTGTTAACAAGAAGTCAGAGGTAGAAAACATGTTTAATAATCATTTTTAAGTGTTGTAGAGAAAATAGGTTCCAGCTATTCACTAGAAAATGCAAGGCAGTATAGGGAAGAGGCAGTACCTATGCAATTTGATAAAACTGAAATTCAACCCACATCTCCTACTGAAATTAGGGAAATAATAAATTCACTCAAAAGTAAAAGCTCACATGGAGTTGATGGCATTTCCAATAGAGTACTAAAAGCTTGTTCCCAACAAATAAGTAGGATTTTCAGCCACATATGTAGTAGCTCACTGAAAAAGGGAATTTTCCAGATAGACTGAAATATGCTATTGTTAAACCATTGCATAAAAAAGGCGATACATCTGATGCTAACAACTACTGCCCAATCTCACTTCTGACAGCTTTATCCAAAATTCTTTAAAAAGTAATGTATTCAATGGTAGGAGCACATATTTGTAAAAATGAAGTACTAACAAAATATCAATTTGGTTTTTAGAAAGGCTTTTCAACAGAAAAATCTATATTTGCTTTCACTGATCAAACATTAAATGCAATGAATAACCAAACACCACCCATTGGGTTATTTTGTGATCTCTCAATGGCTTTTGTTAATCATGAAATTCTTCTAGATAAGCTTAAGTATTGCGGTATGAGTGGGACAGTGCACAAATGGTTTAATTCATTCTTAACTGGAAGAATGCAGAAAGTTGAAATTAACAGTACAGATAGTCTACAAAAACCAGCAGAGTCCTCTAACTCGGGAGGTATCAAGAATGGTGTCCCACAGGGTTCAATCTTGTGTCCTTTATTGTTCTTAACATATATTAACGACTTGCCACTCTATATTCATGAAGATGCAAAATTCGTTATTTTTGCTGATGATACAAGTATAGTAATCACACCCAAGAAGCAAGAATCAGCTGAGGAAATTTCAAATAATGTCTTTCATAAAATTATCAAGTGGTTCTCTGCAAATGGACTCTCACTAAATTTTGAGGAAACACAGTTTATACAATTCTATTCAGTAAATGCCAGAACACCATTGATAAATATAGACTATGAACGGAAGTCTGTTGCTAAGGTAGAAAAAATTTCTGGGTGTGAGCATTGATGAGAAATTGAATTGGAAGATTTGCTGAAATGGTTAGGTTCAGCTACTTATGCAAGCAGGGTTATTGAAAATTTTGGTGATAAACACATCAGTAAATTAGCCTACTATGCCTACTTTCATTCACTGCTTCATATGGCATCATATTTTGGGGCAATTCGTCGTTAAGAGAGAAAGTATTCATTGCACAAAAGTGTGTAATCAGAATAACAGCTGGAGCCCACCGAAGATCACCTTGCAGACATTTATTTATGGAGCTCGGGATATTCACAGTACCTTCGGAATACATAAATTCACTTATGAAATTTGTCATTAATAACCCATTCCAATTCAAAAATAACAGCGAAGTGCATAGCTACAACACTAGGAAAAGGATTATATTCACTATTCTGGATTAAATCTCACTTTGGCACAGAAGGGGTTGAATTATGCTGCCACAAAAATCTTTGGTCATTTACCAAATAGTATTAAAAGTTTGACAGATAGACAACCAACATTTAAAAGCAAATTAAAAAGAATTTCTGAATGACAACTCCTTCTTACTCAAAGATGAATTGTTAGATAGGAAGTAGTAACCGTAAAAAAAATTTAAAAATAAAAAATAAAAATAAAAAATTAAATTAATTAATTAATTATTTTGTGTAAAGAAAACTTATGATAAAGTGACATGTTCCACATCATTACAAAATGTCGTATTCATGAGCTATGGAACAAGGATTTATGTATGTATCTATGTATGTGGAGACCATCTCTCAGGAAGGGGCCAAGTGTTTTTTTTAATACATATATTCTTCGTTTATTTTTGGAGGCTTTGGAGATTACAGTATTCAATTTCGATACGACAACCCTGTGTTCACAAATCCGTGTATCTGTTTTGAGGTTCGTTATCAGCTCAGAAAATATAATACAAGTACAAAGTAGTATCCTCTTGATAGATCCTAATCATTTTTTAAAGTTGAGGCAAATGCAAATGAGAGCAGTAAATCCAAAAATCATTGGAAAAATTTACCAGAAAACAAATAACTATTTTCCTATCGATTAGCCAATACAGAAGCAACAAAAAATTACAGAATAAGCAAATGGAATGACACTAGCCTCTGTGAAAAGTTTGTTTATATTGCATCTTCTTTTCTTATGGAAAGAGTAAAAATGTTAGTACTGAGTCAGTATTACTCAACAGACTATTTATTGAAATCACTTACTGTCCCCATAGAACCCTCCAAAAACCGTTATCCTGTGTTGCTGAGTCTGTTGCACTTTTATGAGTGCACCTTACCTCTAAACTGGGAATATTTGTAGAAAATCCAATTATTGAACATTTATGACAGATATTCACGTAAACTTTCTAGGCCTCTGAGAATCTATGTGCAGTCGAACCACAAATATCGTTCAAAGATTGGCTGGGAATAAAGTAGTACATCCAAGTAAAGGGAAGCAGATTGTGCATAAATGTTTTTGTAATTTGTGATCGTGAGACAAATTACGTATTAAATTTCGCTGTTTATGTTGGTGCATAAACAGGCGTTAATAACCATGGTTTGAGAATATCAGCAAAGACAGTTGCCACATTACGTTTAAACATTTGGATAAAGGACATATTTTGATCATCGATAGAGAAATACGTCAGTAGGATAACTATAAGACATGTGCAAAGTACGGTGTATTATAAAGTATTCAAGGTAAATCTTTGTGCTTTTCCGTGCTTCAAAATGAACCACAACCAAATTTAGAGTAAATAACCGCGTTTATTTTTACTTTAAGAGAATATCCGAATAAGTCACAATCATTGTAAACGTACTTTTATGCTTACACAGTAAAATTATTTCAGACATGAATGTAGATAATCTAAATAAAGTAAATAAATACTTGTAACTCACCCAGTAAATATCCAAAGGTAGTAACAATGAAACACTAAGAAACGGAGTGGGCAAAGGAATTTACTCAGCACCCGAATTTCGCCACCAAGTCTCGCTCGTAGCATTCAAAGGATTAACAATTACAGTTATAAATCTGGCTTTCTCTTAGCAACCGTATATAAGTTTCAACATAGGAATCACACGGTGAACCGTTTGCAAGTAATTGTTTGGTACATTGACCTAGGTTTGGATACCTGTAAGGATTCTTTCATCAGAATTAAATTTTAAGAAACCGTAAAGTTACATTGCGAGAAGGAAATGCTCAAAGTTTAGAGCAGATATGCTCAAGTCAAAAATTAAAATCAAGCGCGTTCCAGCTTTTGGCTCGTATGTCTTGCTTGGAGCAACATCAGACTCACTGGACTGACATAAACCTTTGAACAGTTAATCAAATATAGTTACGACACTAGGCTATTGTTTTAATAGTGTTTGGCGATGCAATAGTTAAGACGTTAGACACGTACTCGATATGATTTTCTAAGTTACTTCAGTTGTTCAGTTGAACGTCCATGTAGTTTCACAAATGACTTTACGGGCAATTTATTCTCTCGTTCTATTTCAGCTGAGTACGTGCTCTCTCTATCTCTATTTCTATTTCCCTCTACTTATCTCTCTATCTAATAACTTATCTTTCGACGCGAAGTTTTTAGCCCTGCACCTCCCTAACACAGTAGAGATGAGCGAGTTTAATATCTTCGCCGACACATAACGATTTCTACTACTTTATTTCGTTTTTTTAATGACTTCTACGAAACGTCTGGATATTTCCTTCGAGAATGCTGAGCTGCAAAATACTAACGCGAATTCTTTACAGACGAATGGAAAAACTGGTAGAAGCCGACCTCGGGGAAGATCAGTTTGAATTCCGTAGAAATGTTGGAACACGTGAAGCAATACTGACCCTACGACTTATCTTAGAAGAAAGATTAAGGAAAGGCAAACCTACGTTTCTAGCATTTGTAGACATAGAGAACGCTTTTGACAATGTTGACTGGAATACTCTTTTTCACATTCTAAAGGTGGCAGGGGTAAAATACAGGGAACGAAAGGCTATTTACAATTTGTACAAAAAGCAGATGGCAGTTGTAAGAGTCGAGGGACATGAAAGCGAAGCAGCGGTTGGGAAGGGAGTGAGACAGGGTTGTAGCCTCTCCCCGTTGCTATTCAATCTGTATATTGAGCAAGCAGTAAATGAAACGAAAGAAAAGTTCGGAGTAGGTATTAGAATCCATGGAGAAGAAATAAAAACTTTGAGGTTCGCCGATGACATTGTAATCCTGTCATAGACAGCAAAGGACTTGGAAGAGCAGTTGAACGGAATGGACAGTTTCTTGAAAGCAGGGTATAAGATGAACATCAACAAAAGCAAAACGAGGATAATGGAATGTAGTCGAATTAAGTCGGGTGATGCTGCGGGAATTAGATTAGGAAATGAGACACTTAAAGTAGTAAAGGAGATTTGCTATTTGGGGAGCAAAATAAATGATGATGGTCGAAGTACAGAGGATATAAAATGTAGACTGGCAATGGCAAGGAAAGTGTTTCTGAAGAAGAGAAATCTGTTAACATCGAGTATTGATTTAAGTGTCAGGAAGTCGTTTCAGAAAGTATTTGTATGGAGTGTAGCCATGTATGGAAGTGAAACATGGACGATAAATAGTTTAGACAAGAAGAGAATAGAAGCTTTCGAAATGTGGTGCTACAGAAAAATGCTGAAGATTAGATGGGTAGATCACATAACTAATGAGAAGGTATTGAATAGACTTGGGGAGAAGAGGAGTTTGTGGCACAACTTGACTGGAAGAAGGGATCGGTTGGTAGGACATGTTCTGAGGCATCAAGGGATCACCAATTTAGTTCTGGAGGGCACCGTGGAGGGTAAAACTCGTAGAGGGAGACCAAGAGATGAATACACTAAGCACATTCAGAGGGATGTAGGCTGCAGTAGGTACTGGGAGATGAAGAAGCTTGCACAGTATAGAGAAACATGGAGAGCTGCATCAAACCAGTCTCAGGACTGAAGACCACAACAGCAACAACAACGTGAGATTAGAAGCGTCAGCGGGGACTTCATAAAGCTGTGCACTCAAGGCAGCTGGTTGTGAGGAGAATTTCGGCGAGTTATCGGTTCGGCAGTTAAACGAGCCGAATTCAAAAATCCTCGAGAAACCGAAACAATGGATAAATTAAATAGAGGTGGCTCGGCGTGTACTTCCCTCAGACACTCATTTGTGGTTTTCGTAAGCATTCCGTTGATTCAATAATTGGGCTGCTTAAGTGTTGGCAGCGCTGTGTAGCGCTTTGCATTGGATCTCTGACAGCGCTATCTTTGTAAGAGGCTCTGTGGCTGGTTGGACTCGTTGTTGGAAGTTAGTCGCTAGCAGTGATGGAAGTACTGTTGGGCAGTTGGAAGTTAGTCGCCAATAGTGATGGAAGTAGTGTTGGGCTGTTGGAGGTGAACAGCCAGCAGTGATGTATGTTAAATGTGAGAAGTTAGCATTGATGGAGGGTCTGAAATATTGGCGTAGGCTAACGATCTGGAAGTGCCCGACTTGGAGATTGAAAATTATTCATGATTATATATCTTTGTACTGGATGTCACAGACGATTTATATTCGTGTTTGAACTGGATGTCACATTATTAAGGTAAAAAAAATTACATTATTTGGCTTGCGACAAAATCTTTCCTTTGCTAACCGCATGCCTATTAGTAGTTAGTGGCTTTAGTAGTTAGAATCTTTTTATTTAGCTGGCAGTATTGACGCTTGCTGTATTGCAGTAGTTTGCGTAATGAAGATTTTTGTGAGGTAAGTGCTTAATGAAATACATAGATTATTGTTAAGATTTCTTTTTAGTCAGGGCTATTCTTTTGAATTAATTATTTGAAGTCAGGTTGTAATTTTTTTCAGCAGTCAGATTGGTTTGCGCTAGAATATTGTGGGTCAGTGTTGACATGATAAAAAAAAGCAAAGAGAAAGTAGTCTCAGCACGTTCAGTTTTACTCAGCTGTTTCAGAATCAAATAACGTAAAAGTTTGATCTTCTCAGTCATTTTGCAATTTAAGTACCGGCACACTCACTTAAATAAAGAAATTTCAGTTCTAATCGTAAAAAGTGTTTCTATAAGTAACATGTTACGACAGTATACTGGATCCGACTGACACTACTTCGAAGGTGATGTAACTCTGTAAATACGAGTATTTCGTTGAATGCACAGTGCGTTACTGAATAATTCTCCAGCACGGTTGAAATAACATAATTGTGGTGTCATTTGGGGCACGGCGCAGCGGCCGGCCTCACAGCCGGTGAGGCGTGACCTGGATGTGGCCGCGGGGGTGTCACAGCTGTTTTCTCCTCTCCCCGCCCGCTCGCGTGCGCCGGTTCGGTACAGGACGCGTTGCCTCACCGCACGCACTCAGCCGGCCTCGACTACCGCGGCCTCAAATGTCACTGTCGGCCGCTCCTCAGGGAGGCCGCGTGCCCGCGGCCCCTGGAATTGCCCACGAGCTGTCTGCTTCTGTTCGGAATTTCCAGGTGATTCAGCGCCGCACCGAACCGTACCATAATCAGCTGAAACTTCCTGGCAGATTAAAACTCTGTGCCGGACCGCGACTCGAACTCGGGTTGTGAGTCGTGCTTGGGTAACTCAGTTGGTAGAGCACCTGCCCGCGAAAGGCAAAGGTTCCGAGTTCGAGTCTCGGTCCGGCTCACAGCTTTAATCTGCCAGGAAGTTTCATATCAGCGCACACTCCGCTGCAGAGTGAAAATCTCATTCTGGAAATAATCAGCTGATCATTAAAATTCCAATACAAGGAAGGATAATAAGCAGCGATATTTTACATCTTGCACGTGTACAGTGTGGTAGGAAACATACATGATCAGAGTATAAACACAGGATACGAAATTTACACGGTCTCGTCACATTAGTGTGACTGCCATCTATGTTCGACGTCAACGTGCAATAATCAATCACGGAAGGCAGGTAGCAGCACTAGCAGTAGAGGGTTAACAGAGCGTGTCAGGAGGACGCAGACAGTGCAATCGTTGTTATTATTCGGAAACGGAGAGATTTATCTGACGTCCAAAAGTGTATGACCATTGGCTTTCAGCCCAAGGGTTGAAGAATTCCGAAACGGTTAAGTTTGTAAATTTTACGCGTGCCACCGTGGTTAAAGTATACCGCGCACGGCCAAACGGCACCATCCAGAACCGGTGGCGACACAGCTGCTGTGCACCAGGGGGAATAGGTGACAGGGGTGAATAACGCCTGCGGAATGTGTACTGTTGAGCAACACACCGCCCACATGAACCAAGGGTCTACCAACTGTGTCTCCTCGCCTACTATTCAGCGAACGTTGCTGAGCATGGATCTCCGCAGGAGGCGCCTGTTCATGTACCCATGCTGACTGCTGAAACTTGCACGCCAGTACCGCAAGTGACGTCTACTGAATGGCCACAGGTGGCGTTTCCAGATAAATCTCTTTTAATGCTGCAGCAGATGGCTATCAGTTCGCAGCTCGTGGTCTAGCGGCTTGGACGCTCCGCACAGTCCGTTTACTACGGTGGACACCTTGCGATGCTTACCAGTATTGTTAACCAAATCGCTACGGCAATCAGCGGCGGCGAGCTACCGACATCTGCTCCAGCACGTCCGACTGCACATACGCAACAATTCACTCCGAACCCACGACCTGCTCCACAGGATGGAATACATTAATGTTCATCTGGTTTCGCGACCGCCGCACCTGGCACAGGTACTGCCAATACCACATGGTATTACTGACAGGTTAATGGCGGCCTTTGGATACTATGTCAGCCAAGAGTTGTTATTTAAGGTCAAATACGAGACTTTATCCCTCCGCCGGCCGGAGCGACCGAGCGGTTCTAGGCGCTACAGTCTGGAACCGCGCGACCGCTACGGTCGCAGGTTCGAATCCTGCCTCGGGCATGGTCGTGTGTGATGTCCTTAGGTTAGTTAGGTTTAAGTAGTTCTAAGTTCTAGGGGACTGATGACCAGTCCCATAGTGCTCAGGGCCATTTGAACCATCTGAACTTTATCTCTCCCATACCATTCTGTGGGACTTAATCTCACGAATGTGCGGAACGAGACTCTAGCTCTATACCTGCGAGCGACGCTACGGACAAGGAACCAACGGCAACGCACCATCACCGTTCTTTGAACCGCCGGTGGCGGTAGGCACAATATCGCCTTATTTTTCTCACGTCGCCAGATTCTTCGTTGATTTTGGTTATGCTCAGGTACAGATACCTTCTACAAGGATCCCCACTACCCGAGATATATCGATACTTGAGGCGTCGTCATGGCAGCAATGTTGTCGAACTTAAATACCCAACCAGGGATTGGCGACAGTTTTTGCAAGCTGTCCATACGCCTCTCCTCACCACAGCAGCAAGATCGTCTTGGTATACATTAATCAACCCCAAGTCAGATTACCGCCAACGATTGTACGACATTCACATGGTAGATTCAACACTCTTCCTCGCATGTGGCATGCGGTGAGGCAAAGGATGTTTGGTGATTGACGCAACGCATAGTCCTGCGGCGCACCGACGAATCCACGGTCACGATGTACGCTTCATTTTTCCCAGGCGCTTTCTTTTTCCCCTCATAAAAAACGTCGGCAACCCGCTGGATTGGAGGACACGCATCGCACTACGTGCTCTCGCGGACCGTGATATCGGGCATGGACTATTGGCATTGTCAACTAGAACAACACGAAATCATCCGACGTCACTCTAAATACAAAACTCACTTTGCGAACTTTCTAGGAAGTATGTTTCATGACCCCCCAAAGCGGTGGGGGGTCCCAAGTTTATGTAGTTTCGCGGGATAGGATGTTACTCGTTGGTGAAGAGGATGTCACTATGGCCTTATATTTCTTTCCATTCTTTTTCACATGTGATTTTTCTTCTAGGACATTAAAATCAAATAAATAAAACAAATTACATACATGTGCAATGTTTCCTTCCCGATTTCTCTCCCTTATCCTGTCAGGAGACGGGGACACCGTGGCCAGGCCTCCGAGCTCGATCCCTGTCCACTCTACCCTCTATAATAAAAATTAAAAAAATTAAAAAATTGACTAGTATTGCTGTCTCTGGACCATGGGGTCCCGGGTTCGATTCCCGGCCGAGTGGGAGATTTTGTCCGCCCGGGGGCTGGGTGTTTGTGCTGTCCTCATTATTTCATTACTGTCATCATTCGTGAAAGTGACAAGGTTGGACTGTGTAAAGATTGGGACTTCGTACGAGCACTGATGACCGCGCAGTTGAGTGCCGCACAAATCAAACATCATCAGATGGCTGTCGGAAAACCAACACCCTGCAACAGTTGTCGGAAGGATCCAGACCTGCGAAGGGAGAGTTACGACCTGTGAAATTTTTTTGACATTCCCTGTGTGACCTCGTTACCTATCCTTTGGGACCATCTCAACCCTACATGCTGTTTCTTTCTTCTTCGGCACGATAGGTACGGTAGGAGATAGGATAGGTAGGATAGGTACGGTAGGAGAATGCAACTTGTAACACAGTTCACAATGTACATATGTGGTTCTAAGAGAACTAGGATGAGTTTACCGTACTCCCCTCACCGCCAGACTCCACGGATTTAAACTCAATCGAGAATCTGTGGGACCAACTTAATCGGGCTGTTCGTACCTTGAATCCTCAACCACGAATCCTGGTGCAGCTGGCCATGACATTGAAATCGGCATAGCTTCGCGTGCCAGTCGCTATGTTCCGGAATCTCACTGACTCCCTTCTAGCAGGTTCGTGATGCAAAAGGTGGTTATTCAAGCTTTTGACAGGTGGCCACATTAATGTGAGTGGACAGGACAGTGTACGACACAGAACTGCCACTTCTAACAGTGACACTGCCTATAAACTCTCCTGGGCTTCGAGACCAACAGCGGTGTCATTCCACGCTGCTTCATCTCTGCTCCAGAGTTCTTAAGTGATAGTGGCAGACGAGTGGTAGCGAGCCAGGCTTTCGGCAGTCCATGACCAGGTGGATGAGAGATGTGAACAAAGTGCTGGCCAGGGCAGCTGCCGGTTACCACCTGTATCGAAGTAGGTTGGAACAGAATGGGAAATATGCAGCGTTGCATTATCGTGTTGAATGATAACATCATGTAGAGCTCTGAAGAAGGGCGAGCCACTGACCTGAACACGTCAGAAGTGTAGCAGCTGCTATCCAAGTTACTGGCTACAGGAACCACATATCAATGTTTACCTGAAATAGAGAATGGGGAAGGAAAGGAAATGGATAGGTGAGAAATCGTAACTTCCAGTAGCACAGGGCGCTTTGGTAATGCAATGGTGAAGGTTGAAAACTAGTGCAGGAGCGGAACTCGAACCAGAATTTATCGCTTCTCATGAGCGGTTGCCTTAAACGCTTCGGACATATGAGCGTTCCCCATTCTCTGTTTCATAGACACGTCAAAAAAAATTTCGCATCATCTCTGTTCCAAGAATTCCGGAACCTGTACAGAAAATTGGAATAGTGATCACCATAAACATCATTTCCGCCCTTTTTATTGCTCATGAAAACCACACAATGCATGTTGTACCACCATACAGCGAGAACTTCAGAGGTGATGGTCCAGATTGCTGTACACACCGGTGCCTCTGATACCCATTAGCACGTCTTCTACTGATGCATGACTGTATTCGTCGTGGCATAGTATCCACAGGTTCGTCAAGGCACTGTTGGTCCAGATTTTTCCACTCCTCAACGGCGATCCGGCGTAGATCCCGCAGCGTGGCTGGTGGATCACGTCCATAAACAGCCCTTTTCAATCCATCCCAGATATGTTTGATAGTGTTCATGTCTGGAGAACATGCTGGCCACTCTAGTCGAGCGATGTCGTTATCCTGAAAGAAATCATTCACAAGACATGCACGATGGGGGCATGAATTGTCGCCCATGAAGGCGAATGCCTCGCCAATATGCTGCCGATATTGTTGCACAATCGGTCGGAGGATGGCATTCACGTATCGTACAGTCGTTACAGCGCCTTCCATGACCACCAGCGGCGTAAAACAGCAGGGAACCTCCACCTTGCTGCACTCGATGAACAGTGTGTCTAAGGCGTCCAGCCTGACCGGGTTGCCTCCAAACACGTCTGCGACGATTGTCTGGTTGAAGGCATATGCGACACTCATCGAAGATGACAACGTGATGCCAATCCTGAGCGGTCCATTCAGCATGTTGTTGGGCCCATCTGTACCGCGCTGCATTGTGTTGTGTTTGCAAAGGTGGACCTCACCATGGACGCCGGTATTGAAGTTGCGCATCATGCAGCCTATTGCGCACAGTTTGAGTCGTAACACGACGTCCTGTGGCTGCAGAAAAAGCATTAGTCAACATGGTGGCGTTGTCAGGGTTCCTCCGAGCCATAATCCGTAAGTAGCGGTCATCCACTGCGGCCTGAGCGAGGCATGTCATCGACAGTTCCTGTCTCTCTGTATCTCCTCCATGTCCGAACAACATCGTTTTGGTTCACTCTGAGACGCCTGGACACTTCCCTTGTTGAGAGCCTTTCCAGGCACAATTTTTCAACTTTCACCACTGCATACTACAATACCCTGTGTGGCTGGAAGTCACCAATTCCCAGCCATCGCTTCCCTTCCTTTCTTCATTCTCTATTTCACATAAATGCCTGCACTAGATGTGTCATCACGAGTGGTGTCTCTTATGTCGGACATGTCCTGTAAGACAGCACTTAAATATATAACATTATCAGTGGCGCTACACATCATTATGCGAGATTATTTATTTATTCCAGTCCCACAGGGAAGTGCCGTTTCTAGAGGTTACTCCTGGATTTTCCACCTACAGAACGAAAACGGTTGGCTGACCTCCATACAATTCAATTTTGTTCGTGCCCAATTGGGATGGTTTCTAAACGGAGAGGCCAGGTAGAGTTATTCTTAAGTCGAGAGAGCCACAGTTGTTTTCTTGCAATAGCTGCTGCTGTTTGAAGGACTGGAGTGGTCTTGAGAAACATTTTCTGGACCTCACCATTGGTGCTGCTGGAACGTGTTCATGTAGTGGATGGTTTTCCTGATGAGCCTGAATTGCGCTCTCCGTGGAAGCAGGTACACCATGACAAATATATGGTGGCGCGGCTTGTCAGCGAGTTGGTACAAGTAGAGTGTGTTTCAGACAAGCTGTAGTAAGGCTACACGTTTCGCTTAGCCTGTTATCAAAGAAAATGGCTCTGAGCACTATGGGACAACTGCTGAGGTCATCAGTCCCCTAGAACTTAGAACTACTTAAACCTAACTAACCTAAGGACATCACACACATCCATACCCGAGGCAGGATTCGAACCTGCGACCGTAGCGGTCGCGCGGTTCCAGACTGTGGCGCCTAGAACCGCTCGGCCACACCGGCCGGCAGCCTCTTATCCACTATATTTGTGTGGGTAGATTTGCACCAGACTGGGCACACACATTCTACAGCATTGTAACGTGTTGATAAAGCAGTCGTTCTCAAGGTTTGAAGTTGCGAGTTCCATGTGTTACCAGGGATCTGGCGAAGGGTATTATTTCTGACTGCCATCATTCTTGAGCTCTCACAATGCTGTTTGTAAGTAATAGCACGGTCCAGAGTGACGCCCAGGTATTTTGGATGGATCATATTTACTAACTATATCCCTTGCCAAGCGATGTTAAGTTTGCAATGTGCCTAAGTAGCTTATTATGAAACGCACTTAGTTGTGTTTTAGCTGGGTCTGGACGAAATCTGTTGTTAGGGTAATAGGCACTCGGCTCCCTCAACGCATCTGTCTGGTGGACTTCAAAAGATTTCCCTTGACTCGCTCATACCAGATTATCAGCATACACGGTGTTCATTTTAACTGAAGACACCGAAATATCTCGAAAACTACACATCGGACCAAAAAAGTTATGATTCCAATTTGTTTGTCTCGGAGGGGGGCATCCAATGATACCACACTCCATCACTCCCCCCCCCCCCCCAACCCAGTGCGTGGGTGGTGGGGAGCAACTTTGAAAACTGCAATGGGAACCCTATTTCTTATTGCAAATTACGGATCTGCGGCAAAATCTACGTACGTTTTGCCTGAAGCATTTTCTTCGTTTTACCACAGATGGCGCTGTAATAGGAGGAATATAAATTTACGCCATCATGTTCAATGGCACTTGAGTATCTAATGGCAGGTGGAATCCCACCTCCACGCTAGAAGGATAGGACAGGTCAGTATTTCGTAACTTCTAACTGGAAACCCCATTCGCAACGTTGTGTAACTCCAACATATCGAACAGGGGAGTACTTGACGCACCACCGTGGCCGCATAGTGAACTGCTACATGTCATAGCAGGCAGTACACTGCGACCAGCGCTCACGTATCGTGCAGACGTGGAACAGATAGCGGCTCTAAACATTACATTACTTGCACAGAGTTTATTGCTAGCACACCCGCCTATCGTTTGGAGAAGAGACGTGCAAATGGACGATGAATGTTGCAACCACAGAAGAAAAATTTGAAATTATCCTGATTTACGGAGAATCTAGCAGAAATGTTAGGGCTCCTGTTACCTTGTATGCCGAGCGTTTTCGAAAGCTCGCCCTCGTTCCTTCTTTTACATAGTTGTGATTGATTTCAGCGTACAGACCGGCAAAATGAATCGAAGCAAACGTGTTGCAGTGTAACCTACACGTAACCAATTCCGCAGCAGCAGCGGCTAAAGTAACTCATATGCAACCATTCCGTAGCAACAGCGGCTAATGTAACGTATATGCAACAAATATACAACTTGGCTACAGCCAATACTGCCTATGTCTGTCTATGACAATGGACTCGATAAGCAACCTGTGCTATCAGTAAACTGAATCTAACCTACATAACACTGTGTGTGTGTTGTATGAGTGTCAGTTTCACTGTCATTTAAGCCCTCAACAGATCGTTACATGAAAAATTTAGAACTAACATTTGGATAAGATATCTGACTGCGTATTTGAATGAGAATTTTCAAGTGATACAGAATGTGACTTGTGCAACGGAATTTACTGGACGAGAGTACATGACATGTTGTGGTGTGTCAATGTCTCTGTTTTGGCCCTAAGTTTTACACTCACTGTTTTAGATGACTGCCTTTTTCCATATGGTTTACAGCAATTCGCAGCAGCATGCAGCAGCAGCGTCTAAAGCTTATTGTTACTAACAATGAATTTAATAAAAGAGTTTGCTTGGGTCCTGTTAACAACTAAATAACTTTTGAGAACGTATTTCATTAATTAAGTCCATTTAAAACTTCAGAATCATCATGATCAAGTATTCATAATGACAGTGACAAATAAGATATGCGTCAACAGTGGCTGAGTGCCAGATTAACAAATTATTTCAGTTTCAAAATTTCAATTAGATTTAGTAACCACAGCATTTTATTTAGATGTGGAGAATAATTATTTGGAGGATAAGCAGGCTTCTTTCATTGACAAGCAAAACATGGGATCGTTGCAAACTCGAAGTAACATTTACGAGCGTAACACTGCAACTGCTTTTCCGCTATGCTTGCGAATTTTACCTTGAATTCTATCTTCAAGCGTAGTTAAACCATCTAAACCTCAACCTGGCAATATGAATGAAATGACGCCTTGAGTGTGGTAAGATCTGCCATCACCGACGTGAGGGCAGCGTGACGCGTCTTCCGTCACCGAGCTCTCGGTCGACACAACTCTTCCACTCTCGCAGACAGACTTGCCTCACAACAATGCTTATACTCGGTCTCCCATGTTTCGCCCTCAGATTGTTACTATCGATATCTGAGTGCTTACACAATGGAAAGAATAGCGTTAAGCTGGATATATTGTTTTACGTAATGTAGAGTTCTGGCACACTTCTTACAACAGGAGAAGTTAATGAAATAGCTGCACTAGCGGTAATGCACCACAAACCACGAATAAGCGCCCGGCAATTAAATCGCGATTCTGATATGTTCGTAGGTAGTTTTGTCACAACACTACATCGTCATAAGTCTCATCCATACAAAGTTTCACTGCATCGAGAACTTCATGGCGCCGATTTCCATTAGCGAGTATTTTGTGAATGGGTACGTCAATAAATGCAAACGACGCTCATCTCCTTTGCCGAGGAACTATTTTCCGATGAGTCTACATTCACAAACCATGGTAGCATTAACCGGCATAACACGCATTACTGAAGTGTACACAATCCCACCTGGTTACGGTAAATTGACCATCAACGTCCTTGGTTGGTTAACTTATGGTATGGCATCATGGGGAACAAACTCACTGGTCCGAATTTTGTCGTCGGAACGTTGAATAGACGCAAATATCGAACGTTTTTGACACAGGAACTACCGGTACTACCGCAGAATGTTGCCCTGGGCCTTCAATAACGTATGTGGTTTCAGCATGACTGTTACCCTGCGCATTACACAATTGAAGCACGGAAGGGGTTAGACCTTGTTGAATTGGACGGTGGATCGACGTGGTGGCCCTTCCACTTGGCCCACCAGGTCGCCCGATTTGACCTCGCCGGATTTCTTTCTGTAGGGATATTTAAAAGATAAGGTGTACCAGCAAGTACCAACAGGCCGTGACGATATGGTTGACAGCATCAGAAACGCTCGTGCTGAAATTCCCGCGGATAGACTTCTGTCCTGTGTACGGTCATTCGAAAAGCGGATCCCTAAGCGTGTTGTAGTTGGCGGTACTGCGTTTGAACACTTTGGAAAAGCAGAGTAGCGTTAGCCTCGAGCCAAGGTCACAGTGGCGCGTCGAGCGGTCCCATGTTCGATGTGTCGTAGGAATACCACGTTGCGAATGGGAAAATTGTGAAATAGTAGCCTCTCCCACCCTCGCAGCATGGAGGTGCGATCCCACATGCCATTGGATGTTCAACGGCCACTAAGTAGCGTGTCGTAAATTACGACTGTGTACGCATTTCTGTTCCCCAGATTACAGCGCCATCTGTGGCGAAACGAAGAAAATGCTTCAGACAAAACATTTGTAGATTTTGCCATAGAACCGTAAACTGCAATAGAAAACGGGGGTTCCCCTTCATGATTTCGAACCTGCTGCCCTCCCCTGCCAGCTAGGCACGAGGGGGGGGGGGGTCGATTGTGGTATCGCCCTCTGATACAAACAAATTGGAATTAAAAAAAAAAAATTTCTTGAACCGATGTGTAGTTTCTGCGATATTTCATTGTCTTCAGTTAAAATGAACACCCTATGTAGGAAACTCCTTTTGGATGTGGTTGGTCATTGGTACAGGTATAGAAGTAAAATATCACCGGTGAAAGAATACTACCTTATGGTAAGTCATTTCTTTGGCATTTCCATCGACGACAGTGACCGTGGTAGTCCACAAAAAATTCCCGTTTTTGAGTAAACTTTTAATAAGTTTAGTGAAACCATAATCTTCCATTATACCACAGTTCTTCTGTGACGATACACGATGCTGGACAGTGTCTTAAACCTCGCGGTATCGGGAGAGGAGGGGAGGGGGATGAGCGGAAGGTACCTTATGCCCACCTTTTGAAAATATTGTAAAATAGCAAGTTACTTTAAATTATAAAATTTTGAAAAAAATTATTGTTTTAATGAATTCTTCTACCAGACTCCATAAATATTTAAAATTTTTCAGTTGAACTTAACCCAAAAGTTGAAGTCTCAATGGTATCCGTCACTTTGTACAATGGGTCCTATTCAATATTTTCAGGTTCAGGACTTTACTTACTCATCTATAGCTCTTTAAATAGTATATTGTTAGTACAAATGCAACATCAACTGACGAAATTTGCGTTTTTTAACTTTTTTGTTGTGGTCGTAGCGTACCCTCAGCTTGTTAGCACATGTTACTGAAAATGCGTTGATGTAGCTAACATTGTGCTAAAAGATATTTTCAGGTTCTGCACCTTACATACATACCAGCACGTCCTTAAAAAGCAGGTTATTAATATAAGTCAACAACAGTTAACGAATTTGCTTTTTTAACTGTTTTTAGGATGGTCATAAAGTAACCCTCCGACCTTGGTAATTGGTGTTATGGAAAACACGTTGGTACTGCTAGGGTTAAGCAGCCGTCAGGTCGATAATAACGGCTACTCGTGTAATTTTTTGGGGTTTCAAAAGCATACTCGGTAAACTTTATGAGATTTAGGACCTGCAAAGCTTTATCATGGACTAAACCTTCTTGTTCTTGCATTAGAACTGGCTTTCGAACATCACTCAAACGATTCAGCTACATTATCTGGAAAATTCTGAGTAGATGACATAATATGGATATTGGCCGACAGTTATCTGGTTCAGCTACCGATTTCAGAGGTTTTTAGATTGGAATCACGTGATTTCCTCCAGGTTTTGAGGAATTTACAGGCTTTTACATAGTTGTTGAAAAACGTCAAATTCACTCTCTCGCTGGATCACCGAAACGTTAGATTTGCTCCATTCTGATGCCATCTATTTCTGCTGCTTTATGGGCCTTATAACTGTTTGTGGCTCCATTCAATTTTCCATGCGAAAAAGCTGTAAAACTTCATTAGTCTCCATTTCCTCTGCCCGTACAATTTTTTAATTACGCCATGTGTTGGGCCAGAATGACGGATGTATCCATAGAGATACTGTACGCCATTTGCTGTACGATCCTAAACGGCCGAGCCAACAATGTGTCCACTCTGGTGCTGGTTGCGTGGGGCCTTTGAAATAACCTATGTCGTTGAGTGCGACTCTCCTAACCCATAGACTTCATATTGGCATGACAGTAACGGGAATAAGACCAACGCGAATAAACCACAGTCCCTAGAGCCAAGATCCAGGCGCTCACGAATGCTGGTAGACGTTAGTCCTTCTTAGCACAGGCAATCCCGCAGTACGTACACATATTTCACAGATTATGACAGGTCGAAGAATGGCACAGAAAACCACCTCGACCACGATAACACACCTAAATTTCCATATTGTCTGCAACACTGGCTAACCAGTACGACACCGGCTTTGGAATTCTGCGCTAATTAGTAAGCGTTGGTAACTGTTTACTACTCATGTTTAAAGGCAAATAAGAGACAATGAGAACGGTAGATATCTATATACACTCCTGGAAATTGAAATAAGAACACCGTGAACTCATTGTCCCAAGAAGGGGAAACTTTATTGACACATTCCTGGGGTCAGATACATCACATGATCACACTGACAGAACCACAGGCACATAGACACAGGCAACAGAGCATGCACAATGTCGGCACTAGTACAGTGTATATCCACCTTTCGCAGCAATGCAGGCTGCTATTCTCCCATGGAGACGATCGTAGAGATGCTGGATGTAGTCCTGTGGAACGGCTTGCCATGCCATTTCCACCTGGCGCCTCAGTTGGACCAGCGTTCGTGCTGGACGTGCAGACCGCGTGAGACGACGCTTCATCCAGTCCCAAACATGCTCAATGGGGGACAGATCCGGAGATCTTGCTGGCCAGGGTAGTTGACTTACACCTTCTAGAGCACCTTGGGTGGCACGGGATACATGCGGACGTGCATTGTCCTGTTGGAACAGCAAGTTCCCTTGCCGGTCTAGGAATGGTAGAACGATGGGTTCGATGACGGTTTGGATGTACCGTGCACTATTCAGTGTCCCCTCCACGGTCACCAGTGGTGTACGGCCAGTGTAGGAGATCGCTCCCCACACCATGATGCCGGGTGTTGGCCCTGTGTGCCTCGGTCGTATGTAGTCCTGATTGTGGCGGTCACCTGCACGGCGCCAAACACGCATACGACCATCATTGGCACCAAGGCAGAAGCGACTGTCATCGCTGAAGACGACACGTCTCCATTCGTCCCTCCATTCACGCCTGTCGCGACACCACTGGAGGCGGGCTGCACGATGTTGGGGCGTGAGCGGAAGACGGCCTAACGGTGTGCGGGACCGTAGCCCAGCTTCATGGAGACGGTTGCGAATGGTCCTCGCTGATACCCCAGGAGCAACAGTGTCCCTAATTTGCTGGGAAGTGGCGGTGCGGTCCCCTACGGCACTGCGTAGGATCCTACGGTCTTGGCGTGCATCCGTGCGTCGCTGCGGTGCGGTCCCAGGTCGACGGGCACGTGCACCTTCCGCCGACCACTGGCGACAACATCGATGTACTGTGGAGACCTCACGCCCCACGTGTTGAGCAATTCGGCGGTACGTCCACCCGGTCTCCCGCATGCCCACTATACGCCCTCGCTCAAAGTCCGTCAACTGCACATACGGTTCACGTCCACGCTGTCGCGGCATGCTACCAGTGTTAAAGACTGCGATGGAGCTCCGTATGCCACGGCAAACTGGCTGACACTGACGGCGGCGGTGCACAAATGCTGCGCAGCTAGCGCCATTCGACGGCCAACACCGCGGTTCCTGGTGTGTCCGCTGTGCCGTGCGTGTGATAATTGCTTGTACAGCCCTCTCGCAGTGTCCGGAGCAAGTATGGTGGGTCTGACACACCGGTGTCAATGTGTTCTTTTTTCCATTTCCAGGAGTGTATATAAAAGAAAGTCGTATTAGTTACACTGTTTATAACTCAAGAACGGCTGGACCGATTTGGCTGAAAATTGGTGGAGAGGTAGCTTAGAACCAGGAGAGGAACATAGGATACTTTTTATCCCGTTCGACGGCTACAAACGTGGCATAACAAAACCGCATCTGACATGGAATAACAAAACGCAAATGACAGCTAAACGTCTATGGTTAAGTATCAGTATATATCATTAATTAAAAATTTAAAGAGAGTTGCATTGCTTAATGATACTTCTGCTGAAGATTTCTCTGAGCATTTGCTGGCTATCGGTAATGGTCGAGTACCTGTCGAGCGGATTGATTTCATTTCCTCATAATTTCTGTAACTTTGTCTCATCGAAAGACGAACTTATCAACAAAGTATTCCCAAACATCATTACTAACTACAAAAGTAATGAATGGTTGAGTGAGCGAGCAATTTTAGCGGCTAAGAATAAAGGTGTAGATGACCTAAACTACATAATTCAGAATGAGATCATTGGTAAAATGCGTTCATTCAAATCTATTGACTGTGTAACAAATGAAGATGAAGCCACCAACTATCCAATTGAATTTTTAAACTCCTTGGATGTGCCTGGCTTACCACCGCACAATGTACGCCTAAAAGTTGGTTCCGTAGTAATCATGCTTCGAAACATAAACCAACCAAAACTGTGCATCGGTACGCGTTTGGTGGTAAATAAATTGATGAACAGTGTTATTTACGCGACGATACTCAAAGGAAAATTCGAAGGTGGGTAAGTTCTCATTCCTAGGATCCCGATGATCCCAACCGATATGCCGTTTGAGTTTAAAAGACTTCAATTTCCGATCCGTCTTGCATTCGTCATGATCATTAACAAATCAGAAGGCCAATCCTTGAAAGTTTGTGGTTTAAATCTGGAATATCAATGTTTTTCACATGGTCAGTTATATGTGGCATGTTCACGGGTCGGAAGACCATCTGCGTTGTTTGTTCTTGCGCCTGATAATAAAACAAAAAATGTCGTGTATCACAAGGTACTTAATTGAAGAGTGGAAGCTATGAACCAAAAAACATAAAGAATAAAGAATCATTAAAATACTTAATTTTTATTTGTATTTCCTAATAAGAAATTGAACTTAACATCCAAAATCTGATTATTTATTTGCTTTAAGGCGGAACAGAGTTCGCCGTGTCAGCTAGTGAACTATAAGGAAAATACCTCTACTACGGTGAAGGGCGTTAAACGAATTGTTTTCACTGTGCTCCAATATCTGGTCAGCTGGAAATCGCGAAGACTCTAGACAGAATCAGACGCATGTATCACCGGTCAGGTCTCTACATCAATCTGTTATACACTATGTGAGTCACTGTAAGGAATGTCAGCGACAGAAGCACCTGTTGCAATTATCTCTGGTGCATCTGGTAGCGTTTCTGCCTGTAGCGGCACCATTCCAGCGAACTGGAGTCCACCTCTTGGGGAGCTTCCTGAAGTCGACAAGGTAATCGATGGATAATAGTCTACACTGACCATCTCACTCACTATGTTATTACCAACGCTGTGGCGATTGCCGAAGCTCCAAAAAAGTGCAAAGTTTTTCGTACAAGACATTGTCTTGAAGCATTGTGCAACCTGAGTGCTGATGTCTGACCGTGGAAAAATTTTCCAGTCGAGACTAGTATAAGAGGTAATTTCATGTTGTGGCATCAGTCACAGGATGACAACTGCCTACCACCTGGAGATGAATGGCTTCACAGAAGGCGTTATTAAGACGTTGGCATATATGGTTTCCCAATTACCGTGCGTGGTATGTCTATTTAACGCCTACTGAGTCACCTCTGAAACACCGTGTCTGCTGTAAATCGAGCGGAACTCGTGTTCCAGTTTTTTGTGCAAAGCAGGAGAAAGCGAGAGCGACATAACGCTCCACTAAAGCGCTAGGTTCATTCTGTTATGCGGCTCACACAGGCTCTTTCATTTTCTTCTGTCATCACGTTGCATCCAGTGCCAGGTACCGAAAGTACACAATAGTTGACAAAGGAAGGTGCATTCGAAAAACATATAGTATGTCTCCTCCTCATTTTCAGCAACAGATATACGTCTTGCTGGCGATAATAGTTCGTAACTTGCATTTTAACTTTACGTTTACTGTATTATCAAAGACAAGAGACATTTAAGCTGCATACTACAGGTATAAACCAACATAACATCAATATATTGAAGAAAAGTCACAAATTCGGGTCCTGCAACCAAAAGGATATGTTAATTACACAGCTCTCTCATCTTTTGGGTAACGATTCTACAGCGTAAGAGCCGACTTTTTCCTCAAACATTGGTGCTGTATAGATCTCGTACGACATATACTGCAGCTCTTCGTTAGCATGAAGACACAGAACCGGTAACATATACACAAAATTAAAAAGAGTAGAGAAAAGTATTCCGTCGTAACGTCAATAACTGTGAACTCTCCAAGTAGTAACCGAATCACAGATGAGAGTGCAAACTTTTATTCATATGTGGCTCTCGTCATCATCAGCATAATTATTCTCCAGGGATTAGAACCTTCCGACTGTTCCGGCCTTAACCATCTAAGCCTCGGTATTTCTGAGCCCCCTCAGCCAATATGTCTGTATGACAGTGCCGTTTTCGGAATCCTTAATTGCCCATTCTTTCTAAGTGATCTTCCCAGTTTCTTCTTCTTTCGTCCCTTTTTTCCCGTATTGCAAATATTTGTAACTGATTCCGTGTATTCTGGTTTCTTATTTTATCAAGGCATACGTGTCCCAGTGGTGCAGTAAGAACTTTAATTTCTGTGGCTCGCATATGCCTGTGGTACTTCTGTCTTAACGGTCACGTTTCATTGCCATGTACAATAATCAGCACTGCCATCATTCTGTGTGGCTTCATCTGTGTTTCAGTCCTCGCTGTCTTCAGTGTTCTTCGAATAGTTTCACATATGGTCAGTATTAAACATGTGTCTATCGTAACTATACGAAATTAACTGGAATGTTGAATCTGTTCTAAAATTCTGTCATCCGAAATTTTCTTTCGTCTTATTTGGTGTTTAACTTTAAATGCCAAGGTTGCTGATTTTGAATTACAAATTTTAAATCTATATTCTTTGTAAATCGTATGCAAGAAATAAATAGCTCTTTGAAGATTATGTTCCGTATTTTGCAGAATCACTAAGTCACCATCATGTACCAGAACATTTAAAGTGGTCCTTAATTCCAGGTAGATATAAAAAATCGCGGTGGTAACACACACTCTTGTCTTATTCCCTGATTGATAATCATATTTGCCCCGTTGCAGTTACATAAATTGAGTCTGAAGCAGGTGCCGTCATATAAACGTTTCACAAAAGTTATTATATGTCGAGGGTAGCCCGATTTAGCCACCACACTCCATAGTTTCTGCCTGTCTACCTTATCGAAAGCATTCTGTAGATCTACTAACGCCATAAGTGCAAATTGTATTTCTTCTCTTCTCTTTTAGCTGTTTCATGGTAAATACACTGTAGATACAAACTCTCCTTTTTCAAAACACATTCTGCGTTCTGTTCTTCTTGCTAGAGTGACTCTTGTGAAGATATTGCTAGTTATGATGGATAAATTTTTTATTCTTTCTTTTCTTCTGCTTCTTTTACTCTCTACATATATCTTTGATGGTTTAGAAATTTTTTCTGTGCCATAGTGTGAAATATGACTGTTTTCACTTTATTCATATTTCTACATGAATCTCTTACTATAAAATATAGCTGCGTATGCAAAATTTCAATGTTTGTTTCATTTTCTTTGTAGTGATTCTCATAAACGCATTGTGTAAAACTAAATGTAAGATGCAGTTCTGTTGTATGACTGTGGTGTGAGAGTGGTATGGGTAGTGGCATTCGGACAGTAAGAGCCAGTGGGAGTGCAGTGGCGTGGCATACGAGCGTTCGTGTTGTTATGGTGCTAGAAAGGAACTCACGAAAATTTATAGACGCGTTCTGAATTTTCGGTGACATGGAAGTTATGAAACAAAATTTTAGACTGTTAATAAGCAGCAGTTACAATGCTTATCCGACTGGGATGTGATTGTCGTGATCAGAACCTAACGGTTTTTCACTCAACTGAGTTGTACGAACTAAAGTACTTCGAATTTATCATCTTGTGTGCAAATTAATGAGCTGCTGCATGTGTTAAAACATCTACTGTCGTCATGGAGACTTTTAAGCTGTTTCGTTACGTGTGGTACTGTTTTCACCAGAACTTTGAACTCGCGGTCGCTAAAAGCGGATGGATTGCAATATCGCGATCGGAGAGTCAGAGTGAATATTATACTAATTTAAAACTGTGTGCAGGAATTCGATGATCGAATCATTTGTGTAAGAGACGTCATTGTCGTACTCATACGAAACTGCCTTTATGGAGTAAACATTACGCCCAACCTGCCTGTGACGAGAGGAATGCGGCGAAGGATATTACCGCCCGGAGATTAACACTGAGCGAGAGGACGTATTCGTGGGAATACAATGACCGATTGAGATACAATAATACTGAGCAAGAGGACGTATCCGTGGGAATATAATGACCGATTGAGATACAATAATTACACTGCCAGCATAAGAACGAGCCTCCGCTAACATCACAACGCATCTCTACGGAAAGATAAGCTGCAACGCTAAGCATTCCTCCTCTGTAAAGACTCCAAGTATTTCACATAGTATCAAATGTAATTTTTTTTCTTGTTTTGCAAATCAAACTGCAAATCAAGCAGCAAGAAAAGGCAGTTTGATTTGCAAAACAAGTATTTATGTGCTTGCTGCGGAGGATGGCCACACAAACAAACTTGTATTTTTTTCTCTTCTATGACAAACTTTTCTTAACATTTGCTTTCCTTAAAAATAAATGTAGTTTCAGTGAAGTGTATTATAGTCTGTATTGACATCGTTCATTCTGCCATTGACAATAGCAATACTATTTGATACCTGTCTTTTTCTCTTTTGTTTTATTGTAGCTGTTACTGTATGTGTTTTACGTATCTTTTGGAGGGACGTGTTTTTATGAATGTGTGCAGTGTTTTATCAGATGTATTTACATATTCTGTTGTGGTATGTGGTGTTCGGCGTACGTTGTGGCGTCCGCTAACCAATCACAGCAAGGTGCTTTATTGGTAAAAGACACGCTAGCGGCGTGAAGTTCGGCTTTGACGGCCATCAGCTTCGAAAACTGTATTTACATTCAGTAGGATGTCATAATACTGCATACTCATGAACGAGCGAGAGTTTGTTCCGCTGGTTCGTTTATCGCTGAACCAAATTATAGCTTCTTTCCTGATCGTTTACGAAATTATTTATAGGATTTTTTAAAAAATTTCCATTCTTTTGGATTTCATTACCAAGCGCTGATGTGGTTACTTTAGTTCCTCTTGGAAGTAAAATGAGTTCATTTCAGTTTAAATAAACAAATTTCGTGGTCAAAATCGCGCAAAGTACATATCTGAGAATCGTTTTCTTCACAGAAAGCATTATTCTGTTATTTAACGTACCGGCGTATGGTTTATACGTTGAATTTAGTATACGTATACCTCTGTTGTTTGTGGATTTGTTTCTTTCTCCTTTTCTAAATACAGAAAGACAGTTGCAGTTAACCATGTATCGGGCAATATCACAGCAAGTCATTATATGTTTAATAGATCAAGAAGATCGAGTTTGAGTAAAAATCCTCCATTCTTCATGAGTTCAATATTTATTCCCTCTAATCGGGGTGATTTATTATTCTTTTGTTTTCTGATCACTGCCTCTAATTCTCCTGAAGTAAGTAAGTCAATACTTTTTCGTAATTCCCCGGTCCTACCTTACAGATTAGTAGAAATGTCTCCCTCGGGGCTAAATCAGATCTTTTATAATGTTCAGTCCATTCTTCATGTGTTATCTCGTCTGTTGATGCGTTGTCTCTTTTAGGTTATCTAAATTCTTTAATAATTTATAAGAAAGTCTTGTCTCCCATGGACATCGTGTTCCAAATCACTCACGCACTTTGCCCGATTGTCTTTCTATTTCGATATTTGTAGAGCTTGTATGATGTTGCGTAGCTTGCGATCTTTTCTGTTGATGGTACGCTTTATACGCTATTTATTTTTACCCTTTTTCTATCTTTTCATTCCATATCCTTATACCTTCATGTCGTTTACAGGTGGTTTGTTTTCCCACTGCTTCATCCGCTGTTTTCATACAGTTCTTTATCCCATGCAATTCTTCATTAATATCCTTCTTTGTTTTGTTTTCTACGAAATATCTGACTAATTGTTGCTGCTACGGGTCTGCTTTTGAATTTTCTTCACCAGACTAATTCTATGATTATCTTCGTTTTCTTTTCTAGTACTCATTGGTTTCTTGGTTTTACATCATCTAGTTCTTATAAGCATTTTTGGCCGTCAACAGATAATGGACACTTTATACATTACTTCCTCTGCATACTGTTCCACCATTCACTATAGATGCTCCATTTCTGTCAGGTACCACATAGCATATCATTTATCGCTCCAGGTGTAATTATGAAACTCTCTTTCGCTATAAAATGTGGTAGTTATCTTTAAAGCATTATACGTTCAATACTTTCGCGTCTTCTCGCCCTTAATTTTAATTTTGGCTTTTCCGAACTTTGCTGCAGTGTTCTTGATAAAAATATTTCCATCTTGGGCATTCCTGTCTCTACAGACGTATAGGACACCCGTTTAATTAATATTTTTGATGACAGATTGTAATTTCTCACAAAATTTCTCCGTCTCTTCCTTTCTCCTTTCTCCTACACTATAAACTACTACTATCGTTCTACAGCCTCTTGGTATTTTAAAAAGAACTGACATAAGTCTCCCATTACAGAAGATGTATGCTGTTATTCTTTTTTCCCCCATTTTGGTCTACCATTATAGCAATTCCTTCTTGAGCTCTTGTATTCTGTTCCTTTCCGCTGTAAACTAATGTATATTCTTGTAGATCTACTGTTCCTCATAATTCCTTTTTTTTCACTTAAACCAGCTATCTTTATCTTCTTTTGTAAATTATTCTGTAATTCATCTTCTTTTGTGTAGATACATCTGACATTCCAAGTTACTAAACTGCCTATGTCTGCTATTACAAATCATTTGGTTTTCTTCTTGTCGAGGTACTATCCTTAAATCTGTCGAGGTTCCTTAGTACTTGATGCTTATGTGTGAAGTCCTTTTCTGTGGACGTAACACCAACCCAAGCGCACGACCCCCAATTTGGAGAACCATGGAGATTTCTGCTGAGGTCTCCTTCCCTTAGATAATTGTCCTCCTTAGGCTTACAGGAATCCTCTTCTGGATTATTTCCGGAGTTTCCTTCTCTTCCCATGCACAAAACCTCATGGGAATGATAGTTGAGGGTCCATGTGGTTGGTGCCCACGGAATCCCAAGAAAGGAGGCCCCTAGGGAGAGGCAAATACCTCTGTCAATTAAAGTAAAAGACAAACAAAATTTGGACAGTGCATATCTGAACAAACTATAATGATAGGGTTGTAACTAACACCCAGATGAAGGTATATAGAGAAAGAAAACATGAATGCTCCGAGTTACGTCGTTATTGTTTAAACAAAAAATCTATTAAACGCTCCAGACACATTAGGCTACGGCCACACTTGCGTTTTTTGAAGCTGGACGCTCATCGTCAAAAGACGCCACAGTTATAGGCAGGTTGGAGAAGACCGGTAGTGGCCACACATAGCGTCCTTTTCTGCCAACGTCAGACGGGAAGGCGCATCCTCAAGGCCAGACACTAGTCGGATGGGCCGGGGCCCATTCCCTGCGTCAAAACACGCTTCTCACACTGCGTTCCCACGTGAATTCAGTAGTAACTTTGCAGTGTGTCAACACAAAGTAGTGTGTAGTCAAGTGTTTCATTACAGTATTTTCGATGTGTGAGATGGAAAAAATTTAGGTTGATAGGGAACGTATTATTTTAGTTCAAGCTCGACCTTTTTTTTACGACATTCAAAATGCGGATTATAAAAACAGTCAAAAAAGAAGAGACAGTTGGCTAGCTGTGACATCTAGTGTTGTTGGTGAAGGTTGGGACAACATGGACAAAGAAACAAAAGAAGCCTTAGGTAAGTGTAGTAAAAACATTTCAATTGGGTAGTATAAAAGATCAAAAATACAATAAAATACTTAAATTTTATGTAAGACATCTGGTGAATTACATTTGTTAAATTAAGTACAACAAGTCACAATATATGCGGTTTATTGTAGAATATTAGATGTGTCTTGTTATGCCAGCAGTCTTTTCAACTCAGTAATGTCTGCGTATCGGTTTTGCCTGGGTACAGAACCTGCAAACTGATCTCTTGTGTGTGTTGCTTTCACAGTCCCTCTTGTCCCCTGGGCCGGAATGCCGTCCAAAGGACACGATAACGTGTCTTCAAAGTTGTACCCATAGTTTTCCCTCACAAAGTTGTGCAGTACACAAGTGGCTTTAACAATGATGTCAACCAAATCGATACTGACGTCATTTATTGGCTAAAATACCTAATGCACATTCCACGTACCATCTGGCAGTCGACAAACGGTAGTTAAAAATTCTTTTAATGTTAGTCATGTCCTTACCGGGGTATGGTCTCAGAAAGTTTTCACACAGAGCAAAGGGTTAATCTACCAGAAACACTTATGACAGTAATCGACCAGATGCATCGTTTGGCAAGGGGGCTGGTAGTGGTAATGGTAAATTGTTGGAATAGAATTTCTTGCCAAAATTAGTACATTTTCAGGATGTTTGAATCTTCCTCGTGTCCAAATATCCCAACATCTATATATCTGAAGCAGTAATTTGCGTCAGTCACTGCCATTAAAACTTTTGAAAATTACTTCAGAAATGGTTCAAATGGCTCTGAGCACTATGGGACTTAACAGCTGAGTTCATCAGTACCCCAGAACTTAGAACTACTTAAACCTAACTAATCTAAGGACATCACACACATCCATGCCCGAGACAGGATTCGAACCTGCGACCGTAGCAGTCGCGCGGTTCCAGACTGAAGCGCCTAGAACCGCTCGGCCACAGAGGCCTGCTAAAAATACTTCTTGTAGTTAAAGTTTTCACTACTCGATCCCCATGGATTGATCACTCTAATATACTTACCATCAATACATCCCATGCAGTGTGGAAAATTGGCTTTTTTTTCAAATTGTAAACTAATATTCAACCAATCGTCAGCAGTTAATTGCTTCATATACTGGCCTTGCATTGTTTCCCACACTGCTGAGCATGTGTCTCGAATAATCTTTGAAATTGTTGAATGTCCAAGTAGAAACTGGAAGTGTAGAGAACTGATGGAATTGCCAGTTGCGAGATACCTACGGTGACACATTGATAATGGGTTAAAAGTAGACCAATATTTATATTAAGTGTTTTTCTAGGAAATGATGTGCAACAAAAGTGAAAGAGCATTAAGGATTACTACTACAAACGTGTGAAAATGCACGATGGCAAAAGTGGAGATTCATCAAAATCCAGGAAACATTACATTTATCACAAACAGTTGTCTTTTCTCCAATCTTTATGTGTAGAAAGAGAGTGAGGATTCCATATTTATAATGTTCGTGCATTTTTAAGTTCCATACTGAGCCATGCATGGCCACAAAATACTAAAATTTACTGTGGACAATTACAGCTTTCTCTTTTGCCACAGGTCATCTGGGAATATGGCTGTCGATCTAACAGAAAGTACGCAAGACGCTGATAACAACACTGCACAACAAGAAGCAAACACGACACCTGAAATACAAAATACTACATCCAAAGCCTCTCCCCCTGCTCGCACAGCGCAAAAGGAAAAAGTAAGTCCATTTCCGAAGAAACGAAGACAGAACGAGTTTGAAAAAAAGTTTTTGGGCGTTTTGGAAACGAGTTTGCAGCAATCACATGCAAAGGAACCTAGAACTAATGATCCAGATCAAATGTTCTTACTTTCGTAAATGCCCCTTATTAAGAACTTTAGCCCAGCTGACAAGATGGATTTTCAATTGAAATATTTTCAATTGGTTCAGTCCTACACACATGCACAGCCTTCCAGAATCACTTCTGAAAGTGACCAACAATCATTTCAGTCCACAAGCAGCACACCTACAATGATCTTCGAGGAAAAATCAGAAGATTCAATCCTGTCCTTTTATGTATTGTAAACAAATAATACAATAAGTAATGAAACTTCACTTACCTCAGAGTAATTGATAGTTTTTATTCATCCCTTATACAATCACGTAGTCGAGTGTTTCTTCCAGTAATAGCATTCGACACATTAGACAGCACAGTTTCGTATGACTTAGTAGACATCCCGTAGTACTCAAAAACTTTTCAGTGTTTTCTTTAAGTTTTTTGTGTAGCACATTAAATGTTCCCCTCTCTGATCTGTCCTCAATTATTGGATGAGTCCAAAAACGTCTTTTTGTCTACATCGTCTCCGTCGAATCAGTAACAATGCAGCACATACTACTGTTGCAGATTGTTTACTTAATTTCTCAATGCTGCGATGTCACCGAGGCAGGTATGAACGCTACTGAGCTTTATATGGCCACATTCACGTCTTTGGTCGCTAGGACGCGTTGCGCTGAAAGACGCTATACACACGGTCGAATGTGGCCACCACCAGGCGTCTTTTGAAGCTGCTTCTTTAGACGCTGAGCGTCCAGCTTCAAAAAAACGTAAGTGTGGCCGTAGCCTAAAGCTTCGCAGCGGAACTGTGTTGAAAGAGGTTACTGATGTTAACATATTTCAACCTCTTCTAAACATTAGTTTAACTAACGAAACCTATCGGGCGTTCTATACTAATCCACAGAAGAAGTATCAGTTCATTGGGAGCATTTTTCCTACAGGTCTCATGAGTCTTTAAAATAATCGTTAAATTTTGTAGAATGACTTCCTTAAAACCTGTAAATGTGGCGCTATGTTAATCCTACTCGTGTTTTTGTACTACTACTAGTACCATGACAGGCGAAATACCTTCAGACTTCAAGAAGAATATAATAATCCCAATTCCAAAGAAAGCAGGTGTTGACAGATGTGAAAATTACCGAACTATCAGTTTAATAAGTCACAGCAGAAAAATACTAACGCGAATTATTTACAGACAAATGGAAAAACTGATAGAAGGCGACCTCGGGGAAGATCGGTTTAGATTCCGTAGAAATGTCGGAACACGTGATGTAATACTGGCACTACGACTTATCTTAGAATAAAGATTAAGGAAAGGCAAACCTACGTTTCTAGCATTTGTAGACTTAGATAAAGCTTTTGAAAATGTTGATTGGAATACTCTCTTTCAAATTCTGAAGGTGGCAGGGGTAAAATACAGAGAGCGAAAGGCTATTTACAATTTGTACGGAAAGCAGATGGCAGTTATAATACAGTAATATTCAATCTGTATATTGAGCAAGCAATAAACGAAACAAAAGAAAATGTCGGCGTAGGTATTATAATCCATGGAGAAGAAATAAAAACTTTGAGGTTCGCCGATGACATTGTAATTCTGTCGGAGACAGCAAAGGACTTGGAAGAGCAGTTGACCGGAATGGACAGTGTCTTGAAAGGAGGGTATAAGATGAACATCAACAAAAGCAAAACGAGGAGAATGGAATGTAGTCGAATTAAGTTGGGTGATGCTGAGGGAATTAGATTAGGAAATGAGACACTTAAAGTAGTAAAGGAGTTTGGCTATTTGGGGAGCAAAATAACTGATGATGGTCGAAGTAGAGAGGATATAAAATGTAGACTGGCAATGGGAAGGAAAGCGTTTCTGAAGAAGAGAAATTTGTTAACTTCGAATATAGATTTAAATGTCAGGAAGTCGTTTCTGAAAGTATTTGTATGGAGTGTAGCCATGTTGTTGTTGTTGTTGTTGTTGTTGTCTTCAGTTCTGAGACTGGTTTGATGCAGCTCTCCATGCTACTCTGTCCTGTGCAAGCTTCTTCATCTCCCAGTATCTACTGCAGCCTACATCCTTCTGAATCTGCATAGTGTATTCACCTCTTGGTCTCCCTCTACGATTTTTACCCTCCATGCTGCCCTCCAGTAGTAAATTGGTGATCCCTTGATGCCTCAGAATATGTCCTACCAACCGATCCCTTCTTCTAGTAAAGTTGTGCCACAAACTCCTCTTCTCCCCAATTCTATTCAATACCTCCTCATTAGTTATGTGATCTACCCATCTAATCTTCAGCATTCTTCTGTAGCACCACATTTCGAAAGCTTCTATTCTCTTCTTGTCTAAACTATTTATCGTCCATGTTTCACTTCCATACATGGCTACACTCCATACAAATACTTTCAGAAACGACTTCCTGACACTTAAATCAATACTCGATGTTAACAAATTTCTATTCTTCAGAAACGCTTTCCTTGCCATTGCTAGTCTACATTTTATATCCTCTCTACTTCAACCATCATCATTTATTTTGCTCCCCAAATAGCAAAACTCCTTTACTACTTTAAGTGTCTCATTTCCTAAACTAGTTCCCTCAGCATCACCCGATTTAATTCGACTACATTCCATTATCCTCGTTTTGATTTTGTTGATGTTCATCTTATACCCTCCTTTCAAGACAGCGTCCATTCCGTTCAACTGCTCTTCCAAGTCCTTTGCTGTCTCTGACACAATTACGATGTCATCGGCGAACCTCAAAGTTTTTACGTCTTCTCCATGGATTTTAATACCTACTCCGATTTTTTCTTTTGTTTCCTTTACTGCTTGCTCAATATACAGATTGAATAACATCGGGGACAGGCTACAACCCTGTCTCACTCCCTTCCCAACCGCTGCTTCCCTTGCATGCCCCTCGACTCTTATAACTGCCTTCTGGTTTCTGTACAAATTGTAAATAGCCTTTCGCTCCCTGTATTTTACCCCTGCCATCTTTAGAATTTGAAAGAGAGTATTCCCGTCAACATTGTCGAAAGCTTTCTCTACGTCTACAAATGCTAGCAACGTAGCTTTTCCTTTCCTTAATCTATTTTCTAAGATAAGTCATAGGGTCAGTATTGCCTCACATGTTCCAACATTTCTGCGGAATCCAAACTGATCTTCCCCGAGGCCGGCTTCTACCAATTTTTCCATTCGTCTGTAAAGAATTCGCGTTAGTATTTTACAGCAGTGACTTATTAAACTGATAGTTCGGTAATTTTCACATCTGTAAACACCTGCTTTCTTTGGGATTGGAATATTTATATTCTTCTTGAAGTCTGAGGGTATTTCGCCTGTTTCATACATCTAGCTCACCAGATGGTAGAGTTTTGTCAGGACTGGCTCTCTCAAGGCCGTCAGTAGTTCCAATGGAATGTTGTCTACTCCCGGGGCCTTGTTTCGACTCAGGTCTTTCAGTGCTCTGTCAAATTCTTCACGCAGTATCGTATCTCCCATTTCATCTTCATCTACATCCTCTTCAATTTCCATAATATTGTCCTCAAGTACATATTCCTTGTATAGACCCTCTATATACTCCTTCCACCTTTCTGCTTTCCCTTCTTTGCTTAGAAACGGGTTTCCATCTGTCTTGATAGTCATACAAGTGTCTCTCTTTTCTCCAAAGGTCTCTTTAATTTTCCTGTAGGCAATATCTATCTTACCCCTAGTGAGATAAGCCTCTACATCCTTACATTTGTCCTCTAGCCATCCCTGCTTAGCCATTTTGCACTTCCTGTCGATCTCATTTTTGAGACGTTTGTATTCCTTTTTGCCTGCTTCATTTACTGCGTTTTTATTTTTTCTCCTTTCATCAATTAAATTCAATATTTCTTCTGTTACCCAAGGATTTCTACTAGCCCTTGTCTTTTTACCTACTTGATCCTCTGCCGCCTTCACTACTTCATCCCTCAGAGCTACCCATTCTTCTTCTACTGTATTTCTTTCCCCCATTCCTGTCAATTGTTCCCTTATGCTCTCCCTGAAACTCTGTACAACCTCTGGTTCTTTCAGTTTATCCAGGTCCCATCTCCTTAAATTCCCACCCTTTTGCAGTTTCTTCAGTTTTAATCTACAGTTCGTAACCAATACATTGTGGTCAGAGTCCACATCTGCCCCTGGAAATGTCTTACAATTTAAAATCTGGTTCCTAAATCTCTGTCTTACCATTATATAATCCATCCGATACCTTCTAGTATCTCCAGGAATCTTCCATGTATACAACCTTCTTTTATGATTGTTGAACCAAGTTTTCGCTATGATTAAGTTATGCTCTGTGCAAAATCCTACCAGACGGCTTCCTCTTTCATTTCTCTCCTCCAATCCATATTCACCCACTATGTTTCCTTCTCTCCCTTTTCCTACTCTCGAATTCCAGTGACCCATAACTATTAAATTTTCGTCTCCCTTCACTACCTGAATAATTTCTTTTATCTCATCATACATTTCATCAATTTCTTCATCATCTGCAGAGCCAGTTGGCATATAAACTTGTACTACTGTAGTAGGCATGGGCTTCGTGTCTATCTTGCCCACAATAATGCGTGCACTATGCTGTTTGTAGTAGGTTACCCGCACTCCTATTTTTTTAGTCATTATTAAACCTACTCCTGCAATACCCCTATTTGATTTTGTATGGAAGTGAAACATGGACGATAAATAGTTTCGACAAGAAGAGAGTAGAAGCTTTCGAAATGTGGTGCTACAGAAGAATGCTCAAGATTAGATGGGTAGATCACATAACTAATGAGGTGGTATTGAATAGAATTGGGGAGAAGAGGAGCTCGTGGCACAACTTGACTAGAAGAAGGGATCGGTTGGTAGGACATGTTCTGAGACATCGAGGGATCACCAATTTAGTATTGGAGGGCAGCGTGGAGGGTAAAAATCGCAGAGGGAAGAGATGAATACACTAAACAGATTCAGAAGGATGTAGGTTGCATTAGGTACTGGGAGATGAAGAAGCTTGCACAGGATAGAGTAGCATGGAGTGCTCCATCAAACCAGTCTCAGGACTGAAGACCACAACAACTACCACTAGTAGTAATAGTGGTAGAAATAGTTTTATTCATCCATGAAACACCTTTAGAAGGATATTGGGAATGTTATGGAATTACAGCTTAAGAACAAGAAAATTATAACAAAATCAAATTTAGTGGTCTAATTTGACAAGGATGTGACAGGCATTCGTCTGTAGCCTAATAACAGGAACCATACCGGCATTTGCCTGAATCAAGTTACAGAAACCAAGTAAAACCTAATCAGGCTTGCGGGTTGGAGATTAGATCCTACATTCTCTCGATTACAAGGACACACTGTTCAAAACTGTGAAATTTCATTTGGTTTATCCGTAGACTATAATACTGCTTTGCAAAGAAGTTACTTAGTTATGTAAAAGCCTAGTGTCACTCTGTCCATTCATTTCTCACTACAAGTAGCTGAACATACTACATACACAACGTACACATTATTTCGTAATGCAACCAACACTGCACACACTACCAGTTGACATTAGTACTATGGAAGCCGGGTTTGGTTTCTATTTTGTGCATCGCCACTTCCCATTTGCTACTCTGAGAAGCTATGTCAGCATCCTCCACAACGAGTAAGCTCCTGGCTCAGAAAGAGAATATTGTGTTGGTGTTATACACTGCAGTGCTTTTGGATTGCTCCAGCACTACTTCAGACAATAGTCTAATCGATGCCACTTTTTTTTTTTTTTTTTGCCAAAAACTCAGGAACCGGCATTCTGATGTAAGCGGGAGCATTATCGTGATGTAATTTCCATACATAGTTTTGCCACAATTCCCATAGTTCACGCAAACGGTGCGTAGCTTGCAGGACGTATTTGTTATTGACCGTGCGACCATAAGAGAGGAACTCATGATGCACCATCCCATTGTAATCGGAGGAAACAGTGAGAAGAACCTTCACATGTGATCGAACTTGTCGAATTTTATTCGGTCTTGTCTCTTCAGGCAGTTTCCATAGGGGCGATTGGGCCTCTGTTTCGACGTCATACCCGTTTCGTAACCTGTCATAACTTTCTTTAGAAGTTCTGGATCGTTGTCAACTTCATTCAGCAATACCTGAGCTATGTCTACGCGACTTCGCTTTTGGTCGAACTTCAACAATTTCGTAACAAACTTCTTTGCTACACGTTTCATGGTCAAAACATCCGAAAATATTGCTTAACATGAGCCAATGGATATGCTGACAAGATCAGGAACCTCTCTGATGCTGATTCGGCGATTTTCCAGAACAATTTTCTTTACGTATTTCACATTGTCGTCAGTAGTTGATGTGCTGGGCGCCGAGGGCGGTCATCGTCTTCAGTGTCTTCTTCACCCTCTTTTAAACGTTTCTTGTCTTATTCATAGTACATTCGCCAAAAGCCACAATCAGTATTTCGAATGTGGTGCTGCACCTACTCCACTTTTCAAGCAAAATTTAATGCGAATTCTTTGATCCATCTTTTTCGAAGGTGAACGTACAACCGAGTAAGCGCAAACACGTATAACCTTTTCGACTGCCAACAATACACAAAACACTCAAAACTGCTGAAAATAAAAACGTACATCAGGAACATGTGTACCAACAAGATAAAGGAATTGGTATGGCGTGTATAAAACCAACGAAATTAAAAAATTCCCGTTACTGTTTTGGTCACGCATCGTATATATACAATACCCCTTGTTATTGCCTTGTAACAGTGGTACCATTCACTTGAGCGATATTCTAGAATCAGTCGCACGAGTGTTTTGTATGCAGTCTCCATTGCTTACTGACTGCATTTCCCTAGCATACTACCAATGAACGGAAGCCACCCGCTTCACCCGCTACTGAGCCCAAGAGTTCATGTCATTTCATTTCCACAAACGATTTAACAGCCACGTATTTATATGAGTTATTTGATTCCAACTGTGAGTCACTTACTTCTAGCCACAGTTTTTGCTTTTTGAGTAGAGCAAAATTTTATATTTCCATCTATTTAAAGTAAGCTACTAATCTTAGCAACACATGAGATCTGACTGAATATTTGCGCAGTTCTTTTCCGGATAGCACTTCATCCATCATCTAGGGAGAATATTAAGTTATTGTTAATGTTGTTTGTCACGCCCTTGCTATACAACACGAATAGGAAGGATCCGAGCACACTTTTCTGAGGTCACATGAATTTATTTGTCCATCTATCGATGGCTCTCCATTCCAGATCCTATGCTGCGTCCTTCATGCCAAGATATCCTCTTTCATTTGATACCCCATACTAACGAACATTAGTTAACAACAATAAGTCTAAAGCTTACCACAAGTTAGGAAATAACGCAGCCACCTGGCTGGATTGCTGCAGGGTTTCAAAGATATCACGTGAGAACAGTGCGAGTTGGGCTTCGCATCACCGATATTTTGTGAATCACTACTGGTTGAGATGGAGGAGATCATTCCAATCAAGATATCTCATTACGTTTAAAATTAGAACATGCGAAACTTTAATGTTAAACTTCTAAACTCGTATTTGTATTTGTTGAAAGTCGTGTTTGTGTGTGTCTGGTTGATATCTGAGAAATGTCTAAAACTTATTTTGATATCAAAATGTGTGAATTGTGGAGCAGGGCGACAGAACTATGAAAATTTAATTTTGAACAGAAAATCCGTGGAGCTCGCGCTAAACGATGTGAAATCAAGAGTAATCGATACATTAAACAATTCGTCGGTGAGAAAGTAATCCGTTTTCAATGAGATTTACGTATTCCATTTGAATGCGAAACAGAATAATTCGGTTTAAAAATGTTGAACCTCATTAAAGGTAATCTTTATCTTAGTCTTCTAAACAGTTACTGAGCTGAATAGTTATGGTAATTACAGAGCAAATGAACTTAAAAATTAACGCATCTGACTGACAAAACTGCTAGAAAATTCACAAGATAGCACTTCAGAGAAACCTTCTACTAGTATTAATCCTCTGGAATGATATCGCAAGTACACTCTCAGAATTACTGTGCTTTACAATGAAGGTGAAACTTGATGTCAATTCAATTTATTGGCCTATCTGCGGGCACGGAACGCTCGTCGGTTTTGCAACCTGACACTGTTAAGATAATGGTAAGACTGTCAAAAATTATATTTCATTTACCGTACTTGCGATGTGCAGTGCAACAAGCATCTTACCACAAAATGCCTCTGCAGCACACAAATCGCGATGTGCAATGCGAGTATACAAACACTTTCATAAAGGTAAAGAATGAAAAATGAGGAACTAAACTTATCTACTGATAAATGAGAACAAGGACTCGAAGTATAACTATACTTTTTTAAGCCGTAACAACAATACGCCATTTCATGAAGTTCTCACGACTAGACAAATTAGCAAAATATTCCTTAATAATTTTCCTGTTCACAATTACTTTCTTTGACACTTGTTTCAACTATAAAACAAAACAATATGCTGCATTGTAATATGTCTACAGTAAGCTTCAACCTTACGCTATGTAACAACAATACGAAATACAGACTATCTAACATACACTACCACTGTTACTCTCTGACCTATTGTAAAGTGTTTGGTCTCAAAACACAGACTTACAAAGAATATGATAATATCGATAGTACATTTATCAGGTTCGCAACTTCATTCTGAATCATGGCCAAAACGTCTTGAAAATCGACATCGCAAATCGGATAGTACCTATTCATCACACCTCCTCTATTAAACAAGAGTTTTGCAGAGTGGTTTGTGCTGATGCAATAGTACGAAGCACTCAAAATATTCTCCAGAAGAAACAATCACAATAGAATAGTAAAAAATGTGAGGCCACAGATTCCTGGGTAGGGTTACAGTGTATACACTACGTCAATGAACAGCTAGAAAAGATACAAATATGGTAGATAAGTTGAAATACGAGTAACAGTACATACATGTAAGCAAGTGCACAAAGCTTCCAGCAATAAGTCATTTTACATATTTGTCATGATACAGAAGCCATGGTATAACAAGATGGTAAATCAGTAATCTAGTTCAGTCAAATACGATTGTATAAATACATACAGTTTTACAACAAGGTACAAAGCATTACAGAGTCATTAAAATTAGTTGTACAAATGTTTGAAAGAAACCTGTAAGGACACGTAAGAATTCCTGTCAGTGCAAATGAAATAAGGAAGATACACACATTTTATGCAACATGGTACGAACCTTAAAAAGCAGTTATGATTGCGTATTCAAATGTTTGAGAAAATTTTATGAAGACGAATGAATATTTTTGTCAGTTCAAACAAACCAAGAACGATACACACATTTACAATATGGTACAAAAATGTGTACAATTGTCTGTTCAAAATTATATAGAGAACCTCTGAGGACAACGTCATACAATGGGAGAAAAAATATCACAGCAAAATATCACAGCAAAATGTCACCTGCATCACTGTTTTGTTAGAAACACGCTTATCACTCTTGCACAAGCATGGTAGCATGGCCACATTTCTGGGGCAGACTCATGGAGCTTAGTACATTGCCTTATCCAGGTAGACTCAGGGAGGAGTCTCCACTGACAACCCAGAATTTGGAGAGCTAAAATCATTACTGCAGGATTGACATAATGAACGTGTTTCCATTGGTTCATCTTTCATGAGCTGAGACATGATGTGACACTCAATTTAGTGCCACAGCAAACTGCATGAAGCTATCCAGCGTAATCTGTCCATTAGTTCAGTGTGCGCAAGTTACCCAGGATCATCTCCCATGCATGACCAGAATACATGAAGCATATTTGCAAAGGAACAAGATAACTCTTTACATCCCGCTTAATAACATAATTAATTAACCTGAAAAACACAATTCCATGCACATGTACCTTATTCAAGAATTCTTATTTGATATATACAATAGACATGATTATTTTATAGCCTGGATATCGTATTAATCGTATATCAGACCTGTCACTAAAATTCTGATGTCATTTTAACCACATTGCTTAAAAAAATATTCAGCTGATCATCAATCTGAAATTAGATGTGAATACTGAATATGTATCTCCATTTTTAAAGTTCCTCACATAAAAGAAAAGACTCATATCCAGTTCCTTAAGCTACATACGTTTATCTATCTGGCCAGAATGGTAACTACCACATATAACATGCACATTAACATTAGGAATGAATATGGTGATCACTAAAATAGGTAATTAATATACCATATACATGCTCTTAGAAAAGAAAACCTTATCACACTACAATTAATTTCGGTCATGTGTTAGTCAACCTCTTACACTATTGGAGGAAAAATCTTATGTAAATCATCAATTTAACATTACCGAATTCCCTGGTATCATTATGACTACAAAACTGTTGTCATTCCTGGTGATAAAAGAGTAACATGTTAATTATATTTTCATTAACAAGCTGCAAGTTCTCGAAAACACAAAGTTCAATAATCTCTATTATCTATTGAATGAACTCCTCATAAAGACATACATACCTGAACAAAAAAAATTTCATGTTAAATGTATTTTCGTTCTTACTTCCGCTGCTACACAGTGTATCAGTAAAGTTAATATTAAACCACATACTACATCATTACTGAGACTAAATCTTCCTTTACTTCTCATTGGCTACCTGAAATAGTAATACATAAGACATCCACATACATCAAAACTACCGAAATAACGCCATCTCCTACTCCTTATTAGCTTTATTCTTAAAAACATCTCTTGACCTAGATACACATCATAAATCAATGCATATTATTATTTTATTACTCCTCAGAATGAGTACCATTTACATTATTGCATAATATCAATATATTTCATCACAAAAATAAAGCTATACCTTCAGTGTATCATTTCTTACCCTTTGGTATCAGTATTTCTCAACATATATGTCATACTTTATCCCTTCTCTGTCATTTTTTACACTGTGTCCGTTTTCCCACAATATACATATTCACCTTAAAATTTCCTCTTTTAACAGTCTTCTACTGATATAATCTCGTTTCTTTCCCCAAAACATATTAGTACAAAATCCTCCTTAAATAATGCTGCATCCACTGCATGCCAGCTTCCATCCTTTTTAAACTGAACACATTATCATTCTATCTAACATACGCTACACACTGCTACTCTCTGACTTACTGAAACATCTTTTGTCTCAAAACATAGACTTACAAAGAATGTGATAATATCGATAGTACAGATGTTGAATACATTTATCAGATTCGTAACTTCACTCAGAATTATGGCCAAAACTTCTTGAAAATCGACATGGCAAATATGATTGTCACCTTTCACATGTTCAAAGATTCTACAACAAATTAATGTCAATAATACTGGACGGTAGTTCTGTGGATCACTTTTGCTCCTCTTCTTGTAGATGCATGTGGTCTGTGCTTCTTCCATCCACTGGAATGTTGTGGTTAATAGAAGATGTAAATCAGCTGTGAGTCCTTTTTGGAGTCAGATATGGAGTTCATCAGACTCTGGGGTCTCTTTCAGGTTTAGGGATTTTAGGTGTTAATCAACACTACTAATACATACATCAGCAATAATTTCAGTAATGCAAGAATTAAAATGGAGTATTATTCCTGAATCTGTCTCTGTAAGGGAATATTCGAAAATGGAGATCAGCATTTCCATATTGCTTTATACCACCATAGTAATTTATTGTGTCATCAATGATTGTATGGAAACCAACACTGACACCACTGACAGCCTTTACCAAGCCATTAGAATTACTTTTGGTTTTGCGACGATTCGCTCGATAATTTCTGTTACACTAATCGTTGAATGCTTCACATGTTACCCTTTTGAAATTCAAATGCGTTTCATTTAGCATTACAATGTTTGTCTCGTTTTAAGTGAAGTTTTGAAAATGAATCCGCTGAATTTATAGAGTAAATATGATTTTAGGACTTAAAATCGATTTAATAGGAATAAAGTCATGCGTAAGTGACATATTGAAAAGAAAACTGTTCATATCAACAATAAAACCACAGAGCTTCCAGATTAGATTTTGCATTTAGGGCAGTTGAGAAATACGGCACAATGGACAGCAAAAGAAAAAAATTATAGGACTAAAAGTTGTGGGTGTCCTTTCCGTAACCTGAAATAGTTTCTGAGATATTAACTTCATTATGGCCAATAATGAATATATGAATACTTACTATTTAATCGGTGACCTTAAGAAGGGAACACTCCATCTTTTGGGCAAGATAAATTGAGATATTCATTTACTTCCCAACGGTTAAGTATAGCTAGTAAGGTAATAAAATCAGATTTTCCGTTGGTGTAAATGTAATTTTTGGGCTTCTGTTCGCGAAGAGTGAAAATAAGAAACAAAATATTCTTGAAAGATTTTCCTTAGAGACCTTAAGATTCAAGTAGTGATCTGATACTGGTCAGTCGGAAGCCTAGTTTGATGCAGGTTCTATCACATATGTGTTTTGCTATTTAGGCAGCTAAAAACTGATGATGGTGAAAGTAGAGAGCATATAAAATGCAGACTGTTTGTTGTTTGAAGAGTATTTCTGAGAAAGAGGAATTTATTGTGAATACGAATTTAAATGTTAAGACGTTATTTCTGAGGACATTGGTCTGCAGTGTAGCCTCATATGAAAGTGAAAATGGAGGATACGCAGTTCAGACAAGTAGAGAATATTGGCTTTTGAAATGTGGTGCTATGGGAGAATGCTGAAAATTGGGTGGGCAGATCGATATAATGTTCACACCTATCAGCACCAACCTTCTTAAGAGTTGGAATTACTACAAACGTCTTGAAGCCTGTCTCATATAGCTTGCACACTAGGTGGAATAATCTTGTCATGGCTGGCTCTCCCAAGTATCTACCTAATCTACCATGTTAGCCTATCCTGTACAAATCTCCGTCTCCGAATATGTATTGCAACATACATACAGCTGAACCTGCAATCTGTACTGGTCTATATTTGTAATTTTTACGCTTCACAGTTCCCTCCTTACGAAAGTGACATTTCCTTGATACCTTCGACTGTGCCCTGTCAACCAATCAAGCTGATCCATAAATTCCTTTTTTCCCCATTAGTAACTCGATCTATTCATCTGATTTTCAGCGTTGTTCTGTAGCACCACATTTCAAAAGCCACTATTCTCCACTTGTCTGAAATACAGTATCATCCACTTCTGTACAAAATTAAATTGAGACCAATATCTTCAGAAATGAGTGCGTAGCACACAAAATTATATTTAGTATTAATAAATTCCTCTTTTTCAAAAATCATTTCGTGCTATAGTCAGTCTGCATTTTATACACTCTCTAATTTGACCATCATCAGTTAATTTACTGCCTAAATAGCAAAATTTGTCTACTACTTTTAGTGTTTCACTTCCTAATGTAATTGCAGCATCTTCTAATTTAATTCTACAGTGTTCTATTACCCCTGTTTTACTTTTTTTGATATTTATCCTACAACTCCTTTTCAGAATACTATGCATTCCATTCAATTGCCCTCCCAAGTCCTTTGTTGACTGGCAGAATTAGAACGTCATCTGTAGAGACCGAATTATATCCATCACAAAAACCTTAAAATATGCATGGAAGTTTGCATGAAAAGTGCTTAAAATGCATGAAAAGTGTCGAAATATGCAAGATCAAATAATAAAAAAACTTCGTAGTTACTGCGTGCATTACATCTCAAAGTCGAACCTTTGCCTATCTGTTACGAGGAAGAGCGCTGGCCACGCGAAGAATCCGTGCATTTAGAACGCTCATATCATTTTCTGAATACTTTCTGGTCGAAGCTAGGAAGGGGGCCTTTCTGGGATTATTTTTCTAAAAATTTGCAAAATATAGACGCATACCGTATTTCAAGAATTGTTCGTCGTTTGCTATTGTTGTCGGTAACAAGCGGATGCGATGCGAGAGAGTTGCAGTGAAATAGTCGATATGTACAGGACGAACTTCGAGATATATCGCACCAAGAAGGGCACGCTCAAGAACTCTACAATATGTTATTTAAAAAACAACATACAATCATGAATTTTTTTGAACAGCATTAACTTTCAATTAATACTATTAGACCAAAGCATAATTTACAATTTAAATTTTTCTACTATTGTAAACATAAACGATCAAGTACTGTTCCAAGTGTTCGGTAGAAAGATTGTGTCTTCGATCACTCAAAACATTTTTATAAGGAGAAAAGTACCGTTCTACGTCGCTTGAGGTAACTGGGCTGTATTTGAATTTGGGTGACATGTTGACACTTATTGTTTCTAGTAAAAGTTCACCCTTCCCATTAACAAAACTATCAATTTGGCACAAGGGTTCAAAGCCTGGGTTATTGTTTAAAGTGTTTTCTAACTTTTCTTTAAGTTTTCTTGGAAATAACTCCAGCAATGAGGAGTTCTCTAAAATAATTTTATTCATTAACTGAATAGATTCATTCAACGCCAAACCTTGGGTTTCAGGATTTTTAATTCTTGCAGGTATATGGGAAAAATGAGTGCTAATCACAGCAGTGTCTTTTTAATACAGGAATCATTAAAAGCTTCCTTGCACCGACAAACTGCCAAAGCCTCTGCACTGTCGAAGTCGTTTACTACCCCTCTAATGGTTTCGAAATGTTCATTGTAAAAAAACACAGCTTCGACCCACGTACTTCAACGAGTTACCACTTGTTCGGGAGGCAAGGGCACATTTCGTAGTTTTTCTTTGTAGGTCTTGATGCAAGCAGGAGCGTTTAGAAACACTTTCTTTGTGAATGAAATCAGTTTATTTATATTCACAAACGTGGAACCTACTTCTTCAGCAAGGTGGTGTACTCCATGAGCAAAACACGTCACATGAATCAAACTGGGATAAAATACATGGAGAACTTTTCCTGCTTTGATCATATACGGAGCAGCATCTGAAATAAACACAAGCACCCTTTCATCTGCAGAATATTCTGGTAATATTTTTCTAATACCCTCATTCACAAATCTGGCGATCTGATTTACTTTTTCAAGTTTTTTGCAGGCCGCTAAACAGGAAGGAGAAGACTCTTCTTTTAAAAAATCAACAATTAAATTTGCAATTAACGGCCGCAAGTGTCTGTAGTTCCGTCAACTGAATCCTGATAGGCTAATGTTGTCCTTAAATTCACTGCGTATTTCAAATGTCTCAAATGGCTATATGCACTAGGGAACTTAACATCTGAGGTTATCAGTCCCCTAGACTTAAAACTACGTAAACCTAACTAACCTAAGGACATCACACACATCCATGCCCGAGGCAGGATTCGAACCTGCGACCGTAGCAGCCGCATGGTTCCGGACTGAAGCACCTAGAACCGCACAGCCACAGCTGCCGGCTTTGCGTATTTCTTCCAGAACATTTACGTAAATGGTTGGTATGTAATTTTCGCGCAATGTTGATTCATCTGGTATATTCTGATTTAAGCAATATTTATGAGGGAAGCCTATAAGGACAGGGTTTCTAAGTTTGTGAAGAGGAATATCGCTTGAAATGAATTCTTCACATACATCTTTGTCAAACCAATATTTTTCTTTACCTTAGGTCAAATCGCAGTTACCGGAGCTTGCTGTTGTCAAAAGCTGTCGTAGTCTTTTCAAGACTTGTCTTGACATGCTGGTCTATTTGGAAATTTTTTTGCACGAATCGTTTTTTTCGCAAACTCAACAATATAAAACAATTCCATCATATGTAAATGTACCAGGATGGTCAGGTATCAACGAAACGACGTTTCTTTTTTCGGGCGGCATAGCGCACAACACGGTACACACTACACGTCGTAAACACGTTCAACTGTGTACAAGTAAATAAAAAGGTAAACTGAAACAATGGATGCACGACTAAGAGCTTGCATAGTTTTAATTGTTGCCAACGCGAACGGTATGACAGCGGAGGGAATTAACCGGAGGCGCGGGCGCAGGAGCATTGACTCTGGCTGTTCCTGTTCCTTTTTTGAAGTTTTCGCTAGGCAGTGGCATCTCGGTTAGAGATTGCACGCTGTTCTAGGCCGCGGTCAATCTGTGAGACATCAAACCTAGACCGAGCTACAGACCGCTCGCCAAAATTTTTGAAATATTGTAAACATAGAGAGAAAATATGCATCGTCACTAGTTTTTAGTTAAAATATGCAATAACCTGTAAAAAGGAGCCAAATATGCAAATGTATACATAACATGTAAATTCATATAATCCGGTCTCTAGTCAGTACCTCAAAGTTCTTAATTCTTCTCCCTGAACTACAGTTCCCTTTCTAAGGTTCTCCTGGTTTAACTTTACAGCTTGCCAGTGTACACACTGGATAACATGGGAGTTATATTAGCACCCTGTCTCACTCACTTCTCAACCACTGATTCCGTTTCATGTCATTCGATTCCTATAGCAGCAGTCTGGTTTCCATACGAGCTGTGATTAACCTTTCGCTTCATGTATTTTATCCCAGCTGCCTTCAGAACTTCAAAGAGTGTATTCCAGTCAACATTTTCAAAAGCTTTCTCTAAATCTACAATCCTATAAACGTAGTTTTGCCTTTTCTGAACCAGTCTTATAAGTCATAGGGTCATTATTATCTCGCTTGTTTCTACATCACCCTGGAACCCAAATTGATTTTCCTTGAAGTCAGCTTCTACCAGGTTACCGTTCTTCAGTAAATAGTTCGTCACTATTTTGCAAGCAAGACTTGTTAAATTGATAGTTCTCTAACATTCATACCTGTCAGTACCCGCCTCCTTAGGAATGGCTGAGTGTGTTCCACGTGTCCAATACATTTTGTTCACTAGGTGGAATTATTTTGTAGCGGTTGGGTCTTTCAAGTATCTCACTAATTCTGAGAGATTGTCGTCTGTTCCAGAGGCCTTGTCTATACTTACGTCTTTCAGTGTGAAACTTTCTCGTGTTTGTAATTATTGAAACTCGTGTTTGTATTTGAATGTTATCTGACAAATTGGTATAGAACTTATTGTAGTATGGAAGTACATAAATCTCAGAGCAGGACATCAGAACCGTGTTTGTTAAAATTAAATTTTGAACAGAAGTATGTGAAGCTCACGCTACACAATGCGAAATCCAGGCTGGCTAGTTCATCAAACAATTCATCTGCGAGAGGACAATCCGTTTTCAATTAAATTAACATATGCTATTTGACAGGAAGACAAATGAGTCAGATTAAAATGTTGCTGCCCTGAATATTGCTACCTCTGTTATTCTGTTCGCGTCTATGTGACACGAATTGGTTATAAATTTCATTTCTTAGTATTTAAAGATAAAAATAACTTTATGAAATTTGGTGACTTTGTTTGAAAATACAAGAGCGGTATGTGGTTGAAAAAGTTTTAAAACATTTTCAGCTTTCGCTACTATGAATTTTGACAGGAACACAATTAATGTGGAGGGATCTCTAAGACTGCCTTTTTATTTTTTATGTATAAAACCACTGTTTTGGTTAATATACATTTTCATGACCTCCTGCTGTTCGTTACACTCCTTGGAAAAAGACTTCATGGAAATTTGCATTTTTAAACAATGCAGAACTTAAAAAACTTTGAAATCTAAAACATAGCAAAACTTGCAATTTATTTTTGTTTCATGAATTACTAAAATAACAGCACAAAGCTACCTCTTCAATCACAGATTACCATCGGGGAGATAGTATTACAGATTCGCAACATAACCGAGGGAAAAACACATTTCAGTTATGACAAATTGTAGTTGGAATCAGCTTTGAGTTTACTATTAATCGTTTCGGCCTTAGAGCGATTATTCCATTCCATAATCCTACCAAGGGAAAAAGTTTGTCAAATTTTTTTAAAAAAAATCATGAAGAAAGTAATTGCGGTATGTATTCTTCTAAGGCCCTCAATCAGATTTTAATTGCTTTCATCGTGCATGCATTTCACGCAGACCCTCCCGTAATATATCGTTAACCACTTCAAAGAAGGCCAACAAAGGGCTGATCTCCTTCGTGTTTCAAAAAATTATTTCTTTGACGCTCATATCTCCAAAAAAGCAAGTTTTCTCCGAGACTTTGCGGAATCAGTTGCAGTCCAGGCACCTGCAAGAACAATCATAAGCTTCCATGTTCTTACGTTAGCAGTTTCTATTTTCTCCATCGAAAACAGCTTTCTGTTCTCACCGAAGAAGTACGCTTATCCATCGCCATCACCTGTCACACAATCATCACTTTCAGTTCTCTTCTCCGAACTAGTATCTTGATCACTAAATATTCGAAATCAGAGTCATTATCACCTTCATCAAAGTCTTCATCTGAGAATTCTCTGAGGCGTTCTTGAACACCCTCATCAGTCTCACATAGGAGTTTATCTTTCCTCACCACAGAGAAACGGCAACGTTTAACAAAACCACGACACGCAAACACTATGGTACGTCTGTGAGACCTCTCAAGCCCCAAAAATAAGACTCAGATTGCAACAACAATGCCAGATTTCTGGCACGTGTAGCTTGCCATCCAATAGGGGTGTGTGAAATATAACAAGACGAAAAACTGTAGCGGACTGAGAGACCATCCATAGTAAAGGATTAAGTCATCTTGTCATTGACCTTAAAGAGTTACGTACGTAATGTTCGGGTCAGTATGGCCCGATTTAAATATGATTATTCTAAAGTCAAATACTTTCTGGCTGTCATATTTTATAGTAGTAATGACTGCCATTGTTCATAATTACTCTCAACATGCAACAAGTCAACAAAGGCGTTGCGTTTACAATGATGAACTTGTCATTATGACTTGCCAAGTGTTCGAATTATCCATTGTTTCTGCTCAGTTTGTGTTCTCTGTCGTTTGTGATCTGTCTGAATTGTACCATCATGGCGATTACATCGTTGACTGACGCTGAGTTGGAAGAATTAGAAAATACTCGTACCTCGAAAGACGAAGGATTACTTTCCCAGTTCCATGACCATGTCAGTAATGCGTCTGAAAGCGAATGTTCTGATGACATTGTCGGCAGTCTGTAACGTCTTGTAATAAACAAAGACAATATATTAGGTAATAATTAAAATATTAGATGTGTCATATTGTGTCATTATGTAAAATTATGTATTATTTTCTTTATTTTTTATTTTTGAGAACGTCTGTGTCGGCGAATAATAAGACCGACACAGAAGATAAATGTTGTACAAAGATCACCAAATGAATTTGTATATAAGGCATGATGTAAAACAATGTCTTTGTCTTCTTAATCTGAAAGCTGCGAGATAAAGATCTCCTGTTGTTGTCGTAGAGAGCGCGAAGGTAGCATTCTTTTGTCGAGATTGTGAATTGGACGCCATTGCGCGTGAATGTACACAGGTCTGTAATTATTAAGATATTTAAATGTTTAAATAGAGTTGTTTAAATGAAAACTTGTATTACTTAAATGTTAAAGTGTGCCTGCCTATTATCCCATCCTGTTAAGATATTTTTCAGCCATATAAAAATATTATCTGTGGAGCTGAGCTGTGTGGAGAAAGAAGAGCCGCTGCCGCGGCGTATTTAAACGACTTACAATATAGTCGAGTATACCGCAAGGAAGCGGTAAAATAATAGTAAAATATAATATTATTTCTTTTAGCTCCCAGGTTGGCAGTGAAGATCAGCAGATTTTATGATGTGTTGCAGGTTGACGCGGGCTGCTGATAGGATATAATTTTCAGTGCAAATAATTTTATGTACCTAAAGAATCTGATAGGAAACTTGCTGTGCTCCGTTCTGATCTGGCTAAATTTTATAGTGAATACGTAATTTTCTTTAATGAGAGTCTCATGTTCTTGGGCTAGCCGTGGTATGAAATAGCATTTTAGTAAGAAATAAAATCCACTGCAGACTTGTATTTGTGAACGATCGTACGAACTGTAACATCAGTGATCATAGGACATTAATTTCAACTTTGAATAATTACGAAGTAGGAAAGATATATTGATACTTAGCATGAGTTGCAGTTACTAAAAATCGTTCTTTAAATTGTAGGCCAGATTCAGAACAATAATACTTCCATCATTTTATTTTGCTAAAAAAAGGTAACGATGATAAAGCAATTAAAAGCACAGCATTGTTAAAAGAATTTCACGTCACTCTTTCCATATATGCGTTGTTACGTTAATAATAATTAAAAATAATTAAATAAACCAGAAGGAGCAAAAACAATTTTTATAAAAGCAACAATTAACGAAAGGGCAGTCAGCAACAGCAATAGTTTTTTTTTCAGAGAGACGTGAAACTGGCGCCCAAAAACGCGGGGCCCGAATTTGCAGTGGCCACAATTATAAAATTTTATGTATTTTCTTTCAGTGTCTATTGCTATGTAGGTGTATATGTATATGTATTTAGTGTTAAATGTATGTATATCATGATCTATGCTATGTATTAATGAATGTTCAAACACTCTTACATGACAAAACGTACTACTGCAAGCGAGTTTGAGAAGACGATCCTGATTGTACTGAGAAGCTCTAACGACTACGTAATCCGGGGGCAGCCGGACCCCGAGATAATAGAAACTAAAGGTAAGACTACAGTGTAGTTGTCCTGTTTGTAGAAGTTGAGCTCCAGTGAAGTAATCTCATATCGCTAGTGGTGTGCATACTGTACGTAGTTTGATGTTAGTATTTGTGACAGGACAAAGTTGATGTAGATAGTAATTTTTAGTGTGCAGTGTAGTGTATATAAAGTGATGTATTTTGTGTGCAAGGGGAAAAACTGTTAGATTTTGTGTTTTAGTAAGCAATTTAGGAATATGGTTAAGTTGCGTAGTCAACGTCCGAGCAATATGGATATTGAAGAACAACAATTAGCTAGTGAAGGAAATGTGGAACCGGGTGCCTCAAGTAGTACTAGTACTCTCTTTGAAGATATAACTGGCGAAAATGTGGGGGCAGGGCCACAGGAAGTAGTGCCACCGCCCACTAGTCATCAAGTCGATGTTGATAAAGAAATTGTACCACCACCAGAAAAGCAGGAACCAGAGAGTGGTAATCTGCCTGGTGGGTATGCAATTCAGGCTATATTAGAGCGTGTGCTAAATTACCAGGCAAAATTTGCGCAACAGCAAGCCGAGCGAGATCGCCAGCAAGCTGAACGAGATCGTCAGCAAGCTGAGCGAGATCGCAGGCTAGAAGAAAATTTACTTGCCCAGCAAGCCGAGCGAGATCGCCAGCAAGCCGAGCGAGATCGCCAGCAAGCCGAGCGAGATCGCCAGCAAGCCGAGCGGGACCAGCAACTTGTGCAATCGTTAGAAAATATGAAAAAAGAGATAGCAGATATGAAAAAGAATTACGAGTCGATACCTAAGGCCGTGCAGGAGCTGACTGAACAGGTCACCCACCTGCAAGTAGCAAACACTAACATGGTAGATGAAATAGGTGTCTTAGCCAACAGAGTAGAAAAGCTAGAAATAGATTCCACACAGCTTGTAGAGCAGAAGTGGAATGAACAGGCAAATAAAATTGAAACAGAATTTAACTCATGGCTAGAAGTGAAGGAGACTGAGATTGACACGAATATTAATTCTAAAGTAGAAGCAGCAATAGCAAATAGAGATTCAGAATCGTTCAGTACCGCCGTAAATAGTCAGGTACAGAACGATGTGCAAACCATTAAACAAATACTCAGTGAGGATATTCCGCAGTGGCAAGTGAATGTTAACAAACGGATATCCGATCTGGAGAAGGGTTTAGCACAAAGCAGGAAACAAGTGGAACAGGAACCTCTGTCGCCAACAGCCCATGGTTTTGGCAACGCACAAACTTATATGTGATACAACAATGGGGAATCTGTAGTCGATAATGCGAAGAGCTGTAGCTCCGGTTCGGAGCACACAGCATATGTCCCAGCAGCGAACCCATGTAGTTCAAAAATATTAGTGGAAGAAAGTTTAATTAAAAATAGACAATTTCAAACATTTACTACTGAAAGGAAATCAGTACACCCAGTGGTATTTATAAAAAGCTTTAAAAATATCTTACCCAGTGTATGGAACGAAACACAGAAAATCCAATACGTAATGTCGTACATTCAAGGTGACGCAGCACTGTGGGCTACAGAAGTAGCAGACAGCTGCAAGACATACGAACAGTTTGAAAGGGCATTTTTATCGAAATATTGGTCGCCGTGTATACAAGAGCGACTAAGAAAAGAGGTATATAATCCCGAACCGTACTCACCCCGTCTTGGGAATTTGAGGCGGTACTTTGAAAAATATATAAACAAAACACGCTACTGGGACGAGCCTATATCACCGAGAGACATAATAAGACTACTCAAATCCCATTTACCAATTCAGATCAAGGAGAAGTTAATACATGTACCAGAAAGCGACATGGAAAACTTCCTGTCGGTCCTAGATTCCATAGATTTGATACAGGAAGATGTAAAATCGGCGTGCGACCATTTGCGGAATAATGGGTCAGGATGTAATCACGACAGAAACAGTAGTGCACAGAACCACAACCATAGAAATGGTGGGGGTGGTAGCAAGCGACAAGAACAATCGCAAAATGGTAGTAACGGTAGAGGCCAAAACGGGTATGGACAACCAAATTATAACAAAAAGCGTCGATTTGACGACAGATACGAATCCGGAATATCAGGGACCAACCGCTGGAAAAATGCGCGAGGTCAGTGGCAGAGTAATTATAATGATAGTAATCGAAATTGGCAACAGAATCAGTGTAGAAGCCCAGAGCGACAGGCTAGTGACCGGTATGACAACAATAGACCACCACCGCAAAACGCGCCTATTGCGCAACCGTGGCGGCCTACAAATCAGAACGTACATATAGTGGAGGTCGCGGACAATAGCCGTCCAAGTACCTCCCAAGTAACTAATCCAACAAACTAGAATCGGCCTCGATATGCTCTCCATCGACGGCCGAGGGATGGAGTGAGAGCAACTCGAGTAATAACAGTAATAGACCTGGGATACGCATGCTGCGATACAACGAAGGTGTCAGTATGGATAAAGATCTGCTGAACGAACCGCACGAATGTAAGAAGGATAATAACGAAAATGTGCAAGCTATTATTGAAGCTAGAATCAATGATGTTGCAGTAAACATAATTATCGACACAGGTGCCTCAGTAAGTGTGATGAGTATGGAGCTATTTAAAGCACTGGGAAAGGGACATAGTATTCCGACCTTCCCGGTTAATAATTGTAAGGTGTCTGGAGCCATTAGTGCACAGAGCCAATCAGTTAAGTACCAGGTGCAGGTGGAGATTTATAAGGAGGGCGAAGCCATAGTGAGCTCGTTCCTCGTGGTTAAAGGATTGAAGGTGGCCTGCATTCTGGGAATAGATTTTCTCCGTGAGAGGGACGCATTGATCGACCCCTCCGTGGGGAAACTAAGCATAATTAATAGGGGTAGAAGGATTGAATTATCTATGATGAAATCGAAGGAGGTACTTGTGCCGTGCTGTAATCGAATCGATATCAAAGGTAGGAACCCTTGGGTACTACACATCGATGATTTTTCACATGCAACAGACCTCTATTACCCGAACTTAGAGGATCAAAATTTCGAAACAAATGTTGAGGCATTTCAGACTAAAGTGCACGAATCGGAAGGTTTAAATGATACGCAAAAGCAACAGTTGACGCAGCTGCTATCGGAATATACTATGGTATTTACCGACCGTCCAGGAATAGTCAAAGGGTACCACTATCACATAGAGGTGATACCCCATAATACATACTGTCGCGCAACCTACTCCATCCCTTGGTCGAGGAGGGAATTCGTAGCTAAAGAGATTCAGAAGACGTGAAGTTATTTATTCAGTGACACATAATATATAAAGAGTAATAGGTGTAAAAAGATTTTAATTGTGTTTTAGAATATAAGTGTGTTAGTATTTAGAAAGAAATTTGTGTGTAATGAAGTTGGGAGGAAGTGGAACCAGAAAGTGAGCAATAGCTTACACAGGACAGATTTTGTTTACAGACAATTAGTCATTAAGATATTATGTGCTTATTAAAAAATGAACAATTTTCTTGTTGTATAAAGGATTAATTTCTTGAACCATTTTCTATGTGTAGTGTGTAAGTGCAATTAATGATGCAATCTTATAGAGTAAGGGAATTGCTGTAATTGTATTAGGATAAGAAACCCTGAGAGAGAGAGTCTTTACTAGCCAGACATTGACTTTGCAATATGCAACAATGATGTAATGTGATGTTGGCTGCCAGTAGTGATTTGAGAACGACACTGGAGCAGAACCTAATTAAAAACGAGCCCGTTCCGTGGAAACTCCGTTCTGTATGTAGCAATGCTTCAATTGAAGCCTGTGTACTTGGTACACGACCTTGAATATTCATTACGCGATACGCGAGTTAAGTCAGACAATGCAGAACCTACACTGTAGTCATATAGGAAAAATCATTAAAAATAATGTTATTGCTGAACGAAGTATTTATTGAACAATATGCCCGAGTCAAGCTGTCATGCACATGGTAAAATCTGTTTGATAGATGGGTGATAATCAGGCAAGCTACACTAAGAAAAAAAAAAATATGTATAAAAAAAAAAAAAATTCACACACCGTTAAAAAAAATTTTACAAAAGGGACAAATACGCCTAGCAACAATATGAAGAGTATGTTGTGATAAAGTGAAAACAAATAAATGCTATGTAAATCAGAGTGACTATGCAAAGAACAGTTAAAAGGTGTTAAAAAATAAACTGTGTGCATAAACACTTAAGGACAGGACGGAATATTGTGTGTAGTAGGGACAGAAAATGACTGTTGTATCTGCACCAATATATACGTCGATAAATCTAGTGTTGAGTGATAGACTGTCCTAGTGCAGCGCTCAACGAACAATAGACAGTGTATAAAAACAGTAGTTATTGATCCGTTCGGAGACGATTTACACAAACATCGCTCAACGGAGACATGTAGTATGAGTGTAACGAACCATTTTCGCGTGTTGAAAGACGCTCTGGCAGTGCATCAACCGTGGAAGTGAGTGAAAACGTGTAGTACAATGTGCGTGTGACGAACTCTGAATACCAGTGTCACGATGCCACAAAAAACCTGTTATCACGCCAAAACATCCTGTGCATACCAGTGAAGCGACGGCTTACTGAACAATAAACGCTTTTAACAAATTGCCTCTTCTTCCACAGCTAGTAATCTGTGTCCTTAAAGACAGTACACCGTGTGGAATGTTTGTTTCATGCGCCACGACGGGGAGCCATGCGGAGAAGCAGAGACGAGTGCCGTGCCGCCATCCAGCCGGTTGCAGTAAACCACTGCCACTCGCCGACAACAGCGAATGGTTCAGCGCGGTTCGCGACTGCTTGGGCGCCACGCTAGCACGACCTCACTGTTATTGAGAGCCGGTCGTCGAACCCAGCGGCCGTCGGTACGCGGCGTTCCAGACGACGCTACTCAACAATTGCTTCGCGCCGCCCGCTCCATACCACATTGTTGTCATTCAAATGAACTATTAACTATATGTATAATGTGCTAACATGAATGGTGTTTAATGGACACGCAATGACGTGATAAACATTTTTTTTTGTTGTTATCCAACACGAACTCACAATATTCATGGATTTAGTGATGTATCGATCTAATATGTTTGCGTCATGTTAATGAAAGGTACTCGCACGAATGCTAGACATTTTAAACCAACTGTCGCGAGTAAGTGCAAAGACGGTTCATTATACTATTGTAAAAATGCGTAATAAGTGACTTTCATAACAATCCAAAATACAAGTAGTATATTGATAACAAAGAGACTAAAAGCGTAGCATGCTATCACAAATAGCCTTTGTTATATGTGGACATTGAATAGAGTCTAAACTTTTCGTGAGATGACCATGGCTCCGGCGCAGTTTTCCCAGGTTTTCTGATCGCACGTAGCCCGAATGGGGGAGCCAAATAAATGTAATGACCCTGGGACTAGGTTGACGGTCACCTCGCAAAGTGTAAGAACAGTATACGAAGTGTAATTAAACCTACCGTGTAAAAGAACTGAGTAGTGTAAAGTGAATGTTCCAACCAAAGTAATAAACCATAAACAAGACAGACGTTAGTGGCAGCATATTGCCGAACATTTTCATCGTTAGTCAAATGCTGCCAGGGGGCAGTGTAACGTCTTGTAATAAACAAAGACAATATATTAGGTAATAATTAAAATATTAGATGTGTCATATTGTGTCATTATGTAAAATTATGTATTATTTTCTTTATTTTTTATTTTTGAGAACGTCTGTGTCGGCGAATAATAAGACCGACACAGAAGATAAATGTTGTACAAAGATCACCAAATGAATTTGTATATAAGGCATGATGTAAAACAATGTCTTTGTCTTCTTAATCTGAAAGCTGCGAGATAAAGATCTCCTGTTGTTGTCGTAGAGAGCGCGAAGGTAGCATTCTTTTGTCGAGATTGTGAATTGGACGCCATTGCGCGTGAATGTACACAGGTCTGTAATTATTAAGATATTTAAATGTTTAAATAGAGTTGTTTAAATGAAAACTTGTATTACTTAAATGTTAAAGTGTGCCTGCCTATTATCCCATCCTGTTAAGATATTTTTCAGCCATATAAAAATATTATCTGTGGAGCTGAGCTGTGTGGAGAAAGAAGAGCCGCTGCCGCGGCGTATTTAAACGACTTACAATATAGTCGAGTATACCGCAAGGAAGCGGTAAAATAATAGTAAAATATAATATTATTTCTTTTAGCTCCCAGGTTGGCAGTGAAGATCAGCAGATTTTATGATGTGTTGCAGGTTGACGCGGGCTGCTGATAGGATATAATTTTCAGTGCAAATAATTTTATGTACCTAAAGAATCTGATAGGAAACTTGCTGTGCTCCGTTCTGATCTGGCTAAATTTTATAGTGAATACGTAATTTTCTTTAATGAGAGTCTCATGTTCTTGGGCTAGCCGTGGTATGAAATAGCATTTTAGTAAGAAATAAAATCCACTGCAGACTTGTATTTGTGAACGATCGTACGAACTGTAACATCAGTGATCATAGGACATTAATTTCAACTTTGAATAATTACGAAGTAGGAAAGATATATTGATACTTAGCATGAGTTGCAGTTACTAAAAATCGTTCTTTAAATTGTAGGCCAGATTCAGAACAATAATACTTCCATCATTTTATTTTGCTAAAAAAAGGTAACGATGATAAAGCAATTAAAAGCACAGCATTGTTAAAAGAATTTCACGTCACTCTTTCCATATATGCGTTGTTACGTTAATAATAATTAAAAATAATTAAATAAACCAGAAGGAGCAAAAACAATTTTTATAAAAGCAACAATTAACGAAAGGGCAGTCAGCAACAGCAATAGTTTTTTTTTCAGAGAGACGTGAAAAGTCCACAGACGGTTCAAAGTAGTGTATAGATTCTATTTCTAAAAACGGGAACATAGAATGGCAGTCACAACACGTACTGATAAACTCGCCGCGTTTCACAGTATCTGGGAAAAGTGGTTAGAAATCCTTCCTAAACTGTATAACACAGGGAAAAATGTGACATTCGAAGAGCAGCTGGTAGCATTTAGAGGCCGCTGTCCACTAAAGTGATACGTCCCAAGCAATCCGGCAAAATATGGAAACAAGATATCTACTCTGTGTGACAGCAAATCTTCATATTTACTGAAGGCCCAAATTTATACAGGAAAGGAGAGTGGAACAGCATCAGAAAAAAATCAGGGAATGAGAGTAGTTGCTAATATTACCTCTGATTTGCGAAGTCAGAATGTATCATGTGACAATTTTTTACATCATACAATTTGGGACAGCTGCTCCTGAAAAGGAAACTGACAATGTAAGGAAGCACACGTAAAAGTAAACCACAGATTCCACAAAATGTGAGCAACATGGAGGTTCATAGCTCTTCATTTTACTTCCCAGATGACACTATGGTGGTCAGTTATATTCCTAAGAGAAATAAGAATACTGTGGTAATGAGCACTTTCCACCTTGGTGGGGAAAGAAGTGACAGGGCTGATAAGGCAGCGTATTTGAAGAACAGAAGATTCTTTGAGAATGGTCAGGAGCATCCAAGACCCTGAAGGAGTGGCAGGTGTGGCTAAATCATTAACAACAAGAAATTCTGCTAAATGTGCGTGCTGTAAGTTCTGCCATTCAAGCAATGATAGTAAAACAAACATGTTGTCTGGGAAGTGTAATAAGCATGTATGCGAAACACACCTACTTGTGTCCAAACCGCAGTGAGTAAGAAGGAAAGAAAGCAATATGGACAGACCGACAGATGATTGTTGAGAATGACTTTTTGGTGGAAATGTCTGTTGTAATACACCCTGAACGAGAATTAAAATAATTAATTTCCTTTAGTGAATTTCTGTGAGCCGTGCACGGCTCATGTTCATGCCATTTATTGCTTGTCATCTTGTGTTTACGGTACTGCCGCATGTTTCTTATTCGATTTACTGGCGTCACTAATTTGCTTCTTGTCTGACTATGAGTGGCAGCAGCAGCGCTTATCGATAAGAGCACTGTCATACTATCTTTGCAGCAACCGCTAGTATTTCCGGATCGCCGTGTGTCGGGAGTTGAGTCAGGGACGGAGCAACAGTGAGGTCCGGACAGCCATGACTGAACCAAACACCGCCGACACACATGACTTGAATGGGGACGACCTTGGTTGGTCATTCGGTCGGTCCTCTCATCGGACGACGTGTATTTGGTCGCCGACCACTTCTGGGTTGCCGGCCGAAGTGGCCGTGCGGTTAAAGGCGCTGCAGTCTGGAACCGCAAGACCGCTACAGTCGCAGGTTCGAATCCTGCCTCGGGCATGGATGTTTGTGATGTCCTTAGGTTAGTTAGGTTTAACTAGTTCTAAGTTCTAGGGGACTAATGACCTCAGCAGTTGAGTCCCATAGTGCTCAGAGCCATTTGAACCATTTGAACTTCTGGGTTCTTCATGTGTGTCGACCTGTGATTCGTCCTTGTTGTTCACGGTCACTGGTTTTGTATTGTTCGAAATTTTGTGGAAGTGTATTCGTGGAACCGTGTGTAGCTTGTGTGGTTTTTGACTCAGCAGCCATTTTATTGTTGTCTGCAAGTTGCAGGCAGTCAGTCGGTCAGTTGGGACAGAGCAGCGAGGAAGTCTCCGCGGCATCTCTGACAACCACTGCGCCTTACAATGGAGATGAATTTTAACAAAATTAAATTTGTCGGCCTACCTACGCGCATGGAATGCTCATCTGTTCTGCAGCCTGCTAATATTAGGAATATTGATCTGCCTGTCCAAAACCAAATTTCATTTGCCGTACTTGCGATGTGCAATGTAAGACGGTATCTTGCCAATTTTCGCAAAATTCTTCTGCAGTACACTCTCGCTACGTGCAATTCGAGTTCATGAAGGTAAAGAACGAAAAATGGGGAACTAAACAACTGATAAATGAGAACAAAGGCTCCAAGTTAAACTACGCTTTATTAAGCCGTGACAACAATACACGTCTTCATAAAGTTTACACACCTAGACAAGTTAGCAAAATATTTCTTAATAATTTTCCTGTGTTCAATTATTTTCTTTGACACTTGTTTCAGTTATAAGACAAGACCATGTGCTTCAAATCAAATTACACAGTTACAATTTCCACTTTTATCATTCTTCTACTGATATAATCTCATTTCTTTACTCAAAACGTATTAGTACAAAATCCTTCTTAAATAATGCTGCCTCCACTACACGGCAGGCCACCTTCCATCCTTTTTAAACCGTGTACATATCCAGACCATCCAACACACACTACGGCTGCTCTCTTCAAAATAAGTAACCTCTCTGGCCAACATCCGTGGTCTTTGGTCCAGACTTACAAAGAATATGGTTATATCGATACAACAGGGCTTGAGTACATTTGTCAAATTCAGAACTTCTTTTACAATTATGGGCAAAACCACTTGTTCTCCATCTCTCTTCACCTGGTTCTTCTCTCTTTCCATTGTACTGTCCTCAAGTTTGTTTCCCTTAGACAGACCCTCTATTTCTACCACATTTCAGTTTTCCATCTTTCCTTAGCATGGGATTGCTACCTGGGGTATTGATTTCATTCAGTTGTTTCTCTTTAATTTTCGTATCTACATCTACATAGATACTCCGCAAGCTACCGTAAGGAGCGTGGTGGAGGGTACTCTGTACCACTGCTTGTCATTTCCCCCCTGTTCCACTCGCAAACAGAGCGATCGAAAAACGAATGTCTGTACGCCTCCGTATGAACCTTAATTTCTTGTATCTTATCTTCGTGGTCCTTAGGCGTGGTGTATGTTTGCGCGAGCAGAATAGTTCGGCAGTCAGCTTCAAATGCCGGTTCTCTAAATTTTCAGTAGTGTTTCTAGAAATGAAGGCCGTCTTCCCTCCAGGGATTCCCATTTGAGTTCCCGAAGCATCTCTGTAACACTTAAGTTTTGTTCGAACCTACCGGTAATAAATCTAGCAGCCCTCGTTTGAACTGCTTCGATATCTTCCTTCAATCCGATCTGGTACGGGTCGCAAACAATCAAGCAGTACTCAAGAATAGTGCGGTCTCCTTTACAAGTGAATAACTCTTTCCTAAAATTCTCCCAATAAGCCGAAGTCGACAATTTGTCTTCCCTACCACAGTTTTGACATGCTCGTTCCACCTCATATCACTTTGCGACGTTACTCCCAGATATGTAAATGACTTAACTTTGTCAAGCTGGACACTAGTAACACCGTATCCGAACATTACAGGTTTGTGCTTCCTACTCATCCGCATTAACTTACATTTTTCCACATTTAGAGCTAGCTACCAATCATCACACCAACTTAAATTTTGTCTAAGTCGTTTTGTATCTTCCTACAATCACCCAACTTCGACATCTTACCTTACACCAGACATCATCAGAAAACAATCCCAGACAGAGCGCTGTCCACCCTATCCGCCAAATCATTTATGCATATAGAGAACAGCAGCCGTCCTATCACACTTCCCTGGGGCGCTCCTCGCGATACCATTTTCTCTGATGAACACTCACCGTTGAGGACAACATACAGGGTTCTATTATTTAAGAAGTCTTCGAGCCACTTACATATCTGTGAACTTATTCCATATGCTCGTACCTTCTTTAATAGTCTGCAGTTGAACACCGTGTCAAATGCTTTGCATAAATCTAGAGATATGGAATCTTCCTGTTGCCCTTCATCCATAGTTCGCAGTACATCATGCGAGAAAACGGCCAGCTGAGTTTCGCACGAGCGATGCTGATTCGTGGGCATGAGCTGCTTAGCCTCAAAAAAGTTTATTACGCACGAACTGAGAATGATAATTGCAAGCTAGGTAAGGGGGCAGTGCCGTAGAGTACTCTGTGTAAAATCGAACTGGGATTCCATACGGACCTGGTGATATATTTGTTTTCAAATCCTTGAAACACATATGTATTCATTACCAGCGATGGCGAGGCATGACAGAATCTCTGACCAGAGAGTTATTTATCGTTGCTAGTCTGCGCTTGACCGCGCGAGAGTGCTCAGTTGCGAGTTGTACTCTGTCTGTAGTAGTCAGTCGGCAGTTGCGTGTACCGAGTCGGCAGGAAGAGTTGCGAGTTGTACTCTGTCTGTAGTAGTCAATCGGCAGTTGTGTGTAGCGAGTCGGCATGCGTCCGCCGTGTGCTCTGCCCACGAGTCTGGTCAGGAATGTGGTGGACGAAGTGTATTATAGTAGAAAGTAATGAAGCAGCATTGCGCTCAGCTAATAATGTATGGTAATTGTAATTAATTTGTTCAAGAAATGCACCAATAATAATTTTTTTATAAAGTAAATCTTTTAAAGAAAAGTAATCATTTCAATTTAAAGAATTTTTCCACTCTGTTGAAGAAAAAGCATTCATTTCAATTTAAAGAATATTTTCCTATGCATTTCCTCCAAGAATCAGAATTAAATATGGGCCAGCATTGCACGGAGCTGTGCCGAAAAATAGAGCAGATATAGACGCAGTTTTACTGAGGTAAGAATTTTGGTTTAATTATTTCACAGGGCCGTAGGTGAGCGCTGCTGTCCTTATAAAATTTATCAGGTTTAATTATTTGTGTTGAGATGTTACATTCAGTTCATGGTTCATTATTTAATTGACATTATTGTGGTTTTTGGTAAATTTTCATTTATCAATTTTGTGGGGAGTTTACATTTGGGCCATTATTATTCTTTAATTTGCAAGGAGGTTACGCTTGGCTCATTTTTATTATTCACTTTTGTGGGAAGACAACATCAGGCAGATTCTTTTATTATCATTGACTTTCTAATTTCTTGCGGGGACTTTCAAATTACATGCGGGGAGGTTACACTTGGCGACATCCGGTCCAGGATCGTATTTGTTTGTGAATCTTCTGATAAGTAGTCAGATATCTGCTCTTATTTACTTAATATAATTAGCATTTGGCGCAACGCTTTTACTAACTTTGTGACTTTCTTCCACAGATCATCGGCAATTTGTTGCTCTTTGTTGTAATAGTGTTTGTTGGATTTTGTATTGTCTTTGTTTCATTATTGAATAATTGTGATTTGTGTAAAAATGCCGCGAAAAACTGTTAATAGTACATCGCGAGGTACAGTGAATGAAATAACAGAGTTAAACAACTTGACCGATAATACTTGTGACACGCAGTGTAATGATGACAATCCTCCATTTACAGACAATCTGTGTGTACCGACCATTAATGTTGATTTTGATCCTAGTGGTGAACAGACGAATTCAATTGTGTCGTCTGTTAATCTAACGACAATAGATGACGCGGGGCGTTCTGTTGGAATGAGCGCTGCCCAGCTTGACACACCCGGTTTGCAGGATTTACGTGACGAACAGATAAATTTTTCTAATGAACATGAACAGAGTAATCAGAGTACGACGAACGTATTTAATTCCGGTGTAGTGACTAACAGTGCACATCCGATTGGGAAGCATTTTCAAGAATCACAGAATAACCAAATGGTTACACAAAACGTCACAATTGCAGGTACAGCACAGTGAATAGAGTAGGTAATATTGGTCTGGATCAAATTATGGCATTATTGCTACAAATTAGTGAAGATAACAAACAATTTAAGGAAAATTTCAAACAAATAAATAAAAATTCCAAACAACTTAATGAAAAACAAGACAACCTTAAAGAAGGTTTCAAACAACAGAATGAAAGACAAGACGACAATCACAAACAACTTAGTGAAAATCTCAAACAACAACTTAATGAAAATAACGAAAATCTCAAACAACAGCTTAATGAAAAATTAGACAACAATTCCAGACAGTTAAATAAAAAATTAGACAACAATTCCAGACAGTTAAATGAAAAATTATACAACAATTCCAGACAGTTAAATGAAAAATTATACAACAATTCCAGACAGTTAAATGAAAAATTAGACAACCATTCCAGACAGCTTAGTGAACAGATTAGAGCCGTTGCCGCGCAGTGTCATGATACTAAGGAACAATTACGTGTGGAAATTGAGGCTTGTGCTAGGAAGAGTAGTGGAGAAATTAGATCTGTTGCTCAAGAATTAAGGGATATGCAAACAGCTACAACAGAAACACTTAGAGAAGAAATTAGTGCAGTCGGTAAACAATGCTCTGAAAAAGCAACACAATTACGCGACGAGTTTAAAGTAATGACAGCAGAACTTTCGCGCACAATGGATGCAAAGATAGACGCGAAATTCGAACAACAGAACAGTCAAATTGACGAGCGTTTTAAACATCACCAACAAAACAGTGATACCCGTTTCCGTAAATTTATACAGAATCAGAATAACGTAAAACAACAAGTCATGGAAACAATCACCGCACAGAGGCAGGAAGATAAACGTAAATTGTTTCCGAAAGCAAAATGATACGTAGACAACAATATTGCTACAGTATCGGACGAAATTAATACCATCAAGCAGTTGAATACAGATTTACATGATGAAATTTCCGATCTTAAATCGAAAACAGATACACACACAGCAGATTTTCAGACAGTGACAGACAGACTCGAACAATTAGAACTAACACAGGATTCCGATGTCATTAAAGCTGACGTTAAAAAATTGAACGAAACCACACGTAAAATACAAAAACAAATTAATGCTTCTGACACTAAAAACGATGATCAGGTAAAAATACCGACTGAAAAATATGATGAATTGGCCAGTCGTATTGACGTTATTGAAAATAATAATGCCAGCAAATCAGACGATACTGCACCGATTTTGTTTAACCAAACACCTGAATTTCAAAATCTACAGCAGACAATCAATGAGATAGATTCGTCTAATAACACATTACGTAGAAAGTTGTCAACCCTACAGCAAGAAGTAACAGAGATGAAAAATATTTCAACATTTAACACGTCACAGCATACGGCGAATTCCGAACATTTCTCGCACTCACACAGCCAGTATAATTTAGGTAATCTACAGAGAGTACGTGAATTAGATTCCGAACAGTCACAGTCAAACAGATTCTCATACAATCCTGAACCTGTTCCGTCATACAAAGACGATAATTTTGATTACAAACATTTTCTATCAGTGAGAAAATTTAAAGTATTTAAAAATGACAGAACACAGATTCACCCACTGGATTGGATACAACAATTTAGCTTTGCTTTTCCACCGACTTGGCCCGTAACACACAAACTTGAATATATTTGCAGTTTTTTGGAAGGCGAACCGGCAACTCGTATGAGACCGATCGCGAGACAATGTTACTCGGTAGAAGAATTTCAGAATGCTTTTCTGTCAGCGTATTGGTCGAAGACGACACAGTGCGGAATTAAAGATCAACTAATTAGTTTACCGAATTATGAGAACTCAAATTTTCCCAGTGTCACGCAATTTTTTGAGCACATGGTCCAACAAAATCAGTACTTAAGTGAACTATACAGTGAATCTGCACTTATACAATTATGCATTTCTAAATTACCACGGTAATTTCGGCATTCAGAGATCTGTTACAGCTTTTGGAAGTACAGCAATCGGATTATTCCTTTATAAACAAAAATTTTTCTTATAATAACCAAGGTCAACAAACGTACAGCAATTACGATCAGCCACGTAATTTCAATAGCAAAGGTAACAGACGCTTTAGGAACGACAACCACCAGAACTTTAATAACAGAAAAAATTTTAATTATCAATATCGTCAAAATTATCAGCAACAGGAACCACATTTTGGTAACAATAGACGTTTTTCACCGCAGCAGCATGAAAGTCAGCCGGTTAGCATACCTAACCAACAATGTAATGCACAAGGTCAACCAAGCTTTAATGTTTCGCCGCGTGCACGTATAGTCTCAGCTCCAACAAATAGTAACGCACGGCAGCAAGGAAATAACTACGTACAGAAAACACAGTATTTTAATTCCTATCGCAATGCGCCGTATAGAAATGACTATCACGACAGACGTAAAAACAATGAGCATAATTTTCAGCGTACATCTAATAACAGTCGCTCTTACCAACAGCAAAATCATCCGCAAGAACATATTCTCATGAATGAGCCCGATAGTAGGTATCATCCAGAACGTAATACGTCTGGAAGAAACAACAGAACAGTTCAAATAGTCGAAATGCCACAGCATCCTCCCGAAAATAACAACACGTCAGATAGAATTTGACTAGATACTGTACAGGTCGCATCTTCCAGTAACACAAGCACTACTTTTGACACGCAGAATGTTGTTCACGAAAATGTAATTACTTTTGACGACATCCGAGACACTCTTTTGCAGGAAAGACCAGTTGTTCAGAAAACCATTTCACATCCTGTCATCGAAATTAAAATTGGTTCATCGAAATTTTCAGCAGTAATCGATTCTGGATCACCAATGTCAGTTATAAATGAAGAAACTTTCAACGAGTGTAACAAAGAGAATACCTATTCTACATTACCATTAGGCGAAACGAAAGTTAAAGGAGCAGTATCGAGTAAAGGAGTAGACGTTAAATTACAGACACATTTATCGTTTTGCATTGCAGGTCACACATTTCACTCAAATTTTTGGATTGTTCCTTTATTAACAACAGACGTTATTTTAGGTACTAATTTTCTGGTACAACACGACGCAGTTATTGATTTTCAAAATTCCTATTTAATGTTGAAGGATGAAAATCTACAATTGGCTTTAGAATTTCAGCACTCATTATCTGCAGAAGAACAAACAATTAATCGCACAGAGGTCATATCCGTATCACGTAACATAGACTGTAATTCCACATTGTTCACAGATACATACGTACACAACTATAATAGTCCAGACGAAGCCGACTATGACGTAATACCGATGATTTCTGATAAAGTCAAACAGAGCAGTGCAAATACAGACAACGAACGCACGCAACTACACAAAATTCTTTTACAGCAAGCTCCAGTTTTTGACAACGTTCCTGGTACTATGTCCGGTTTTATGTATGAATTTCAAGTTAAACAGCACGACGCATTTAAAGCCAAACATTATCCCACTCCGTACATTCATAGAGAACAAGTTAAGAAAGAATTGCAAGCTATGCTTGACCAAGGAATTATTGAACCGGCAGTTAGTCCGTACATAAACCCGCTCCATATTGTTAAGAAAAAAGATGGCTCACTTCGCCTCGTGCTTGATTCACGTCACATCAATGACATAATTATTAATGAAACAGATCGACCACAGGCACTAGAGGAACTACTACAGAAATTTCACGGTACTGCTATTTATTCTACTTTAGATCTGAAATTGGGATTTTGGCAAATACAGTTCCATCTGAACTGCAGAAAGTACACAGCATTTCTCTGTTTTGGTGACTGTAAATTACCATTCGGTTTAACTATTTCTTCTGCAGCTTTTATTCGCGGTTTGAACACAATACTTCCGACAGAACTTAAAGACAGAATCACAACGTATGTAGACGACATTCTTATTGCAGAAGCTAACTGGTCTGAACACAATCTGATTCTTGAACAACTGTTGCAAACTTTTCGTGCACAAGGACTCACAGTTAGTAAATCGCATTTTGGCAAAACTTCTATAATATTTCTTGGACATGTAATTTCAGCAGAAGGCATTGCGCCTGACCCGGAAAAACTTCAAGCCTTACGTGACATTACGGTTCCTACGACGAAGAAACAACTACGTAGCTTTTTGGGTTTAATTAACTTTTTTCGTAAATTTATTCATTACTCTGCTTTAGACACGCCTAGATTATCTCAATTGACAGGTAAAAACACTATTTGGTCCTGGGATAAGCAAGCACATTCTGAATTTATGAACCTGAAACACGCTTTGTTGAATGCGCCACTTTTATCGCACCCAGATCTTACCAGATACTTTTCCATTGCCACCGACAGTTCTAACACCTCTTTAGGCGCACATATTTTTCAGGAAATTGAAGAAGATGGCTCAACAGTAATTAAAAACATCGCATTTGCAAGTCGCATTCTGTCACCTGCTGAACGAAATTATTCCGTTACAGAACTGGAAACATTATGTGTTGTATAGGCTTTTACGAGATTTCGGCATTTTCTTTATGGAAGACATACCACCGTTTACACAGACCACAGAGCAATACAATTTTTACTTTCGGCTAAATTCACACACGACAGATTAAGCAGATGGAAACTTTACTTACAGGAATTTAATTTTTCAATTGTTCACATTCCCGGCACACAAAATATTGTAGCAGATGCACTATCTCGTTCTCTCGGCAACAATCAGCAAGACATCGCAACCAACTTCTGCAAAGCAAATTTCAGCGTCATGTACATTCAACAAGTTGCATTTGAAAATTTCATTTCTTCGTCATTACAAGACATAGCACAAGAGCAGAGTAAAGACAACGTATGGAAAGAGATTAAACACCTTTGGCAAGATAGGAATAATGTTACCATTAGAAACCATTACACTGTACGCAATGACATTGTTTCGCCGCTCTCATCCTGACAGCAACAATTGGTTACTATGCATTCCTGACGAACTTGTTAACAAATTAATCTAGTATACTCATTTAAGTTACGCACATTACGGAGCTAGAAAATGTTTTCTTATACTGAGACAGAACTGTTATTTTGCCAACATGGAGAAACATATACGACGAGTTTTAGCGTCATGTAAAATCTGCCAGAAAGCTAAATCAGATACGACTTCACATATTCCTCCATTATATCCCATTGTACCTGTTATATTGAGACATATGGCCGCTGTAGACATTTTTGGTCCGATTCCCAGAACTAATACAGGTTTTTGCTTCATCTTTGTCGCTGTTGAACTCACTTCAAAATTTGTTACCTTCACTCCGTTACGCAAAGCTACTGTTAAAACTGTCTCGAAAGCATTTGTAAAACATTTTCTATATCATGTAGGGCATGTGTTGAAAGTTATTTCCGACAATGGATCACAGTTTCGATCTGCTATATGGACACGTATGTTGTTGTTGTTGTTGTGGTCTTCAGTCCTGAGACTGGTTTGATGCAGCTCTCCATGCTACTCTATCCTGTGCAAGCTTCTTCATCTCCCAGTACCTACTGCAACCTACATCCTTCTGAATCTGCTTAGTGTATTGATCTCTTGGTCTCCCTCTACGATTTTTACCCTCCACGCTGCCCTCCAATGCTAAATTTGTGATCCCTTGATGCCTCAAAACATGTCCTACCAACCGATCCCTTATTCTAGTCAAGTTGTGCCACAAACTTCTCTTCTCCCCAATCCTATTCAATACCTCCTCATTAGTTACGTGATCTACCCACCTTATCTTCAGCATTCTTCTGTAGCACCACATTTCGAAAGCTTCTATTCTCTTCTTGTCCAAACTGGTTATCGTCCATGCTTCACTTCCATACATGGCTACACTCCATACAAATACTTTCAGAAACGACTTCCTGACACTTAAATCTATACTCGATGTTAACAAATTTCTCTTCTTCAGAAACGATTTCCTTGCCATTGCCAGTCTACATTTTATATCCTCTCTACTTCGACCATCATCAGTTATTTTACTCCCTAAATAGCAAAACTCCTTTACTACTTTAAGTGTCTCATTTCCTAATCTAATCCCCTCAGCATCACCCGATTTAATTTGACTACATTCCATTATCCTCGTTTTGCTTTTGTTGATGTTCATCTTATATCCTCCTTTCAAGACACTGTCCGTTCCGTTCAACTGCTCTTCCAAGTCCTTTGCTGTCTCTGACAGAATTACAATGTCATCGGCGAACCTCAAAGTTTTTACTTCTTCTCCATGAATTTTAATACCTACTCCGAATTTTTCTTTTGTTTCCTTTACTACTTGCTCAATATACAGATTGAATAACATCGGGGAGAGGCTACAACCCTGTCTCACTCCTTTCCCAACCACTGCTTCCCTTTCATGCCCCTCTACTCTTATAACTGCCATCTGGTTTCTGTACAAATTGGAAATAGCCTTTCGCTCCCTGTATTTTACCCCTGCCACCTTCATAATTTGGAAGAGAGTATACGAGCTAGAAACATTTCTCCGATATATATATCCAGGTACCATGCTTCTTCGAACCCTTGTGAACGAATAATGAAAGAAATTAGTAAACTGTGTAGAATATACTGCCATAAAAGACATATTCATTGGGACACACACATACACTCATTCCAGGATGTAATTAATTCCATACCAAATGAATCCACTATGCTATCTCCGTCGGTTATACTGAAAAATGTTGAACCACCTAACAAAATTAAAGAATTAGTAACATTTCCTACATCTCGTCGACTACGACACCATGAAATAATTGACATTGCGCTGAACATCAAACGTGCTGCAGAGCGCCGGAGAAGACAACAAAAACAGGTTTGTATACGCCGTGACTTTCACGTTGGACAGAAGATATTAGTATGTACACACTATTTATCCAACAAAATAAAAGGTAGGTGCAGTAAATTTGAACTTCTATACGCAGGTCCGTATCGGATTCGCAGCATTCCTCACCCCAATGTTGTACACGTCGAAACTTTGAGAACCAGAAAATCGAAAGGAAACCACCACGTCTCCAACATCAAACCCTTTATTGAATGAACAAACTTTATGATTTATCACACTGTAATGCCATTTCCTAATTTTTTTATGACCACTTATGCAATTATATTCACATGAACACTTACTGATGACTATCGTATTTTTTTTCTTGGCAAGTGCCCGGCAAGGTAAGGGTAGCAGGTCGCTCTTCTTGTCGTTACACATTAGACCGTGCATATTTTCCAGATGAACTTACACATTTTTATGACCACTTATGTAATTATATTTATGTGACTACTTACTGATGATTGTCGTATTTTTTTGGCAAGTGCCCGGTAAGGTAAGGTTAGCAGGTCGCTTTTCTTGTCGTTACACATCAGACCGTGCACATTTTTCCAGATAAACTTACGTATCTTATGAATAATTATGCAATTCTATCTAGTGACACATTAATTTTATTAAATTCTCTCTCCATTAAAGTCTACAATTCTCGCCTCTATTAACTACACAACATACAAGCTGAACACAAAGAAAGTCACATTTCTTGTCATCATTTTTTATGTATGTATGATTGTTTTCCTGTTTGTTTGTATGCATTATGAATTAGTTAAGATATAGCAAACACCAGTTGACTTTGACATTTTTGCACTACGATATCTCAACATCGTGACTATTTTACACTTCTTTTTTGCTGCTACATTGTGATACTCTGTGTACATTTTTTGCATCTGAACACTGTCGATGTTTTTGACATATTACGTTTTCCGTCATGGTATGCTGTATGCTCAAATTATGTTACTATAAACCAGTTTTTATTTAATGAGTATATGATTTAAATGCAAGACATTAATCTTTGTTCATCATTTTCAGAAAGAAATAACGCGTAAAAGAAATAAATTAAACAGAAATGGGAATTTCACCTACGGAATAAACGAAAGAAGATGCAAAAACCTTATGAGGAAGAGTAAATGGATCAGAATTAACAAGCATTAACAAGAATATACTATACACATCGTAGAATAGCAGTCTTAACTAATTTTTTTCTTTCAGAATACGAAGCGATTGATGCAGACTGTCAGACAGAACTTCACATCTTAGTTTTAGTGATGAAATATGATAGAAATAAGGAATAATTGTATAATGAATAATGAAGTGACTTTTTTTGCAGATGATAATGAATGATGATGAATAATGATGAAGGGTATGCTACTATGAATAATGAAGTTTTTCTTTACAGGTGATGATAATAATGGAGTTATGATAATGAAGTGATGGATAATGAAGTTTTTTCTTTACAGATGAGGATGATGTTGAAGTTTATGTATTTATGCTCTGTAGTTATTTAAGTATTTGTTGCAGTTCGTTTTGACAGTATGTGTTGTATTGCAATTTTTATTATTCACTTTTGTGGGAAGACAACATAAGGCAGATTCTTTTATTATCATTGACTTTCTAATTTCTTGCGGGGACTTTCAAATTACATGCGGGGAGGTTACATCCTTAAGTTGTTCCTCTACGCCGGGGATGCTTATTTCTATGTCGTCCGCACGGGAGACTGCCCGATGGTCAAATGACGGTATGTTTGTACGATTCTTCTATTTAAATGGCTCTGAGCACTATGCGACTTAACTTCTGAGGCCATCAGTCCCCTACAACTACTTAAACCTAACTAACCTAGGGACATCACACACATCCGTGCCCGAGGCAGGATTCGAACCTGCGACCGTAGCGGTCGCTCGGCTCCAGACTGCAGCGCCCAGAATCGCACGGCCACCTCGGCCGGCACGATACTTCTGCGTGAACAATTTCTTGAACGCGAATTTGAAACTTCAGCTTTCGTTTTGCTATCTTCAACTGCCACACCAGACTGGTCAACAAGGGACTGAATGGAAGCCTTAGACCCGCTTAGCGATTTTACATACGACTAGATTTTCTCTGGCTCTGCCAGATCTTTCGCTAAGATGTGGCGGTGGTGGTTGTTGTAGGCGTCGCGCATAGGTGTTATCACAGACACACGAATCTCTCCTAACCTTCGCTGGACATCGTTTGTACGATCCCTTTCGATCCTAGAGTGCAACAGCCTCTGCTTCCTCAGCATCTTATGAATTTCGTTATTAAACCATGGTGGATCTTTTCCATCCTTTATTCACTCACTAGGCACGTAACTCTCCAGACAACGATTTACAATCTGCATAAACTTTTCCCATAATTCCTCGATATTCATCTTACTGGTACTAAGCGATGCCAATTCACTGTCTACGTAAGATGTCAATAACTGCTTATTTGCTCTATCTAGCAGAAACACTCTCCTACCTTCTTGACTGATTTATTAACTTTCGTAATCAAAGATGCTACAATGACATCATGATCGCTAGTCCCCGTTTCTATACTGACGTTGTCGATAAGGTCCGGCCTATTTGTAGCTACAAGATCTAAAATATTTCCATTGCGTGTGGGCTGCAGCTAGCTGCCCAAGACAATTTGCAGAAACGTGTTAAAAAGTATTTCGCACGACTGTTGTCCGTATCCCACGCAGTGAATCCATAGCCATCCCAGTCTATACTCGGCAGGTTAAAGTCGCCTCCAACTAGTATTGCATGATCTGAGTATTTACGAGCTATTGACCGTATACTTTCTTCGAATGACTCTAGAACTGCCACAGCGGAATCGAGTGACCGGAAAAACATCCAAAAATTAACTTCGTTTCACCTACACCTGTTATACGCTACCAGGCTACTTCACTGTCGCAATACTTTTGTCAATTGGAATGAAAACTCCCTCTCCTATGACCGCTAATATGTCTCTCCGATATACGTTCCACGACTCGCTAAATATCTCAGAGCTTTCCACTTCGTGTTTCAGTCAACTCTCAATCCCAAGACTAATTTGAGCGCGAGAACTTTCCTGGAGGGCAGTAAATTCGAGAACTTTATTACGAATACTTCGACAGTGTACTGATAAAATTGTGTCAGTCAAAGTATCTTTATTCAGAACGCCGTTTGACTTCCCTGCTGTGAATCTACTGGCGAGTGTTCATCAGAACCTAGCCTAAAAAAGCCTCATATGCACTCCACAAGTACGCGAGTGGGATCTATCTCTCGCCTAGTTATACATGCTTCTGCATCCGTGCATTTTTGGATGGCTGTTTCTGTTTTGCCATTTAGCACTTTCTGTCGGTCTCATTTTTTAATCATCTGTATTCCTTTTTGCCTGCTGCATTTGTTGCATTTTTACAATTTCTCTTTTCATCGACTAGGTTCAATGTCTCATGCGTTATGCAAGGATTTCTGCCGGTTTTTGTCTTCTTGGGTATTTGATCTGTAATTTCTTCAGCTTTAACCAGCAGTTCTTAATACAGATAAAAAACCCCATCTGCCTCTGAATATGTTTTTCAATTTCAAATCTCGTCTCGAAATCTCTGTCTTACCACGATGTAATCTAATTGAAAACTTCATCTGTTCTTCCACGAATACAACGCGCTTTCACTGTTTTTAAACCAAGTATTAGCGACAATCAAATTATGCCCCACCCTTTTCCTGCAGTACATATTGTTCTATTATTTTTTTCTTCTATTCCTTTTTCTACTATCAAATTCTATTTCCCCATCACAATTAAATTTTCTTCTCCCTTAACTATCTGAATGATTTGTTTTATCTTTTTATATGTTCTTTTAATCTCTTTATCATCTGCAGAGCTAGCTGGTATACTCAACAAACATATACAATTGCATTGGATGTTGGCCTCCTATCTATCTTGGCTGCAATAATGCGCTCGTTATGCTATTCATAGTAGCTCACCTACATTCCTGTCTTCTTATTCATCATTAGGGCTACTTCTGCATTACCACTATTTGATTTTTTATTTATAACTCTGTATTCACCTGACCACAAGTCCTATATTCCCTGACACTGCGCCGGTCGTGTGGCCGAGCGGTTCTAGGCGCTACAGTCTGGAACCGCGTGACCGCTACGGTCGCAGGTTCGAATCCTGCCTCGGGCATAGCTGTGTGTGATGACTTTAGATTAGTTAGGTTTAAGTAGTTCTAAGTTCTAGGGGACTGATGACCTCAGATGTTGAGTCCCACAGTACTCAGAGCCATTGGAACATTTTGAGCCTGACACTGCTCTTCGCTAATTCTCACTATATCCAGTTTCAACCTATCCATTTCCCTTTCTAAACTTGCAAGTGCATCTACCGGAAATCTAACATTCCAAACTCCGACCTGTAGAATATCAGTTTTGTTTCTTCTGATGACGACATCCTCAAAATGGCTCTGAGCACTATGGGACTTAACATCTGTGGTCATCAGTCCCCTAGAACTTAGAACTACTTAAACCTAACTAACCTAAGGACATCACACACATCCATGCCCGAGGCAGGATTCGAACCTGCGACCGTAGCAGTCCCACGGTTCCGGACTGCGCGCCTAGAACCGCGAGACCACCGCGGCCGACGACATCCTCCTGAGTAGCGCCTGCCTAGATATACTAATGGGAGAGGGAGCTATTTCACCTCCGGATATCTTACCCAAGAGGTTTCCATCATCATTTAACCATACAGTAAAGCTGCATGCCCCCGGGAAAAAATAATGGCTGTAGTTTCCCCTTGCTTTCAGCCGTTCGCAGTACGAGTACAGCAAAGCCACGGTGGCTAATGTTACAAGGTCAGATCAATCAGTCATTAAGAATGTTGCTCCTGCAACTACCGAGAAGGCTGCTGCCACTTTTCAGGAACCACACGTTTGTCTGTCCTCGCTACAAATACCCCGCCGTTGTCGTTGCATCTACGGTATGGCTACCTGTATCAATGAGGCAAGCAAGAAACCCCCATCTCAGCAATGGTTCATGTGACGCATATGTAGTGTACACGATCAAAAGCAGCATTCTTTAGATTAATCTAGGAGACAAGGAAACAACATTTTATACATACCACGGAAACACAGCGAAAAAGGACCATGTGAATTTCGTAATTTTCTACATGGCAATATTGTCAACAAACTGTTAAAATGGTTCAAATGGCTCTGAGCACTATGGGACTTAACTTCTGAGGTCATCAGTCCCCTAGAACTTAGAACTACTTAAACCTAACTAACCTAAGGACATCACACACATCCATGCCCGAGGCAGGATTCGAACCTGCGACCGTAGCAGTCCCACGGTTCCGGACTGCGCGCCTAGAACCGCGAGACCACCGCGGCCGACGACATCCTCCTGAGTAGCGCCTGCCTAGATATACTAATGGGAGAGGGAGCTATTTCACCTCCGGATATCTTACCCAAGAGGTTTCCATCATCATTTAACCATACAGTAAAGCTGCATGCCCCCGGGAAAAAATAATGGCTGTAGTTTCCCCTTGCTTTCAGCCGTTCGCAGTACGAGTACAGCAAAGCCACGGTGGCTAATGTTACAAGGTCAGATCAATCAGTCATTAAGAATGTTGCTCCTGCAACTACCGAGAAGGCTGCTGCCACTTTTCAGGAACCACACGTTTGTCTGTCCTCGCTACAAATACCCCGCCGTTGTCGTTGCATCTACGGTATGGCTACCTGTATCAATGAGGCAAGCAAGAAACCCCCATCTCAGCAATGGTTCATGTGACGCATATGTAGTGTACACGATCAAAAGCAGCATTCTTTAGATTAATCTAGGAGACAAGGAAACAACATTTTATACATACCACGGAAACACAGCGAAAAAGGACCATGTGAATTTCGTAATTTTCTACATGGCAATATTGTCAACAAACTGTTAAAATGGTTCAAATGGCTCTGAGCACTATGGGACTTAACTTCTGAGGTCATCAGTCCCCTAGAACTTAGAACTACTTAAACCTAACTAACCTAAGGACATCACACACATCCATAACCGAGGCAGGATTCGAACCTGCGACCGTAGCGGTCGCGCGGTTCCAGACTGTAGCGCCTAGAACCGCTCGGCCAATTCGGCCGGCCGTCAACCAACTGTCTCCTAAAGTGAAAGAGCTGCATTTATTTAGCTACAGCTGCCCTGGATGAAAGCAGAATCAAACGCTAGTGAGGTTTTTAATGCCACTATATCTGGTAGGGTGCAAAACGTAAATATTTATTTTATGGTTCGGGGTCACCGTTTCCTGCCATGTGACCACGATTTTAGGGGAACAAGGAAATTTTTACACTATCTTCACAGAATATATGCACCAGATCAATATAACGAACTGATACACCGGACCAAGGTGGCATTTCCGGCATGTAAAGTAATACCCATACTCACTCAGGACTTACGTAACTTGAAGACGTGTTAGCAAGGTTTATTTAAGAAAACCACGAAGGGTCGCAGAGTACACAAACTTTTCAAACAAGCAAATTCAAACATTTTACATTTACTTGTGCTCAAGAACAGAAAGGTTACCCCGTCTAACATGAATTCATTGATATCGTCCTCACTGATAACTTTTCTGGCATCCCGGTCAGGCGGGGTACTTCCTTGAAACACGCATGGGTTTACTACGTTAATTGCCTGTCTAAGCTCTTGTTCATTCCAAGGTGCGCGTCCTCCAATGGTGCATGTGTTTTAAATGCAAACTGCTCTTCCAAACACATGATTAAGGCGACGCATGGAACACAGCCATGAAGTTTACGCGCTTATTTCAGGTCGCTCACGTTTTGTACGTCAGTCACGTTTGTTTTTCATTTTGCAGAGCTTGAGGTGATGTTTTTAGCGTGTCCTGTCGGTTAATATGGCACTTTTGAAGTTGGTATTTGGTACGCTGCACAATTTTGAAATTGTAAAATATGACTCAGACAATGATAATTACTAAAGTAGAATTCGATATTCGTTATCTTGTGAAGGTGATTACAATGCAAAGTGTAGTTATTTTAGCCGGCCGCGGTGGTCTTGCGGTTCTAGGCGCTCAGTCCGGAACCGCGCGGCTGCTACGGTCGCAGGTTCGAATCCTGCCTTGGGCATGGATGTGTGTGATGTCCTTAGGTTAGTTAGGTTTAAGTAGTTCTAAGTTCTAGGGGACTGATGACCACAGATGTTAAGTCCCATAGTGCTCAGAGCCATTTGAGCCATTTTGTAGTTATTTTATTGAAAAATTTTCGGAGTCATCTCAAACCAATTGCATTATGATGAGACAATATTCGTAACTGGTACGATTTGTCATCTTTCGGAACGGAACAAAAACAAAGACAAAAAAGAAAGCGCGAGTAGAAACTTTAATTGTAAAGCAAATACAGGAATCAAGTTTTTAAAAGCAATTAAGAATGCCTTAAAAATTCGCCGTTAATGAGACAGGGGATTGAAAGACCTAATAGAGATTAATTACATTGTCCTAACAGAGATTAACTATAATCATTCCCATCGAGTCAACGTCGTCCAAGCTTTGAGCCTGCTGCGTTGTTCTAAAGGCACTATAAAGTAATTTGAATCGTATTTTGAAAGTGGCATGACTGCTGCAGTAGCCAAATCTTATCATGAAATAGCTATCACTAAGGAATGTGAGAAAAACGCTTACATTACCATGTATAAAGCACAAAAGAATGCATGACCATCAAGTTACGTATCTATATGAACAATAGCGTAATCAAACCTACGGGAGGCGAGACATGTGAAGTTATAGACGTTTTAAAGCAAAATAGGACTGAGCTATCTAACATAAATGTGTAGGGGTATATCTGTCAAAGAAGAACTTACTGTGTGCATCATGATAACATCTGCAACGCAAAGAGCGTTTATTGGCTTGGCTGGCTGCTCGTTTATATTTTCTACAAACAAAATTGGTGTTTTGCCTATTGTCATTTAGCATACAAGTCAGTCTCAAGAAAAGTACTTACTTGCCTTTCGTTCTGCAAAAGACTGTTTAGAGGAGATTTTCCAGAAGGTTTTAACCAAATATAGCTGTGATAGATGACAGCAGCGTAGAAAGTAATACCTTATGAGCTGTGTTTTCACACAGCAGGTTACTTCTCTGCATACTTCATGTTAAACAAGCTCTTTGGCTTTGGTTATCTGAAAGTGATTATTAGTTTATTAAAGAGGATCGACAACCGTTATGAGGAAGTTCCGAACTGTAATGTACGACAATACAGAGCGATAAGCCTAAGTCACTATGTCTGATTTATTACATGAGGAAAAAGTGAAGAAAAATAAAACGCTGAAAAAAAGCTTAACACGTTTGAGGGGACGGCGAGAGGAGTCATGTTTAACACATCGCATCAGTATCTTAACACGTGGGAATAACGCAAATAATTACTGTGAACCCTCAATACGAATTTTTAAAGACGTAGTACTGCAGTGCTGTGAAGTTTTTAATACATGTGCGTTGGTGAGCTTTACCGCGAAGACCTTCGGAGTATACCACAAGAAAAGGTTGATTCAGTTTGCCAATGGGAAAGCGAGAAGTGTTTGGTTAGCATATGAAAAATTTTGCCAAGCAAGTAGCAATGTTGAAGGTATTGTACACGTGGATCACAACACTTACTTCATCAAAGAGAATATCGATCTGTACATTGTTGATTGTGAAATGGCAACGTGTGATTGTCCAAATGGAGCTGGGGACGATTCTGTAAACATCTCTGTGCTGTAGAATAAATAAATAAACATAGGACTTTATTTACCACATCACTATATTTAAACGATTCTGATCGCCAACTGTTTGCAAAATACGTCCTGAATAACCAATTTTCAGCTTTGTTCTTTGGAAATATTACTGGTGAATCAAGTGCAAATAACGAACGTAGAAAAACTGACTCTTTCCTACCACATGAAGCACCAGAAACATTTAAACTTCCAATAAATCAAGAAGGAAGCAGCGTAACTATCAGTAACGAAAACTTTGACAATGCTGTTCAAAATATTGAAGCCCTGTTACATCGAATTACTGATATCTTGGAAAGGAATTCAAATGTTGAACATACAAAAATTCTCACAAAGTTTGGATCTTGATTTGTCGATTTTAAAGACTCTTCCAAGTATTATATCAATTACTGTCGAAAAAATGGCGAAGATCTAGAAAACTTTGTGTACAACCTACATCGATCACTCGTGGCAAAGAAAGTAGTCTTCCATGTGGCAACGGAAAGATTCAATCAGGACGACCAGCAAAGTCTGAACTAATGAAAAGAAACCGTATTCAGAAAACTGCGTCAAATATTGATGATGACGAACCTCCTGCCAAAAAACACTGACTTTATAAATGCATAATTATATTTTTATATTTATCTAGTTATGTTAATTGTCTTTCATATTGCATACATCTTCGAACGTAGTTTTATTTCCATCCAGTGTAATAAATACTGAAAGACTGCGTTTTACCGCCCATTCGTCACACGCAAACATGCCCCAAAACAAACAAGGATTTGGAGTGCTCGATCTGTGCTGATAGTAATTACGAACCTGTGCACGATTGGAGGGCGCGCGCCTTGAATTGAACATGAGTACAGACAGGGAATTAGCGTTACAAACCCGAGCGTGTTTCAAGGCACAGCTGGCTCCTGTTGTACACGGAAAAGGCGCGTGTGAGGGCCAGCCGAACGGTATGGACTAGAGATGGGTCGTTCGCGAACTAACGAGTCCAAAGGAACGGTTCACCAAGATGAACGGAAGAAGCGTGGAACGAATTCTAAGGAACGGTCTTTCATACACTCCTGGAAATGGAAAAAAGAACACATTGACACCGGTGTGTCAGACCCACCATAATTGCTCCGGACACTGCGAGAGGGCTGTACAAGCAATGATCACACGCACGGCACAGCGGACACACCAGGAACCGCGGTGTTGGCCGTCGAATGGCGCTAGCTGCGCAGCATTTGTGCACCGCCGCCGTCAGTGTCAGCCAGTTTGCCGTGGCATACGGAGCTCCATCGCAGTCTTTAACACTGGTAGCATGCCGCGACAGCGTGGACGTGAACCGTATGTGCAGTTGACGGACTTTGAGCGAGGGCGTATAGTGGGCATGCGGGAGGCCGGGTGGACGTACCGCCGAATTGCTCAACACGTGGGGCGTGAGGTCTCCACAGTACATCGATGTTGTCGCCAGTGGTCGGCGGAAGGTGCACGTGCCCGTCGACCTGGGACCGGACCGCAGCGACGCACGGATGCACGCCAAGACCGTAGGATCCTACGCAGTGCCGTAGGGGACCGCACCGCCACTTCCCAGCAAATTAGGGACACTGTTGCTCCTGGGGTATCGGCGAGGACCATTCGCAACCGTCTCCATGAAGCTGGGCTACGGTCCCGCACACCGTTAGGGCGTCTTCCGCTCACGCCCCAACATCGTGCAGCCCGCCTCCAGTGGTGTCGCGACAGGCGTGAATGGAGGGACGAATGGAGACGTGTCGTCTTCAGCGATGAGAGTCGCTTCTGCCTTGGTGCCAATGATGGTCGTATGCGTGTTTGGCGCCGTGCAGGTGAGCGCCACAATCAGGACTGCATACGACCGAGGCACACAGGGCCAACACCCGGCATCATGGTGTGGGGAGCGATCTCCTACACTGGCCGTACACCACTGGTGATCGTCGAGGGGACACTGAATAGTGCACGGTACATCCAAACCGTCATCGAACCCATCGTTCTACCATTCCTAGACCGGCAAGGGAACTTGCTGTTCCAACAGGACAATGCACGTCCGCATGTATCCCGTGCCACCCAACGTGCTCTAGAAGGTGTAAGTCAACTACCCTGGCCAGCAAGATCTCCGGATCTGTCCCCCATTGAGCATGTTTGGGACTGGATGAAGCGTCGTCTCACGCGGTCTGCACGTCCAGCACGAACGCTGGTCCAACTGAGGCGCCAGGTGGAAATGGCATGGCAAGCCGTTCCACAGGACTACATCCAGCATCTCTACGATCGTCTCCATGGGAGAATAGCAGCCTGCATTGCTGCGAAAGGTGGATATACACTGTACTAGTGCCGACATTGTGCATGCTCTGTTGCCTGTGTCTATGTGCCTGTGGTTCTGTCAGTGTGATCATGTGATGTATCTGACCCCAGGAATGTGTCAATAAAGTTTCCCCTTCCTGGGACAATGAATTCACGGTGTTCTTATTTCAATTTCCAGGAGTGTAGTTCACTTCGGTCGCGGCTTTCTACTTATAGCTACCGGGAAAGGGACGTGGTCGGTCCCGTTCCCGTCTGTCTCGGTCTCCCTCGGCAGGGCTCGTACTTCTTCGCATGGCTACTCGTCACAGATCAACTGCCGACTGCTCCTAGTTAGTTCAGTGTCGAGTTGTTCATTTCGTTCGCTGTGCACGCCCATTCTAGATCTGAAACCTTTTTTGAACTCTGGACTTTGGTTTATTTCATATTCTATTCAGAGTCCACGACAGGTAATAAAATGTATTTTATAATTACGTAAAAATTACGTGGTGTGTAATACATACGTCTTTTCAGATAACAAAAGGTCATATCAGCTTACTTCGCTAGTTCGACAAACAGCAGAAGACATATAAAAACGCAAGTTTTTCTGATATTACACATGCTAAGGAAGTCAGCACGGCACACACGAGTGGCCATTTTCCGTCTTTTTTTTATTCAAGGTAAAACGGCATGTTCATTGTTATGGAAGGCAGACCGACTTACAACCGGATGAAACCCGCGCTCCATAATCGAGTGTCTGGTGTCACAATTTGTAAAGAGAATACGGTAACTTCTACAATATTATTTCAGTGATACAGGGTGGCGCACGAAAATCGGCCCGTAGTACTAGACTGCTCATTGTCGCCCTCCAACCGTCATCTATTGTTTCGAAGTTGTTTGCATTAGCTGATTTGTTATTTCCTTACTGCCTAATTATTTTATGTTTATCTATTTTGCTCGTAGCGGTCAACAAATCGTGCGTAATTGGCGAGCAGTCTGTACTTGGGGCCGGTTTTCCGTGCGCCACCTTATATCACTGCGATCAGCCACACAACGCTAAACAAGAGGTTTTGCAGAATCACGAAAATTACTTCTGCAAATGTGTGAGAATTCTGTAATGAATCAGAACTCTGTACTCCAGAGGGGAGGCAAGTGCCCCTCTTGGCGCCTTCCATCTTCAGCCACCTACGCCACTAATTGTCAATTTTTCATAAGAACCATATACCGTGCACAAATGAATGGTGAAAGAGTAAAACTGAACAGTTCCCATAAAAGAGCAATCAGCAGTGAACTAGTTATCAAGGATGAACGTGTTTGCCCATCTCTAAAAATGGACATCGATGTCGGTCGTTAGGCGGCAGTGCTGGAATTGTGGGTCGCCGATGTTAGTCCCGCTTTAAGAAGGGGGTGCCGGTCCGGCCGGAGAGTCAAGGCTTGAAGCCAGCAGCGACCCCCCCCCCCCCTCCCCCTTCACAATTCATTACTTATGATTACTTTGCATTACCTTATAGATCTCGCTACTCTTCGTTGTCTGGGGTCTGAATTAGCTACATCTTAGTATTCGAACACGGTTTGCCCTTCGAACTTGCTATTCTGTCGCGCTATCTCCGTTGTCTGACATTCTCTCGTGTTGTCCACCTGTTGTTCTCTGGCGACTCGCTGTGGCAGGTAGGCCAATAGGGGCCAGCCAACAGGCAGGCAGTCCTGAGAGCGAAGAGGATGGCCATCTGACAGACAACAGGCAGTGCTGTGTTCGCCGTGGCGTTGTCCGCAGTTCGTGGAATAGTGGGTAGCGTTGCTGCCTCTGGATCTCGGGGTTCCGGATTAGATTCCCTGCCGGGTTGGGGATTTTATCTGCCCGAGGAGTGGGTGTTTGCGTTGTCCTCATCATCATCATCATTCGTGGCAGTGGCTAGACTGGATTGCGTAAAAAAAGTTGGAATGTGTAAAACTTGGGACTTTGTACGGGCGCTGATGATGGCGCAGTTGAGCACCCCACAAACTAAACACCGTAATCTGTGGCGTTTGTGTGGCTACAAAGCGTTTTCCACAATGTATCCTGCAGCTACCGAGAAAATTGACCCTGAGATTTTGATAATGGAGGCCTAGAAGAGGCCTTGTACTTTGACATATGAACATGAATCCAAAGATACAACCAAACAGGATATGGCGTGGGATGATATTTGTTGTCGATTACTTCTAGATTTCGCAGAACCAGGTTGAGACAGAGTATCCGCTAATACTTCTTTTCACCTCTTCATTATTATTATAATAATTTGAATTACAAGATCACGTGGATTACAAAAGAATTAGCGATATAGTTTCCCCAAATGGGTTACCCATTTTTATTTAGAATTTCGTGAAAGTGACAAGTTTTTAGAAAATATACTTTTCTTACTGCTAGCACGTTACATCTTGCTTCTTCTGACACAATCTAGCAAAAATACTAGTTCAGTTGCAGTTATCATGAATCAAATAACGATGATAAAAAATAAATTGAACTAAGGACAAGGCAGATAAAATATTTACGAAAATTCACAGTAATGTGAGTTCTGAGGTATTGATCGATAGTTGGATACTGGGAAACATGACTAATACACTTATTGTTAGTGTGAAGATGAATATGTAATTTGTTAATTATTTTATTGTAAACATGCACAACAAATGCAATGAATGACTGTTAACAATTAAAAGTGGGTGGCAGTGTGCATCACAGTTTCTTAGAAGGTGTTGCACCCTCGGTTAATGAAGAATCGACAATAATGGTATCCATTCCTTTGCGTCTGATGAATTAAGCCAGAACCCAAATGGTTTTGTTATGCCAACAGCAAACTCTAATTTCACGTTCATTGATCGCTGTTTTTCGGCAATATGCTGAAGGAGCATTCAACGTACCTACGATTCACTGACAAACGGTAGCTGAAAATGCTTTTCACACGCGCAACATCCTGCCTCTGCGTTCGTAGTACGTCCTGTGAGAGCCCAAATGCCTCCTCACCGACAAACACATTCGGCCTAACGATCTCACTAGCGCCTGGTAAGTGAGACGGCTCTGGTATATTAAATGTATTTTCGTTCAGAGGATTCTAAAATGGGTATTTCTTAAACACAAATGTCTCAATCTTTCCAGACGAGTCAAGTCCGAAAAACGAATCTGTAATCTGAGTTGGCCATTGCTGGAAGAACAATTAAAAAGAAGTCCTTGTAACTATTGAACAGTGACCCAGTCGTCTTTGGATTCACCAGTCTTATGTGTTTACACTCGATTGTCCCTGCGCAGTTCGGGACATTCGCACGGGTTTGGCATCCGTTTGCAAAGTCCTCCCAATCCTGGTCTGTCGTCTAAGGCAGACACTTTTCATGCACGCAGCCTGCATTAGCACAGCATACTGTTCCCACTATGTAATCAGCTGTTGACTTGCCAATTCTCTGTTATCGAACAGGGCATCTACGTAACAAGAAGTCAAACAATTAAACCAAAGAGATAAATGTATATAAAACTTATGGTCAAAAAATAGCCATTGTTTAATGATGTTAAATATTTCGAAGTTGTTTGGTTTCCTTTTTTTTGTAGCCCAGAAGGCTGAACAGCAGTAGCGAGACATCAGGCACGGTTGTCGGAAATATACACTGAAGCGCCAAAGAAACTGGTGTAGGTATGCGTATTCAAATGCAGAGATTTGTAAACAGGCAGAATACGACGCTGCGGTCGGCAACGCCTATATAAGACAACAAGCGTCTGGTGTAGTTGTTAGATCGGTTACTGCTGCTACAATGGCAGGTTATCAAGATGTGAGTTTGAACGTTGTGTTATAGCTGAGGTAGCGGTTCAGTGATGGTTTTCCGGTACGACCTTTTCACGAGTGTACGGTGAAAATCAGGAATCTGGTAAAACATCAAATCTCCGACATCGCTGCGGACGGGAAAAGATCCTTCAAGAACGGGACCAGCGACGACTGAAGAAAATCGTTCAACGTGAGAGAAATGAAACGCTTTCGAAAATTATTGCAGATTTTAATGCTGGGCCATCAATAATTGTTAGCGTGAGAACCATTCAACGAAACCTCATCGATGCGGGCTTTTGGAGCCAAAGGCTCACTCGTGTACCATTGATGACTGCACGACACTAAGCTTTACGCCTGGCCTGGGCCTGCCGCCACGAACATTGGACTTTTGATGACTGTAAACATGTTTCCTTATCGGACGAGTCTCATTTCAAATTGTATCAAGCGGATGGACGTATGGAGATGGACCCTGCATGTCAACAGGAGACTATTCAAGCTGGTGGAGGCTCTCTAATTGTGTGGGGAGTGTACAGTTTGAGTGATACGGGACGCCTGATACGTCTACATACCACTCTGACAGGTGACACGTATGTAAGCATCCTGTCTGATCACCTGCATCTATTCATGTCCATTGTGCATTCCTACGGGTTTGAGCAATTCCAGAAGAACAATGCGACAACCCACGCGTCCATAATTGCTACAGAGTGGCACCAGGAATATTCTTCTGAGTTTAAACACTTCCGCTGCCCATCAAACTCCTCAGACATGAACATTATTGTGCATTTCTGGAATGCCTTGCAACGTGCTGTTTAGAAGAGATCTCGACCCCATCGTACTCTTACGGATTTATGGACAGCCCTGCGGGATTGATGGCGTCAGTTACCTCCAGCAATAGTTTGGAGATCAGTTGAGTCCATGCCACGTCGAGTTGCGGCATTTCTGCGTGCTCGGGGGGGGGGGGGGGGGGGGTGTCTATACGATATTAAGCAGTTGGACAGTTTCTTTGACTCTTCAGCGCATAAAGATAGTGAAGATACTCGTTTCAGAAGCAGTGAAAAAATTTAAGTACTTGTATGCCGACTAACTGAGGTTCTTGGCACTTGTTTTAGAAGGAAGAGATTCGGTTTCAGGTTCACAGGAAGACGAAATACGCACATGGTACCGCTTTTCCAATGAAGTAACATCGGATCACGCTTCAGAACCTGAGCAGACCTCAGTAGCGTCATCATTCTACAAAAGTAAATAAGAGTCAGAAGTATGAAATGTGACCTTCAAGCTAAGTGACACAAATTCCTAGACGAAGATAAACGGTTTTTCAATTCCTTGTTGCCTACTTTGCGTGAGTTTGATACGGAACCTGGATTTGCGAATGTTTATCTCTAGTTCTAAAATTAAAATAGCTCTTACTGCAGTTTTAACTACCCTTCAATTGTTAACATTGGGGCCGACAGCTCCCCAGCACAATTAATTTAGCTAAATTTATATGAACAAAGGTGGCAACACCCCCTGCCGTCTAGCAATCCTCTGTCACATCTGTTTACTTCCTGTCATCAGCTTTTCATTCTTGTGCTGCTCATTGTCATTAGCATTCGACACATCTCAAAGTTTGGGCTCAGCCAGTACTTTTAACACGTCAGAAATGTAACGGCTACTGTCTACATTACCGGGTATGCGAACCAGAGGTGATGGTGTTGCGTGTTCCTAAACAGCCACGTTAACACTTCCACTACGAGATAGTGACGAACAGTTTGGTGTAAATTCGCATACGCATGCTTAAAACGGCGAGGAAGGATTTTCTTCGGAAAACTGGATTCGGCTTGGTGCATGACCAGCTTAAAAAGAGGGCTATACTTTTTTCTTACCCAGAGAAATTCACCATAGGGCAGCAAAAATGAGTGGATCATCTGTTGTCAATGACAAACCAGTACGAGAAGAAGTGCCAACTTCCAATACGAGGTGCATCATCTGGCCTAGAAATAAGAATGTAAAACCTCAGTTCACTTGTCATCAGTGTGGAAAACATATGTGCATGAAACATTTCCTTACAGTCTGTGATCAGTGTCTAAATGGTAATTGTAATGAGTCATCAGAAGAAGATTGTTGAATCATTGAATGTTCAGTTTATATTGTGTAAATATTATTTAACTATTATGTTTTATCTAACGCAATAAAATTCATCAATTCTTCTCATAAGTACTATGATTCCATTTCACAATTTATATGGTTGCCTCTACATCTAATTGTATTGATAACCTAATTATTAATGTCATACGTATGTACCAACATTAACATATCATGGGGATCCACTGGACTCCACGTTACCACTTGCCTAAAATGAAGCCACGTTAACAAAGGAAGGTTAAAGTGTGACTGCAACTGACTTTATAAACCACGTACGGAACGTAAATACGGGGCACACCACAACCCAGCGAGCGGCCATACCCTCGAGTATGGTGCACCGTAGTCCGCAGCGGCCAAACGTCAGTACATAGCACTCATTTATTCGGCATTGGAGATATCGAGCTCATTCTAGCGTTAAAAACTAATTTGATATTTTAGCTACATTTGGTACGGAGCATTATATATTCTAAAATGCATCAAACTTAAACTGAGCAGCGACGATATTTTTACTGTAAAGTTTTCAGAATAAATGCTGTGTCTTGCTTTTCTTCAACGTATCACAGTAAGTATGGGCAATAACGAAATGAAAGCCAGTTTATCTCACCAAGCTGTGATGTCAGACTATAAGATGCCGTAAAAGAAAATTTATTTTATCGAACAGTTTCCTCACGATCGAATGAGAAAGAATGCATAGCGAAGAAAACACACAAACCCGAAAACATTGCTTCTTAATATTTTACGCGGAAACTTTAATTAGTAACTAACTACTCAGACGGACGGTTTGCAACAAAAAACTACTCGCGGACGGTATTTGCTTCGTGATACATAACCCGTGTTAAAATGGACCGTTTACCAATTGCGGATAAGGTCGATATCGTGTTGATGTATGGCTATTGTGATCAAAATGCCCAACGGGCGTGTGCTATGTATGCTGCTCGGTATCCTGGACGACATCATCCAAGTGTCCGGACCATTCGCCGGATAGTTACGTTATTTAAGGAAACAGGAAGCGTTCAGCCACATGTGAAACGTCAACCGCGACCTGCAACAAATGATGATGCCAAAGTAGGTGTTTTAGCTGCTGTCGCGGCTAATCCGCACATCAGTAGCAGACAAATTGCGTGAGAATCGGGAATCTCAAAAACGTCGGTGTTGAGAATGTTGCATCAACATCGATTGCACACGTACCATATTTCTATGCACCAGGAATTGCATGGCGACTACTTTGAACGTCGTGTACAGTTCTGCCACTGGGCACAAGAGAAATTACGGGACGATTACAGATATTTTGCACGCGTTCTATTTAGCGACGAAGCGTCATTCACCAACAGCGGTAACGTGAACCGGCATAATATGCCCTATTGGGCAACGGAAAAATCCACGATGGCTGCGACAAGTGGAACATCAGTGACCTTGGCGGGTTAATGTATGGTGCGGCATTATGGGAGGAAGGATAAATTGCCCCCATTTTATCGATGGCAATGTAAATGGTGCAATGTATAATGATTTCCTACGTTACGTTCTACCGATGTTACTACAAGATGTTTCACTCCATGACAGAATGGCGATGTACTTCCAACATGATGGATGTCCGGCACATAGATCGCGTGCGGTTGAAGCGGTAATGAATAGCGTATTTCGTGACAGGTGGATTGGTCGTCGAAGCATCATACCATGGCCCGCACGTTCACCGGATCCGACGTCCCCGGATTTCTTTCTGTGGGGAAAGTTGAAGGATATTTGCTATCGTGATCCCCCGACAACGCCTGACATCATGCGTCAGCTCATTGTCAATGCATGTGCGAACATTACGGAAGGCGAACTACTCGCTGTAGAGAGGAATGTCGTTAACGTATTGTCAAATGCATTGAGGTTGACGGACATCATTTTGAGCATTTATTGCATTAATGCGGTATTTACAGGTAATCACACTGTAACAGCATGCGTTCTCAGAAATGATTAGTTCACAAAGGTACATGTATCACATTGGAACAACCGAAATAAAATGTTCAAACGTACCTACGTTCTGTATTTTAATTTAAAAAACCTACATGTTAGCAACTGTTCGTCTAAAATTGTGAGCCATATGTTTGTGACTAATGCAGCGCCATATATCACAAAGCGAAAAAAGTGATCCAACTAAAACATTCATATTTCTTTACGTATTACACGAATATGTAATAAAAATGGGGGTTCCTATTTAAGAAAACGCAGCTGATATCCGTTTGACCTATGGTTGCTCCATCTAGCGGGCCAACCATAGCGCCATCTGGTTTCCCCCTTCAAGCTAGACAAGTTTCGTTTTTTGTAGCTTTTTCGTTTGACGCTTATTTCGTGAGATATTTGGCCTGGTCACTATCAATGGACCACCCTGTATGAGTGATAAGAGAATATTTGGAGTTTAAATGAGGCAGAAAGAAGAAAATTGAGGGTATTAATTACAATTTCTTCGGAGCTGTCATAAGGGACGGAGCACTATGGTGCATTGGACAAGAACGACGAACCTACTGTGGTGGAGCAGCTGTTAAGGCACTGGACTCACTGAAATGAGATTCAGATCCCCAGTCCTCCCAGCCTTATATGGTGTTCCGTGATTTACTTAAATCACTGAAAAAGAATGTTAGAATAGTTCCATTCAAAAGGCCACACTCAAATTCAAGTCTCGTCCAGTTCGAACTTGCCTTTCATCGCTACTGTCTTCGTCAAGGACACGCTTATCTTCCGTAATTCATCAACGATATGAGAGGTAGTCGGACTTACTTCACCTAAAGTGATTCAAGAAACAGCAGAAAATCTAAACCGGGATTGCCACAGGGCTATCTGAGCGGCAGGAGTCCAGTATTTAACCAACTGTGGCGATGGCCTGAAGTGAGCCCAAATCCCGAAGACATACTCTGCTACAAATGTAGTCTAAAAAAGACGACGGTTAGCTTAGTCGTTCTCATGACCTTCCATAATATATTCAGGCCTTGGCGTTCCGTTCCGTTCCGACGAAGTACTACGGCATATTCGCCAACTTACTTCCGCTTCCTCTGCGCGCTTCAGCCGCCACGGCCTTCAATTAACTCGCTCTCAAAGTAAGCGTCGTTAATTAGGACAAGTTCCCGAGCATGCAGATCCGGCTCTGCAAAGGATGCACATCGCTTTTGTTTCAGCAAGGCCTGATTTTTTCCCCCCGAATTACAGAACTGTCAGAGATTTGTTCTGTTTACGTAAATTCAATGTGGAAGTCTCTGAAGCGTATCTACTGCTATAAAAATAATGGAATCCGTTTTGTACCATTTGTTATGACACAACTCTTAAGGTGTGACAGCCACGAGCTAGAACAATTTTTATGTGTAGAAACTATAGCGGCTCCATAAGCTGTGTGCTTCCAAAACTCAATATATTGCGGTAGAACGACAAACTTTTGATTCTGTTTCCCTCTGATAATCTAATTATTGTTCGCAACTGGACTGGTTATGGACCGTACTATCATTGTTACGCATCACACAAACAAAAACTATATAACGTTATTCCATCCAAAATATGCCCACAAAACATGAAAGCATAAAAATAACAAAAGATAAATTTAGTGAAATACTTCCTCATACACTTCCTCTCAGTGATCAAATGCATCTGCAACGATGGTTCACAAATCTGATTAGCGTACTTCGACCATAGATACTAGTAGACTGGCCTTGCTGTGCAGAAGCTATGGGGCTAGTGTGGCTCCAACATAAACCACGTGACTGTTGGCAAAACGTGGCGGGATTTCAAATCAGCGGCCTGTCATCCTATGTTTGTATCGTATTTTACCCACATTTCTCAATTAACTGCCAAACGCTTCCAACAAAAATTAGTTTTTTATTTGTGAAAATTATGCCAGAACTACATTTGACCTGGATTTGTTCACAGTACCATTTATAAAATCTAACAAATACATCGGACGCCACTCTGTTGGGCAGCGGGACGAAATTACTATAACTATCAATTCAAGTAAAATGTCGTTAAAATTCTTTTAAACAGTAAGAGTGGGCTCAAGTCAAGACTTTAAACATTGGATTCGCCACGTTTTGAGCTCTAGTCTCTTATAAAAGAAAATGGGATATGGGAATTATGTCAACTATAGGTATCAAAATTGTTGACTTTAGGAGCAGGTCCATTTTAGAGTATCAATTTTAGGTGCACTTCAAAGGTTCAGTTCCCACTATTTTTACAAAAGTTTAAACTATCAGTTTTTTTAAAAAAATGTTATTTTAGATGAAAGGTGAGACTTTGAAGTTTCAGAAAATAATTTTGGAGCCTAGGTTTAAAAATGACAGACACTGTACATACAAATTATAGATATACATTGTAAATAATAACTAACCTATCAAAACACTTCTCCACGAAGTGCTTCGAGCAAAGGCGCGTATGTGCAAATGGCTTAAAGTTTTTCCGTTTCAGGGCCTGTATCCAAAGCTGCCTTCGGTTTTCATCCTTAGGGAGCCTATAAGTAGGAACGAGAAACGATTATACTTACTTCTGTAACCGAATTATCACAGATACTTTCCAAAATGTAATACAGTCCTGGAAATGGAAAAAAGAACACATTGACACCGGTGTGTCAGACCCACCATACTTGCTCCTGACACTGCGAGAGGGCTGTACAAGCAATGATCACACGCACGGCACAGCGGACACACCAGGAACCGCGGTGTTGGCCGTCGAATGGCGCTAGCTGCGCAGCATTTGTGCACCGCCGCTGTCAGTGTCAGCCAGTTTGCCGTGGCATACGGAGCTCCATCGCAGTCTTTAACACTGGTAGCATGCTGCGACAGCGTGGACGTGAACCGTATGTGCAGTTGACGGATTTTGAGCGAGGGCATATAGTGGGCATGCGGGAGGCCGGGTGGACGTACCGCCGAATTGCTCAACACGTGGGGCGTGAGGTCTCCACAGTACATCGATGTTGTCGCCAGTGGTCGGCGGAAGGTGCACGTGCCCGTTGACCTGGGACCGGACCGCAGCGACGCACGGATGCACGCCAAGACCGTAGGATCCTACGCAGTGCCGTAGGGGACCGCACCGCCACTTCCCAGCAAATTAGGGACACTGTTGCTCCTGGGGTATCGTCGAGGACCATTCGCAACCGTCTCCATGAAGCTGGGCTATGGTCCCGCACACCGTTAGGCCGTCTTCCGCTCACGCCCCAACATCGTGCAGCCCGCCTCCAGTGGTGTCGCGACAAGCGTGAATGGAGGGACGAATGGAGACGTGTCGTCTTCAGCGATGAGAGTCGCTTCTGCCTTGGTGCCAATGATGGTCGTATGCGTGTTTGGCGCCGTGCAGGTGAGCGCCACAATCAGGACTGCATACGACCGAGGCACACAGGGCCAACACCCGGCATCATGGTGTGGGGAGCGATCTCCTACACTGGCCGTACACCACTGGTGATCGTCGAGGGGACACTGAATAGTGCACGGTACATCCAAACCGTCATCGAACCCATCGTTCTACCATTCCTAGACCGGCAAGGGAACTTGCTGTTCCAACAGGACAATGCATGTCCGCATGTATCCCGTGCCTCCCAACGTGCTCTAGAAGGTGTAAGTCAACTACCCTGGCCAGCAAGATCTCCGAATCTGTCCCCCATTGAGCATGTTTGGGACTGGATGAAGCGTCGTCTCACGCGGTCTGCACGTCCAGCACGAACGCTGGTCCAACTGAGGCGCCAGGTGGAAATGGCATGGCAAGCCGTTCCACAGGACTACATCCAGCATCTCTACGATCGTCTCCATGGGAGAATAGCAGCCTGCATTGCTGCGAAAGGTGGATATACACTGTACTAGTGCCGACATTGTGCATGCTCTGTTGCCTGTGTCTATGTGCCTGTGGTTCTGTCAGTGTGATCATGTGATGTATCTGACCCCAGGAATGTGTCAATAAAGTTTCCCCTTCCTGGGACAATGAATTCCCGGTGTTCTTATTTCAATTTCCAGGAGTGTATAAGTCTGACTGTACAGGCATCACGTTCAATACTTTAATTTACGTGATACTCTATTTCAATTGTAAAAAACATATAAAAGTCACTTCAGCAGATTTCAGTAAACGCATCTGCACTATCATAGAAACACACGTGAAATGTAATGCCATTTCCCCCGACAAAACGCTGAGTTCAGCCATAAGCGCAACACGAAACAACCATGTTTTGCCAACATTCACGTGACTTCAGCCCAGAGATGTTGGAGCCACGAAAACGACGTCAGGGTCATTCTATTATATTTATTGTCGAAGTTAGCGTATGACGCAGCAAAATCTCTGCAAAATAAACGTAAGAACCACGACAAAAGATAGAAACACAGTTATTTAAGGATTCAAATCAGCACAGATATACTTCATTCACATGATCACAATCATGCAGCATCGAACAGATACACTGCTAATTGAAAGTAACAACGCCAACTACGTAAATTCAATGTAGTGGCTTAAAAAAATCTTAGTTTCAAATACAAACTTCCACGTATAGTGCAGTATGATTCTTTGTAATGTTTTCGAGCCATCAAACATGTAGAAAGTTTCTAAATATACGATTCATTAGATAAGCACTTTAAAGAGCACAATAATAATGGCTGATGCTTTTTCCAGGACAGAGGAAATACTCGTATAATTATGATAATGTACAGTAGAACAATTTACGTAGTTACACAAGCGGCAACAGATGACACTATAGATTTGTCGGAAATGATTACGCACCGATGAAGCCTTGTTGTGAATGAGTATCTGGACTAATCGTTCAGCTGTAACCGATTTCAAGTCATTTCTTTCCGAGCGCGACATGCGAAATTTATTTTGTTTATTTAAGTGGAGGGCACTATAGCGAAAATCTGTCTAATTGTTTTTGCCCCACTGTTATTAACATTTCTGCTTATCACAAACGGGAATAATTTCAAAACTGTGAACGTCAGTGTGGTTCCTCGCATTTGTGTCGAATCATATTGTTTCACATTACACTAAATTATGTCCAAGTTAATTTTTTGATGCAATGTTAATCATACTATAAGCTCGGATTCAAATCTTGATCTAGCACAAATTTTCATTTTTCTCGACAGCCTTAATACAGTACATTGCTTGCAGTTTCAGCATTCCTGAACAGATTTATCCGATATCATTTCATGGCATCGACAGCAACAGGTTTCATTTACTCTGATTCCATCGTCAATACCATCATCTTTATTATTATCGTCATCATCAATAACAACAACATTTATGAGGCATAGGCTTGGTTCCTTCTTCACGAGAATGTGTCGGCTCATCTGGTGAGACGCCTTCCTACAGGCTTTCGTTTTGGTTTGTACTCCAATTTGGAATTCTGTTGTTGCCCAAGCCGCGCGCGATTAGGCGAGCGGTCTAAGGCTCTGCAGTCATGAACTGTGCGGCTAGTCCCGGCGGAGGTTCGAGTAGTGTGTAAGCTTAGGGACTGATGACCTTAGCAGTTAAGCCCCATAAGATTTCACACACATTTGATTTTTTTGTTTTTGCCCAATCCACCAATAAGCTCCAACCATTTCAGTTTATTGCCATATCTTGTATTATTTATTTTGAAAGAGTGTAATTCTTACCGTGCATCATTATTTCTGTTTTCATCCAGGAATGTACAGCTGTCACGTATCAGAAACATTTCATCTTGCCAGCTTCTAATTTTCACTTGGATGATCTGTTTAAATTGGTAACAACTGTGTATTTGTTCTATAATTTTGTCGTCGTTGACTCTTTCAGTCCTCGAATGTTGTCTCCCTTGCTTTGCTACAGATACTTTCTGGTTAAAATATTTTCCACTTTAATAACATTGCCCACTTTAAAATGTATTTGTCAGAGTAATATTCTACTTTTAGGTCACTGCGTCTATGTACGAGGGCTATCCACAAAGTACATTACGTTTTGGAATTAAAAATAAATAAAGTATTGGAATTTTTTTTATTATATACAGATGAAAGCCACACTTAAATACTACTTTTCTACATAGTTGCCATTTAAATTAAGGCACTTATCGTAGCGATGGACGAGCTTGGAAATTCCTTCGTCGTAAAATTCGGTCGCCTGCGTCTTCAACCACGTGGTTACCTCTTCTTGAAGCTGTGCGTCGTCATCAAAAAGCTGCATAGCCAACCACTTCTTCGTTGCTGGGAATAAGTGGAAGTCGCTCGGTGCCAGGTCGGGACTGTACGGCGGATGAGGAAACAACTCCCACCTAAAAGATTCGAGAACTTCACGAGTGGCATTTGCCGTGTGGGCCCGGACGTTGTCGTGAATCAGCAAGATCTTTGAGCCCAACTTTCCCCTGCGCTTGTTTTGTATTGCTCTTCTGAGGTTGTGCAGAGTTTGGCAATACCTTTGAGAGTTTATTGTAGTGCCTCTTTCCAGGAAATCCACAAAAATCACACCTTTTCTGTCCCAAAAGATAGTCGCCATCACCTTCCTTGCCGACATTGTCTGCATGCATTTCTTGGGTTTTTGGGGGGAATTTGTGTGCCCCCACTGCATTTACTGCAATTTTGTCTCGCAGTTCACATGCTTAACCCACGTTTCGTCACCAGTAACGATGCGATAGAGTAATGAGTCGCCATCTTTCTCGTAAGCGTCCAAAAACGTTAACGCAGCAGCCATTCGCAGATTTTTGTGAATCTTTGTCAAGATTTTTGGTATCCATCTTGCACAAAACTTGTGGTAACCAAGCTTTTCGGTAATGATTTCGTGCAACAAACTTCGTGAAATTTGTGGAAAACTCAGAGAGAGTTCCGTTATTGTGAAATTACGGTTTTCACGGACTGCGGCATCGACTTTTTCGACAAGTTCGGCAGTCACTATGCTGGGTCTTCCACTTCGCTCTTCGTCGTGAACGTTAGTTCGGCCATTTTTAAATTTTATGACCCATTGACGCACTCCACCTTCAGTGATTATGTTGTCCCCATATACTTCACAAAGCTGCCGATAGGTTTCTATCGGTGTACAGTTTTTTGCAGTCAGAAACCTTATTACAGCACGCACTTCACACTTCGCGGCATTTTCAATTAACGCTGACATTTCAAACTGTCACAGTAACTCAACGGAATACAGCACGAACCTCTCACTAGCACGGCAGGATGCCAACTGAGCGGCGGAATGCCATGACACCAAGATGGCCGCGCTTGCCCCACCCCTAACGGACACAAACGAAAACGTAATGTACTTTGTGGATAGCCCTCGTATATAGTAAATACTATTAGTGTACACTAAATAAGAAAGAATTGAACAGCAGCAGAAATTAGATAAACGACATACTTATCTAAATTGAGACCATGTAGTAGACTAAGTGAAAAAAATGTTCTATTTTAAAAGCAAACGCACCACGACGGACATGGCAAGGATGACATAAGGAACAGACTGCCATAGGCACTGACATTATTCCTCGTCAAAATATGTCCAATAGTGTCAAACGTACGTCTTACTTTGAGAAACAAATTTTGAGAATATGCGTCTGGAGCACAACTCTGTATGGTAGTGAATCACATACTGTGGAGGAACTAGAAAAGAAGAGAATCGAATCAATTTGATTTGTGATGCTACAGAACGATTCTGTAAACTAGGTGGGTGGAGTAAAGAAGAAAGGAGGAAGTCCGCGGCAGAATCACAAGGAATGCTACGTGTGGAGAAGTTGAGACATCTAGGATTCACTTTCATACTACAACAGGAATCTTAGAGCGTTTAAATTGTAAGGAATATATCCTACAAAGGAATATTCCCTACAAATAACCCAGGACATACGATGTTAGTACTATTCTGAGCTGAAGAGCTTGGCACAGGATGTGAAATTGTAGGTCGCATAAGACCAGTCGGAAGACTGATGACCCAAGAAAGGGGACTGGTCAAATAGGACACCCGTGTTCAGCTCACTGATTTACGACCTTTCTGTTCCTGCTGATAGTCTGTCCGTATCAACTTATAGTGGCGTATTCCTATACAGGGTTTTATCTGAAAACACTCGTTCGTGTTTTCCTTTTAATTTCACTTATTTCTCACAGTTTACAGTAATTATACTATTAAGTCGATTTCCGTATAATATAAATAATAGGATATTTTTTAATATCAACAAGTTTGGAGAATGAACGAACCTGGGAAAAACACTACTGTTCTTCTGGCAAGAGGCCTTCGTTACTTAAATCGAAGCACTTTGTAATGAGACACATTTAAGTACACTCGCTGAACCCGAAGGCACAGCATAAATTTTGTTCGTATATCTGTAAGTTTCAATTCAGGGTGGAGTTTCAGGTATTTGGAAGTACGCATCAGTATTCAGTGAGTGTATTAACTAACGCCATCTGTTAGACACATAAAGAACTATTTGCACACATGTTGTAATTTTTCTGTTTTGAAGAGACTGGTAAATGGTTCAAATAGTTCTAAGCACTATGGGACTTAGCATCTGAGATCATCAGTCCCCTCGACTTAGAACTACTTAAACCTAACTAACCTAAGGACATCACACACATCCATGCCCGAGGCAGGATTCGAACCTGCGACCGTAGCAGCAGCGCGGTTCCGGACTGAAGCGCCAAGAACCGCTCGGTCACAACGGCCGGCGACTCGTAAATGCTGATGTTATTATTTTCGTGATTAATTCTTCCAAAACATTAATTATGTATCATCCATTAAATATCTAGTGAAACCAAACGCAGCATGTATAACAAATTAACAAAGCTGTACGGGAGCTGCATTCGCTAGGTAGAGACTTCATTGCTGTAACATCTTTGAATATAATGGCCGTCTGTTGCAGTTGGTTGTTTCGTGATGTACTCAGAATATAGTCGCAGCACGTGTTTGTGGTGATAAAGCAATTGACAGAGGAATTTGCCTGTTAGATGTCAGTACACGGAATATTAGAAGAAGAGGAAGAACACTACGGAATCATTGATCTGACAGTGTCATAAAATGAACGATGAAGGACATGAAACTGCCTCTAATACACGACCACGATGACAACGCAGCTGAGTGACGCTTCTCTTTGTAAAGCGCAATATCCCACTGCCGTTCATTAGAAACCGTGTGTTAGTTGACTGTTTTTCCAACTCGCTATCATAAAGCATTTGGCACTGAATAAAATAGAACATACTGTTCTGCCAATGCAGAAACTGATAAAATAAAAAACTACACAGTATTCCTTGTACTAATAATTATCTTGCGAAATTCCTAATAACTAGTTTAGTTGTATGTGTGACAGTGTGAGTGATTATTGCGTGTACTGTGGCTGTAAGTTCACCGTGTAATCCAAAACGACGTAAGCAATATCGTTTGGAGACTTTCGCCAACACTACAATGCTGTCCAAATTTTATTTATTACTAGTTTCAAAATTGTCAGTTCGTGGGCAAGAAACAGTATTTTACTGTGTACTTGAAATGTAGTTATAGCACGGCGTTGGACAGTTCGATGCTCATGGTGGCATTTTTGCGTAAATCGGTACTACTAATGTAGGTAGGCTGTTTAGGTTTTTTTATTGGTAATGCCACCTCTGTATAAAAAAAATCACTGGCTGTGCTGTGTGCAGTCTGTGGTTGCTTTGCATTGTTGTAATACTCAACCATTGTAGTGTTAGGCAGCTGGCTGTGAACAGCGCGTAGCGTTGCGCAGTTGGAGGTGAGCCGCCAACAGTGGTGGATGTGGGGAGAGAGATGGCGGAGTTTTGATATTTGTCATGAACTGCTCTCTCTCTCTCTCTCTCTCTCTCTATATATATATATATATATATATATATATATATATATATATATATATATATATATGATATCAAGGTAAATACATTGTTTGGTCTCTATTAATATCTTTCATTTGCTAACTATCCCTATCAGTAGTTAGTGGCTTCCATAGTTTGAATCTTTTATTTAGCTGGCAGTAGTGGCGCTAGCTGTATTGCAGTAGTGGGAGTAACCAAGATTTTTGTGAGGTAAGTGATTTGTGAAAAGTACAGGTTAATGTTAGTCAGGGCCATTCTCTTGTAGAGATTTTTGAAAGTCAGATTGCGTTGCGCTAAAAAATATTGTGTGTCAGTTTAAGCACAGTCCTGTAAAATTGTTCAAAGGGGACGTTTCATATGTCGACCCTTAGCCGAGGATACCTCACTGGAATCTTCTGATTTTTTCTTGTAGTTTGTGTAATTAGTGTAGATTTTGTTTATTGCTAGCGCGTAATTGTAGAGAGAATCTCCTTTGTAGTTGCAGTCTTTCATTGTTGTACAGTAAAACAGGTGTGGCACGCATGTAGATTTGCACCAAGTATTTCGCAGCTGCAATTAACTAGATATTATTTTCAGTGCTATGTTAATGTGTTCCCCTATTTTTGCTCTTAAAATTGTGTTTTTCTGTGTTGTCGTGTGAAATATTGTGACAATAATGGCGTGTGAAAAACGCAACACTAGGCTCCAAAGTAAACTGAGAAATGACAGCGAAGACGAAAGCAGTGTGTTAGCGCCACCGTGTAATGAATTAACTAATATTCAAAGTAGTAATTTGGTAATTGTGCCTAGGGAAATGGAGCGGGCGGCAAATAATGGCGTAGGCAGTGAAACAATTAGTGAGCAGGGAAGCATTATCGATCGATCGGTCGGCAATAGCTCGGCTCAGGAATCCGAAATCACACGACACGATCTCGCAAATACTGTAGATTCAGGTTTTGGATCCTCACCGTTTTCTCAAATAAGTCAAGACACATTTTCCGCTTGTCAAAATGTGAATGTTGCCGGTGCAAATTCACTGCCGAAAAGCACTGAGGAACATGTTTCAGACACCAGTGCATTGTTATTACAATTAATGCAACAAATGGGACAAAAGCTTGAAAAGTTAGACACAATAGAACAACACCAGAGACAAACACAGCAACAGTTAGACACAGTGGAACAAAATCTCAAAAAGTTAGACACAGTGGAACAAAATCTCAAAAAGTTAGACACAATGGAACAAAATCAGAGACAAACACAGCAAAATCTTCAAAAGTTAGACTCATTGGAACAAACTCTTGAACAAACACGTGAAGATTTAACTACTGAGTTACATAACATTGAATCGAAATGTCAAAAAGTCTGTAATGACGTATAAACACAAATTTGTGAGCATTTTCAACCTATTTTTTCGCGGCATGAAAATGCATTACAGAATCACGAAGCAGCCATAAAAGAACTGCAAACCATTGTTCATGAAAATCATGAGACCTTGTCGGCTAAAATTGACTCAGTTGCATCTACCGATTCGGTTATGCAACTTGCAAAAACTCAGGAAAACTTAAAGGACACAGTAGATACTCTGAAACTTGGTTCAGAAAAACACACTGAGGAAATGTGTTCACTATCAGAGAAAGTAGCCGAACTTTCGGATCAGTTCACTAACTTATCTACGAAGGTAGATGATAATCTGAATGACACAAAACCGGTAGTCTTTAATGACACAGAAGAGAGCGAACAAATTAGGAAACTGAAACAAAATCTGAATCAAATTAATACGCAACACCAAAGAGAAATCCGCGAAGTACAAGATCAGCTGACACAGGTAATACAAGAATTACGTATTTCAGAGGACACTCGCGCCCCAATACGGGAAGAGGGACATAGAAATACGGAACAACCACAAAATAATAACACAGGACATTTCGGAAATTATGAAAGAAATTGGCAAGGCGCATTGGATTTTGAGATGGAACCGCCGACACGACGTAACAATGACCGATATGCGACTCGCCGACATGATGACTTTGACTATAAGCTGTTCATTACTACACGTAAATTTAAAACATTTAAGAATTCTGCCAACGACATTCATCCACAAGCATGGCTCCATCAATTCTCTCATTGTTTTCCTCCCAACTGGTCGTTAGAACACAGATTAGAATTTATGTGTGGGTACTTAGAGAATGAACCAGCTGTAAGAATGCGATCGGTCATTCACGATTGCCACAGTGAAGGAGAATTTTACCATGCCTTCCTTCCAGCATATTGGTCTCAAGCTACACAAGACCGAGTAAAACATGGCATCATAATGATGAAACATTTCGAACAATCTGAATTCTCCAGTCTTGTGAAATATTTTGAAGACATGTTGCACAAGAATCAGTGCCTGTCAAACCCATACAGCCCCTCAGAACTCATCCGCATTTGCTTAATCAAATTACCTGAACATTTACGACATATTATTTTAGCAGGACGTTGCAAAGAAGACATTGAGGCTTTTCAGGGACTGTTACAAGAACTGGAAATTGACACTGACAATCGGGGAACGCGGGAACAGGAGCACAACAATTACAGGTCACATCTGTCACAATTCCGCGATGACAGAAATAATACACGACAAGGCTATTCTTATAACGCGAATCGTGACCAAAACAGACACCACCCATATGACAACCACTGGCAGAGTAATAATAGTTACAGAGAAAGATCGCATTTCCGTAGTAATGAATATAATAGAGATAACCATGGAAACAGACAATATGGGAACCAAAACAATTATTATTACGGGAGACAGAATAACTTTAGACGCAACGGTCCAGCGCGCAGTTACGATTCAGGGAGAAATTCTCCACCACTTAACCGACAAGAAAGAAACTACAGGAACTACCAACATGACGACAGACGATGTGATCGTAACGACAGACCTGAATTGCATCAGAACTGGCGGGATTTAAACAGGGCAGGGCCCTCTCGTCACAGTGAATTTGTAGAAGTTAGGTCTCCAAATCCCAATAATGACGCGCGCCAACAAAGAGACAGACAATAACTCGCACAAGCAGGCAGCCGCGTGCGCCCGCTGGCTCAGAGAAAAATAACATAAGACGCTAGCCTTGAGAAAAATTTTAGCATTCTTTACCGATGTATAAAACATGACAATTGCTTTTCAGTTGAAAAGTCTGAGTACTATGAAGAGTAAAGGTTTACACCACATTTCACATGTAAAACCGTTTATTGAAAGATAATCTGCTTTTTAACTTTGTCTTTGCCATAAAACTTTTCACTTCACATTTCTAGTATGCTTTGTCAGACTTAAGAAACTGTTAACATGCAACAATGTTTGAAGTTAAGTATCCAGTCTAGAACCTATGGAACATTTTTAAACAGAGATTACGATTGCATTGTTATAGTGAACAGACGACACAGTGTTGTATTTGTACATTCTTGCTTGTTAGTTGCACGATTACGGAACAACTATCAGGCTCACATACTTAGAACATATGCCGGCACTGCAAATGAGATTTTCATGTAACATTTTGGTTTACTTGAAAAGACATTCTTTATTTGAAGTACTTTCTGTGGGATTAAAGATGACTTAGCACTTGGTTTCTTTGACAGCTACACAATTATATCACGACGCTACTAATGTGTGACACAATTTACATTGTTGCTTCTGTGCTGTATCTGTTTTATATCTGCACAGCTTTCTGAATTCTTCTGGAAAGTAAAACATGTTTTAGTAGTAACTTTTGTGGTATGGCTACAATGCGACAGGGTTTTCCGTAGCACAACAATACGTTACAGTACAGTACTTTCTTCATCACGCCAATAAGCATAATAACTACGATATCTATACGCAAAGCATTTCACTTTTGTGTATCATGAGGTAAGTACATTGACTTCTGCAGAACTTAGCTTTCGGAGGACGATAACTACGACACTTCCACAGAGATTATGTTGCAACAAGACGCACATTTAGCGCTACAGGACACGTATTTGAGTGATTAATCTTATACTTAAAACACTTATTTTTAAAGATTTTTGAATTGCAAAGAAAGTTTTCCGTGATACATTTCATTCCATTGCTGTAATTTGTAACACCTGAGGGTATAATTACATTTATCCTCAGGGGGGTACACGCTTACTTTGTGTACCATGTGTTTGGCATGCACAAGGAGCCCTAGCTAATATGGTATTTGCTTATACAACTTTACACATCGGTACCATATTTCTCTAACACACAAATTACACAGCTATCTGATCATGTAACTGAGAGATAAACATTTTTTGTTTACTACATTAGTGACAGATGTTTACGTAATTACACAGTTGAATAACTTCACACGTATGAAATTGCATTTTGTCAGTACTTTGTGAACTGTTCATATTTTTTTGGAACCATTGTGATACTATGAGAACTTTGAATGATGTATTTGGTATTGGATCATGATTTTTGAAGTGCGTTTGAGGCGGATGACACTTTTGACATGAGCAGAGAATTTTTTTAGGTTTTGAAATTATTGGAGGAATCTACGACGATTTTGAGAGTTGACTGAGGTATTATGATGTTATTTTTATGACGACGATGTGTATTATGCTGTTGAGGTATGTTTATGATGAACAATTTGATGCTATATGGGGAATTTGATTATGCTATGTATTTATTACGATGAAATAGTGAAATGTCGTCACAAGATTGACGTGTCGACGAATATGTATATGTGTAATAAGGTAAGGAATAATGAGTAGTGGTTAGGGACTCTGGTTTGTGAAAAAAGGTTGTTGGAAACCAAGAATCGTACTTTAAGAGTTATGAAATGTGTGTAAATGCGTGAATGTATCATAATGCCGGCGAAAATTTTTTGGACACTGTTATATTCATACGATTTTGTTTCTACAGATTTGTAACGCAAATTCTTGACCTATGAAATTTTTATATGAGACTGTCGCTGTAGCGAAAACTGCTGTCGTAAATATTTCGTTAAGAAAGGTAAGTGACCGTGAAGTAATTCGTTGTGAGCGGCCAGGTGTATCAGACGCCTGGAGAAAAAGCCATTATTGCGAGCCCTTTTCAGCGGCACAGGTAGAAAAAAAAAAGGGAGGCCATTATCCTCGCTATTGACGTTCCTTTGTAGAGAGCATCGCAAAAACGACACGGTCGAACTTGAAAACATATGTTGACACTGTGGAGCTCTTAATTTATGATATTTACAGAAATGCCTAATGAAATGACGAGAAATATTTTTACATCTGCACACCTGATTATGACAAGCGTCTTTCTACGAGAGCTGAGAGAATGGCTACTAACTTATGAAATGTCACATGACTATTGATTGATATTTTTATGCTTTGGTTTGCGTAATTGCTTATTTCATTTGATATCTTGTTTCTAGCTGCACTGCAGCACTGGTTAAAATAAAATTTAATAATTATACTAATGTAGTTATTTTATGCCTACAGATCCAGTCAATAAGAAATTTATGATCTACTTCCAAGAAAACGAGGGCACATAAATAGACATTTCCCTTCACAGGAATTGCATAAATAATTTTTTTTACGATTTGGTAACTTATCTGCTAGTGTAAGTTCTCGTGATGCATCACTCTAGTGTTAAGATGTGACATAGGTATTAGACATTTTTAGTGTAATACTTTTTCTGCTTGAACTTTGTCATGTTTAGGTATAAGTTATGCTGTTTGCCAGGCATAGTGCTACTGAATTTTAATTTGTGTTACTCTGCTAAGCCAGATTTATTTTTCTTGTTTGCTGCACATTGCCTTATATTAGTCGTAATATTGCAATTGCTTCGCTAATTTCTAAAATGCTGCTTCCTTTGCAAATCTGCACTTTTTTGTCATTGCTGTTTGCGTTAATTGTTTTATGTGCTGCTGCATTGCCTCGTCCCTTACTTTAGCATCTGAGCTCAGTAGATTTAAGTTAGCTTAAGAGGGGGTAGACTATATAAGAAACTAGTTGTGATGAATAGAAAGAAATGCGTTGAAGGTATATGAAAACGTTTTGGGCCAAAATGAGTATTGTACAATGATCCATAATTATTTTGAAAGAAATATGAACAGAGTAGAGAAAGCAGGTATTGATAGGACTTTTTGGAAATAATGAGGAACAAAGGGAGATCTCCGAGAAGTAAAGAAAGTTTTGTTTGCAAAATACTGCAGTACCAAAAGTTACACTGAAAACGAACCCTGTCCTTTCCATTGTGTTATCCCCCTATGTGTTTGTGTATCCATGTGTATTTGTTTTCTTCCTGTCTCTGTGTACTGTTTCATAGAATTTTTTTTCTCTTCTAATACTAAGCTACATTCACTATGATGAGGAATACTGTTATCCTCAAATATAATTTGCATTAATAATATGTTATTTTCTTTGTAAAGATGTTTAGACATTATTTATTCTGTTTTGTTTTAATGCTCATGTGTGAAGTTGATGTTTCAAAATTTATTCTGATCTTTATGTATGTACTATGTCATTATTTTTGTAACACTGATGTATATGTTTATTTCTATTCTATTGTAAAACCTGTACCACAAATGTTATCTGTATTGTTATGTTCTTTAATGATGTATTTTGTACCTTTGTAATTGTATTCTTCTGTTATAAAATTGTGATTGACACCAGGTCATCAAATTAAGTAACTTGTAAGTTACATTTCACTGCACACGTTTCTATTGGTCATAGTATATGGACAATATGTGAGAAGTAGGGACTGTTAGTGTTTGCACGTGTGTTAATAATTCAGCAAGGGACTGGTTAACAGCATTACTGGTTCTAAGGACAATTCCAAAAACTTTGTGAGTGCACAAGTGGTGGTTATGGACTTGCTATATTATCCGCAAGACTCTTCAGTGGTGATTGTGCACCTGCATAGTCACAACAGATGGCTGCTGGCCATCTCTACAAGGACTACAGTGGGTCTACATCTTTGATGATCCATCAATACCATTATTTCTACAAGGACTGCAGTGGGTCTGCGCCTCTGGTGGCCCACCAATACCGTAATCTCTACCAGGACTGCAGTGGGTCTGCTCTGTGATGACCTACCTACCAATCTTCTTCAAAACGTCGAATGACTCTGCTGTGGGTTTGCTCTGTTGTGGCCCATTACCTGTCAGCATGTCAAGAGTCAGCACTGTCTTTCCATTGGAAGGACAACACTACTTCTTCAAGACTGCATGGAAATCCACTACGTCTATGTGCATTGTCTTTTACTGCTCAGATTTTGTGAAAAACACGGCAATTTTACTGTGATCAACGATCAGGACTGTCTTTATGGACTGTGAGAAAATTTTAGCTTTTGACCAACATTGTATCAGTAAGTGTGTGCATTTGATTTCTTTGTTATTGTAATTACGATTATGAAAAATTTTAACAAATATGTATTGGCCAGTGCCCAAAAAAATTTGTAAAATTTTTTGTGGGTAGCATAGGGGCTATGTAAGTAGGCTGTTTAGGTTTTTTTATTGGTAATGCCACCTCTGTATAAAAAAAATCACTGGCTGTGCTGTGTGCAGTCTGTGGTTGCTTTGCATTGTTGTAATACTCAACCATTGTAGTGTTATGCAGCTGGCTGTGAACAGCGCGTAGCGTTGCGCAGTTGGAGGTGAGCCGCCAGCAGTGGTGGATGTGGGGAGAGAGATGGCGGAGTTTTGAAATTTGTCATGAACTGCTCTCTCTCTCTCTCTCTCTCTCTCTCTCTCTCTATATATATATATATATATATATATATATATATATATATATATATATATGATGATATCAAGGTAAATACATTGTTTGTTCTCTATTAATATCTTTCATTTGCTAACTATCCCTATCAGTAGTTAGTGCCTTCCATAGCTTGAATCTTTTATTTAGCTGGCAGTAGTGGCGCTAGCTGTATTGCAGTAGTGGGAGTAACCAAGATTTTTGTGAGGTAAGTGATTTGTGAAAAGTACAGGTTAATGTTAGTCAGGGCCATTCTCTTGTAGAGATTATTGAAAGTCAGATTGCGTTGCGCTAAAAAATATTGTGTGTCAGTTTAAGCACAGTCCTGTAAAATTGTTCAAAGGGGACGTTTCACTAAATTACAAAAGCCCCAAAAGTCGCGTTGTAACCTTTACCCCGTTCTAACGTACATTTTGTATACCGATTTGAGTAAACTTATTCCAAAGCATCTTCAACTTTCGTAGGCCTCTCATCCTCAGTTGCGTGTAATATTACAGTATATTGATAATTTTTACTTTTTGGACCGTCTGACTACAACTGAATGAAACATAATTTTCGTGCCATACGCGTTTCTCCTTTATTTTCTGGAAGTCATCTTCAGTGGCGGGTTTCGTCGACGATTTTCTACATATTGTGTTTCTGTTCCATTTTTAGTGCCGTTCCTCTCCTTGTAATTGCCCCATTGCACAACGCTAGGAACTCACCACTTGTTTTGATGCAATTCAGTTCGTAGTGCTGTGAAATTTGGCAAAAAACCCGGCTCTAAAAATGGAACAGAAACATAATATGTAGAAAATCTTCCACGAAACCTGCCACTGAAGATGCCTTCCAGAAAATAAAGGCGAAACGCGTATGACACGAAAATTGTGTTTCATTCAGTTGTAGTCAGACCGTCCAAACAGTAAAAATTATCATTATACCGTAATTATTCCAAAGCAGTTTTGGTATTACGCCTTCTAGCCATTCTTCTATTGCTCTAAGTGTCCTCCAAAGACAATCATTTCATTTCAGTCAATTTAGTTCGATTAACAGAGGCATCAAATGTCGGAGGTTGGAGTCCTCCATCGGGCATGGGTGCGCGTGTTGTCCTTACCGTAAGTTAGTTTAATTAGTGCGTAAGCCTAGGGACCGATGACCTCAGTGATTTGGTCCTATAGAACCTTGCCACAAATTTCCAAAAATTTCTTCATCTAACAGCTACAATCAAATGTCAACACAGTACTACTGAATACGTCCATCACCTACCACACTTCAACTAAAGCCTGGTTTACACGACGACATCGGCCACTGCGTATGCGCGCCTCGTGTCTGAGCAACTCGTCGGTGAAATTAAACAGTTTCGGCGTGTTCCAACTTTGGCTACACTAGCTGCATAAGTTTTGAGGTTGTGTGTGTTCATAGAATGTAGACAAACTGAAATATGAAGTGGGGAACGGAGAATAATGTTCGCTTTTTAGATATCTATGCTTTGCATAGGTGTTTGTGGCATTTCAATTATACTGATTACAAAAATAAGCAACATATTGCTGCTCCTGAGACCGTCACGTGCGATCAGAACATAGATAGTTTGAGAATATCTCAGCTACAGGGCAAAATTTATTGAATTAGGATCACATATACAACTGAATTAAGAAAAATACAAGTAAATGTAATTCTAGCTGTAGAAATGCTCTTATCTACAAGACTAAAATCCCAGCGTTCGGGTTGGCCGACTCTATTATTTTTTTTAAAGGAATATTGTTGTCAAGAGAGAAGGCTACACAAATCAAGAAGCTACATTCTTTATTTAGTATTCATCTATTTAAAGCGTCGCAGCAGTGCTCCCCATTCACATATGTTAGAATTTTGAAATACAGATACTGTACAGAACTATCTTCAAGAGAGTAGTTTGCAAGCCATTCTCTTCTTAATGCGGCCTGCTTCAAATAATTACTGTTGTTAATGTTAATAATTATTACTGTTAATAATTATTGGTGTTAATGAAAAAGCACCATCACCAACTAAAACCGCATCTTATAGCATGCTGAGTGTTCTCGATTGTAATGCATGCAATGTGATATGTAATTTCAGTTCTGGCGACAGTGCTTGATGCATTACATTATCTTTATTCCTTATCGCATAATTAACTCTACTTTTCTTCATCCAGTCACGAATCGAAAGACTTTTTTTTTTTTTTCTAATGCAGCGATTCCACGCAACAAGCTTTAACTCCATCACAACTTGTGCGACGTGCAGCTGCCAAAACTTTCATTTCAGACACGACTCACGAACCCACAAAACGACGAAACTGAAGTGTATACTGGTTTCGCCGTGTCTACAGTCAAATATGAAACCACCTGCGTACCACTCATTCCACGCAACGAGCGACGCAACCGAATGTACTAGGCTTAAGAATGTTATCAGACTGCGAAGAGGCAAAGACTGTGCCACGACAAAACCAAAGATTGTTTAATAATAATGTAACTTGCTCTCTCTCTCTGACGTGCAAATCGATGACATACAAAAATCAAAATGACATGACCATCTTACACATGTAACGTGAGTAAACATAAGAGTTACTTGCACAGTCATTAAAATTTTAACCGCAAATACACCACGGGCCATTAAAATTGCTACACCAAGAAGAAATGCAGATGATAAGCGGGTATTCATTGTATAAATATATTACACTAGAACTGACATGTGATTACATTTTCACTCAATTTGGGTGCATAGATCATGAGAAATCAGTACCCAGAAGAACCACCTCTGGCCGTAATAACGGCCTTGATGCGGCTGGGCATTGAGTCAGACAGAGGTTGTATGGTGTGTACAGGTACAGCTGCCCATGTAGCTTCAACACGATACTACAATTCATCAAGAGTAGTGACTGGCGTATTGTGACGAGCCAGTTGCTCGGCCACCATGGACCAGACGTTTTCAATTAGTGAGAGATCTGGAGAATGTGCTGGCCAGGGCAGCAGCGGAACATTTTCTGTAACCAGAAAGGCCCGTACGGGACCTGCAACATGCGGTCGTGCATTATCCTGCTGAAATGTAGGGTTTCGCAGGGATCGAATGAACGGTGGAGCCACGGGTCGTAACACATCTGAAATGTAACGTCCACTGTTCAGTGCCGTCAATGCAAACAAGAGGTGATCGAGACGTGTAACCAATGGCACCCCATACCATCACGCCAGGTGATACGCCAGTATGGCGATGACGAATACATGCTTCCAATGTGTGTTCACTGCGATGTCCCCAAACACGGATGCGACCATCATGATGCTGTAAACAGAACCTGGATTCATCCGAAAAAATGACGTTTTGCCATTCGTGCACCCCGGTTCGTCGTTGAGTACACCATCGCAGGTGCTCCTATCTGTGATGCAGCGTCAAAGGTAACCGCAGCCATGGTCTCCGAGCTGATAGTCCATGCTGCTGCGAACGTCGTCGAACTGTTCGTACAGATGGTTGTTGTCTTGCAAACGTCCCCATCTGTTGACTCAGGGATCGAGACGTGACTGCACGATCCGTTACAGCCATCCGGATAAGATGCCTGTCATCTCGACTGCTAGTGATACGAGGCCGTTGGGATCCAGCACGGCGTTCCGTATTACCCTCCTGAACCCACCGATTCGTTATTCTGCTAACAGTCACTGGATCTCGACCAACGCGAGCAGCAATGTCGCGATACGACAAACCGCAATCGCGATAGCCTACAATCCTACCTTTATCTAAGTCGGAAAGGTGATGGTACGCATTTCTCCTCCTTACACGAGGCATCACAATAACGTTTCACCAGGCAACGCCGGTCAACTGCTGTTTGTGTATGAGTATTCGGTTGGAAACTTTCCTCATGTCAGCACGTTGTAGGTGTCGCCACCGGCGCTAACCTTCTGTGAATGCTCTGAAAAGCTAATCATTTGCATATCACAGCATCCTCTTCCTGCCGGTTAAATTTGGGGTCTGTAGCACGTCATCTTTGTAGTGTAGCAATTTTAGTGGCTAGTAGTGTAGTTATTTTTGCAAATATTTACACATAGACTTTTACCAGAAAATTAACGACTGCAGCGCATATGGGGAACCGCGCAGCCTCTACATATCGCGAACAGGATCGAGAAGGCACACGCAGTGGACACGCTGCGGTGAGCGTGAGCACACACTTACAGGAAGTGTCAGGGGCAGCGTCTGTGAATGTCCTCCAGGTCCACGAGTCCCGGCAGACATGTTTGACCTTACCACGTGGGAACAGAACAGACACATGTGCGCCCGTGACGCACTGAGCTGACGCTCCGCTGCGACCGCGGGCAGTCTGAAAAACCTACTGAACAGTCCGCCTGCTGTCATAAGTTTACGGTAGGACTGGGAAAATGATACTCAGTTTCGAATGGGCTCAAGATTTCCTAATACACATAACAACCCGACACGACATCCAGTGCTGCTCGAACAATCTCGTGACATTTGGCTCGCGTGGTGCTAGTGCAAGCGATACGCGAGGAGCTACAAACTAGTCACGAAAAGCTTATGCTCTGCTTTTAACCTGTCGATTTCCACGAAAGGAAATGATTTTAAGCCCTACCATTGTACAAACTCCTGTTGTATTTGAACAAATTCGCAATATGAATTCTCATACTGTACCATATGGAAGGAAATATGAACATTTATGGTGATTATTATATAAAGCTAACAGGTGCGAAGCTACTGTCTTTGAGAAAATAGTACTTCACTCTGAACTCACTTCAAATGGTTCAAATGGCTCTAAGCAATATGGAACTTAACATCTGAGGTCATCAGTCCTCTAGACTTAGAACTACTTAAACCTAACTAACCTAAGGACATCACACACATCCATGCCCGAGGCAGGATTCGAACTTGCGACCATAGCAGCAGCGCTGTTCCGGACTGAAGCGCCTTGAACCGCTCGGTCACAAGGCCTGCTGAACTCGCTTCACTATTTTATTTTGTTATTAGAGACAATTATGATTTAACAAGGGGAATGCTAATGAGCATTTAGATCCCTGTTATCAGAAATATATTAAGTTATTTAAGGAATAATGCATTAAAGTAGCAATGCACTACATTCTGTTTCAACTAACAAGTTACAAACATAAGTGTATTTCTCATGTGAAGCTAAAGTTCATGTATTCCATGTATGAAGTGCTCAAACAGCTTTTAATCTGTATAATCTGTGTAAACATACATTAGCGCATATCATTTCAGATGAGAATAGCTCGAGATTGTACAGAGACTTTCTCATCTGAAATAAATATAAATAGGCCGTTACTAACCAACATGTGTCTATATTATAAATGATTCTTAACTACACTCATTGTGTTACATTTTCTTTTTTTCTTTTTCTTTGACATCTGCATTGTATAAATTATATTCTCATCAACTCGGTAGTAACAAATTATATAGAACCATTTTAACAATTGTTAAGCATTCAATTCGCTGTGACCTCAGAGAAACCTCTATATATTATGTTCTTTATATTATATTATATTATATTATATTCTTTATATTATATTAAAAAAAGCATTAACAACTGTATACCAATACGGCTGTAACAATGAGAAGTCTTTGCCGTTAGATTCAGAAACAGCCGACCCACCATACATTTCAAGGCGGTGGGTTACTCTGTACTGTTAATGAAATAAATAAATAAATAATGTTCACAAACTGAAATAAATCAGCTTGAAAGAAAGATGGTAACATTCAGATGAAACAATGGAGAAAGTTAGTTAAATACCTAATAAACGACGTAAATCATAGTACACTGACTGTAATTCTTCATTTTCATGTCCTTTACCCCGTACCTTCACGGATTACGCATGTTAATTACTGGATTTGGTAACGTTAGAGGTAGACGGTGGGTGGCTGCACTTCCTGTCACAACCGCTCTCCCCTCCGGGACGGACGTTGTGTATCCCATCATCTGCGTGTAGTGTTAACCCCAAGCACGTATAGTAAGGGCAGACGGCGCTCCAGACCTAACGTTGTACGTTGCTTTGAAGTCGGCGCCGCCGTGTTAGACGGCCCTAAATATTAGCAGACGATTGTTTACGATTACTTCTTAGTGTTAATTACTGTAGTGTGCATGAAACTTTAGTCTCGAATAGTAAACGTTACAGTGCTTGCGTGAATGACAAAGTGTCAGGAAGGCATTATCAGACTTTTTTCTACTCTTAAATGCATATTTGGATCCAGTAATACGACGCATTTGGTCCCATTAATGTAACTTTTTATTGTGATATCTTACGAATAATCAAGAAGATAAGTATGTGAAAGACAGCTTTCACAGTACTGCTGATGAAACATGTTCGGTGTTGTCCACTTCCCGAAAATGCTGACAATATGTTCTGCAACGTTCGGTCGGTTTCCAGTTATTCCTTCTCATAGCGTTCACCGAAAGAGCTTTTCGAGTTGGACTGACAAGAAATTTTGTAAATTTGCATTAAGTTCCTATGGGACCAAACTGCTGAGGTCATCGGTCCCTAGGCTTACACACTACTTGATCTAACTTTAACTTACTCTAAGGACAACACACACACACCCATGCCCGAGGGAGGACTCGAACCTCCGACGGGGGGAGCCTCGCGAGCTGTGGCAAGGCCTCCAGACGGCGCGGCTATCCCGGGCGGCGATAGGAAATCTAAAGTTAAATGATAAGAATAAAACCAGTAAAGCAAAAGTAAACAGTGTAACCAAAATTCATGTATATAAAAGAAATGTTGCTTGAAAGAGTCCACTTTCGACTGAAATGTGATTCTTTGCACCTTAGGATAATATCAGAACGATTAGTACAATCGTAAATGACACAGACTGGCATTTTTTTTAAAAGAAGACTGCACACAGTGACAGTACCAGAAGCTAATGTTTGGAGATACTGACATGGCTGACATCGGTTTCAAGTTTCTGACGTCATGAGAATTCTCCTAATTATATGTAGTGATTATTCTGTGAAGGTGTGCAAACGTTTTCTAATTGTCCGCGAATGGCGCAACTGAAGCTGGACGTGGGTACCAGCATGTTATTCACGTAGTCGGGTGTTGAGAACCATGCGAAACACATCCACCGCCCAGCAGTCTGGTCCTCTTAACCCTCTGGCGCAATCGATTCGGGGCCGGCGACCATCCCTTACTGCAGTGGTTCTCAAAGTGTGCGCCAGGGCACACTGGAGCGCCCTAGAACATGTACGGGTGCGCCCTATAATATTTTAGGAATACATATGGCCAAATATAAAAGAACGTACTATTCAATTTTACCCATTCCATGACATGGATAACACGGAACGACTCCACAAGTTTTGTCGAATAGTTCAGTTTGGTTACGGAAATAAGATGTGCCGATAGTACTCGGAACGTTTCATGCCGACTATCTTCTCTCTTCCATTGCTGCTAATCTTAGCTATCTAACAGTAGTGGCTGTTTGAGAACTGGCCCATCGAGGTCATCCCTTACACCACTGATAAGTGTAAGGAATTCTATTGAGAGTGTAATTCGCAGTGGAGCGAAAAAAATAATTATTCGGATGGCAGAATGCTGCGGTCTGGAGAAACAGAATGGTCATATAATTGTCACATTGCTACAATCATTACAATATGCAATGGTGGGAGTGATTAATTCATTTAATAATGACTGTAACTGCATGTATAAACGTAACACTTTATCAATGGTAAAGTTTGGTGTGGCCAACACAGTAACATATTTGATATGCTGTAAAAAACTTGATGGACTGCAACTTTCTTACAACATAACGATTCACTTTAATTCATAATTAACAAATGCCTTAAATACCATTTGCTTCAACTCCTTGCACTAGACCTGCATTACAACAGCCTTACCTTAACTTTACAATTTTTATAGAAATAATACGCTTTTAAAACACTTTTTTTATTTGTGTGTGTAAAATATAACTATCTGAGTCACTGGTTGATACCAGGTGCACTAACCATCCCCCCTCTAACCACCCTTCGCCCTGTAGGCACCGTGAAAATTATTTTCGCACGCCTCGTTCCGTGCCTTCTTTCCGTAACACTCGTGCCGCTCTTAAAGTCAGTAAACAAACACTGAGTTCAAATGGTTCAAATGGCTCTGAGCACTATGGGATTCAACTTCTGAGGTCATTAGTCCCCTAGAACTTAGAACTAGTTAAACCTAATTAAACTAAGGACATCACACACATCCATGCCCGAGGCAGGATTCGAACCTGTGACCGTAGCGGTCTCGCGGTGCCAGACTGCAGCGCCTAGAACCGCTCGGCCACTTCGGCCGGCCAAACACTAAGTTAATCCACAGTGTTACAAGCCTTAATGGATTTCGGGTCAGATATAAACGTTCAGAATCAGGAGAAAACGGTGAAGAAATATTTGATGACTGGCGGATTTTGCCGACGGGATACTATTACGGACATTATCTGATCGTGTCATGCTTTTCTTTCGCAGTAGATTCGCGTATGGACGTTTTTCTTTTATGATGGTAGCCATGCTGAAATTGGGCCTTGTGCGCTAAGCATGTGATGACAACTTGTCCATAGATTTCGGAAGGTTTCGTGTCGTTCCCAATGACTGCAAACCTGTTCCACCTAACTCCGAGTGTCGCTGCAACAGCACATACGAAGTGAGTTGCACACGTATTAGTACTGTTGACCATTATGACCTATTTAGTTACCGCGACAGTGTATCAAAAATTATAAATAACATCCATAACCAGTCACTTTTTAATAATATTTTATTGAAAATGCATACCTTTCTCTTGTCAATAAAATATTACTGAAGAGAGAAACTGGGAGAGGAAATTATCTACAGGAGCTGCTTATTGTTTGACCTCGAGCTGTCCGTGACTAAAAGAATTTCATTTCATGTTGTTAGCTACAGATGAGCAACACATGTGAACATGATCATCATTGTTCATGAAGCCTTGCTACTTCTGAGCGTAATTTCCACTGCAGTTTAGTGATCCACCGGGTTCATGACAGAAGCTTCCAGCAAGGTTAACAGAACTTGTTCAAAAATGTTCAGATGTTTGTGAATTTCTAATGGACCAAACTGCCAGTGTCATCGGTTCTTAGGCTTACTCGGTACTTAAACTAACTTGTGATAAGAACAACAGACACACCCATGCCCGTGGGAGGATTCGAACCTCCAGCGCAATACGTGACATGGCGCCTCAAACCGCGCGGCCACTCCGCACGACTAACGGAACTTGAAAATTATCGTCGGCAACAATGTTGACCCATGGAGGCACAAGAATCCAGGCCCAGAAGGAAAACGCGTTTCCATTGTTGCGCACTTGAGATTATCGCAGAGCTTTCAGGTGATACGTCAGTGCCGGCCGGAGTGGCCGAGCGGTTCTAGGCGCTATAGTCTGGAACCGCGCAACCGCTACGGTTGCAGGTTCGAATCCTGCCTCGGGCATGGATGTGTGTGATGTCCTTAGGTTAGTTAGGTTTAAGTAGTTCTAAGTTCTAGGGGACTGATGACCTCAGAAGGTAAGTCCCACAGTGCTCAGAGCCATTTGATTTTTGATACGTCTGTGAGGTGTTGTTAGCGTACGTACGCCTCGTGTTTTGTTTACAGGGTACTTCTTATTTTCAAAGCGCTAGAAGTGAATCTTAAATGCAAAATACAATAGAATAAAATGGACAGATTTCTGAAAAACAAGCATGCCGTCGAAGAATCCGATTCTGGAAGTGAACAAACGCCAAGTAAAAAAGTAAAACAGTGGCCTGCTCGCCGTAAGTACAATTAAAGCTACTTAAGCTATGGTTTTACTTGGACTGGGAATGAAGATTATCCTTTCCCACTATGCTTAGTATGTGGCTATAAAATGGCAAATGAATCTCTGCTTCCAAGTAAACTGAACAAACATTTCAAAACAATACATTCAGATTTGCATGATAAACCTGTTAACTATTTCATGAGATTGTCTGACCAGCAAACAAGGGCAGCAAATTCTTTTAAAACCGTAATGTCTGTTTTAGAGAAAGCTCTGATCGCTTCCTACCAACTCTCTGAACTAATAGCAAAGAGTATGAAAGCTCATGCTATAGGTGGGTCACTTATTTTGCCTGCTTGCAAAAAAATGGCCATGACGATGCTAGGAAATGAAGCAGCTATGAAAAATAAGCTAGATTCCTATGAAAAATAAGCAAGATTCCTTTGTCGAATGATACAGTTCACAGGCATATTAGAGAAATGTATACTGATATCGGAAAAATGTATGCAATAATAAAATCAAGCACTCAAACTTTGCATTGCAAGTTGATGAATCAACAGACATCACCAACCAATTGCAACTCTTGGCATTTGCCTGTTTCATTAATCAAGATCAAATAGTAAATCAGGTTCATTTTTGCAAAGAATTAAGTGTATCTACTAAAGGTGAGGACGCTTTCAACATTCTAAATGATTATCTTAATAAATGGCAGCTAACATGGAATTCATGTGCAGGAATTGGTAAAAATTGCGCCGCTTCAATGGTAACTATGTTAAGGGCCTTATTTCTTTTGTAGAAAAAACAAAATGAGGGTGTTATCGTAACCCACTGCTTTCTTCATAGGAAGGCCTTAATAGCAAAAACATTGGGAGAAAAATTGAGAGAAGTCGTAGAGCAAGTTGTTCAGATGGTAAATTTTATTAAAACAAGATCTGTCCAAACCCGTTTATTCGAAAAAACTTCATATCGGTAGGGAGTCAGAACAAAGACAGTTGCATTCACACACAGAAGTCAGGTGGTTGTCAAGGGGGAAAGTACTTACTCATGTGCATGACCTACGACAAGAACTTCCCGTGTTTTTCGAAGAACTGGTACATTCGGAATGAATTTTGGATTGCCATATTGCAGTATTTGGAGGATATATTTCAGCAGTTCAGTATTTTGAAAACTAGTATGCAAGGGAAAGGAGAAAATATCCTCACATCCACCGACAAAATTAAAGTCTTTCTCAGCAAACTCCGAATATAGAAAAGAAAAGCTGTCAAAAGTAACTTGGAAATGTTCCCGTTGGTAAGGAGCACGTGCATAAAGTAGTAGATCATTTAATAAGATTAGAAGAGAAACTGAGTTCCTATTTTACATCCCTCAACACTGAACAGTATAATTGGATCCGAAACCCATTCGTGGAAACTTAAGGCGATTTCGGCTTAACATTAACAGAAGAAGAACTGGCAGCTATATCTACTGATCGTGGACTGATGGCTAAGCATAAGGAATTGTCTCTTGAAGCCTTTTGAATTTCTATAAAAGAAGAATATGCGACGATATATGAAAAGGCTTTGAACATTTTACTTCAATTTTCGACGTCATATTTATGTGAATTAGGATTTTGTGTCCTTACCACAACTAAATATAAAAAGAGAGGAACTCTTCGATATATTGACGAGGAAATGAGAGTTTGTGTTTCATATATATCTCCAAACACTGAAGAGATCGCGAGGACACATCAGGCTCATGTTTCTCATAAACACTAGAAAGAGTAGACGTAAGGTACGTTTCATTTGTATTACATTATTACTTTTATCAACAATTTGAATTAACCGTTAGTTTTATTACATTATTTCATTTCAGTACGTTTCACTTAACAGTTTCTCTTGCCTTTCGTCTTGGCAGGGTAGGAGGCAACACGGAGCTCGGCCGTCGCATTTGGGTGACAATCGTGCATCATGAATCTCTCACATTTTTTGCACAAAAATTATTTCTTCATATTGTGATAATGTATGTTTTTGATCAATATAAGTTGTATTTTCTGTAGTCTGGACGCGAAATTCAAAATAAAATGACTTAATTGTTATTTTATCACAGTATTTATTTCTTGTATTGACTGTTGTAAAATATTCCTCAGAAATGTGTATATAACGCGCCCACAGTTATTTGCTCCTTTTAAATGCGCCCGAAGCTCAGAACCACTGCCTCAGTGTAATTATTGAAACCACGAAAATAAAGTACGGCAAGACCCTTAGTAAAGATAGTACCAACAGATGTTACTAGGTTACTGGACGAGACGAACTTAGCGAATTAAAATGAACCGTGATTCTGATCTTTTTTTATTAAATAGTTGCTGTCTTTGCATATTACCTGCGCCCTAGAGGATAATGGGGTCCAAGTTTAAGGGTTTCTTTTCCTTAATACATTCATAATTGCAAGAGACATGGTATAGAAAGTACCAGCAGAAGTCGCTAGGTCGAAAACTGGGTTAGAAACCGAGACTCCTCGACTTCTGACATAAACTGCTGGATCCTATTGAAACGCAGCACTAACTGATGCCCTCTTCTACAGCGCGCAGGAAAAGTGTTTCTCAGGAACGGTGCTTCTTTTCTGAAACTTTCAGAGTGATTCTCATGTTCCACCGTCTTGTATCTTCTTATTGCAAGGCAAGCACGATTTGTAGAGTTACATATTAGCAATAAATACGCGAGTGAAAAGGACGCATAAGGTAACATCAGTCCAAGAGTGAGACACAGGTCTTCTCTCTCAGTCAGTCTTTTTAATGTTTATGCTGACCACCTCCTTATAAATGGAAATCAGGGAATTATCTCGGAATGAAATTAGATTAACACACTAACATAACTGCACTATTACTTGTAGATGATAAGTGTTTCGGAGCACAGCGTCCAGCACACGTTGTTGACATGGGGTCCGCAGCAGACGAGCACTACGTGTTGTAATGGGAGACCCTACTCTAACATTATTTTTCTTTAATGGAAATAGCCGATACCAGAAATATTTCAGAATCTTGTATAGGTGAACATTATCTCAGCTATTTAACTAAATGAATTTAATTTGATTTTGTACACTATTTATAATATTTCAGGCTAAAATGTATAAAAAAAATAATTTGTTATAATCGATATATACTAACTGTATGTACGGTTAAAACTACTCTTCTTTTAGAAGTATTTGAAATTACGGAATATCTGGCATACTTAAAATTACTATTACTATTTACGCAATGAGAACGCTAGCTATTAAATTTATTTCTGGATTCATTTACTAAATAATGATACACTTTGGTGAAGATTCTTCTTTTGTCAAGAAAGTTTGTAAACTCTTTTGTTTCGTAAACTCTTTGGAATATTGTTAGTACCGCAGAACGTAGGGAGTGGTGGGCATGCCTCTGATGGAATCGGACGTGTTTCTATGTTTTGGCAACAACAATGTAAATTTCTGTTTTAAAGTGGAGATTGTTAAGTCAGTGTGATATAGAAGAAGGTGACATAAAAAAAAAACAAGTGCAAACAGAAATCATGCAACAGGCTTACTTAAAATTTATCTAGTCATCTGGAACCCACAGAGTTAAAAAATGTCAGCCTGAAGAATCTACCCCTAGACGTGACGAACTGCAGAGAACAACGAGAAAATGTAGATAAATAAAAAATGGTTCAAAAGGCTCTGAGCACAATGGATGTTAACATCTGAGGACATCAGTCCCCTAGAACTTAGAACTACTTAAACCTAACTAACCTAAGGACATCACACACATCCACGTCCGAAGCAGGATTCGAACCTGCGACCGTAGAGGTCGCGCGGTTCCAGACTGAAGCGCCTAGAACCGCTCGGCCACCGCCGCCAGCGAGATAAGTAAAAACGTTATTTGTCAATCTTACTCCTCTCGATTCTTTTTAAACAAATAAATTTTTACTTAGAGACTGAAAATTTAGTGGTAGTGTGTGGGAGGGTAAGATCACAGTTTCGATTAGAGTAGTCGTGGCATAATCTATATGAAAAAATGTCATGTAATTGGATGAAATATGTTTCTTTTAACCCCAGAACGCTGCTACTGTCCTATTGTGCTCTCATACAAGAGAATGACGGCTCGAAATATCCAACGCGCTAAGGTCTCAGGCCAATGGGGGCAGTATTATGGTACGGTGTGACACTCACCTGGGATTCCATGGGATATATAGTTAGTAACTGAAGGCACATGATAGTTGTGGACTACGTGAAGGTTGCTGGGGACCGCCTGCATCCATTGATGTCTTCTCGACAACTATGCCATTTTTCAGTAGGTTAACTGTCCATGTTATAAGGCAAGAATGGTGCTACAGTGACTTGAGGAGCATGATAGTGAACGCTCATTGATGTCTTGGCCACCAGTTTGCCAGATCTGAACCTGAAGGAACATATCTGGGAAGCCGTCGAGCGGTGGCTCCGCGCCCACAACCGCGTGCGTAGACAACTGTTGCCACATACGTCCGGGAAACTAGCAAGGACTTTCGGATCCAGGCTATGCAGAATTGCTGCGTATTGAGTTCCAAAGATGTATCAATACGCCGTTAAGCAGGTGGTGACAATGTTTTGGCTCGTCTGTGTACGTCGACCAAGCAAACGTGAGACACGAACTTCGTAAGCTGAAACAGGCAGATGTCTATACCACATATGTAAGACGATGTCGGTGATTTAATTGATGCAGTAGAAGCTAGATTTTACGAAGTTGCAGTTGAGGTTCGTTCACGTATTCGCATTATGGTGTTCAGATAAGACTGTCCCATACTTGATCATTTAGATACGTTCAACTCTAGCGTGCGTATCTTCTGCCTGGCGATTAACTGTTTTGTGAAAAAACGGAAATTTCCTGAATGATAACTTCGCCAAGGTAACATTAATAAACGGCTACTAAACCAGGGAGAGATACAGTACACGTTCAAACGACGTCGAATCGTTGCTGACAAATAAGAGCCGAACGAAGTCAAAACATGCACAAGGAGAAAGCAGCCAGTGAATCAAAAACAAATTTTTGAATAAAATGTAATAGAAAAATAATCGAAAAAAGCATTTGTCGATAAGTCGTTGACAATGATGCCATCAAAACGGAAGATGATAGAACTAAGGCATGGACACTAAATTCTCTCTTCCATCCGCTGAAGTTCCTACGTTCGTTCCTTCAGACAGATATGAAAGAGACGGACAAAGAAGTAATTGAACACTGAATTGGAGAACAGCTCACCTCGTTCGATACAGGGAAGGTCACAGGACCTGATTTGAGGGGGTTCGGGAGGTGTCACATTCTACATGCCATCAAAACGGAAGATGATAGAACTAAGGCATGGACACTAAATTCTCTCTTCTATCCGCTGAAGTTCCTACGTTCGTTCCTTCAGACAGATATGAAAGAGACAGACAAAGAAGTAAAGGACATGCAGCTTTACTGGAGAGCTGCATCAAACCAGTCTCAGGACTGAAGACCACAACAACAACAACAACATGCTACAACACTGTCAATGTCTCTTCAGGTGATGTTCCTGATGGCGAAAGGGCGCGTATGTGATACATGCGCTTTCATGTGGCTTTTCGAGAATACATTGCACGAATTTTCGACGTTTCAGTCGTGGTTCTCCAGTAACATGGCCTTCAGGTCCCCCTACTTAAATCAGGTGGATTTTTTGTGTGAGAACATGTAAACACTTTTAAGTGTTTCAGCCTTGCTGACAGTATCGATTACCTCTGGGAATGTATTGCGTATGGTTGTCAATGCATTCAGAACACTTCTGAGATTTTCGAACGGGCGTCATTGATGAAGTGTGCTGAAGCCTGTCTGAAGATGAACTGTGCCCATGTGTAGCATTCGTTGCAATATGTTTGTCGTCAAATACATATCTGCTGTCTGGATACTAGGGGACTCTCTCATAGCGTGTTCGTCTCCCCAGCCGTAATACGTTGTATTAGGGAAAGCATGGGCTTCCGGACCAATGTTTACTGGGATTATTTTCTTGCTTCAGCGTCGTCTATTCGCCCCTTTCGGTTGTACTTACAACAGTCAAACTGACTACATCATTTATATGCGGTGGAATTGGCCTCTCCTATAGCATCATGTTCCTGGAACAATCGAACGTGACAAAAGGCACAAGTTGTTCCAATGTACAGGTAAGAAGGGTCACAAGACCGATGCTCACAAATACAGTTCTATCTCTCTGATATAAATTTGTTTTAGATATATGGAATACGCACTGCGCTCATGTGCGCTGACATTTGAGGAGACTGAAGAACTCCTACGTAGAAACCAACATATAGCACCGATCATGTGACATCCAGCTTACTTTCTTCTTTCATGAGATCCAGAAGACAACATATAATGGAGCTCAAGTTGATGTGTCACTTCTTACAACCAGAAATTCGTCGAGACAGTTCCGTACCGTAGCTTCATAGAAAAAATAAATAAATAAATAAATGCCTACGAAGTATCCGAACAGATTGAGTTTTAAAGGCTTCCGAGTAAGAAAAATAAAAATAAAAAAAATTAACAAAAAGAACTCGGTATATCGTTCTTAAAGGAGACGCATCAATAAAAAAGGAGGATAGTGTGTGGTATACCTACAACGTTCGGCTTTTATTTGTCAGCAACGATTCGGCGCCGTTTGAACGTGTACTGTATCTCTCCCTGGTTTAGTAGCCGTTTATTAATGTTATCTTGGCGAAGTTATGGTTCAGGGAATTTCCGTTTTTTCACAAAACAGTTAATCGCCAGGCAGAAGATACGCACGCTAGAGTTGAACATATGTAAATGATCAACTATGGGACAGTCCTATCTGAACATCGTAATGCGAATACGTGAACGAACCTCAACTGCAACTGTGAAAGTTCGAAAGGACAGACACCATTGTTCTTGATCCCGCAGACGTATATACACATGATGAAGCTGACATTCCGACATTAGCCGCGATCGAACATTGAAATAATTTCAGTGGTGACTAGTGAAAATTTGTGCTGTAAAAGGACCCGAACACAGATTTCCCACTTCACGCTAGCGGTCGTCTTAACAGCGCTTCGGCAAGCCGAACACGCGTCCCATCCAATCCAAATTCCTGACTTATGCGATAAACACCACATTTATAGATATATGCGCCTTGACGACAGTTAAAGGTCATTCATTGAAAATGATCTTCATCCGATCTCTTACGGGAGTGAGGCTGTGAACAAAGAGAGTAATAAACAGAGGACGTTACAGATGTGTGCGACGAATTGGGAATGTGCGTTGGACAGGAAGCGTGCTCGGAAAGCCGAAGTTGCTAACTTGATCACTCGACTGAAGTGGGAAAGGCAGGTTCGAGTCCCGGTCTGGCACAAACTTCCAGCTGTCGCCATTTAAATTATTTCAATGACCAGTTGTGGCTAATGTCGGAATTACAGTTTCGTCACATAAAATTTGACGTTTCTTTCTTTCCTTCGTATGCTTTCTTACAGCATTTGTCCTATACCGGCGGTAGTGGGACTGGTAGGACTGGGTGAGTTGTGAGTGAACATATAGTTTCAACATTTTATTTAACAACCACATAAAATACCAGTTTACAAAAACTTCGCTAACAGTGTCTTTAATTTTAAATGAATCACTTCGACAGTCAAAACAACAACAAAAATTTATGAAAAATATAATTTCTCAACAGAAGCCAAATGCAAGCGTCACTGGCAAATAATTAAAGCCCACGATGATTGAGCAAATCCCAAACAATAAACGTAAAAATTATGAAAAGTATTAAAAGCAGAGAATGAATTTACACTGCCACTGTCAATGTAAATAAAAGAAGAGAGCCAAATAAAATTACAAAATTTCTCTATACAAAATAGCGAACACATAGGTAGTTCATCTTTAGTTAATGGAAGTCACGGCCCTGCTGAATTACACACTTCTCAGTAACAAGAATTACTGTGATACCTGATATATGAGTAAAAGTATCTTATCCAGATGCGTACACATCAGCATGATAAACACAATTTGATTAACTGAGTAACCTTACATAAACCGGAAATTCAACAGAAACCTTTTGTTGGAAAACAGGTGCGGCTGATCAGTCAAATTAACATTTGACAGCAGTGTAAGTTAACACAGTCAAGCTCAGAAAGAGCAATTTAAATTACACGCTACACAGTACTATCGTCTGCTTCCTGTAAATACAATACCTTCCGCACAGCAGACTTACAACATGCGCCGAATCCTCTAGAGAGCTGCACGCCAGGCAGATTCACACGCAGTTGAAAGACATATCCCAGATCAGACACTCCAGTAAGAGCACAGAATGGACTGCTTTAGTGAAACCGCAACGGACGTGCAGTACTTGCGTCCATCCCACTCTCCAAGCATGTCTGCCAATTGCCCACTCACGGCACTCTGCCTTATAGTGGAAAAGCGTCCTTCTCGGCGGTACCCAACGTTCTTCTTGGCGATACTCAGGGTTCTGTTCTTCCCTCATGGACTCCGGACGACGCTGGTGTCGTGGTGCTCTCGTTGGCATATACCATACATAGTCCAGTCACATTAATGTGACCACATGTCACATGCCTGATAACCACTTTTTGGGCCGCGGACCGCTGCGAGACGTCCAGGAAGAGAGTCTGTGGGGTTCTGAAGGGTATTGACAGTGATGTGGAGCCATACCGACTGCATTACCGTGGTCAGATGGCTAGGTTTATCGGTTGAGGATCCACGGCTCGAACAGCCCGATCGCGAGGACCCACAGGATTCTCGATTTGGTTTAAATCCGGGGAATTTCATGGCCAGGATACTACGTTAAAGTTACCCTCATGCCCTTAGAAAAACACATGTACACTGCGAGTTGTGTGACACTTTGCATTGTCCTCCTGATAGATGCTACAGTGCCGAGCAAAAACAAATTGCATGTAGGAGTGGGCATGATTCCCAGGGATAGATGTATAATTGTGTTGATCCATTGTGCCTTCCAGAATGACAATATCATTCAGGGAATGCCACAAAAACATTCAATAAGCCATAATGCTTCCTTCTCCAGCCTGGACCCTTCCGATGATTGTTACAGGACCGTACACGCCAAAGGCCACATGTCTGATGAAGCAAAAAATGTGATTCATCTGAAAAAGCCACCTGTCTTCACTCAGTTGACATGTATTGGATTACAAATTCCAGCCTGTGTCGCTGCTGAACTGCAATCAGAAAGGGTGCATGAACTAAACGCCTGCTGTGGAGACTCACACGCGCCAATGTTCGCTGAATGGTCATTCGCAGTCATCTGGCCGTTCAGTTGCTCAACAGTGTCACGTCTTTTTTCCAAAACCATATCCACAGCCGTCATATGTGGCCCGTGGTGGACCACAGTTGTCTTGGCCCCGGTGTCTATTAGCACCACTTTGACAAGAACAGTATACTATACAAAGCCATTTCGGAAATGCTTTCAGCCTAGGCCCGAAAGCCGATGCTCATGCCCTTTTTGACAAAACAGATAAAACGATTTTAAAATATTAAACATGGATTCATTGTAAATACAAATTACTCGTTTCCTAGGAAAGTCTGAATTCGATTTCATCTTTCATGTACATATAGCAGCAGTGCGGAGGAATGGATAAGGAATGATGATTGGTTGAGCGACGGGGAGGGGGGGGGGGGAGGAGGTAAAGGACCAAGTAAGAAAGCCATCAGTCAATAACGAACTGAATTCTGCTGCTGTTGAGGCTGAGGTGTGTTGGAGGTGTGGCGGAGGTGAAAAGTTGTATGAGTTTTATGTGACCCATTGTTTGGGAGGAGAGGGGGGTGGGGTGACTCTCAATCTCAAATTAAAATGCCCAAATGGGATAGAGAGGAGGGGCGGAGAGAGGGAGCCTGGTCAGGATAGGTAGACGGAGGTGATTAAATTTTGTTGAGAGTTGATATCGAGAATGTATATGTAATGTAAATTTAGTGCAATCTTCTGGTATAATAATTTTGACTGAAGATCGTAAGGAAGAAGACAGGGTGGCTGAGAGAAAGATTACCGAAAGCTTAGTAGACACTATTAACTTTTCAAGGGTGGGTCGACAGACGTGTAGCAATTTTTATAGGACGCCATGTTCGCAGTTGAGTGTCGAAATTCTTTGTTTCACAATTGCAGTTTCGTCGTTTTGGCCATTATCAAGTGGTACTGCAAAAGACTGTTCGTCAGCAAATGTCAGACATTAAAATCATCCGACATGTATACATGTGTACATGTCCGGGGATTTTAAAGTCTGACAAGTGCTGAAACAAAATCTTTTGCACTATCACTTGATGACGGCCCAAAAGGCTTAACTTTCAATTGCGAAATAAATAATTCCTATAGTCAACAGCGAATAGAGTGTCCTTTAAAAAACTTAGAAAATCTGTAGAGGTTCCGTATGGGAGAGGGAAAATTTTATAAGCTGGTGGAAAATTTGCCTGATGGAAGTAAGTGGGCCAGGTATGCGATGTGGAGTACATTGTGGTCGAGAATTTATGGGGGTTAATATTCTTTTAAAGGAGACACAGTCCAGGCGACACTTTCTCTACGACTTAAACTGAAGATCCAAAGAAACTGGTTCGGGTGCCTATCGTGCAGGGCCCCCGCGAACACGCAGAAGTAGCACAACACGACGTAGCATGGATTCGAATAATGTCTGAAGTAGCGCTGGAGGGAATTGACACCATGAATCCTGCAGGGATGTCCATAAATCCGTGAGAATACAAGAGAGTGGAGATCTCTTCTGAACAGCAAGTTGCAAGGCATCCCAGATATGCTCAATAATGTTCATGTCTGCGGAGTTTGGTGCCCATCGGAAGTGTTTAAACACAGATGAATGTTCCTGGAGCCACTCTGTAGCAGTTCCGAACGTGTGGGGTGTCGCATTATCCTACCATAACATGAATGGATGCAGGTGATCAGACGGGATGCTTATGCGCGTGTCACCTGTCAGAGTCGTATCTAGACATATCAGGCGTCCCATTTCACTCCAGTTGCACACGGCCCACACCATTACAGAGCCTCCACCAGCCTGAACAGTCGCCTGCTGATACGCAGGGTCCTTGGATTCATGAGGTTGTCTCCACACCCGTACACGTCCATCCGCTCGATAAAATTTGAAACGAGACTCGTCTTACCAGGCAACATGTTTCCAGTCATCAACAGTCCAATGCCGGCGTTGACGGGCCCAGGCGAGCGTAAAGCTTTGCGACCTGCTCTCATCAGCGGTACAAGAGTGGACCTTCGGCTCCGGAAGACCATATCGTTGAATGGTTCGCACGCTGACACTTCTTGATGGGCAAGCACTGAACTCCACAGCAATTTGCGGAAGTATTGCACTCCTGTCAAGTTGAACGATTCTCTTCAGTCCTCGTTGGTTCCGTTCTTGCAGGATCCTTTTCCGCCCGCAGTGATGTCGGAGATTTGATGTTTTACCGGATTTCTGATATTTACGGTACACTCGGGTCAATCCCCACTTTGTCGCTACCTCGTAGATGATGTGTGCCATCGCTCGTGTGCCGATAATAACACCACGTTCCAACTCACTTAAATCTTGATAGCCTGCCACTGTAGCAGCGGTAACCGATCTAAAAACTGTGCCAGACACTAGTTATCTTAAATAGGCGTAGCCGAGCGCATCGCCGTATTCTGACTGTTTGCATAGCACTGTATTTGAATACGCATGCCTATACCAGCTTTTTTTGGCGTTTCAGTGTATGTTCTATTGGTTAGTGTGCAGAGACGCAGTCTACGAGGATTGCTTTAGTCATCTGCGAGATGTTATTCGTTACGTTGTAGGGGGACCTGGTGTGACAAAAGAGGCGAGAAAAAATGTTGCAGATATACTTGAGCTAAAATCTTTTACTGAAGTATTCTGTTACATGAAGTAGGAGGGGGGGGGGGGTGGAGGAAAAGAAAGGGAAGGAACTATAGATATCAGCTGCATCGGAACTCAGTGGCGACGAGCGGAAATCTGTGCTGGACCGGGACTCGAAACCAGAATCTCCCACTTACTAGGCTCCGTCTGGACACAATGTTTATCTCAAATGCTCAGACTACTTTGGTAGGCTCCCTGCCGACTCAGATTCCCAGCTAGCACCACCTGTCATCGGTCTCCGTTCATGATCTCCATCAAGTTAATTTTAGATTCTCGCCGGAGGTCTAACGAAATGTGCAACCGCTCTGAAGATTATGGAATCAATGCCCATCGAGACGAAAGAATTGTAATAGTGACCACAGAGGGCATGCTCGCTAATTTCTCCCCCTTCACCTTCAATTTACATAATACGTATCACAGCTGCGGATTTCGCGTGTTTCGTGAGAACAGACATCACGCATGCATACAGTTTTATTGAAGTGTTTACAGAGAAACTAAGGTCAATAACAGGACATTGTCGTTTGAACGAAATGATCAAATGGTTCAAATGGCTCTGAGCACTATGGGACTTAACATCTATGGTCATCAGTCCCCTAGAACTTAGAACTACTTAAACCTAACTAACCTAAGGACATCACACAACACCCGGTCATCACGAGGCAGAGAAAATCCCTGACCCCGCCGGGAATCGAACCGGGACTCGGTCGCGGGAAGCGAGAACGCTACCGCACGACCACGAGCTGCGGACAACGAAATGATCCCTCACCACAATGAATGCAGAGGACATTTTTCCCTCTGGTCCCTCAACCTCCATCGATCGCACAGCCAAGACTCCCTGGCGACTGTGAATCGACAACTTGTACGACGTGAGTCGCATTAATACGTAATGAGACACACTCGCGGAAGCGAGCCAAGGGGCATTAAAATAACCGGTACCGAGTACAATCGCCAGGGCGTTGCCCTGCGACTCAAAAGCAATCGATGTAAAGGAGGTCATAAGGGACAAGCTTCCTTATATCACGAAGCGCGTGCCGGTTCTGGTTCACAGCGACAAACCGAACGAGGCGGGGCAATAACTACATGAGTGGACTCGTAGTGGGAAGAAGCTGTGTCGAAATTTCAAATCCCTGTCCTGCCAGTTTGATTTAGATTTATCTTGGCTTTCTTAAGTCACGTTAGGCGCATACTGGGATGGTACCTTCAAAAAGATAAATGTCGGCTTCGCCACTCATCAGTGTCCAGCTGAGCAGGAGGGCCTCTTCCAAGAATCTCGACGTCAACGGGACTTTACGAAAAGATAAATTACCTTCTTTCCTTCTTTCATTCTGCCTTTCTTTCCTTTAAATAAAAACACATACCAAATTGTGTTTCCGCCATAGCCGACATATTCGCCTCTAAAAAAATCAGCAACTTTATTGATATTTAAAATAATTCTCTTTTATTTTTCAGTCCCAGATGCACATTTTTAATTACGTCCATTTTCCGATCGCTCTATATCACCTTCAGATCTAAAACGAAGCTGCATCACTAACCAATCTTGCCTGTTCAGCATCTCATATCACAGTGGTCTTCAATACGCTTCAGGAGCGTATTGGTTTAGAAACTGATAAGACGCAGAGATGCGTCTTATTCTCCCTCGCGTTAAATTCTCCCACCCTTCCCTATTTTACCATGAGCGTTTTGTTTTGTTTATTTTGCCTGGAATCAGACATCCTTTCACTGTTGGTTTACTTTCTCGACTCACAGCACGTCTGAGACAGAAGTCTGCTTACACAATGGTTTGCAGTAATATTAATTTCTTGACGTAAAACACGTCAAAATTTTCCTCCACTATTCTTTATTTAAACGTATTTGATTCAAGACCATTGATGACATTTTAAATTAATAAAACGAAACGCTTACTGTAATGTAAAGACGGTATTTTTAATGGTTGCGAAAGTGGGCAGTAAACGTAACATTAAATCAATTAAGGACACTATGGCTATATAACTGATTATTTAACTGCATTTCTCTGTGGAAGAGTGATTGAGTGTACACGCGAACACTTTTTTCTACATTAAAGTCATGTATCTGAAAAAAGTCTACGTCACTTAGGTTCAATAACGTTAGAACCTGAGATATTAATACAAAACTCTGATGGGTGGAAATGCAAAGAATCAATAAGCAAAGCAGAGACTGAGGCCTTTCGTCTAAATTATACTCATTAATGTCGTTATTGTTGTGGCCTTCAGTCCGTAGACTGATTTGATGCAGCTCTCCATGCTACTCTAACCTACGCAACCTATTCATCTCTGAATAATTGCTGTAACTTACATCCTTCTGAATCTGCTTACTGTATTCATCTCTTGGTCTTCCTCTACGATTTTTACAAAATGGTTCAAATGGCTCTGAGCACTATGGGACTTAACATCTATGGTCATCAGTCCCCTAGAACTTAGAACTACTTAAACCTAACTAACCTAAGGACATCACACAACACCCAGTCATCACGAGGCAGAGAAAATCCCTGACCCCGCCGGGAATCGAACCCGGGACCCCGTGCTCGGGAAGCGAGAACGCTACCGCGAGACCACGAGCTGCGGACGACGATTTGTACACCCCACACTTCCCTCCAAACTGACCCCATGATATTTCAGAATGCGTCCTGTTAACTGATCCCTTTCTCTTGTTAGGTTGTGCCACAAATTTCTTTTCTCCACAGTTCTAATCAGCACCTCATCATCATTTACGTGATCTACGCATATAATGTTCAGTATTCTTCTGTAGCACAATGTTTAAAAAATATTCTATTCTCATCTTGTCCAAAATGTTTATCGTCCATGCTGCACTTCCATCCACAGCTACACTCCAATCAATTACTTTCATAAAATTCTTCCCAACCCTTAAATCTATAAGGTGCTCTGTAAATAAGTAAGTAATCGATGATTTTTTTTTGCAGACCACGTGATAATGGCAATATGCCGAAATGGGATCATAGTGAGTGATTTCTAAAATAAAAACCATTAAAAAACCGATAGCTACCTTCTGTGATGCACAAGAGATTGTGCGGATGCTCTGGCGCTTCTTTGTAACAGTTCATCAAACGCATAAGCAAGGCTCTGTGGTAGTCTCGACTCCCATCTGGCCGTTTGGACGTCAACCCAAACTCGCGTGAAACATGGGTAGATGCATGCAATAGGATCTCTTCTTCTATCCTGAATTTAGCAAGCTTTAGTGAGTTTAGTAAGGGGTGAAAACATCGTTTTTAATGTGTCTGAATGTTACTTTAGTCAGCAGTTTCGCAAAAGAAGTCATTGTAATAGTGACGTTATAGTAAGTGTTTTACTAAATCTTTCCACTCGACGGCCATTCAGTGAAAGATTAGAACTTGCCAAAAACCTACTAGGGTTGTTGACGAAATATCAATATAGCGATAGATCGAAATATACCCAAGAAATTTTTTATATGTGTCGGCGAATTTTCCCACCCCGATGTATCGATATGTCAATATCAAAATGGCAATACCGAGTGCCGATATTTTTATTTTGTATTTTTTGCACAATTTTCCGTAAATATTTGAAATCGCTGTTTTGAAATTGTAGTATAACATCAATTCTACTCTGTGAATGAGTTCTTCTTCTCTTAGAACTTTCATCACGCCCAGTCTTTCTCTTCGACTGTGGGTAGCAGGTATAGGTGTCAGAAAAGAAGTCCGATTGCACTGAGGGCTGAAGGTGTGAATGGAATACATGATTTCCGATGTGAAGAAATAGCACACCAGTAGCGTTAAAAACAATTTTTAATGGAACTAATGTGCTATTTCTTCACATTGGCACTCATCAAAAACAGTTGTTGAAAATGATGATCAGAATTCTAAATTACAAGATTGGTGCTTGCGGAGGGTGGAGACGTGTGACGGGAAATGATGGCGTAATCGGCGATGGGCGCTACCTATAGAAACTGCAACGTTTAGCTTCACCACGCAATTTTGCGACATCAGCGTGAATAACGGGCTATTTCCATGTAGCCAATGGCAAATTAAGGAAATAAGTGCACCATGTACACGGTTGTTAACTAACAACACGACAGTCGATCAAAAAAGTATTGTAATACAAGCTTTCCACCTGCACAAAGTCCCATTATTAACTTACAATTTTTCAAGGAAGTGTTTTTCTTGCAATTCTTGCTCTATGGGCGGTAGGCAGGCTGCTAGCTTCTTGATGTACAAAATACGAGGGTTAACTCTGTTTATTTACATCTCGTACAAAACAGATTCGTGTTTCATAGTTTTACTGACCCTCAAAGTAGTCACCAGCATTTTGTGTATAACCCGGTGCAAGCTGTTAATGATTTGTTTGACTGATGGGCTGCGACGGTCGGAGTGGCCGAGCGGTTCTAGGCGCTACAGTCTGGAACCGCTCGACCGCTACGGTCGCAGGTTCGAATACTGCCTCGGGCATGGATGTATGTGATGTCGTTAGGTTAGTTAGGTTTAAGTAGTTCTAAGTTCTAGGGGACTGATGACCTCAGAAGTTAAGTCCCATAGTACTCAGAGCCATTTGAACCATTTGATGGGGCTGCTAACTGATATACCACCCACTGCACTCCCCTGACTTAAGCCCTCGTGAGTTCAACTCGATTTCTAAACTGAAGGAAACACTTCACGGCATTCACTTCAGAACTGTTACAAATTCGTCGGGCATAGACCGCGCCGCTCGAACTGTCAACACAACTGGCACTGCTAAGAGTATCCTATGACTTCCATATCGCTGCCAAAGGGTTATACACAATGCTGGTGACTACTTTGAAGGTCAGTAAAACTTTGAAACACGTATCTATTTTGTACGATCTGTAAATAAATAATTGCCACTGTTAAAGTTCCAACCCTCGTATCTAATAATAAATCAATACTTAAATATATAAATCTTACAAATATTACAATGCGCAGACGATATTTTTATATGCCAGTATGTTGATATTTTTTCTTTCGATGTACCGATATTTTTTGCCGCTATATCGAGGCGGATAACGATACTTTTCACAAATCGATGTATCGGATTCCCGATAACTTTAAAAATAGCAAATGCCCCACTACCTACCTCAGGTCTCAACAGTTTAAAGGGAGAGAACAAATCACAAATTTCACATGAACATATAACCCTGACATTTACAACAAAAGCGGCAGTGAAACATTGTGTTAACTCTTCTTTTGGCCATGTCTGTTGCTCGGAAGGAACACAATCTCCTTGGAGCAGTAAAGATTGTTGTTATTAAGGCCTTAATAATCTGCACATTGCAATTTCAAGGCAATAAAAGTCAGAATCTCATATTCACGCCCTGGGAACATTTTGTTAAAGTAGGATTGATTCACAATTACATGAAAAGACACGTACAAGCATTTTAAAGCACAATGAAGCAGTGAAACACAACCACGAAATACTTACGAGACGGACAGCAGCCATCTGCTGCTAGGACAACAAGAGTTATTATTTCGAGGACACGCTGAAACCTGCGACTCCAACAATCGAGGAAATTATGTGACGTTAACTCATTTGTTTGCTGAGTTTGATGAGAAATTGAGAACCCGCTTTCTGAGGCTCCATGTTCACCGGATTGTCTCCTCTCTGCCAAAATTATTTAATTCAACGCTTGCATGGAGTTATGCTCCCCGAAATAAATACTCAGGAGATAGAAGCGACATCCGTTGCTGTTTTACTAGGCGAAACACGGGATGTCACAAATCTTTCGCATTCATCAGAGAAATTCGTCAAAGTTTTGTAGGATTTAGTGATCGGCAGAGGCGACAGATCGACTTGAAGAGACTGAGTGCAAAAATAAGTTGGTCGAGTAGACCTACGAGGAGACGGTCGTTGTGTCTGGACATTCAAACAATGTGCAAGCAAAAGTTAGAGAAGTAATTGTTCATGCCATATTTGTGCGCTGTTACGTCCGAAAATTGACTTTGATTTTATTACAGGCATTAATTATGTATTTAAAATGTTTTTTGATAATCTTAGTGGTTTTGTAACATTTTCAGTCCATTCATCGAAAAGAACAATCGTATTAGATACAATACTGAAGACGAGGTTTGCAAACGTGCATTAACTAAATGGAGATATTCAAGCCGTATGGTTCAAACTGCTGCAGATCATAGGATTAAACTTGAAGACAGGTGTACATTTTGAAAATCCATAAAACTGGGACCCAGTTACCATGAATTAAATTGTGGTAGAGTCCACATCTGCCAGTGTAAATGTGTTACAGTTTAAAATCTAGTTCTGAGGTCTCTGTCTTACCGTTCTATATAGTCAATCTGAAATCTCCTAGTGTTTCCAGGTCTCTCCCACATGTATCCCTACAACCTTCTTTCACGATTTTTAGCGATGATTAAATTATCCTCTGTCCAAAATTGTACTAGGCGGCTGTCATTCCTTTCCCCAGTCCATATTCATCTACTATTTTTACTTCTTTTCCATCTCTTAGTACGAATTCCAGACCCCATCACAATTAAATTTTTCGCTCCATTAACTATCTGAATATTTTTTTTTTATCTCATCACACATTTCTTCAATCTCTTCTTCATCTGCGGAGCTGAAGGGCGTATGGAGTTCTACTACTGTGGTGGGTCTGGGCTTCGTGTCTATTTTCGCTCATTGATACGGCAACTGAGAAAGATATGTCTTATTTCATTATAAAAGCTGGCAGAAAATCGGTTGTAATAAGTTAACTGCGCTGTTGTAGCGGTGACCAATAATGACGAGAGCTAAATAGTTTTCGAACGTTTAGAAGAGGTGCAATATATTTCTAATTACTAGAATGTAAACTAGTACGTCTCCGTCCTTTGTGTCTTAGAACGTGATTTCTGCATCCCATATGTGAATACGTGTGTTCCCATTATTATAACAATATTTCTTCATGTAACCATAGTCAAATGAGACATAATTCGATTTTTTTCTCAAGTGCTGATTGCACCCCTAGCTTGTAGTTCCATTACTTTCTCTTATCAACTAATCAGAATCTATAGCACGATAAATAAAAAGGCTATGCTGTAGTGTACTTGTAAAAGAATGAAGGTCTAGGTTTTTATACTGCCCACTACTACATCATCCCCGAGAAATCCGACCACCACGCACCTGAGACATTTGCAGTTAGCACCAAATATAAGTAGAAGACAGCGTCATAAGTGACGCGAATATCTATCACTTCTTACGAGGTAGGCCTACCACAGAAGATTCTAGGACTATTTATGTTATCGTTTCTGAACGATAAGTATGAAACACCCTTGAAAAGCAGTTGCTACCCTGTTTGAATGGTTATAGAGACATTCGTGAAATCAGAAACACAGTGAATGTACATGTTAAAATCAACTCGATGCAATGTACTTAAAATCTGCAGGAGCAGAACAGCCTTTTGCCGCATCTGTTTTTCCAAGATTTTGTCATAATGAATTTATCACAACCAGCCGTCTTATTATTGTGCGCTAAGGCCTTAGAGAGGTCATGTAACAATACCGTAAAGTGAAAACATGGGCCGCGCGGGATTAGCCGAGCGGTCTTAGGCGCTGCAGTAATGGACTGTGTGGCTGGTCCCGGCGGAGGTTCGAGTCCTCCCTCGGGCATGGGTGTGTGTGTTCGTCCTTTGTATAATTTAGGTTAAGTAGTGTGTAAGCTTAGGGACTGATGACCTTAGCAATTAAGTCCCATAAGATTTCAGACACATCTGAACATTTTTGAAAACATGGCTCAAATCACCGTGAAAAGAATTGCGACGAAGCATGATCGAAGTTCATCCGTCGAAGCAGTCCCACGATAAACTGATTGGATATACACAAGGCAAGATTCCAGTGAAAACGTGCCAAATCGAGAATCTTGGTTGGTAAATTCAGGTTCACACTCATAAAATGTAACAGTTCTGCGTAGCTTTGACCCAAGGCGGCGAGAAGACTGGTTATTAATACCTTGAAAAATAAGTCAGATCTTAACGTTAACACACTTTTACTGTGATAGGTTGTGGTAAAGTCACAAAATTTTTATTGAAATTTATTTTGAGTTCTTTGTTTATGAATTTTCTGTTGGAAGTGGGCTTTATAAACGAGCGGTCTTAAAAAGCTATGACAAGATACTTTCACGCAGAGGAAGACTGTACGATTTGATATGAAGAAAGATTCCACATGGCTTTCGTTTGATTAATTGGAAATTTGGAGATTTTTGACTGCCGTACGAGAGCTACGACGAAGACTGTTTTATTGAACTTGTTGACTTCACCAGTATTTCTGCACTCGGGTACGACTCGAAGTGCTCCAGTAGCTTACGACACAGCTCGGAAAATCTGTCTCTACTCTTGCTTCCGATAGCTCCTCCATCCAGTAACTTCTGATGATGCTATATGATCAGTTTTCAACCGAACTGTTTCTTTAAAATCACTGATAAACATTGTATAGGGCAGAAAAAATGCGACTCCACGTAGTTTTCAATTTTTTACGTAAAAAGGAGAAAGTTTTCTTTTTTAAAAAAAAACGTAAATTTAGAAAATGTTTTCAGAGGTTTTGGAGGTTAATACCGTATTTTGCGATAGTAATAAAAATCTTAGACAAAGCACGTTCCACTTTATTTTAAAGCGTCTTCAGCGGTCACTGTAACAAAATGGTTTTTCTTACAATTTTGTTCGCTACGAACATGAACATTTCTCATGCTTAATCTTATTACTGTAAATAGTATAAAATTATTATGGTTACTCACGATTTTTTTCTTACGTCATGCTTAAGGTTTTTCTACACTTATGTGGTAGATTTTCGCACACAGCACGCTCACTGACATTAAATATATTCACTTTTTTATATTGTGTAGGTCCAATGCCACTCACCATTTTTTTTACTTTGTTTCGATATTGAGTGATGCGTTCGTCTTTTGTTTTTGTTTTTTTGTTTTTTGTGGTAGTGTAAGTGTCTGTTATTGCCCTGCGCGTGTGTGTGTTCGTATGTGTGTGTGTGTGTGTGTGTGTGTGTGTGTGTGTGTGTGTGTGTGTGTGTGTGTAAGGGTGGCTAAAGTGTCATAATTTCTGTGTGTGTATGCTTCACTATGCTACATGAGGGCTGATCTAGGATGGCTACCTTACCTGGTTTATGATATTATTTTTGAGGTTTGTAGGGAATTGTTCTTTATCTACCATACATGTTTCATTAATTTAAGTAACGTTTGGTTTATTACGTGTTTCTTTTCTATTATTCTCGTTTGGATTTGGAAGTTCGCTTTTAAGGTTAGAAGATGATCCTTGTTTCTGAGCCAGGCTATTTTCATGAGCTTTTCATAGAAACGTCGCTTTAATTACACAAAAATACACTCCTGGAAATGGAAAAAAGAACACATTGACACCGGTGTGTCAGACCCACCATACTTGCTCCGGACACTGCGAGAGGGCTGTACAAGCAATGATCACACGCACGGCACAGCGGACACACCAGGAACCGCGGTGTTGGCCGTCGAATGGCGCTAGCTGCGCAGCATTTGTGCACCGCCGCCGTCAGTGTCAGCCAGTTTGCCGTGGCATACGGAGCTCCATCGCAGTCTTTAACACTGGTAGCATGCCGCGACAGCGTGGACGTGAACCGTATGTGCAGTTGACGGACTTTGAGCGAGGGCGTATAGTGGGCATGCGGGAGGCCGGGTGGACGTACCGCCGAATTGCTCAACACGTGGGGCGTGAGGTCTCCACAGTACATCGATGTTGTCGCCAGTGGTCGGCGGAAGGTGCACGTGCCCGTCGACCTGGGACCGGACCGCAGCGACGCACGGATGCACGCCAAGACCGTAGGATCCTACGCAGTGCCGTAGGGGACAGCACCGCCACTTCCCAGCAAATTAGGGACACTGTTGCTCCTGGGGTATCGGCGAGGACCATTCGCAACCGTCTCCATGAAGCTGGGCTACGGTCCCGCACACCGTTAGGCCGTCTTCCGCTCACGCCCCAACATCGTGCAGCCCGCCTCCAGTGGTGTCGCGACAGGCGTGAATGGAGGGACGAATGGAGACGTGTCGTCTTCAGCGATGAGAGTCGCTTCTGCCTTGGTGCCAATGATGGTCGTATGCGTGTTTGGCGCCGTGCAGGTGAGCGCCACAATCAGGACTGCATACGACCGAGGCACACAGGGCCAACACCCGGCATCATGGTGTGGGGAGCGATCTCCTACACTGGCCGTACACCACTGGTGATCGTCGAGGGGACACTGAATAGTGCACGGTACATCCAAACCGTCATCGAACCCATCGTTCTACCATTCCTAGACCGGCAAGGGAACTTGCTGTTCCAACAGGACAATGCACGTCCGCATGTATCCTGTGCCACCCAACGTGCTCTAAAAGGTGTAAGTCAACTACCCTGGCCAGCAAGATCTCCGGATCTGTCCCCCATTGAGCATGTTTGGGACTGGATGAAGCGTCGTCTCACGCGGTCTGCACGTCCAGCACGAACGCTGGTCCAACTGAGGCGCCATGTGGAAATGGCATGGCAAGCCGTTCCACAGGACTACATCCAGCATCTCTACGATCGTCTCCATGGGAGAATAGCAGCCTGCATTGCTGCGAAAGGTGGATATACACTGTACTAGTGCCGACATTGTGCATGCTCTGTTGCCTGTGTCTATGTGCCTGTGGTTCTGTCAGTGTGATGATGTGATGTATCTGACCCCAGGAATGTGTCAATAAAGTTTCCCCTTCCTGGGACAATGAATTCACGGTGTTCTTATTTCAATTTCCAGGAGTGTATTTTTCGAGAGCCGCAAAGGATGACACAAAATTTCTAAGTACTGAGCTCTCTCTTCCCCGTCCTGTGCAGCCAGCCAGACGTGAAGAGGCTCTACACACACCTACAAAACAGGCAACACAGTTACCACGAACTGGTCGAGAAACTGATTATTTGGCGGCTGACCCGCACCTGTCGACTAGCTGAAACGGCAAACACAAGGTTATTTTAACCGAATATAATCCTCTTTATTATATCGAGCACTGTAGTTCTTGGTTTGAGAACAGTGCTCTAAGTTTTGTATTATTTAAAACAGAGCATCTTTCCGTAATTAAAACTTTCAGGAGCGTCGACTATAAGGGAAGTGAAACGCACAACGAATTTCATGGCAAGCTGTGTGTCCGTCGCTCTATGACGGAATAGCTTAGTAAATTGCGGCGTTACGAGGTCTTTAATGCACACTGCGCGAGACAATTGCAGCGATAGCACGTCTTTGCTTGCGCCAAGTCCTTCTTGCGTGTCTGAGATAGTACTGTGACGACTTCCTTGCTTTCGCTGGTCGTTGCCTCCAGCTCCAAGAACAGCAGTCTTCAAGTGGTTCAAAGCACTATGGAACTTAATATTTGAGGTCATCAGTCCCCTAGAACGTGGAACTACTTAAACCTAACTAGCCCAAGGACATCACACACATCCATGCCCGAGGCAGGATTCGAACCTGCGACCGTAGCAGCAGCGCGGTTCCGGACTGAAGCGCCTAGAACCGCTCGACCACAGCGGCCGGCTACAGCAATCTCTGATGGAAATGGTATATCGTTACTTGAATGTGTGCCAAATAGTATACTAACTAAAAAGTTTTCTGGATGTAGTGTCGGGACTGATGACCACAGATGTTAAGTCCCATAGCGCTCAGAGCCATTTGAACCATTTGATGTAGTGTCATGCCATTTTGATAAATATCTGTCTCAATAAAAATAGGTGAGTTGCTTGTTATAATGATACATAAATGAATTAAATTACTTATTCATGTAACTGAGTTCCATGCTTCTTTTACTAGGTCACTCACCAAGAAAATTTACCATTAAGGCTTAGTACCACCTTAGCTATGACTGTGAAATGGGCACAGAAACCACTTACAGAAATAAATGTTTCATTTCTTGTTGATGTAAACAGCACTCACCTTACAGCGACGCCTTAAGTTCCCAGCAATGTTTGAAGAGATGGCCATTAATTACAACAGAGCAGTAAATTTTGCAGAATTCTCTAAAATATCCCTGCTGCCTGTAGCACAATGAGAGAGGCTTCTAGAATCCTACCAAACAATTCTTCTTCAGTTTCCAATATGGCTGCATCTACCAATGACTTCAGGCAACTTCATAGGAAAGCATCCTTAGGAGTGAGATCCAGCAAGTACGCTGGACTTCCCTTTCCAGTCATTACTGAGGTATCTATTGTTCAGGTGTTCACGACCATCACGGTCGGAGAGCGATGGTGCGCTGTTGCACTGAAACCACATCCTCTTGTGAACAATCACTCTGGCAACCAACATCAAATCGACATTATTCAAACAGAGCCGCACCAAATAAGGGAATACTAGTTGAGATTGTAAATTCCAACCCGCAGGTTATTGCAGGTTATTGCAGTAAGCTACATGAACTCTAAAAGAGTACTCATTAAAAAGACTCAGACTACCACTACGTAACAGATACACAGCGTAACCACAGGTGTAATCAATAGCGAAGACGCAGTTCCAATTGAATGACAAAGAAATTAAGCCATGAATGTTAGACAGTTATATGCATTAAATTGATGCCAATATCTGATAACACCAAGAGAAAAAATATAAGTTACAAACAGACTTCAACATCCAGTACAGATGTTTATACAACAACCACATCAACAAATTCAGTCATAAAATCCCATGCCAAGAGAATTAGGTAACAACCCAGTGCAAAATTAAACCAGTATCCACTTCAAAATGGTAGATAATATCATACAACATCAACAGAATTTTCATAAACAGTAAGCTGCCTCAAAAAAATCACTGTTTCTTATCTTTATGTTCATACAACATTTTCACAGCAAAATCCTAATAAATGCATAAAACTGCTCAATCTGTCTAGTATTTCACCTGCACAAAAACATCAAGATACATCTTAAATTCGAACGAAGCTCCCAAGGTAACAGAAAAACAATTTTCCTATGATTCTGACCATCCGTTAAGCCAAAACCGCATTGATTTCCCTCAACAGCAAAACAGATTAAAACTTTTAAATATGTGTTACCCAATGAGGAAAAACATAAAATACACATGAATAAGCTTATTCCATCATAATTCTTCCACTTACCGTGCCTGGTTGCAGAAAATATGCTAATATCCGCTGTTAAAATACCACTACCTCAAAAAATTGAATTTTCACCACAATATATTGAACAGGAATCACACGGTCAATGAAATCCATAAAAGGATTATAATGAGTGTCTCTCCTAATAATCGTGATGTGCATTTTCTCTGTTGTTTTTGAAGATACGTGTAATTTCATTTTGTAATATGTGTTTGAAGTGGGCTCCAACAAATAATGATAATCGTACAAAGCCCTGTGTCTGTTGAGAGTGCAGGTTTGTTTCCAGTTACATACAAAATTATTTTTAAATGAGAATTCTACATTTCAATTCGATAGAGCGGTCGAGAATTAGTTCAGTACAAATTTTTGGTTCATCAATATATTTTAACACTGACAGTATAACATTCAGAATGAGCAGTGCTCCAGCAGGGACTCAACGTGCCACCCTTCCCTGATACTATATGATCAAAAGTATCCGGACACACACAAAAACATACGTTTTTCATATTAGGTGCACTGTGCAGCCACCTAATGCGAAGTACTCCATGTCAGTGACCTCAGTAGTCACTAGACATCGTGAGACAGCAGAATAGGGCACTCCGCAGAACTCACGGACTTCGAACGTGGTCAGGTGATAGGGTGTCACTTGTCATACGTCTGTAATCGAGATTTCCACACTCCTAAATATCCATAGGTCCACTGTTTGCGATGTGATAGTGAAGTGGAAACGTGAAGGGACACGTACAGCACAAAAGCGTACAGGCCGACCTCGTCTGTTGACTGACAGAGACTGCCGGCAGTTGAAGAGGGTCGTAATGTGTAATAGGCAGACATTTATCCAGACCATCACACAGGAATTACAAACTGCAAGTACTATGATAGATAGGCGGGAGTTGTGAAAACTTTGATTTCGTGGTCTAGCGGCTGCTCATAATCCACACATCACGCCGGTATGCCAAACGATGCCTCGCTTGGTGTAAGGAGCGTAAACATTGGACGATTGAACTGTGGAAAAACAGCGTGTGGAGTGACAAATCACAGTAGACAATGTGGCGATCCGATGGCATGGTGTGGGTATGGCGAGTGCCCGGTGAACGTCATCTGCCAGCGTGTGTAGTGCCAACAGTAAAATTCGGAGGCTGTGGTGTTATGGTGTGGTCGTGTTTTCTTGGAGGAGGCTTGCAGTCCTTGTTGTTTTGCGTGGCACTATCACAGCACAGGCCTACACTGATGTTTTAAGCACCTTCTTGCTTCCCACTGTTGAAGAGCAATTCAGGGATGGCGACTGCATCTTTCAACATGGTCGAGCACCTGTTCATAATTTACAGCCTGTGGCGGAGTGGTTACATGACAATAACAACCCATTCCCCAAGAAACCTTCCAGCACCTGATTGAATATATGCTTGCGAGAGTGGAAGCTGTTATCAAGGCTAAGGGTGGACCAACACCATACTGAATTCCAGCATACCAATGGAGGGCGCCACGAACTTGTAAGTCATTTTGAACCAGGTGTCCGGATACTTTTGATCACGTAGTGTATCACCAGGCAGCACCGTTACTCAGTTGCTACTGGAGTGCCTATTAATACATACTGCTAAACCGAATATTTCACTGGACTAATGTGGCACCGCTGTATTGAATATGCATGTAACATTCTACTTTAGAAATAAATTTGTTTGTAATGGGAAACAATCTGATGCCTTGCATTGACACTCGGCGTCATATGAATGATCTTATGAACAGTATTTGTTTTGGCTGACACTATATACACATTGCGGAAGCTAAGCTGTAAATTTCTTCTCAAACACTTTGTAAGTAGGCTGTTTATGTTTTCTTATTGGCAACGTTACATAGCGCTCTGTATGAAAATCACTGGCTGTGCTGTGTGCAGTCTGTGGCTAGTTTGCATTGTTGTCTGCCATTGTAGTGTTGGGCAGCTGGATGTGAACAGCGCATAGCGTTGCGCAGTTGGAGGTGAGCCGCCAGCAGTGGTGGATGTGGGGAGAGAGATGGCGGAGTTTTGAAATTTGTAATACTGGATATCATGAAGTGCTATATATATTATGACTATTAAGGTAAATACATTGTTTGTTCTCTATCAAAATCTTTCATTTGCTAACTATGCCTATCAGTATTTAGTGCCTTCAGTAGTTTGAATCTTTTATTTAGCTGGCAGTAGTGGCGCTCGCTGTATTGCAGTAGTTCGAGTAACGAAGATTTTTGGTGAGGTAAGTGATTTGTGAAATGTATAGGTTAATGTTAGTCAGGGCCATTCTTTTGTAGGGATTTTTGAAAGTCAGATTGCGTTGCGCTAAAAATATTGTGTGTCAGTTTAAGCATAGTCTTGTATAATTGTTCAAAGGGGACGTTTTATATGGCGACCCCGCCAGGATAACTCACTGAAATCTTCTGATTTTTTTCTTGTAGTATGTGTAATTAGTGTAGCTATTGTTTATTGCTAGTGCGTAATTGTAGAGAGAATCTCCTTTGTAGTTGCAGTCTTTCATTGTTGTACAGTAAAACAGTTGTGGCATGCATGTAGATTTGCACCAAGTATTTCGCAGCTGCGCTTGCAATTAACTACATATTATTTTCAGTGCTATGTTATTGTGTTCTCTTATTTTTGCTCTTCAAATTGTGCTTTTCTGTGTTATCGTGTCAAATATTGTGACAATAATGGCGTGTGAAAAACGTAACACTAGGCTCCAAAGTAAACTGAGAAATAATAGTGACGACGAGCGTAGCTTATCAGCACCACTGTGTAATGGATTAACAGACATTCGAAGTAATAATTTGGTAATTGTGCATAGGGAAATGGAGCGGGCGGCAAATAATGGTGTAGACAGTGAAACAGGTAGTAAACAGGGAAGCATTATCGATCGATCGGTCGGCAACAGCTCGCCTCACGAATCCCAAATGACAGGACACAGTTTCGCAAATACTGTAGATTCAGGTTTTTGGTCCTCACCGTTTTCTCAAATAAGTCAAGACACGTTTTCTGCTTGTCAAAATGTGAATGTTGCCGGTGCAAATTCACTGCCGAAAAGCATTGAGGAACATGTTTCAGACACCAGTGCACTGTTATTACAGTTAATGCAACAAATGGGACAAAGGCTTCAAAAGTTAGACACAGTGGAACAAAATCTTAAAAACTTAGACACAGTGGAACAAAATCTTAAAAAGTTAGACACAATGGAACAAAATCTTCAAAAGTTAGACACCACACTTGAACAAACACGTGAAGATTTATCTACTGAGTTACATAACATCGAATCGAAATGTCAAAAAGTCTGTAATGACGTAAAAACACAAATTTGTGAGCATTTCCAACCTATTTTTTCGCGTCATGAAAATGCAATACAGAAACACGAAGCAGCCATAAAAGAACTGCAAACTATTGTTCATGAAAATCACGACACCTTGCAAGCTAAAATTGACACAGTTGCATCTACCGATTCGGTTACGCAACTTGCAGAAACTCAAGAAAACTTAAAGGACACAGTAGATACGATTTCAACACAAATGGACACTCTGAAACTTGGTTCAGAAAAACACACTGAGGAAATAAGTACACTATCGGAGAAAGTAGCCGAACTTTCGGATCAGTTCACTAACTTATCTGCAAAGGTAGATGATGATCTGAATGACACAAGACCTGTAGCCATCACTGACACAGAAGAGTATGAACAAATTAAGAAATTCAAAGAAAATCAGAATCAAATTAATACGCAATACAAAAGAGAAATCCGGGAAGTACAAGGTCAGTTGGTACAAGTAATACAAAAATTTCATATTTCAGAGGACACTCGCGCTCTAACACGGGAAGAGGAACTTAGAAATACGGAAAAGCCACAAAATAATAACACAGGGCATTTCGGAAATTATGAAAGAAATTGGCAAGGTGCACCGAATTTTGAGATGGAACCGCCGACACGACGTAACAATGACCGATATGCTACTCGCCGACACGATGATTTTGACTATAAGCTGTTCATTACTACACGTAAATTCAAAACGTTTAAGAATTCTGCCAACGACATTCATCCACAAGCGTGACTCCATCAATTCTCTCATTGTTTTCCTCCCAACTGGTCATTGGAGCACAGGTTAGAATTGATGTGTGGCTACTTGGAGAATGAACCAGCTGTAAGAATGCGATCGGTCATTCACGATTGTCACAGTGAAGGAGACTTTTATCATGCCTTCCTCTCAGCATATTGGTCTCAAGCTACACAAGACCGAGTAAAACATAGCATCATAATGATGAAACATTTCGAACAATCTGAATTTTCCAGTCTTGTGATATATTTTGAAGACATGTTGCACAAGAATCAGTACCTGTCAAACCCATACAGCCCCTCAGAACTCATCCGAATTTGCTTAATCAAACTGCCTGAATATTTACGACATATTATTTTAGCAGGACGTTGCAAAGACGACATTGAAGCTTTTCAGGGACTGTTACAAGAACTGGAAATTGACACTGACAATCGCGGAACGCGAAAACAGGAGCACAACAATAACAGATCACATCCGTCACAATTCCGCGATGACAGAAATAATACACGACAAGGCTATTCTTTCAACGTAAATCGTGACCATAATAGACAACACCCGTATGACAACCGTTGGCAGAGTAGTAATAATTACAGGGAAAGATCACCTCTCCGCAGTAATGACTATCACAGAGACAATCAGAGAAACAGACAATATGGGAACCAAAATAATTATTATCAAGGGAGACAGAGTAACTTCAGATGCAAGGTCCAGCGCGCAGTTACGATTCAGGGAGAAATTCTCCACCACGTGACCGACAAGAAAGAAACTATGGAATCTACCGACATGACGACAGACGATATGATCGTAACGACAGACCTGAATTGCATCAGAACTGGCGGGATACGAACAGAGCAGGGCCCTCTCGACAAGGTGAATTTGTAGAAGTTAGGTCTCCAAATCCCAATAACGACGCGCACCAACAAAGACACAATAGGCAATGACTCATACCGTTGGCAGCCACAAATCGTATTTATGAAACTGACGACGCAGCTGCCGTAGCTAGTAATTACGTAAAAATGGAAGACATTAGGGACATCTTACTCCAGGAACACGACGTAAAACATAACAACATTGCATATCCTGTGATTCACATTACTGTAAATGACGTAAAATTTACGGCAGTACTTGACTCTGGCAGTCCCATTTCAGTAATTAGTGAAACAGCTTTTAGCAAATGCAACAAATCGAACGATAGGCCCCACACTTCCGTTACGTAAGATTAAATTACAAGGTGCAATCTTTGGAAAAAGTGTAGATGTACGCTAACAAACCAATTTAGAAATCTTTTGCCAAAGCCACAGCTTCTCTATGAACTTTCTTATTGTTCCATTATTGTCGACGGAAATTATATAGGGAGTAGACTTTTTGAATGAATACAGAACAATCTTAAACTTTCACGATGCTGAAATAAGTTTAGAGAAGGAAGGTAAGTCAATAGCTTTGAAATTTGAAGATTGGCTCTCAAACCATGACGAGGAAATTAATCGGCTTTACCTTCTGTTAGACAACAGTTCGGAATTTTCTACGGAACTAGCCACTAACAATCACTCTGCAAGTACTGACAGGGATGATATCGATGGCATATTTGAAATTAATGAGTTAATTCAGAATAAAATTCAAACAATTGAGAATTGTAATGACACTGATAGGCAGCACATTTTACAAGCACATTCCACAGTTTTTACTCACAAAACAGGAACAATCAAGGGATTTCAATACCAATTTCGTGTTCGTGAGCATACTAAATTTTGTGTTAGACCATACGTAATTCCAGCACATTATAGGGACCGTGTTAGAACAGAAATACAATCTATGCTTGACGAGGGCATTATTGTGCCTGCAGTAAGCTCATACAACAATCCATTACATGTTGTTGAGAAGAAAAATGGATCGATCAGGCTTGTCTTAGATTCGAGACAAATCAATTCTATCATTATTCCTGAAACAGACAGGCCGCAAACGTTGGAAGAACTTCTTCAAAATTTTAATGGTGTAAAAGTGTTGTCTTCCATTGATCTCAGATCCAGCTTTTATCAGATCGAACTTCATACAGAATGTAGAAAATACACAGCTTTCCTTTGTTTCGGCGTTTGTTATCAGTTTCGGAAACTTCCTTTTGGTTTGAACATTTCTTCAGCAGCATTCATTCGCGGGCTAAATTCCATATTACCTGAGTTCTTAAAACGTCACATCACCTTATATGTGGACGATATTCTAATAGCAGAAGCTTCATGGGAACAACATAATCGCATCCTCAACAGTCTGTTACGTATTTTTGCAGAATCTGGAATTACAGTTAACTTGGAAAAGTCTGAATTCGGTAGGTCAAAGGTGAGGTTTTTGGGACATATTATTTCTTCTGAAGGCATTCAGCCGGATCCTGAAAAGTTAGAAGCAATCAGAGCCATTCCAGTTCCATCCACAAAAAAACAAGTCCGCAGTTTTCTAGGTCTCGTAAATTTTTACCGTCGTTTTCTGAATATGCAAATTCTTGTTACACCAAAACTTTGTTCTCTCACTGGAAAAAATACTATTTGGAACTGGGACGAACAAGCACAGTTGGAATTCAATTCTTTGAAAGAATCGCTACTTAACGCGCCAATACTAGCTTATCCAGATCTGTCACAAGATTTCTGCCTTAGCACGGATTCTTCTAAAGTTGGTCTTGGTGCCCATTTATTTCAAGAAGCCATAGAAAATGACACAACCATTCAGAAAACCATTGCTTTTGCTAGCCGAGTGCTAACAAAATCTGAAAAAAATTATTCCGTTACTGAATTAGAAGCTTTAGCTATCGTTTGGGCATTTAACAAATTCCGTTTCTTTCTTTCTGGTAAGCACGTAAAAGTATACAGTGATCATTGTGCATTACAATTTCTTATGTCTTCAAAATTAAATCATGACAGGTTAAAACGTTGGGCATTGTTTCTGCAAGAATTCCACTTCACAATATTCTACATTCCCGGCAAGGAGAACATTGTTGCGGACGCACTGTCACGCGCACCGGCTGGGCTTGAGAAAAGTAACACAGAAGGCAACCTCGAGAAAAATTTCAGTATTCTTTACATTCAGAAAGTCGCCTTTGAAAACTTCATCACCACATCTTTAAAGGACATTGCTCATGAACAAGATAAAGATCCGATTTGGAAAGACGTCAAGAGCAAATGGCATGAAAAGACACACACACAGATTCGGCATTATTATCTGGTTAGAAACAACATACTGTTCAAACGCTGCACTGTTGATGACAAGCTATGGGTACTTTGCATTCCTGACGATTTTGTTAATAAGCTCATTTGGTACATTCATTTCAGCTACGCACATTTTGGTCCACGAAAATGTTATCATATTCTTCGAACGACTTGTTATTTTAACAATATGGAAAAGAGAATTCGAAGAGTCTTGTCTATTTGTAAACTTTGTCAAAAGGCGAAACCATCTACTGTCTCACATCGTGCTCCGTTGTTTCCTATTATTCCTTCTAAATTAAAAGAATTTGCTGCTGTTGATCTCTTGGGACCGCTTGTCAGAACATCTAATGGATTTTCGTACGTTCTAGTCGCTGTTGAACTTACTTCAAAATTTGTTTCTTTCACTCCGTTACGTGAAGCCACTGGACGGTCTGTATCCAACGCCTTTGTTAAAAATTTCTTACGTGAAGTTGGACACGTTAGTAAAGTCATTTCAGATAACGGACCGCGATTCAGATCTGCTGTTTGGTCACGTATGCTTCGGAATCATAAAATCAAACCTGTTTTTATTTCATTGTACTCACCACATTGTAACCCGTCTGAACGGATTATGAAAGAAATCAATAAGCTTTGCAGACTTTATTGTCACAGAAAGCATCAGCATTGGGACAGATATTTACACTTATTTCAAAACGTGTTGAATGAAATGCCTCACGACTCCACTGCTTTACCACCTACTCTTGTACTAAAGAATGAAGAACCACCGAACAGAATCAGAGAGCTTGTACCTTTCCCGAATACACGTAAACTTAGACACAAAGACATAATTGATTTTGCTATTATAAATATAAAATCTGCAGCAGACAAAAGGAGAAAACTACACGGTAAAGCAAATGCAAAGAAATTATATATTGGTCAGAAAGTTCTCATTAAAGCTCATTCATTGTCACATAAGAAGAAACACTTGAGTCACAAATTCTTTCTAGTTTACAATGGACCTTACAGAATCTGGCGTATACCACATGATAATTGCGTTGAAGTTGAAACTCTGCGTACTAGGAAGAGTAAAGGTTTACACCACATTTCACATGTAAAACCGTTTATTGAAAGATAATCTGCTTTTTAACTTTGTCTTTGCAATATAACTTTCCACTTTACATTGCTAGTAGGCTTTGTCAGACTTAGAATCTGTTAATATGCAACAATGTTTGAAGTTAAATATCCAGTCAAGAACCAAGAGAACTTATTTCAACAGAAATTATGAATGCATTGTTATAGTGAACAGACGACGCAATGTTGTTATTTGTACATTCTTGCTTGTTAGTTGCACGATTACGTAACGACTATAAGGTTCACATACTTAGAACATTTACCAGTACTGCTAATGAGATTTTAATGCAACATTTTGGTTTACTTGAAAATACATTCTGGATCTGAAGTACTTTCTGTGAAATACCAGATGGCACAGTTACACGATTTTATCACGACGCTACTAATGAGTGACAATTTACAATGTTGCTTTTGCGGTGTATCTGTTTTATATCTGCACAGTTTTTCTGAATTATTTTGGAAAGTAAAACATGTTTTAGTAGTAACTTTTGTGGTATAGCTACAATGAGACAGCCTTTTCTGTAGCACAACAATACGTTACAGCACAGTACTTTCTTCATCACAGCAATAAGCGTAATAACTAAGATATCTATACGCAAAGCATTTCACTTTTGTTTATCATGAGGTAAGTACATTGACTTCTGCAGAACTTAGCTTTCGGAGGACGATAACTACGACACTTCCACAGAGATTATGTTGCAACAAGACACACATTTAGCGCTACAGGACACGCATTTGAGTGATTAATTTTGCACTTAAATCATTTATTTTTAAAGATATTTGAAGTACAATGATACAAAGGTTTTCCGTGATACATTTCATTCCACTGCTGTAATCTGTAACACCTGAGGGTATAATTACATTAATCCTCAGGGGGGTACACGCCTACTTTGTGTACCATGTGTTTGCCAATCACAAGGAGCCCTAGCTAATATGGTATTTGCTTATACAACTTTACACATCGGTACCTTATTTCTCTAACACAGAATTACACAGCTATCTGATCATTTAACTGAGAGAGACAAACTTTTTTACTACGGCAGTGACAAATGTTTACGTAATTACACCGTTGGATAACTTCACACTTACGAAATTGTATTTTGTCTGTACTTTGTGAACTGTTCATACTTTTTCGGAACCATTGTGATACTATGAGAGCTTTGAATGATGTATTTGGTAAGGGAGCATGATTTTAAAGTACGTTTGAGGTAGATGACACTATTGAAATGAGCAGAGAATTTTTTAGGTTTTAAAATTATTGGAGGAAGCTACGACGATTTTGAGAGTTGACTGAGGTGTTGTGATGTTATTATTATGATGACTATGTGTATTATGCTGTTGCAGTATGTTTATGATCAGTAAGCTGATGCTATATGAGTTATTTGAGTATGCTACGTACCTGTTATGATGAAATATTGAAGAAGTGTCGACGAATAAGGTAAGGAATAATGAGTAGTGGTTGGGGACTCTGGTTTGTGCAAAAGGTTGTTGGAAACCAAGAATCGCATTTTAAGAGTTATGAAATGTGTGTACATGTGTGAATGTATCACAATGCCACTGAAAACTTTTTGGACACTGTTATATTCATAGGATTTTGTTTCTACACATTTGCAACGCAAATTCTCGACCTGTGAAATTTTTTATATGAGACTGCCACTGTAGCGGAAACTGCTGTCGTAAATATTTCCGTAAGAAAGTTAAGTGACCACCTGCACGTAATGCGTCGTGGCCACCCAGCTGTGTCAGACACCTGGAGAAAAAGCCATTAGTGTGTGGCTTTTCAGAGGCACAGGTAGAAAAAAAAAGGGAGGCCATTATACTCGCTATTGACATTCCTTTGCAGAAAGCATCGCAAATACGACACGCTCAAACTTGAAAACACATGATTATACTGTGGAGCTCTTAATTTATGATATTTACTAAAATGCCTAATGAAACGATGAGAAACATTTCACGGCTATTGTCTTGCTAGTTGAGAGAAATGCCATATGGCTTGCTTTATGTATTTATTTACTCAATTTGTTTAATATCTAGTTTCTAGCTGCACTTCAGCGTTGGTTAAAATAAAATTTCATAGATGTACTAATATAAATATTTTCTGCCTACAGATCGAGTAAATAATAATTTTTTTCAAAAAAATGAGGGAGCACAAAAAGACATTTACCTTCACAGGAACTGCATTCATAATTTTCTTTTCAAGTACTTGGTAATTTATTTTGTAGAATAAGTTGTGGTGCACCACTTTAATGACATAGATATTAAGATGTGAATAGACATTTCCCTTATCTGCATTGTTGTCTTTACTGTAATATTTTTCTGCTTGAGCTTTGTCATGTTTAGATATAATTTATTGCATTTGCTTCTGCTGTTTGCCAGGCATAGTACTACTAAATTTCACTTTACATTACTCTGTTAAGCCAGTTTTACTACTGATTTATTTTTCTTGTTTGCTGCTCATCGCGTGATATTAGTTGTAATATTGTTGCTTGCTTGGCCAATTTGAATATTTTGTCATTGCTGTTTGTGTTAATTGTATTGTACTGCTGCATTGCCTCGTCCCTTAGTTTAGCATCTGAGCTCAGTAGATTTAAGTTAGCTTAAGAGGGGGTAGACTATATAAGAGAACGAGTTGCGATGAATTGGAAGAAATGCATTGAGAAGTTATACGATAAAGTACAGAAAGCAGGTATAGATAGGACCTTTTGGGAATAATGATGAACGAAGGGAGATCTCCAAGAAAAAAAAGGTTTTGTTTGCAAAATACTGCAGTACCAAATGTTACACTGAAAAGAAACCCTGCCCTTTCCCCTTGTGTTATTCTGCTATGTGTTTGTGTACTCTTGTATATTTGTGTTTTTCCTGTCTTTATGTGTTTAGCTGATATGAGTTACGTTGTAGAATTTTTCTAATACTATGTTATTTACTTTGTAAAGATGTTTAGACATTATTTATCTGTTCTGTTTTGTTGCTCATATGTGAAGTTGATGTTTCAAAAGTTATTCTGATCTTTATGTATGTACTTATGTCATAATTCTTGTAACACTGATGTGCATGTTTATTTCTATTCTTTTGTAAAGCCTGTTTTACTACTAATGTTATCTGTACTATTATGTTCTTTAATGATGTATTTTGTACCTTTGTTATTGTATTCTTATGTTATAAAATTGTAATTGACACCAGTTCATCAAATTATGTAACTTGTAAGTTACATTTCACTGCACACGTTTCTGTTGGTCATAGTATATGGACAATATGTGAGAAGTAGGGACTGTTAGTGTTTGCACATGTGTTAATAATTCAGCAAGGGACTGGATAACAGCATTGCTGGTTGTAAGGACAATTCCAAAAACTGTGTGAGTGCACAAGTGGTGGTTTATGGACTTGCTATATTCTCCGCAAGACACTTCGATGGTGATTGTGCACCTGCACAGTCGCAGCAGATGGCTGCTGGCCATCTCTACAAGGACTAAAGTGGATCTACACCTTTGATGATCCATCAATACCATTATTTCTACAAGGACTGCAGTGGGTCTGCACCTCTGGTGGCCCACCAATACCACACTCTCTACCAGGGCTACAGTGGGTCTGAACCTTTGATGACTCACCAATACCATGCTCTCTACCAGAACTACAGTGGGTCTGCTCTTTGATGACCTACCTGCCAATATTCTTCAAAACTTCGACTGACTGGCCGGCTGAAGTGGCCGTGCGGTTAAAGGCGCTGCAGTCTGGAACCGCAAGACCGCTACGGTCGCAGGTTCGAATCCTGCCTCGGGCATGGATGTTTGTGATGTCCTTAGGTTAGTTAGGTTTAACTAGTTCTAAGTTCTAGGGGACTAATGACCTCAGCAGTTGAGTCTCATAGTGCTCAGAGCCACTTCGACTGACTCTGCAGTGGGTTTGCTCTGTTGTGGCCCATTACCTGTCAGCATGTCAAGAGTCAGCACTGTCTTTCCGTTGGAAGGACAACACTACTTCTTCAAGATTGCAAGGAAATCCACTACTTCCATATGCATTTTCTTTTACCGCTCAGAGTTTGAGAAAAGAAACGGCAGTTTTACAGTGATGAATTATCAGGACTGTCTTTATGGACTGTGAGATAATTTTAGCTTTTGACCAAAATTGTATTTTATTATCTTTGTTATTGTAATTATGAAAAATTTTATCAAATCATTATTGGCCACTGTCCAAAACAATTTGTAAAATTTTTTTGTGGGGAGCATGGGGGCTATGTAAGTAGGCTGTTTATGTTTTCTTATTGGCAACGTTACGTAGCGCTCTGTATGAAAATCACTGGCTGTGCTGTGTGCAGTCTGTGGCTAGTTTGCATTGTTGTCTGCCATTGCAGTGCTGGGCAGCTGGATGTGAACAGCGCGTAGCGTTGCGCAGTTGGAGGTGAGCCGCCAGCAGTGGTGGATGTGGGGAGAGAGATGGCGGAGTTTTGAAATTTGTAATACTGGATATCATGAAGTGCTATATATATTATGACTATTAAGGTAAATACATTGTTTGTTCTCTATCAAAATCTTTCATTTGCTAACTATGCCTATCAGTACTTAGCGCCTTCAGTAGTTTGAATCTTTTATTTAGCTGGCAGTAGTGGCGCTCGCTGTGTTGCAGTAGTTCGAGTAACGAAGATTTTTGGTGAGGTAAGTGATTTGTGAAAGGTATAGGTTAATGTTAGTCAGGGCCATTCTTTTGTAGGGATTTTTGAAAGTCAGATTGCGTTGCGCTAAAAATATTGTGTGTCAGTTTAAGCATAGTCTTGTATAATTGTTCAAAGGGGACGTTTTAACTTCTGTTATGAATTCCTTAATATCTAAATAGAAGAGCAAGGCATGGGTATTTTAACTTTTTGAAAGTGTGAAACACGGAAAATAATGGAGGAGATAAGTTAAATCCAAGCTAGGATTTAACAGTTTGTAGAAAACTTTAATTCTGCAAGTGCCATACCACGGACGGAAGTGTCAGATTATCCCCATACAGTATAATTGTTAGTCCTGTTAAAAGTAACAGTAATACGCCCAAGAGCCAAAGAAACTGGTACACCTGCCTAATATCGTGTAGGGCCCCCGCGAGCACGCAGAAGTGCTGCAACACTACGTGGCATGGACTCAGTTAATGTTTGGAGGGAAATGACACCATGAATCCTGCACGACTGTCCGTAAATCCGTAAGAGTACGACGCGTTGGAGATCTCTTCTTAACACACGTTGCAAGGCATCCCAGATATGCTCAATAATGTTCATGTATGGGGGGGGGGGGGGGTTCGGTGCCAGTGGAAGCGTTTAAACTCCGAAGAGTGTTCCTAGAGCCACTCTGTAGCAATTCTGGACTGTGGGGTGTCGCATTGTCTTGCAGGAATTGCCCAAGTCCGTCGAATGCACAATGTACATGAATGGATGCAGGTGATCAGACAGAATGCTTTCACTTGTCAGAGTCGTATCTAGACGTATCGGGGGTCTCATATCATTCCAACTGCACACGCCCCACACCATTACAGAGCTTCCACCACCTTGAACAGTCCCGTGCTACTTGCAGGGTCCATGGATTCGTGAGGTTATCTCCATATCCGTACATGTCCATCCGCTCGATATAATTTGAAACGAGGCTCGTCCGACTCGGCAACATGTTTCCAGTCAACAGTCCAATGTCGATGTTGACTGGTCCAGGCGAGGCGTATTGCTTTGTTTTGTGCAGCCATCAAGAGTAAACGAGCGGACCTGCAGCTCCGAAAGCCCATATCGATGGTGTTTCCTTGAATGGTTTGCACTCTGACAGTTGTTGATGGACCAGCATTAAACTCTGCAGCAGTTTGCAGAATGGTTGCACTTCTTCAGGTTGAACGATTCTCTTCAGTCGCCGTTCGTCCCGTTCTTGCAGGATCTTTTTCCGGCCGCACTGATGTCGGAGATTTGATGTTTTACCGGATTTCTGATATTCGCGGTACATTCGTGAAATGGTCGTATGGGAAAATCCCCACTTCATCGCTATTTCGGAGATGCTGTCCCCCAGCGCTCGTGTGCCAGCTGTAACACCACGTTCAAACTCACTTAGATCTTCATAACCTGCCATTGCAGCAGCATTGTAGCAGCAACTGCGCCAGACACTTCTCGTCATATGGGCGTTGCTGCCCGCTTCACCGTATTCTTCCTGTTTTCATGTCTCGATATTTGAACACGCATACCTATACCAGTTTCTTTGGCGCTTCAATATAGTTACAGAACAAACTTTCCTGTTAACTAGGAACAACAGATCACCACTTGCATCAGCTGTATCACGCCAATTGAAGTTCACTGTACCCACAAGTTCCTATACAGTCGTTAAACGAATAAAGTATGATTTTAAAATGAGATAATTATAAACAAATTAACACAGTACTACAGCACCAGTTGAATTATTAAACATGTACAATAGTCGAAACTTCGTGGCAGACTAAAACTGTGTGCCAGACCGAGACTCGAACTCGGGACCTTTGCCTTTCGCGGTCAAGTGCTCTAACAACTGAGCTCCCCAAGCACGACTCACGCCCCGTCCCCACAGCTTCTGCCAGTACCTCGTCTCCTACCTTCCAAATTTTACAGAAGATCTCCTGCGAGCCTTAAGCACTCCTGAAAGAAAGGATATTGCGGAGATATGGCTTAGCCACAGCCTGGGGGATGTTTCCAGAATGAGATTCTCTTTCTGCAGAGTGAAACTCTCATTCTGGATATACAATAGTTGCTATACTCAGCAAAAGAAAATTCTCCTGTTGAAGTTACATGTATTAGAAACTTATTCTTAGACCTCTCAACTAATATCTGTTTATCACACTGTTCAGGTTATTACAGTATTCGATTAAATTAGAAGTCCCACTTGAACCTGTTTAAAATACTCCACACATCTACATAAAAGTCTTCCCATTAATTACCTGATATACACTCCTGGAAATTGAAATAAGAACACCGTGAATTCATTGTCCCAGGAAGGGGAAACTTTATTGACACATTCCTGGGGTCAGATACATCACATCATCACACTGACAGAACCACAGGCACATAGACACAGGCAACAGAGCATGCACAATGTCGGCACTGGTACAGTGTATATCCACCTTTCGCAGCAATGCAAGCTGCTATTCTCCCATGGAGACGATCGTAGAGATGCTGGATGTAGTCCTGTGGAACGGCTTGCCATGCCATTTCCACCTGGCGCCTCAGTTGGACCAGCGTTCGTGCTGGACGTGCAGACCGCGTGAGACGACGCTTCATCCAGTCCCAAACATGCTCAATGGGGGACAGATCCGGAGATCTTGCTGGCCAGGGTAGTTGACTTACACCTTCTAGAGCACGTTGGGTGGCACGGGATACATGCGGACGTGCATTGTCCTGTTGGAACAGCAAGTTCCCTTGCCGGTCTAGGAATGGTAGAACGATGGGTTCGATGACGGTTTGGATGTACCGTGCACTATTCAGTGTCCCCTCGACGATCACCAGTGGTGTACGGCCAGTGTAGGAGATCGCTCCCCACACCATGGTGCCGGGTGTTGGCCCTGTGTGCCTCGGTCGTATGCAGTCCTGATTGTGGCGCTCACCTGCACGGTGCCAAACACGCATACGACCATCATTGATACCAAGGCAGAAGCGACTCTCATCGCTGAAGACGACACGTCTCCATTCGTCCCTCCATTCACGCCTGTCGCGACACCACTGGAGGCGGGCTGCACGATGTTGGGGCGTGAGCGGAAGACGGCCTAACGGTGTGCGGGACCGTAGCCCAGCTTCATGGAGACGGTTGCGAATGGTCCTCGCCGATACCCCAGGAGCAACAGTGTCCCTAATTTGCTGGGAAGTGGCGGTGCGGCCCCCTACGGCACTGCATAGGATCCTACGGTCTTGGCGTGCATCCGTGCGTCGCTGCGGTCCGGTCCCAGGTCGACGGGCACGTGCACCTTCCGCCGACCACTGGCGACAACATCGATGTACTGTGGAGACCTCACGCCCCACGTGTTGAGCAATTCGGCGGTACGTCCACCCGGCCTCCCGCATGCCCACTACACGCCCTCGCTCAAAGTCCGTCAACTGGACATACGGTTCACGTCCACGCTGTCGCGGCATGCTACCAGTGTTTTAGACTGCGATGGAGCTCCGTATGCCACGGCAAACTGGCTGACACTGACGGCGGCGGTGCACAAATGCTGCGCAGCTAGCGCCATTCGACGGCCAACACCGCGGTTCCTGGTGTGTCCGCTGTGCCGTGCGTGTGATCATTGCTTGTACAGCCCTCTCGCAGTGTCCGGAGCAAGTATGGTGGGTCTGACACACCGGTGTCAATGTGTTCTTTTTTCCATTTCCAGGAGTGTACATGAAAAAACAGAATGACCTGAACACAATATCTACAAGATATTTCACATCCCATTTAAGCTAGCGGTAACATGTATTAATCTCATAAACTCCCAAAAGAAGGTTTCTAGTAATCTGAAACATTCGTATTATGAAATTTCCACAAGTTCAAGAATTTACATTAAAAATAAAAATAAAATGAAAACAGTAAGCACTGCAGCTTGAATAATTTGGTAGCAGCACTTCCGTTTAAGATATCACTTGTAATGTTATACACAAAGTAATGAAATTTAATGATGCGAAGTTTGCGAAATCCCCCAGGGGGTTCCGGGGTTAGAACAGGCCCGAGGTATTCCTGCCTATCGTAAGAGGCGAATAAAAGGAGTCTACGACTTTTCGGCATAATTTGCTATGGTCCCCTTCTATGGTTTGATCCACATTGTACAAATTTTCCGAAGTGAGGGCCATTTGGGGAAGGAAGGCTTGCGTGTTGCATTTTGTCCGTCGTGCATTAAGATCTTCTTGTGTCATTATTGTCATGGCGCTGCCACTCCACCACTGTTTCAGCTGTTTGGGTGAGGACTCCTTTCGTGGTGCATAATGTCCGTCCCTTGTCCACTGCCATCTTTTGCTGCATGACAATACAGTCTTTCGTGATGGGGTCATTATGTATGCTCTTGGTCGTAGCCCCCGGACTACACAGCGATCACAATACTAATGCCTGAGCTGCACCCTCCCCACGTATGCCAACGACCAGATGCCCATTGTCTTGGGGCATCGGGATTCCCGGCAACGGCCATTGCGCCAGGTGGCATTTGCTGTGGCTGGGTGGCGCCCATGGGGAGAGCCCCTGATTTAAGTGGGTGGCATCAGAGTGGATGACGCTCAATGAAGCGGACAAAGTCATCTTTTGCTGAGGACCAAATGGCCCTAGCACTCTCTAAGAAAGGAAACGTAGAATACAATGCTGTGACGTATGACCCCAAGTCGTTCCCATCCCTAGCTACACCATGGGAGGAATGTACGGCTCCAGAAAGAAGAGAGCCATGTTTGCCTCGTTATTTAGTGTGCAACAGAACAGATGGGGACTCCTTTCTGGATATTAAGTCTCTATTTTTTGTTGAGCACCTGGAGAATAAGTTTGTGGAAGTGACAGCTCTGTCAAAAATACACAAGGGGTCCTTCCTGATTCAGACAACATCCCCAGCCCTGTCCCTGGAACTACTCACCTGTGAAAAGCTGGGTGAGATTCCTGTTTCTGTCATTCACCATAAAAGCCTCAACATGGTCCAGGGAATTATTTTCCATCACGACCTCCTGTTGCAGTCCGACGACGAGCTACGAGCCAGTTTAGGACGACCAGGCGTTCACTTCGTCCAGCGCGTCTATAGGGGGCCTAAAGGCAATAGTGTTGCCACCGGTGCCTTCATCTTGCCCTTTGAGGGTGATTCGTTACCTGAGAAGGTCAAGGTGATGGTATACTGATGTGACGTAAAACCATACGTCCCTCCCCCCTATGCAGTGTCTTAGGTGCTGGAATTACAGGCACATGTCCTCCTGGTTTAATTCCAGCACCACATGACGAGACTGCGGACGTCCACTGCATTCAAATATTTCATGTGCCCCTACTCATACCTGTCTCAACTGTGCAGAGCACCACTCCCCCTGCTCGTTGTGCTGCATGGTACTCCAAAAGCAGTGGAAAATTATGGATTACAAGACCCTAGACAGGCTGTCTTATGGTGAGGCTAAACTGAAGTACGAAAGGTTGAACCCTGTTCGAACATTATCATCTTAAGCTGCCGCTACGACGATGTCACCCTGATTGACCCCTTTATGCCCCTCATATAGGCTTTCTTCAGTGGACCCTCAGGGCTGCCCATCTTCGTCCCCCATTCTGGTGGCTACAGACACATATTGTTCTGCTGCTCCCAAAGCTTCTAGTTTGTGAACATTGCTCCCCCCCCCCCCCTCCCCGAAGCGCTGGTGACATCTGTCCCCTCCTCACAAACAAAGAAGCAACAGTCTCCTCTCGCGTGGAAAGGATCTCTTGGGACTCTGCCTTCGACAGTCTCTCCCCATGGTTCTCAGCAAATGGCTGAAGGAGCCTCTAGCTGCTAGTCGAATGGCTTTGCAGTCTTCCTCAGTCCATGAAGCTACTTCAGAAGAGCTCTCCCAGCAAGTCCCTAAAGACTGGCGAGGAGGCAAACAAGCAAAGTAGGTCTGTTTGGAAATGGGAGATTCCAGTGGTCCCTGCACCACAACTCCCTAATAGCTCTGTGTCTGAGGATGAGGTGGAGATTTTCACATCCCCTGAAGACCTAGATCGCACTGACGTCTCAGACGCAATGGCACTGGTTTCGAGCACACATGCAGTGGCGGCAGGTGACCCTGAGGTGTAATCTGCCTCCTTGGTCCCGTCATGCCTTCCCAGACAACAGAAAGCCTCATCCACCAGTGGAATTGCAGCGGTTCTGTCTCCTACCTGGCTGAGTTTTGACAACTCTCAAGTGTTACATCTGCTTTCTGCGTTGCCTTTCAGGAAACCTGCTTTCCCTCGATGCACCCTTCTTGGCTACCAGGGATATTACAAAAACCTTACTGACAATGGCAGACTGTCAGGCGGAGTTTGTATCAATGTCCTTCCCTCTGTCTGTGGCGAACCCGTGCCCCTTCAGACATCTTTAGAAGCTGTGGCTGTTAGGGTGAGGACAATGTAGGAAATTACCATCTGTAACATTTACCTCCATTCAGATGGTGAAGTGCCGCACTGTGTATTTGCTGCACTAATATCCCAAATTCCACAACATTTTCTAATTCTGCGTGATTTTAATGGTCATAGCCCTTTGTGGGGTGGAACTAGGATTACTGTCCATGGTAAAGACATTGAGGATCTACTATCTTAACTCGACCTTTGCTCCTCAATACAGGTGCCCTCACTCATTTCAGTGTGGCATACTCTGCCACTGATCTCTCGGTTTGCAGTCCTGGTCTTCTGCCATCTATCCATTGGAGAGCTCACAACGACTTGTGTGGTAGTGACCTCTTTTCACTCTTCCTGTCCCTACTACAGTGTCACTCGCCTGGATGCTTGCCCAGATGGACTGTTACCAAGGCTGACTGGGACGCATTAACCGCAGCTAACACCAATGAATTTCTGATGTATGGCAACATCTATGTGGTGATCCAGACCATCACTACTACCATTGTTACTGCAGCTGAATCTTCAATCCCTTGTTCCTCAGGTTGCCCCCATTGGAAGTCGGTGGCTTGGTGGACGTCAGAAATCGCTGCATCATAACTGTCATCAGTCCCTGAAGCACCTCGTTGACTTCAAATGGCTCCACGCCCAGATCTGTCTGCTCATCAAACGACAGAAGCAGGAGTGTTAAAAGATACGTCTCCACCATTGGCACACGAACCTCTCTTTCCCAGATTTGGACCTAGCCCAGACGCCTTTACATATATCAGACCCCTGGAGGCTTACCTGGAATTCCCACACAGGGTGCTGTTTATGCTGATCCAGACGTAATCGCAGTCCAGCTTGCAGAGCATTATGCTTGCACCTCTGCATCTGAAAGCTACCACCCTGCCATTCGTCTCCTAAAACAGTAGGTGGAACAATATCCCCGTGGAAACATCTGATAGGTAGCTGAAGTGATTTTCAGTGTAGATGAAACATGTTTCTCCTTAACAATTCTTCCCATGCCATAACTGAATTCTTGAATGGAAGTAATCACTCATTTTTACAGTAAAAACCTGCAATTATCCATCACCTGTCTTTTGCTTCATGCCACCCTGAGCCATATAATGCTCCCTACAGTGAGTGGGAATTTCTCAGTGCCCTTGCTGATTGTCCTTACACAACCCCTGGAACAGACCACATCCATTCCCAACTAAGTAAACATCTGTCAGCGGATTACCAGCGCCGCCACCTTGCTGTCTTCAACCACATCTGGAGCGATGGCCAGTTCCCATCGCAGTGGTGGGAAATTATCATCGTTCCAGTGCTAAAGACTGGTAAGAATCCGCAGACGTGGATAGCTATCGTCCTATCAGCCTTCTCAACGTTTTGTGCAAGCTGTTCGAACTTATGGTGAGCTGGCGGTTTTGTTGGCTCCTTGAGTGTCTGGGCCTTCTGGCTCCATCCTAGGGCGGTTTTCGGTGATGTCACTCCACCACTGACAATTTGGTCTACTCAAAGTTTGTCATCCGAACGGCCTTTTCCCGGCGTCAACAACTCATTGCCGTCTTATCTGGCCTGCCGAAAGTCTACGATACCACTTGGCGATACCACATCCCCGCTACTCTGCATGTGTGGGGTCTGTGGGACCTGCTTCCGATTTTTATATGGAACTTTTTGTCACTCTGCACTTCCAGAGTTCGAGTCTGTGCTTCACACAGTTCACCCTGTATCCAATAGACTAGGGTCCAGCAGGGCTCTCCCCTGAGCGTCCTGCTCTTTTTAATTGATATTACTGGTCTTGCTCTAACAATGGGGTACTCTGTATCCTCCTTCTATATGCTGGCAGATTTTTTTCTGCTCCTCTTCTATAAATGTGGCTGAACGTCGACTGCAGGGAGCCACACGAAGGGTGCAGTCATGAGCCCTCACTCTTGGCTTTCAGTTTTCAGCTGCCAAGACTTGCATCATGCACATCTGACATCGACGTATTGTCCACTCCCATCCACAACTTTACCTCAGTGACCAACTACGTAATGTAGCGGCGACTTACCGCTTTTTGGGGCTGGTCTTCGATGGCCGTTTAACTTCCCCATCTCCATCAGCTTAAGGAAATGTGCTGACAGCATCTTAATATTATTTGATGCCTGAGCCACATTGACTGGTGTGCCGATTGCCCTACACTGGTGCAGTTGTACCCCTGTGCTGTTCCGTCTTGACTGTGGGAGCCTGGTATATGGTTCAGCATTGCTCCCAGTGGTGTGGCTGCTGGACCCTATACACCACTGTGGAGTTTGGCTTGCAGTGGGAGCTTCTCGAACCAGACCAGTGAACACCCTCCTCGTAGGAGCTGACGTTCCTCCATTGGGGATTAGGCTTCGTTCCCCTCACCATCGAAATTACTCTCCTTTTCCCTAACACGACGATCCATCTCCCACAACAAAGGCTCATATCAAGGATTCCAACTGCAGTCCGAGTCCAGTTGCTTCTCACTGCATTCAACACATTCCCTCTACCACCTTTCCTGCAGGTCCACTCACGTATGCCTCCATGGTCCATGCCTAGGCCACAGCTTCATCTGAACCTATCGCAGGGCCCAAAAGGCTCAGTTGCACCTGACGCCCATCGGCGGCCCTTTTTCTCTATTCTCGGCGAGTTCCAGGGCTCATAAACAGTCTAAACCGATGTCTCGATGGTCATGTTGGCTTCGTATACGTTCGCTCTGGCCATACTGAACGGCGCTCCTTGCTAGATGGCAGCAGTACTTTCACTGCAGAGTTGGTAGCCATCTCTCGCGCTCTTGGGCATATCCGCTATTCTGCAGTTCTTATTCATCTGTAGTGAATTCTTATGCAGCCTAAAAGCTCTAGACCAGTGCCTTCCCCGCCATCCTTTGGTAATGACTATCCAGGAGTCTCTTTATGCCCTCGGAAACAGTAGATGTTCTGTGTCTTTCATTTGGACCCCAGGACATGTCGGGATCCCAGGCACTGAATTGCTGCGGCCAAACAAGCTACTGGTAAACCAACTCTGGAGATCAGACCACCAGAGACTGACCTCTGATCAGTCTTACGTGGTAAAGTTTTTGGGATCTAGGATTCTGAATGGCACACCCTCAGTAATCAAATAAACTACGTGTTGTCAAGGAGGCAACGAATGTGTGGTGGTCATCCATGCAAACCACTCGCAGGGATTCCGTTTTCCTTTGCCAGCTCCGCATGGCTATACTTGGCTGCCTCTTGGTCATCTCCTTAGTCACGAGGACCTGCCTCGCTGTGGTTCCCCCTGGACTGTCGTTCACATCTTGTTGGACTGCCCAATTTTAGCCCCTTTGCGGCGGGCTTTAAACCTTCCCGGCACTCTGCCTACGGTGTTGGGCGACAATGCCTCAATGGCTGATTTAGTTGGGGGTTTTACCACACAATCTAAGAGTGAGCGTCTGGCTTCTCTCCCAGGTCTTCACCCTCTCTCCATTTTCATTCTTTCTCACTTTTTATTTGCTATTTGTTCTCCTTGGTGTTCGTCGTTTCCCTATCTGTGTTCCTCTAGCTTTGTCTTTTAGGCTGGAGATTTTAGTGTGTTGCAGGGTGGCTGGCTCATACTTTTTTCCTCTTGTGATCATCCAACCCCATCCATCTGTTATATTCTTTTAATATCTTCTTCCGCTTTCTTCCTTTTAGTTCACATTCTCCCCTTTCGTCTTGCCTCTTTCGTTTTGTCTTTCAGTGTGGTTCCCTATTCGTTTTCCTCCTTTTTTTTAAGTTCCAGACTCTTTTGAAGAATGGTTTTACTCCACGACCTGTTTGAATGTGGAAAAAGGGACTAATGGCCCTGTAGTTTGATCCCTTTCTCTCCATCCCAATCAACCAACCAACCAACCAAGTTTGCGAAAAACGGATCAGAAATGGATACACTTACAGAATTTAAATGAAATTGAATAATGTTCCCACACATGAATAATCAGTAGTAATTAAAATCGACAGTGTGGCTAATAATCGGCTGATGGAAGAAACCTCTGACAGGATTTCACATAAAATAATTGCATTTGCAGCTAACTAAATATCACAAGATATGCAGAATAAAGTATCCTGGCTGGAAGTAGCCGGATGACAGACTTCGCTACTTCCAGCTTTTAGCTACATAGGTGTGCATATAAGTTATGATTTCGATATTAAAGTCCTGAAAGATTTCCCTGTTTTTATTCGATTTGAGACTAGAATAAACAAATAATGTGCTATGACTTCTGTTAATGAAAAAGTGGTAGTGAGCGAACTTTGATAGTGAAGGAATACACACTCAGGTGACAAAAGTCATGGGATAGTGATACAACGGATACAGACGACGGTAGTATCGCGTACACAAGGTGTAAAAGGGAAGTGCGTTGGCGTAGTTGTCAATTGTTCTCTGGTGATTCATGTGAAAAGGTTTCCGATGTAATTATGGCCGCACGACGGGAATTAACACACTTAGAATGATTATTGGTAATTGGAGCTGGACGCATGGGAGATTCCGTTTCGGAAATCGTTAGGGAATTCAATACTCAGAGGTCCACAGCGTCAAGATTGTGTTGAGAATACCACATTTCAGGCATTACCTCTCACCACGGACAACGCAGTGGCCGACGTTTGCGTAGAGTTATCAGTGTTAACAGATAAGCAGCACAGCGTTAAATAACCCCAGAAATCAGTGTCGAACGCACAACGAACATATCAGTTAGGACAGGACGGCGGAAGTTGGTGATAATGGGCTAAGGTAGCAGATGACCGATGCTAGTGGCTTTGCTAACAGCACGACATCGCCTGCAGTACCTCTCCTGGGTTCGTGACCATATCGGTTGGATCTTAGATGAGTGGAAAACTGTGGCCTAGTCAGATGAAGCCTCATTTCAGTCGGTTAAGAGCTGATGGTAGGGTTAGAATGTGGCGCAGACTTCACGAAGCCATGGACACACGTTGTCAATAAGGTACTGTGTAAGCTGGTGGTGGCTCCATAATGGTGTGGGCTCTGTTTACATGGAATGGACTGGGTCCTGTGGCCAAACTGCAGCGGTCGTTGACTGGAAATGGTTATGTTCGGCTACCTGAATACCATTTGCAGCCATTCTTGGACTTCATGCTCCCAAACAACGATGGAACGTCTATGGATGACAATGCACCATGTCACCGGGTCACAATTGTTCACGACTGTTTTGAAGAACATTCTGGACAATTCTAGAGAATGACTTGTCCACCCAGATCACGTGACAGGAATCCCATCGACCATTTATGGGACTTAATAGAGAGGTCAGTTCGTGCACAAAATCCTGCATCGGCAACACTTTCGCAAGCTGCGACATGGTCGCGAATTGAACAGTGACCCGAAAACAAAATAAATTTCCTTTACTTCACGGCTATTTTCACAAATTTTTATGTCATCAGATTACAGGTTTCGCGATACAAAATTGTAAAACTGGAAAATAAGGAAATAAAACGTGGCTTGAACAGAAGGCAATTACATCTGGAGCATGTGATGACCGCATTCGAAAAATGCTTTCCTTGTTCTTACATTCATAATTTCTCTGGCGTTTTTCATGGATATCGATATGTGCTACATGTGAAATTCTCCTAGGGCGTTGTTGGGGGATTTACAAATTCATAGTTTCTTATGTGGTTTCCAGATTTGCGTTGAAATGATTTTGAGGTCAAAATTCCTGCAGAAGTTTATCAGGTTCTCTTCATTCTTGTTCTTCTCTTGCATCCTCTTGTGGACTGTGTGTTTTCCTGTTGTACCTCTCAGTTTTCTTTCCCTGCCTGATATGGCGTTAAAACCTCATAATAACACTTTACCGTGCTTTGTAGGAATTTTGTGGGTAGTCTCTCCCAAATTTTCCCAGAATTATTCTGTCATCTGTGGGTTTTTCTTGTTGTAGTTATTTGTGAGGACATGTGCACTGATTTGCGTGTAGGGTTCGTTTCCAAATCGTATCGTGAGTGTTGATTTTTTTTCTTATTTTTAAGTGAAATTTATTACTGAATTTAGTATCGACTGGTGTACTACAAAGCATATTCCGACTAGTTTGAGGTTTCTTCCTGAAACGGTTATGGCTGGTTTCCTCTTGCACATTCTGTAGTTTTCCAAGTGAAAATAATTCTCATCTCAAATTCGTGGTTCCAGTATTGTCAGAGATTTGATACTGAATTTATCCATGATGTCTGTCAGTTGTTTCCATTTACCTGGTTTTTGTAGTAACTTTGTGTTGAGTGTTCCCATGTAAAATAATCTCTCAATCTTGAGGGTTTTTGAGTAGCTCAGACTCTTCTCTCCATGAGATGTCTGACCCTTTGGAATCCGATGATCAGGTCTGTTACCCAGTCGTACTGACTGGGGTATAGGGTAGTAGATTCTTTCCTATTGTTCTGTCATGATTATTGGTTAGTGTTGAGCTTTTGGTGGTGAAATCTCGAAGGATCTCACTTTATGTCGCCTGGGGTTTTGAGTTCCAGAGGACTCAATCACAGCTGAGGTCACAGAGCTAACATACCCTGACCAGAGTACTGGTGGTGACCACACAGACGTGGCTCGATTTTGGCGTTTCACCTGTAGCCCTAGACAGATGCCACCATCCAGAGTCAGATGGACATAGATTTTTTATTATTTTTTTAACGACGTTACAACTCCTCCTCCCCCCTCCCCCTGCCTCTCCCTCGTAGCTCATCCCTTGCGCGGTGAGGTCCCGAGCTTGGAACCGGCAGTAGCAGAGTATTATGATTATACATTAACATTATTTTTCAGTATAAATTTCTTATTTATTCTTTCTGCTACAAATGAACCTTTCAACTTTTCTGGACATTAGAGTCCTGATTTGCCTCAGATTATACTACAGAGTTGGTAATTGTACCACTGATTTACATTCATAACTCAATAATTTTCGTTTTGTAAGAATCAGCACATAGAACCCAATATCACTAAGGTATTACTTAAAATATATCACTTACTGTTTTAAGCAACACAAGCATCTACTGAAAACTTTTAATGTGTTTTGTTAGAAACATTGTTCATTTTTGATACTAACTGCCAAATTCAACACCCATTTTTTTAAATATACTGATGCACAAGTACCTCTTGATACATGAAGCTTAATCTGAGATACAAATATTCTAACTTACACCGGACAACGAGAACTAATACTAACTGCTAATGTCCTCGAAGATTAAACTATATACAGCAAATAATACTTACACTTTAATTAAGAAGTTAGTTGGATAGTTAGTAAAAATTGGATAGTTAATAAAAATAATGTTATATCATGTGGTACAAAGAAAGCTCCATTGAAATTTATTAGTAATTAATGATACTACGTCAACAAATCTTTTAAATCATCAAGCTGAGATGTAGTTTGTAATGGACTAGATATTAGTATTAAAAATACTATACCTTATCATAAATTTGTCTTATTATTTGGATAGAGCTCCTCAGAAAAATAACTAGAAATGATATTAATAGGGGACGTAGATAACTATAATTGTGGCAGTGAATGTAAAAAAAAAAATGTTATCCTTATTAATCTTATTTGTTCCCATACGTTCAACAATAATATGATCAGCTGCTCAATGATGTAAAATGCCTCAAAAGTATGGAGATAATTGAAAGTAGAAACTGATACCCTTTTCTTGTAAATAGTTTACGTATTAACGCTACTCATTTGGAAACTTGCGGTGTATAGAATGTAAAGAAAATAAAGGTTCCTGCTGTTGTTTAACTTAGTTGTATTGTGATGTTATATGTACTGATGTGTAAATGTGCACGACATATACAGGGTGGTCCATTGATCGTGACCAGGCCAAATATCTCACGAAATAACCATCAAACGAAAAAACTAGAAAGAACGAAACTCGTCTGGCTTGAAGGGGGAAACCAGATGGCGCTATGGTTGGCCCGCTAGATGGCGCTGCCATGGGTCAAACGGATATCAACTGCGTTTTTAAAAATAGGAACCCCCATTTTTATTACATATTCTTGTAGTAGGTAGAGAACTATGAATGTTTTAGTTGGACCACTTTTGTAGCTTTGTGGTAGATGGCGCTGTAACAGACACAAACGTACAAGTACGTGGTATCACGTAACATTCCGCCATTGCGGATGGTATTTGCTTCGTGATACATTACGCGTGTTAAAATGGACCCTTCACCAATTGCGGAAAACGTCGATATCGTGTTAATGTATGGCTATTGTGATCAAAATGCCCAACGGGCCTGTACTATGTGTGCCGCTCGGTATCCTGGATGACATCATCCAAGTGTCCAGACCGTTCGCCGGATAGTTACGTTATTTAAGGAAACAGGAAGTGCTCAGCCACATGTGAAACGTCAACCACTACTTGCAACAAATGACGATGCCCAAGTAGGTGTTTTAGCTGCTGTCGCGCCTAATCCGCACATCAGTAGCAGACAAATTGCTCGAGAATCGGGAATCTCAAAAACGTCAGTATTGAGAATGCTACAGCAACATCGATTGCACGCGTACCATATTTCTATGCACCAGGAATTGCATGGCGACGACTTCGAACGTCGTGTACAGTTCTGCCACTGGGCACAAGAAAAATTACGGGACGATGACAGATTTTTTGCACGCGTTCTATTTAGCGACGAAGCGTCATTTACCAACAGCGGTAACGTAAACGGGCGTAATATGCACTATTGGGGAACGGAAAATCCACGATGGCTGCGACAAGTGGAACATCAGCGACCTTGGCGGGTTAATGTATGGTGCGGCATTATGGGAGGAAGGATAATTGGCCCCCATAGCAATCTAAATGGTGCAATGTATGCTGATTTTCTACGTAATGTCCTACCGATGTTACGACAAGATGTTTCACTGCATGAAAAAATGGCGATGTACTTCCAACATGATGGATGTCCGGCACATAGCTTGCGTGCTGTTGAAGCGGTATTGAATAGCACATTTCATGACAGGTGGATTGGTCGTCGAAGCACCATACCATGTCCTGCACGTTCACCGGATATGACGTCCCCGGATTGCTTTCTGTGGGGAAAATTGAAGGATATTTGCCATCTTGATCCATCGACAACGCCTGACAACATGCGTCAGCGCATTGTCAATGCATGTGCGAACATTACGGAATGCGAACTACTCGCTGTTGAGAGGAATATCGTTACACGTATTGCCAAATGCACTGAGGTTGACGGACATCATTTTGAGCATTTATTGCATTAATGTGGTATTTACAGGTAATCACGCTGTAACAGCATGCGTTCTCAGAAATGATAAGTGCACAAAGCTACATGTATCACATTGGAACAACCGAAATAAAATGTTCAAACGTACCTACGTTCTGTATTTTAATTTAAAAAACCTACCTGTTATCAACCGTTCGTCTAAAATTGTGAGCGATATGTTTGTGACTATTACAGCGCCACCTATCACAAAACGAAATAAGTGGTCCAACTAAAACATTCATAGTTCTTTACGTACTACACGATTATGTAATAAAAAATGGGGGTTCGTATTTAAAAAACGCAATTGATATCCGTTTGACCTATGGCAACGCCATCTAGCGGGCCAACCATAGCGCCATTGTTTCCCCCTTCAAGCTAGACAAGTTTCGTTCTTTGTAGTTTCTTCGTTCGATGCTTATTTCGTGAGATATTTAGCCCGGTCACGATCAGTGGACCACCCTGTATACTGCAGGCCTGTGAAGTAACCTCCTGATTTTGCGTGAAACTAATATACCCAACATCAAATAACTGCATCACTTCTGCTGCAGAGAAATCAGTACAACTGCCTGATAGCGATTCTAGGCATTTATTTCTGCAATATTTTTCATTTTAATTTACTATTCAGTCTCGGAATTTCTAATGCTTCTGTATTCGAGGAAGGGAGATAGAAGTTCTTCATGAGAAAGAAATGTAGTGAACCACTTCGGCGTCCACTTGGACAGCGGACGTGTACTCGGCTGCAGTGCGTCATACAGCCCGACGGCGCGGTTCGGCAATGCCGGAACCCCCACGCGAATACCTGCTGTCTATTGGCCTGTCGTAACAGCCACCTCGTATGTGGGTCACGTATGGCCGGCTCGGCAGGCTCCAAAGGCCTCATGATTCTGACCGTGGCCGTCCTATGGGAACACAGCACCGGCCTACTTCCGCAAATGATTAAGGTCGCATTCAGGTCTGGGAAAGTACGTGGTTTTGATATCGTAGCAGCTACAATTACATCACATTTACAGGCCGTCTCGCTATTTGTTACATTGTAACCACTGCAGAGACGCACGTATCCCATACCTTTAGGGTCAAAATTATTCAGAGGATCCTGGCCTAAGTGTTCTCAGATAAACTATCAGTTCTCGTTATGAGATGAGGGATACGTATGTGTGAAGATCGTGTCTGTAAACTGCTTATGTCTCGTAGCAAACAACTTCCGCTCGCGTTGACGTTGCTGGCACGACCTTGGAAACTAAAACACCGTAGAGTAGTGACGTCTTGTCGCAGCGTTTCGACGGGTCTCCTACTCTTCGTCTTAAGGTGGAAACTTTGCCTGAAGATAAGGAGTGGGAAACTGCTCGAAACATTGCGACGAGGCGGCACCACGACTCGGCTGGTAACCTGAGAAAGTTTCATCAGTGAAATTCTCCGACAAAGCCTGCATTTCCATAAGAACTCCATGGGATTTACTACTGTTCTTGGCTTATGACCGGTTGTCAAAAATTGATCTCTACTCGTTACAGGAACTGACATAGACGTATTTCATGTGTGGTACAGTACAGTGAAGTGCCCCGAAAGCAGAAAGAATGTGCCGACTGTAGCGTATCCCTAATCTAGGTGCTCTTACTATCTTCGAGATTAGCTATTACTCTCACCAAATGGCCCGCCGGAATCAGAGAGACTGAGATCGCGTTATCGTCTGCGGGAGATGCCACACGTGAGGGACATTAATACAATCAACCTAAGATTAGGTATCTTTAAGTAGATACCAAACCCCAAAATAATTATCAGAACTGGACTAATCAAAAGAAAGCCAAGGGAAATCAAACCACCACGATTAGCAGAAATCATCAAATTCATAGAAGCTATATAAAATCCAGTTCAACTTTTGCTTAAATATCTCGCGCACTCGATTTAAATAATCTGTTCCACCTAAACTTCCTCAATCATTCCCAACTAAAAGAACAAGCAATTCTAGTCAGAAACACAAATATGTCACAAATCTTCATGTATTTTCAACCACTACATACAGTGGGTGCGCCTTCATATTCCCTATCTACGTGAAGTTAGATTCATTGTCAAAAAAAAAAAAAAAAAAAAAAAAAAAAAAAAAGGTTCAAATGGCTCTGAGCACTATGGGACTTAACATCTATGGTCATCAGTCCCCTAGAACTTAGAACTACTTAAACCCAACTAACCTAGGGACAGCACACAACACCCAGCCATCACGAGGCAGAGAAACTCCCTGACCCCGCCGGGAATCGAACCCGGGAACCCGGGCGTGGGAAACGAGAACGCTACCGCACGACCACGAGATGCGGGCTGGATTCATTGCAAATCAGTGTTAAAAGAGTCTAAGTGTGGTGCAATGACTTGACTCTATACAACGCGAGCATGAACTGACTTTTTTAGAACTATAGATTGATAACATTAATTTTCGGCTGGCGTATGCGGGGATTAGATGCCCGTTTTACTACCGCCGCGCCATCGAGTGCACTGTGTTAATGGTCGGCTCCACAATCCACTGGTCTTTTCAGTGGCAGCAGTATCATTTAGTTAGACTTGTAAGTCTGAAACATTTTTCAACTCCACTGATACATTTAAAATACCTCTAGATCATACCGTTGCTGACATCCCAGCAATCTTTCTTCTTTTCATCGCCGTCAGTGAACTGTCGCGTGTGGCTGGCGGGTGTAATTAAACCCGCTACAAGAGAGAAATTCCTCAACAGACGTCGTACTAACTGGAGGAAACTTATCATGGTAAACAGTAGCTTTGGAGAAAATTGTCTATTGCAGTCACTGGGGCCTGACCTAGATTCTCGACAGTGAATTATTCGCACAGTATAAGGAGGTGATATAAACAAGGTGTACAGACAATGGGGCATAAAGATTGTGAACGAAGAGATCACTTCCGTCAGTCCACTATCTGGGGCTTTACTTCAGTGCCGCATGTTACATAGTTCTCACGTTCACAGATGTTGTGCAGATAATATTAATTGTAACCTCAGATTTTTCTCGGATGATGCAGTTATCTGCAATGAAGCACTGTCTGAATATAGCTACACAAATATTCATTCGGATTATGACAACATTCCAAAGTGGTGCAAAGATTGGGAATTTGCTTTGAATGTTCAGAAATGTAACATAGAGCACTTCAAAAACAAAACAAAGAGAACATAACATCCTACGATTACAAACATAACGAGACACTACTGGAATTGGTCAACTGGATGCGACATTTTGTAGGGACATGAAATGGAACTATCACATTGGCAAAGTTGTAGGTAAAGCAGATGCCAGACTTTGCTTTATTGATAGAATAATAAGGAAGTATAATCAATCTACAAAGCAGATCGCATACAGATGTGTACGACCAATCCTCGAATATTGCTCAAATGTGTGGTACTCAAAAAATGGTTCAAATGGCTCTGAGCACTATGGGACTTAACATCTGTGGTCATCAGTCCCCTAGAACTTAGAACTACTTAAGCCTAACTAACCTAAGGACATCACACACATCCATGCCCGAGGCAGGATTCGAACCTGCGACTGTAGCAGTCGGGCGGTTCCAGACTGAGCGCCTAGAACCGCTGGACCACCGCGGCCGGCTGTGTGGTACTCATACCAGACAGGACCAACAGGGGATATTGAACTATAATGCGAAGAGCAGCACGAGTGGTCACAGGTTAGTTTGATCTGCGAGAGAGTGTCACAGAGATGCTGAAGAAAGCGAGCTGGCAGACGATTGAAGATAGACTTAAAATACTCAGAGAAAGCCTAGTTATAAGGTTTTCAAGAACCGTCTTTAATCGATCAATCAAGAATATACTACAACCACCCACTACGTATCGCTCCAATATTTCATTAACTACAGCGTGTACAGAGGCCTTTACATAGAAATAATTTATCGTAGATCGCTTGAGCAACGAAACGTGCCTAACGACTGGAAAAAAGCGCAGTTCATTCCCGTTTTTAAGAAAGACTGTAAGACAGATTCACACAATTATATACCTATATCGTTGACGTCAATCTGTTGTAGAATTATGGAACATGTTTTATGCTCAACAATTATGACGTTCTTTGAAAATGAACAGCTTCTCTGTAAAAATAAACTTGGATTCCGCTAACAGGATCCTGCGAAACTCAGCTCGCTCTGTTCCTCCACGAGATCCACAGCGCAGTGGACAACGGCGCTCAGGTTGATGCCGTGTTCCTTGACTTCAGTAAGGCATTTGTCACCGTCCCGCATTGCCATTCAACAACAAAAAAAAAGAAACAAGCTTACTGAGTGTCGGAGTAGACCTGCTATTGGATTCAAGACTTTCTTGCAGATAGAACTCAACACGTCTCACTTAACGGAACTAAATCGACAGAGGTAAAGGAAATATTCGGAGTACCACAGGGAAATGTGATAGGATCGTTGCTGTTCACAATATATATAAATGACCTAGTAGAAAGCATTGGATGCCCTTTAAGGCTATTCTCAGATGATGCAGTTGTTTATAGCAAAGTAGCAACGCTAGAAGATAGTAAGAATTTGCAGAACGACCTGCAGAGAATGGTGCAGACTCTGGCAGTTGACCGTGAACGTAAATAAATGTAACATATTGCGAATACATAGGAAAAGAAATCCACTACTGTACAGCTACACTATTGATGACAAACAGCTGAAGACAGCGTCTGCCATAAAATACCTAGGCGTAGCTATGCAGAGCGACCTTAAGTGGCATGACCATATAAAAGAGATAGTGGGAAAAGCAGACACAAGACATAGATTCATGGGAAGAATCTTAAGGAAATGTAACTCATCCGCGAAAGAAGTGGTTTATAAGGCGCTTGTTCACCCGATTCTTGAGTATTGTTCATCTATCTAGGATCCCTATCAGGTAGGACTGATAGAGGAGATAGAGAAGATCCAACGAAGAGCGGCGCGTTTCGTCACGGGATCGTTTAGCTGGCGAGAGAGCGTTACGGAGATCCTAAACAAAATCCACTGGCAGACGTTACAAGAGAGGCGTTGTGCATTACGGAGAGACTTACTATTGAAATTTCAGGACAGCACATTTCAGGAGGAATAAGGCAACATATTACTTCACCCCACATACATCTCGAGTATTGACCACGAGGAGAAAATTCGCGAAATTAGAGCCAATACAGAGGCTTACCGACAATTATTCTTCCCACGCACTGTTCGCGAGTGGAACAGGTTTGGAGGGACCAGATAGTGGTACCGAAAGTACCCTCCACCACACACCATTTGGTGGCTTGCGGAGTATGATGTAGATGTAGACGCCTTAATAACTGGTACATTTCAAAGTACACTTTAGAAGGCACTTCACAGTGGTTTGCAGAGTAGCATATAGATGCAGATGATGCCTCCTTCAGTCGTGGTGGTATTTTCATCTGCCGCAACTGTCACATCCAGAATGGTGACTACCCATTTGCCTCACTCATTTTAGATCCTCACACCAATTCTCCATCAACCTGTACGCTGAAACATGACGTCCACTAACAGGACCTTTTTTGCTGCTATCCAATTTGAGTGGTAATCTTACCTGATGATTCAGATACGCTTCAACAGTTGTCGGAGACTGTACCCTTTGTCTTCATTGAGAAGATGATGCCGAAGGTTTTTGGGACACCTTGTATATCACACAGGGTAGACAAAATGACAAAAGTGTGCCATCCCACCTGACTAACAGACATCATCACCACTGTACTGGAAAAGGAGATCCTGTCTCATGATCAGCACGATAGACATCACTCCTATGGATTTTTATATCGGTTTATATGAAATCACTGGTGCATGAAACACCAGCAGAAACTGGAGAGATACTGGTTAGCTGCCGAACACATGGTACAAGAGGCAACAGGAATATCTGTGAGAGTACAGCAAATTTTTATGCTCCATTGTTGCTACCACCTGCGACACGGCCACGTACCATACTGTCGTACATCGCGGGTTGCCGAAGGATCACCTAGAACTAGCTGACAACACAAACACGGCAGGTTGTTTTCAGGTGAAACCTCCAGGAGCGGCCATATTAACGTGTGGCTCCAGCCTCGCCGCCAAAAGCCTAAGCATCACCGTTAAAAGCGCTGTCATCGCATTCCCCGAATGACGATACCACTGACATCCGAGCCGGCATCCTTCCACCGAGCGGGTACTTAGGACGCCGCCCAGCCGCTCTACAGCCAGTTCACGACGCAGAGCAGAACAAAAATCATCTCACCGCAGCATCCGAGCTGCGATGCCATCGCCTGTCGCATCCTCTGCTCACCACCTTACCGGACTCTGTCTTCAACCAGTCCTCAAGCTCACCACCTCTCTGGACTTCAGCTTCAATCGTTCCCGAGCCCATCGCTTCGGTGGACTGCATTTTCAATCCATCCTGGAGCTCATCGTCTCATTGGACTCTGTCTTCAGTCTATCCTCAAGCAGTCTACCGTTCATCGCCGACCATAGTTTGACGGACTTCGTCCATGTAAGAACATTACAGTGTAACGCCAGAGCCTGACTTTCAGCGAAAATCATTTCAGTGCAACATGAATGATTCACCTTCAGCCAGAACCAAGCAGTGCTGATTTACGTCTCAAGAAACAGTGTTTTTGTATTCTGTTCATTAGACTTAAAGAAGGTACAATTGTTCGTTCCTACCTAGCCATATCAATTGTAGCGTGTTACTCCCCACGGACACAAACATTGCAGTTGTAATGAAGCACTGACACTAACGGTCGTCAGTTTGAAGAGTTGTTACAAGCTTCAGTTGTTACTGTAAGGTATAAGTTGTATCTAGCAATAAAAACTACATACTTTCTTTTTGTCAAACTACTTAGTTCAACATCACTAATATCTGTATAATTTTTATGCTATGTCTGAATCTACATATCTGAGAACCTACTGCGAAGGCTCAGACCTACGGTGAGTTTGCAGTGAGGTACTGTGTCAACCGCTTTCTAAAAAAAGTAAGAACGTGAGCTCAGACTGCCTCCTTTCATCCATGGCTCGCAGGATATTGTGCGAAGAAATGGCAAGGATTTCGCACTAGACAGAAGCTTTCTCCTTCAAGGAAATTTATTATATTCGAAACTAGAATACGCTCAAAACTTCTGCAGCAAACGGACGTTAAGGATATTGGTCCCTGATTTTTCTGTTCATTGTTTCATACACTGAAGAGCCAAAGAAACTGGTACACCTGCCTAATATCGTGTAGGGCCCCTGCGAGCAGGCAGAAGTGCCACTGACCACGTGGCATGGACTCGACTAATGTCTCAAGTACTGCTGGAGGGAACTGACACCGTGAATCCAGCCCGGCTGTCCGTAAATCGGTAAGAGTACGAGGGGGTGGAGATCTCTTCTTGACAGCACGTTGCAAGGCATCCCGGAAATGCTCAATAATGTTCGTGTCTGGGGAGTTTAGTGGCCAGCGGGAGCGTTTAAACTCAGAAGAGTATTCCTTGAACCACTCTGTAGCAATTCTGGACGTGTGGGGTGTCGCATTGTCCTGATGGAATTGCCCAAGTCCGTCAGAATCCACAATGGGCATGAATGAATGCAGGCGATCAAAAAATGGTTCAAATGGCTCTGAGCACTATGGGACTCAACTGCTGAGGTCATTAGTCCCCTAGAACTTAGAACTAGTTAAACCTAACTAACCTAAGGACATCACAAACATCCATGCCCGAGGCAGGATTCGAACCTGCGACCGTAGCGGTCTTGCGGTTCCAGACTGCAGCGCCTTTAACCGCACGGCCACTTCGGCCGGCGCAGGCGGTCAGACAGGATGTTTACGTACGTGTCACCTGTCAGACTCGTATCTAGACGTATCAGGGGTTTCACATAACTCCAGCTGCACACACCCCACACCATTACAGAGCCTCCACCAGCTTGAACAGTCCCTTGCTGATATGGAGGGTCCATGGATTCATGAGGTTGTCTCCATACCCGTACACGTCCACCCTCTTGATGTAATTTGAAACGAGACTCGTCCGACCAGGCAACATGTTTCCATTCATCAACAGTCCATTGTCGGCGTTTACTGGCCCAGGCGAGGCGTAAAGCTTTGTTTCGTGCAGTCATCAAGAGTAAACGGGTGGTTCAAAAAAATGGCTCTGAGCACTATTGGACCTAACTTCTGAGGTCATCAGTCCCCTATAAATTAGAACTACTTAAACCTAACTAACCTAAGGACATCACACACATCCATGCCCGAGGAAGGATTCGAACCTGCGACCGCAGCGGTCGCGCGGTTCCAGACTTTAGCGCCTAGAACCGCTTGGCCACCCCGGACGGCAAACGAGTGGGCCTCCAGCCCCGAAAGCCCATATCGATGATGTTTCGTTGAATGCCTCGCACGCTACACTTGCTGATGGCTCAGCATTAACCTCTGCAGCAATTTGCGGGAAGTTTGAACTTCTGTCATGTTCAACGATTCTCTTCAGTCGTCGTTGGTCCCGTTCTTACACGATCTTTTTCCGGCCGCAGCCGTGTCGGAGATTTGATGTTTTCCCGGATTCCTGATATTCACGGTAAACTCGTGAAATGGTCGTACGCGAAAATCCCCACATCATCGCTGTGTCCCACCCTTCGTGCGCCGACTATACGCTACGTTCAAACTCACTTAAATCTTGATACCCTGCCATCCTAGCAGCAGTAACAGATCTAACAACTGCGCCAGACATTTATTGTCTTATTTAGGCGTTGCCAACCACCGCGCCGTATTCGGGCTGTTATCTCTGTGTTTGAATCTGCATGCCTATACCAGTTTTTTTGGCTCTCCAGCGTAATTCTTATATACGGGAGTCACCTGTGTACAGTCACGTAGGACTTTGCCCTGGTGGAGAGATTTGCGAGTAATGTGAGCTATATTTAGATGAACCCTCTGCCAGGCACTTAAATGTGATTTGCGGAGTATCCTTGTGGATATGGATGTAGAGATGCCTTCTGTATCTTAGGGAGTGGCCAAACTAAAGATAGCTGACAAAGTGTTTTCAGTATTTAATGGCGCCACAATCTAAAAAGCAAAGAGACCACTGCAAACTGAGAGAGATCCAATGTTTTTAGTACGATAGAGTAACGAGACACACCGCACATACAAGCCTGGCACTATTTCGTCGGATATTGCGTGAGGAAAGGACAACCACTAAAGGCAGTAAAATCTCCAAATCTCCTGATCTCCTAGTTCGCCTGAGCTCTTTTCGTGTGATTTTTATCTGTGTTGGATAGTTACAGATTCAAAAGTAATCATATCAACCCTATCTACATGAAGAGCTACAGCGAAACACTGAAAACTACCATTTCTTTCGTCCCTCAAGTCTGAGAGCTTGACTCAGTGTGATAAAACTGCTACGAGATCAAAGTGATCATTTCCACATCTGCTGCAAAGAACATTTCTCATGTTCAAAGAATTTGTGAGGATGCAACCGGGTGACGTCTTCGACGAACGCCGATATTTCGAAAGGTGCACACCCCGTCATTTTCAGTGCACAAATGCAACGAGACAGCGAGAGATACGCTAGGAAATTTAAAACGACGCTTCAGACCACGCGGCTACCCCGCGCGGCTCCGGGCTCAAGAACAGAGCTCAGAAGTTAATGGGACGTGTAAGATACCTTAATGATGTCATATTGGCACCAAATTTCCCCACAGTTCTGCCCAACACCGCCGTCGCCGTGTCATACGATAAGAAGGTAGTCACACCCCCTCTTACCGCATTTCACCCCTTCTTTTGACACCTCTGCGATGAAGGTAAGAGCGGCCACATCCATCATTGAAATCACGCGGTTTTGTTACGGCTGGCCGAGGAAAAGATTTCAGACACGCAGTCGCTCAGAATCGACACGAAAAGCCCTCAATCGAAGGCACAAAGGGCGTCAATGAACGTTCCTTATCGTGTTGCTTCCCGCACATTTCGCGGAGGGATCCTTTGCTATTTTATTCACGCATGTGTCAATATCGCACCCCTCCGTGATCGCTCCACAGGAGAACGTGAATCGTGATGGTTCTAAAAGCATGAGCACACTTTGCTACTTCGCGTCACGTTTAAACTTCAACTAGTGATTTTACCGGTCGCTAGTGGTTCTAACCTGTACATGAGAGCGAACACTGCAGCCCCGCTGCTCTCCAAACGGGTGCCATCGCCTTCAATTGAGATGCAGGCCAGCAGTGTTCTTAGAGAGGGGTTGAAACATCCGCGGTTGTCAGCAGCGTCGGAGGTTATCAAGGACGTCCTTCCGCAGCTCGTCGTACTGAGAACTGTCGTTTCAGAGTGTGAAATTGCGGTTATCAGCAACGCAAAGGAAGGGATGAATCCACTGACATCCTTTATCCCGCCCCCTCAGCCCTTCTATTGAGCGGCGCTGTGTCTGAAATGTTTTCCTCGGCCATCTATACGATAAGTGCGTAATTTCAACGTTGTGCGTCGCCGTTCTGACCTCCATCGCAGAAGCGTCGAAAGAAGGGGTGAATTATGAGGAAGAAGGGCTGTTACGACCTTTTTATCGTGTGAAACGTCCACGGTGGCGTTGGGCAGAATTGTGGTGAAATTTGGTGCCAATGTGCCATTATTAATCCACCTTACAGCTCCCATGAAATCCTGGGCTGTGGCCTTGCTGTTTAAAGCGTCGCCAAGTCTGAGGGTGACGTTGTACACTTACGCTCATAAATTAAGGATAATTGCAGAATGTAGTGCCACACAACGTGGCACTATACAAAACTGGCGCTAATAGCGTAGGCACATAGGGAAGACACACGACACAGATCTGTAGCCGGCCGTTGTGGCCGTGTGGTTCTGGGCGCTTCAGTCTGGAACCGCGTGACCGCTACGGTCGCAGGTTCGAATCCTGCATCGGGCATGGACGTCTGTGATGTCCTTAGGTTAGTTAGGTTTAATTAGTTCTAACTTCTAGGTGACTGATGACCTCAGAAGTTAAGCCGCATAGTGCTCAGAGCCATTTGAACAGATCTGTAAGTCCACGGTATTGGTGATAAGTTAAGAAAACCGTCCCGAAACACATGTGCTACAAAACGCCACTGTTTCCTGTGCAGGTACCCCAACACCAATATATGATATGACCACCATGCACACGTACACAGGCCGTACAGCGAGTTGGTATACTCTGGATCAGGTGGTCGAGCAGCTGCTGAGGTATAGTCTCCCATTCTTGTACCAGTGTCTGTCGGAGCTCCTGAAGTGTCGTAGGGGAGCGATACGTCGACCGAGAGCATCCCAGACGTGCTCGATGGGGTTTAGGTCTGGAGAACAGGCAGGCCACTCCGTTCGCGTGATATCTTCTATTTCAAGATAATCGTCCACGATGGCAGCTCGGTGGGGCCGTGCGTTATCATCCATCAGGAGGAAGATGGGACGCACTGCACCCTTGAAAAGGCGGACATACTGGCGCAAAATGACGTGCCGATACACCTAACCTGTTACAGTTCGTCTGTCGAAGACATGCAGGGATGTACGTGCACCAATCATAATCCCACCACACAGCATCACCCTTTCAAGGACATTAAGGTGTTCGTATCTGGTTCCTAGTTCACGCCAGATGAAAACCCGGCGAGAATTACTGTTCAGACTATACCTGGATTCGTCGGTGAACATAAGCTGGGACCACTGTGCCAATGACCATGTACTGTGTTCTTGACACCAGGCTTTATGGGCTCTCGTGTGACCAGGGGTCAGTGGAATGCACCTTGCAGGTCTCCGGGCGAATAAACCAAGTCTGTTCAGTCGTCTATAGACTGTGTATCTGGAGACAACTGTTCCAGTGTCTGCGGTAAGGTCCCGAGCAAAGCTACCTGCGGTACTCCATGGCTGCAGTACTCCGGGGACTGATGGTGAAATATCGATCTTCTTATGGTGTTGTACATTGTGGACGTCCCGTACTGGACACGTTTCCTGTCTGCTAGAATCGTTGTCATAGTCTTGAGATTACACTTTGCGGCACAAGGTGGACCCATGCTACGAAGTGCTGTGTTTGAGCAGCCTCCAGTCGCCCTAGTATTCTACCCTCATAGCGTCATCAACATGTGTTCTTTGAGCCATTTTCAACACACAGTCACCATTATCACATCTGAAAACGTCTGCACACTTACTCGCTGCACCGTACTCTGACATGCACCAACACACTTGTGCATATGTGGAATGCTGCCAGCGCCACGCGCGACGACCGCAGGTCAAATTTACCGCACGGCCATACCCCGAGGTGATTTAAACCCGGCCGACCGTTGTGACCGAGCGGTTGTAGGCGCTTCAGTCTGGAACCGCGCGACCACTACGGTCGCAGGTTAGAATCCTGCCTCGGGCATGTATGTGTGTGATGTCCTTAGGTTAGTTAGGTTTAAGTAGTTTTATGTTCTAGGGGACTGATGACCTCAGATGTTAAGTCCCACAGTGCTCAGAGCCATTTCAACCATTTTTTTTATTTAAACCCACAAACCGCCCACCAGAGCGTTGTTTCACCATGTATCAGCATTATCCTTAATTTATAAGCATGGGTGTAGATCACCACGCTCAACAGTTTCTCAACAGACGAGCCAATGGGCTACCAACAGTGTCTCCTCAACGAACATTCAGCAGGTGCGTGCTTCATGCACCCATGCTAACTACTGTTCATCGACGACGAAGGTTGGAATTTGCACGCCTATACTGCAATAGGACGTCCACTGAGTGGTGAGAGGTGGTCTTTTCAGACGAATCACGTTTTATGCCGTTGGTGTGTACGGCGTGAAACTTCTGAAAGCAGACAAAAAGGGAGTGTTATTGTGCCAAGCATTTAATTGCGAATTGCAGAGTAATCATGTAGGTCTAGATGTAGATGTTATGGTATGGAAAATGTTCTCGTTCCATTCCCAAGGTGACCTAGTCATTCTGAAATGCACAATGAATCAACACAAGTATGCATCCATCGTTGGCGACCATGTCCTCCCATAAAAGCAGTTTGTTTTTTCTCAGCACGATAGCATCTGTCAGCTGGGCACTGAAACCCGCCCACAGCTCGCAGTGTAGTGCGCGCTTCGAATAGCACCAGGATGTGTTTATCGTACTCCTCTGGCAACCACACTCACCAGATTTAAACCCAACCGAGAATCTGTTGGACCGCCTTCATCGGGCTGATCGTGCCTCGGATCCTCAAACGAGAAACCTAGCGCAGCTGGTCGCTGCACTGGAGTTGACATGGCTTCACATCCATGTCGGCACCTTCCAGAACCTCACTGGCTCTCTTCATGCACTTCTCGCAGCGATCCGCGCTGTGCAAGGTTGTTATTTAGGGTTTCTACAGGTGTTCACATTAATGTGACTGGACAGTGTAATACCAAGTGCAGATTATGACCACCTCCTCCTGCAGCTTCTTGCGGTCATGCAACGATGATAGTTTCCTGTAGACAGCAGTACCGTCAGCGAAGAATCTTATAGCGTTTGTGTATACTCGAATTTATAACATTAGAGGTCTTATTACGCTTCCTTGGGCACGTTTGTCACTACTTTTGTTTCTGTACAACATTCAACATTTAGTTTTACATATTCAAATATTCATATAGTCGGTAACATATTTGGGCAGATATTCCATGATCGTATTATGATTACTAGTCGATGACATTGTCGAATGACTTACAGAAAACTACGAAGACGGAATCTGTCTCATCACCTGTGGCTACTACTTACAAGGTGTCGGGTTTGAATAAAGCAAGCTGAAAGTAAATTGTACTTCGTAGGATTCTTTCTACTCCTAAGTACTGAGGGCAACGTGAATTGCAACTGCTGTTGCATCATCATAATGGTTCAAATGGCTCTAAGCACTATGGGACTTAACATCTGAGATAATCAGTTCAGTAGACTTAGAACTACATAGAACTAACTAACCTAAAGACAGCACACACATCCATGCCCGAGGCAGGATTCGAACCTGCGACCGAAACAGCAGCGCAGTTCCGGACTGATGCGCCTAGAACCGCTCGGCTACAACGGCCGGCTGTTGCATCATCCTGTTGAAAATAAAACCTTCTGGAGTTTACCGGTTACCTCTGCAACTCTGGTAGAAGTAATGTGTTTAGAATGTTTATGCAATGTTAATAGTTAAGTCGTCCTCCTTTACGAGGAAGGTTGCTCTATCTCCAAGCTACCGCCTATGGCACTGTCACCAGCCATGCAGTCGTGTACCGTAGAGTGCCCCAGCTCCGGCAAGCTAATAACTTTACCACTAGAGATCGAACGAAAGCAGTCCGTCATCCACACAGATAGGCTGGGTTGTTTTCAACTACACCTCCAGCATCTGCCACAGTACCGTGTGGCGGCAGCCTCGGTGCCAGGAGCTTACGCATCGCCACTGCGGCACTCCCTCACTTCTGCGAGGCACGTGTCCCTGGAGTGCCGAGTCGGTATCCTTCCATCGGGTGAGAATTAAGTCACTGCCCGTTTGCTGTGCCATCAGTTCACACTCCGGGCTGCTGCTTCTAGCAGTTCCTCACGGGGAGTTCAGAACGCAGAGCCTACAAGGAGTATCTCGCTGCAATATCTATAAACTTCAGCCGTCCTCATGCTCTCGCCCCACTGGACTTCGACTCAATCGCTCTCTGGCCATCACCTCGCTGAACTTCATCTCTACTGTCCTTGAGTTCCAACTCTGCTGGACCTTGTCTCAACAGTCCTCAAGCTCCCACCTCACTGACCATCGACTGAACTCGTCCTCGAGTACACCGCCACGCTGAACCTTACCTTTAGCGTTCTCGTGCAGGCCACCGCTCTCTGCTGACCACAGCTTCATGGACTTTGTCCTCGAGTACACCGCCACGCTGAACCTTACCTTTAGCGTTCTCGTGCAGGCCACCGCTCTCTGCTGACCACAGCTTCATGGACTTTGCCTGTGCAAGAACTTTCCAGAGGAACATCAACGACTGACTTTCCGCTTCAACAAAGTAGTGTAGACTGAAACTGTGTTATTGTATTCTGTTTATTAGGCATAAGAAAATACAGTTTTTCCTTGCTACCTGGACACACCAACAACAGTGTTTGCTTGCCCAACTCAGGTACACTACAAAGGTTTTGTAGACTCAACCTACTGATCCTATAGCAGTCACCTCCAAGTTCCCAGATTCTGCAAGACAAATGCCATTCACATAAAACAAAGAAAGTGCAAACCCTCTTCGAAAAACATCGGTTGCCACTGCTTCCATGCTGTACATTTTAGCTTGACTTGCCACCTATCGGTCATGACTATGATAAGTTTGGTTGACAGTTTGTTCGTTACGGTCCTTTAGCAATCGCTGTTGGTCACATAAATCATGACGAACATAGTCAAGTCCCCTTCGATTCCATATTCCATGTCACGACGTTTAGAAGACAATTTACAGCACAGGGAGACTTCACACCATTTTGAAATCTTAAAGACGGAGACGCTGTAAAGTGCGGTAATCCTGTCATGTATGCGCAGTGTGGTACAAAGTTCATTTCAGGCATTTTCAGGCATATGTATCTTTTCTTCTTGCTTTGGTGGACAGCGTAATACACGCCGTACTAACCCATTGCAGTAGAGCTAATAGTTTCTTTATATTATACCGTTTCTGTATATTTTAGTATTCAATGATAATGAAAGGACACAGCACGTATTGCAGGCTGGTGTATGTGAAACGAATGGTTTTCAAATGAACAGTACTTTGATTTTCTAGAAAAAAAATTGTATTTATATAAAATCAAAAGAAATTCTATTTCATTCACTTGGTCACTTAGAAAAGCTTTAAAAGTCGAAGTACTACCATACTCAAGAAATATGCTTGGAGGTGCAGATGTAGGATACCTACGTCTCCATGGAAAAGTCCTATTTGAGGTGGTTTGGCGTTGCCTTCCTCAGACCTGTTATGAAGTGTCAAGTGTGTATCTGTGTCTTGAGGATGACTGTGACGAGTGTGTATGCAGTGCGATGTACTACCCAAGCACGATATTATTGCTCTTGGCCTACCACAGCCGTTATTGGAAACGCGCGGTGACATTACAGCAAACAAGTATAGTGATTAAAAGGAAAACGCATCACACTGTCAATGCTTTCAAGTCAGTTGTGCATATGCTATCAAGTGGCTCACCGTCTCCTCATGACGTATTGACAGCAGTGCAGTGAGGCGTTATCCATAACCATGAATACCCCTGAAAGTAGAAAATGGAGGAAGATGGCGCGTTAGGGGACACACTGAGGGGAAAAAGAGCTTGTGTTAATGTTTGAACAATTTTTTCAGGGAGAAAGAAACGCTGAATCAGATAATGATGCCTCTACAGAAAGAAATCTTGCGGACGGCAATATTGTAGATGAGTCAGAAATATATTTTGAAGTACTGTAAGGAAGTGAAAGAAACCGCGAAAGATACCACAGGCGTTCTAGAAAATTAGTTTCTTTAGATTACGTCGATGAAGCACTTATTCGAAGGAAATTTTTGGAGTATTATGAACAAAAGAAGGAAATCACACCGTTGAGAAGTCTGCTCTTATTTTCAAAAACTAAGCTAAATTTTCAGGGGGAAAGGGAAACATTTCAGAAAATTTTGAAAGAAGTGGGATTTCGTTTAGAAAAATCTAAAAAAAAGGGTACCATTCTGAAATACTGTTCCCACATTGTTGTAAAGCATGCGATGTACTCGAGAGCAATCAGGAATAATGAAAAAGGAAGAAACAAACCAATGATATTCACGGACGAAATTTGTGTGAATACGCATTATACCACAAAAACTGGCAGCATGAAGTTCCAGGTATAATGCTTAATACGAGGTGCATTTAAGTTCTAAGGCCTCTGATTGTTTTTCTCCGGACTGGAAAGAGATAGAAACATTGTTTTAAAATGAGGCCGCATTCATTGTCAATACGTCCCAGAGATGGCAGCACCATACGGCAGATGGTATTTGACCGCCAGCGGCGAGAATGAGAACTGTTTTAAATACTTAAAATGGCGACGTTTTCCTTACTTGAACAGCGTGCAATCATTCGTTTTCTGAATTTGCGTGGTGTGAAACCAATTGAAATTCATCGACAGTTGAAGGAGACATGTGATGATGTGTCGAAAGTGCGTTCGTGGGTGCGACAGTTCAATGAAGGCAGAACATCATGTGACAACAAACCGAAACAACATCGGGCTCACACAAGCTGGTCTGACGACATGATCGAGAAAGTGGAGAGATAGTTTTTTTGAGGGGATCGCCGAATGACTGTTGAACAGATCTCCTCCAGAGTTGGCATTTCTGTGGGTTCTGTGCACACAATCCTGCATGACGACCCGAAAATGCGAAAAGTGTCATCCAGGTGGTGCCACGAATTCTGACGGACAACCACATGGCTGCCCGTGTGGCATGTTGCCAAGCAATGTTGAAGCGCAACGACAGCATGAATGGGACTTTCTTTTCGTCGGTTGTGACAATGGATGAGACGTGGATGCCATTTTTCAATCCAGAAACAAAGCGCCAGTCAGCTCAATGGAAGCACACAGATTCACCGCCACCAAAAAAATTTCGGGTAACCGCCAGTGCTGAAAAAATGATGGTGTCCATGTTCTGGGACAGCGAAGGCGTAATCTTTACCCATTGCGTTCCAAAGGGCACTACGGTAACAGGTGCCTCCTACGAAAATGTTTTGAAGAACAAATTCCTTCCTGCACTGCAACAAAAACGTCCGGGAAGGGCTGCGCGTGTGCTGTTTCACCAAGACAACGCACCCGCACATCGAGCTAACGTTACGCAACAGTTTCTTCGTGATAAAAACTTTGAAGTGATTCCTCATGCTCCCTACTCACCTGACCTGGCTCCTAGTGACTTTTGGCTTTTTCCAACAATGAAAGACACTCTCCGTGACCGCACATTCACCAGCCGTGCTGCTATTGCCTCAGCGATTTTCCAGTGGTCAAAACAGACTCCTAAAGAAGCCTTCGCCGCTGCCATGGAATCATGGCGTCAGCGTTGTGAAAAATGGTACGTCTGCAGGGCGATTACGTCGAGAAGTAACGCCAGTTTCATCGATTTCGGGTGAGTAGTTAATTAGAAAAAAAATCGGAGGCCTTAGAACTTGAATGCTCCTCGTAGCAGTGCAAGTCAAAGATGTATTGCTGTCCACGATGAAGGAGCAATGGGTTTCATACGGAGAGCACAGTTAATTTATGGTACGAAATTTAAATCTCAAGATTATCACGACGAAATGAATGGCGACAATTCTGGCAAATAGAAGAGAATCTGATACCTTACATGTCAGCTGGTAATACACTATGTGATCAAAAGTATCCGGACACCTGACTGAAAATGACAAGTTCGTGGCGACACCCATTGGTAATGCTGGAATTCAGTATGGTGTTGGTCCACCCCTAGCCTTGATGACCGCTTCCACTCTCGCAGGCATACGTTCAATCAGGTGTTGGAATGTTTCTTGAGGAATGGCCGCCCATTCTTCACGGAGTGCTGCACTGAGGTCACATTGGCAAGTTGGCGTGCCAAAACATCCCAAAGGTGTTCTATAGCATTCAGCTCAGGACTCTGTGCAGGCCAGTCCAGTACAGAGATGTTATTGTCATCTAACCACTCCGCCGTGCATTATGAACATGTGCTCTATAGTGTTGAAAGATGCAAACGCCATCTCCGAATGGAACTTCAACAGTGGGTAGCAAGAAGGTGCTTAAAACTTCAATGTAGGCCTGTGCTGTGATAGTGCCACGCAAAACAACAAAGGTTACAAGCCCCCACCATAACAGCACCGCCTCCGAATTTTACTGTTGGCACTACTCACGCTAGCAGAAGACGTTCACTGGGCACTCGCCATACGCACACCCTGCCATCGGATCACCACATTGTGTAAGGTGATTCGTCACTCCACACAACTATTTTCCGCTGTTCAGTCGTTCAATGTTTACGCTCGTTACACCAAGTGAGGCGTCGTTTGACATTTACTGGCGTGATGTGTGGCTTATGAGCAGCCACTCGACCATGATATCCAAGTTTTCTCACTTCCCACCTAACTGTTATAGTAATTGCAGTGGATCCTGATGCAGTCTGAAATTCCTGTGTGATGGTCTTGATAGACATCTGCCTATTACACATTACGATCCTCTTCAACTGTCGGCGGTCTCTGTCAGTCAACAGACGAGGTCGGCCTACACGCTTTTGTGCTGTACGTGTCCCTTAACGTTTCCACTTCACTATCACATCGGAAAGAGTGAACCTAGGTATGTTTAAGAGTGTGGAAATCTCGCATACAGACGTAAACACAAGTGACACCCAACCACCCGACCATGTTCGAAGTCCGTGAGTTCCACGGAGCGCCCCATTCTGCTCTCTCACGATGTCTAATGCATACGGAGGTCGTTGATATGGAGTACCTGGCAGTAGGTGGCAGCGAAATGCATCTAATATGAAAAACGTATGTTCTTGGGGGTGTCCGGATACTTTTGATCACATAGTGTATTGTTTTTATTGATATGGCCCCCGTATCTTACTACTCTGACAAAGCCCACACTGCTACAGCTCGTAATAAGGACATAATGAATGGCTCAACCAGTCCAAAATGTTTTGAACCGAGTTTAGAAAGAAATGGGGTTTTACAGATCGCGCATTGTATCAATAAGCCAAAGGCTGTTTATAAAGCAGATGCAGTTTTAAAGCGGTAGAGATAGGGGATTTCTTCAGAACTCTGAAGATTTCAACCTCTTCCAAAACATTAAGGTTGTCGCCCTTATTTTCTGAAGAAATCCCCTCGTTCCTCACTTAATGCCCAGACTGATCTGAGGCACAAGGGTCTTTTAGAAGATTTTGATTACTTAAACAGGTAGCCTTACCCCTATAGCTTACTTGTTAGTAGGTTCCGTCCTATATATTTTTATGCGTACTCCGGACCTTACGTATTCAGAACCACCACATTTATTATTCTTATGGTTTTAACTTATTGCCATGTTTTATATTGGCCACCTAGTATGGTATTAAACTTTTTTAAAAATAGACATAAGGAATTGTTTATCAAATGTTCAGCACCCCCCACTCTTCACAACTTGTGCACGTCATCCGGCCTCTGGCGATTCTCGCGCCACTGCGTGAGCGCTCTCCGGGTTTCGGCCAGTCAGTCTGGCCGTGTCCACTGCCGCGCGGCTCCTCTCAACTTGCACGGTGTGTTCTGATATGTTTACATGGCCCTCATTGCGCTGTTTGTTCATGCTAATGTTCGGCTCTTCGTCGTTCGTGTTTCAGGGAGCTTTATCATCATCGTATTTTATTGTTATTTTCTGTGTCATTTTCGCTCCCATCATTTAAACAATTTTTAAAAAATATTTTTTAAATTTTAACTACCGCTTGCACTAGATGACGGTATATTGGACGTGAATGGTGTGGAGTGGCTACAAGGCAATGTTCAACGTTAGTATGTTACAAATAGCGTATTTGAGTACTTTCTTGTTTCATTCAAAAAACTGGTTGTTTAAAAGTTTAATTTATATCTCCGAGTTGGGGGATCGAATAGTTTATATGAGCTCTTATTACATTATTTTTTTGTACAGATTGATGCACCGATAAGTGGCGCGAAACTGGTCGCAGATTTAATAAAAATCATTCATACAACCAGTGCGGAATTTTCTTTGGAAAAATGTCGAAGTTTGGCTGTGGTTGCCCACCTTACAAAACAACTTGCTAAAATGTACACAGAAGTAACAATAAATATTGGAGCAGAGCTGGATTAATGGAATTAGCAACAGATTATATAATAATCAGAGTTGGTTTGGAGAGTGAAGAATATGCGGCTCATGACGAACACTGTGATATGGAAACTGATACAGCGGATGAAACAGATACAACAGACGACTAAATTGGTGTCTGTCCCTTGTGTGACGGACCACCCACTTCATAACCTCAATCACCAAGATTAGTGCAGCTTTTATTGCGTAACTGTAGTTGTACCGCCCTTCCCCTCCTTCGCAATTCCAATTACGCGCTGACTTACAATAAGCAGACTGAAAAAAATGGTTCAAATGGCTCTGAGCACTATGGGACTTAACATCTGTGGTCATCAGTCCCCTAGAACTTAGAACTACTTAAACCTAACTAACCTAAGGACATCACACACATCCATGCCCGAGGCAGGATTCGAACTTGCGACCGTAGCAGTCGCGCGGTTCCGGACTGAGCGTCTAGAACCGCTAGACCACCGCGGCCGGCAAGCAGACTGAAGCGCCCTCACTCTCAGGTACAGTAATATTGTAGTCGGCTAATAGTGTTGGGTTTGTGTCGTCACGGATGGAAAGGGTGAGCCGCAGAACCGGTACGCAGCCAACTCCTCTCGAAAAGCACCAAGTGGATCGCCGAGCTTAACCTTCCCATCCGACGCACGGATCACCATCAACAGTCTCTCATGCTCTCACTGGATGAGGCACTGAGGAGAAGTTTGGAATTCAGTCCCAAAGATTGGCACACAGTCTAGTTTTCATCAACTTTACGCCACCAGTCCTCCTCCTCTTTGTTGTAAAGGCAAAGGAGAAGTGCCGCTTCAGCATGACGTACACGGACGGGTACCCATCCAAGTACTGTCCACGCCCGACGTTTTCTTAACATCGGTGATCTGACGAGAACCGGTATAGCGAACGCCGCAAGACCATTCACTTGTCACCCGAATGTCTTCCAGTCTCTCGAAAGCAATATCAACTCTCTGCCAGAAGCCACTGAGAACATGAGCCAACAGACGTTGGTCAATCCAGCCCATGCTGTCTGTAATGCCCGTAGGTGTTTGTTAACATGGACACGCTCTTTCAAAGAACCCCACCAGAAAAAGTCACAAGCGGACAAGTATGTTGATTTTGGTAACCAAGGAACGTCACAGAAACGAGAAATGGCGTGTCCAGGAAAAATGTTCCTCTCAACTGCCATGGATACATCTGTAGTGTGAGACGTTAAACCGAGCTCTTGAAAATACGCAATCATTGTTTTTATACGTCGCCTCGGAAGTACTGTTGTGCTGTGTTAATAATGTAAGCTTGACGTCTGGGGTTGACGGCACTGTCCTACCGTCGCCACACGGAGTGGCCGCGCGGTCTATGCCGCCATGTTACGGATTGCGTGGCCCCTCCCGCCGGAGGTTCGATTCCTTCCTCTGGCATGAGTGTGTGTGTTGTTCTTAGCATAATTTAGTTTAAGTAGTGTTAAGTCTAGGGGCCGATGACCTCAGCAGTTTGGTCCCTTAGGAATTCACGCACATCTTCTGTCCTTCTCCCCTCGAAAACATAAGGACCGTTATAGCAACAGCTACGCCACACCACACGCCCACACATGGGGCGTGAAGAGGTCTTTCATGGACTACGTAAGGCTCTTCACGTGTCCAAACACTATAGATCTGTATATTAACTGACCCATTTAAATGTAAATCCGTGACATCGATCACAAACGCTACTGTATTTCCATCGTCTACAAAGATCACTTGAATACGCATAGCGAGGTGTATTGGAAGCTCCTTTCTTTTATGTGCTGGACCACCAGTATACCATACGGAGAGGATTTTAAATCCAAATGTAATATTTTTCTCACATACTCACGATTCATCCGTAGAGAGTGCACTTTTTGACCTCGGATTGCCTCGGCTTGATGATTGCCTCTCTCACAATTTCGAAGTTTTCAGGTGTCCTCGTTTTTTTGTCGTTATCCTGCGATCTCTTCTTAAGAATGTAAGCTGTTGTTCTCAAAGCTGGCACCACCGCATTGTGACTTAGAGTTGTGCGAATAGAATGGCAAAGAAATAGCTATCGCGTTGCGACGACAGACTCAGCACTTGGGACAAAGGTATTGTTCGAAAACACGCGATGCTCCATCGACCACTGTTTCATTGCAACTGTCCGGAAGTGAATGAAGTATGAGCCTCTCCCTCCCATCACTGGTAACGGTGTAGTAGGCAATCCAAAAACGTCCGCTTCACGGAGGTCACCCGTATATACCCCTAGAGCTTAGCCTCAGTTCTGCTGTTCTCCCTACATTCCGTGACCCACTTGTGGCCCATGTTGCCCCGTTTCTCTCCTTGACACGCTGCACCGCTTTTATGGAGCCATCCGAAATGAGTCACGGCGCCTTTTCCGTGGTCATCCCGTGGGCGACGTGATACTGACCTCGCGCGAGCTTCGTCTGTTTGTAAACAGCCAAGCACTCTGCGCAGCAACTTTCCTACTCTCCTCAAAAATTATGTTACAACAACAACGATCTCCTTTCAGTTTTTTCAGCAGCACTTCGAATAACTTACTTTTATAACAACAGATTCAATTCGAGTTCTTTCGGTCCGTAACTAGTTATGTCATAATTACTGAATTTACCGCTGTCTTTCTTCGCCTAACATAATCTATGTTGCAATTCAAAGTATTTTTTTTAACCTTACGTTATTTCCGATCTCATTTCAGTACACTTACTGCATTTAATTGGACAGTGTGGATGGAAAGGAATGGCTTCTGTTTTGTGGTGCAGTAATACGCTAATATTTGCATTAAGTGACTGGTTATGGGGCTAGACATGTATTCTGGATAACACTAGTTCTGATAGGCCACAAGGGTTCTGCTTTCCTAGTGGCATCTATGGGACCACGGAGTATTGTTTCCCTACTTCATTGATGTTCCCCTGTGTCGACAGTTTCGTTAACTCTAACTCTCCTCCATCAACAGATGTAGAAAAAAGATTCAAGCACTGTGTTTTTGTCGCTGTTTGATTTTGAAGCGCTCAACAGCTAGGTCGGCAGCACTCGTAAACATTTTCATAGAGGAATCAACTTATAACACCTTTCCTGTGACTACATTAAAACAACACTAACAGTCATAAGATAAAATAATTATCAGTAAATGAGATAATAATAACATAAAAAGTTTTGAACCTGTCACTGATTAACCATTAGTAAATTAAATAAACGAGATCTAGGCACTCTTTTAAATTACAATGAAATGAACACCCTTAGCTGCTTAGAGGCGTTGACATACGTCAACGGGGACAGGTGAAAATATGTGCCCCGACCAGGACTAGTGCTTACATAGCAGACGCCCATTTTTTTAATTCATTTATTTATTTTTTTTGTAACCTCATTTTTTTCGTTTTCGTTCGTTGCATTTGCTCTGGGCGGACGTCGCAAGTCACCCGTTTCAGTTCGTCGTTGATCCATCAACTCAGTTTTTTTATTACAGAGGGCAGCTAACCCTCTGACCGAACACGCTGAGCCACCGAGGACAGAGGACAGCGCGACTGAAGGAATTTATCCCTGGCACGCCTCCCGCGAAACCCACGTTCTCAACATATTGACCCGCACTACATTGGTAGTGCCCCCGCCCATTATACTCATTACTCGCGGCGCGTTGCCGATTCCCGTAAGAGTTCGGGCACTGTTTGTGCATTCGCACAGAAGAAGAAGATGGTCAAGTGGCCGGTGAGCCTTAACTATGATAAATGTTAAAACCTACACATGTCTAACACCAGGACAGACGACACACACACACACACACACACACACACACACAAATCACACTCACTCACTTACTGGATACCGTAACTGTCAAAATGTAAAACATTAAGTGTGCAGTAGTAAAATAATGGTAGTTTAAACTGTTCTACAGATGTTATTAATGCAAAAGCCAAGCGCTCAAATACCAGCTACAGCAAAGGATGTTCAAAACAAAGTAATCCATATGTTGAGAACTTTTAGTAACATTTTCGGAGAACAGCAATCTTGTAAGCTACACAAAATTAGTAAAAAACAGTCAAGATCGCATTGCAGTTTCAGCGACTGAGGTGGACTGACTGTTCTTGACATCATCAGCTTCAGCTGATGGAGCTATTCTGAAGATGGCCTAAGACTAGGCCGAAACCAGTCATCATAAATAAAATAACCATTGAGATCTAGATTGTTTTTTACTAATTTTATGTATTGAGAGGTAGTACTATGGACAATAACAAGACAAAAATGGCCAGTAAAAACAGGCTATGAGCACTTGTTCAGTTTCGCTGCTGTGAAACATACATCTTTTATAGCAAGCTCTTTCCTGCTATGAACGACTTATAAAATGCAATAAAGAAATGACTAAAGAAATGAGAACACATGACTCTATTACTGAGATCCTAATGTTATCTGCCTGTTTTTGCTTACGACTTGTGAGCCATCACTAAAGTTAAAAACGGTATCCATTCATAGAAAGGCACGCTTCTGTACGACATCTTAAGCTATCACGCACTCTATGAAAAGTCCAGGTTGGTTAACCAATGCTCTGGCATTGATGACACATTCCTATAGCGTTTGTACATCATTAATGGAGCTTACATATATCAAAGAACTCAAGTGTCTCCACAACCAAATATCCAAGGGGTTAGGTTCAGGAGAGCTGGCCAAGGTGTTGGACCTCCCCAACCAGCCATTGCCCTTTAAATCTCAGGGTGGTGAGTACTCATACATTTCAGTAGATATTGTCCAGGTGTTCCATCATCCACATAACACATCTACAGCCGTTTATTTTTATTATTATTATTATTATTGGCTTTCGGGACGTACCCATACAGCTATCTCATGAGTGGAACATCTTTTCTGAAGACAGAACGTGCACTGAGGTAACACAAGTCGTGGGATAGCGATATGTACAGGGTTATTACAAATGATTGAAGTGATTTCACCGCTCTACAATAACTTTATTATTTGAGATATTTTCACAATGCTTTGCACACACATACAAAAACTCAAAAAGTTTTTTTAGGCATTCACAAATGTTCGATATGTGCCACTTTAGTGACTCGGCAGACATCAAGCTGATAATCAAGTTCGTCCCACACTCGGCGCAGCATGTCCCCATCAATGAGTTCGAAAGCATCGTTGATGCGAGCTCGCAGTTCTGGCACGTTTCTTAGTAGAGGAGGTTTAAACACTGAAACTTTCACATAACCCCACAGAAAGAAATCGCATGGGGTTAAGTCGGGAGAGCGTGGAGGCCATAACATGAATTGCTGACCATGATCTCCACCACGACCGATCCATCGGTTTTCCAATTTCCTGTTTAAGAAATGCCGAACATCATGATGGAAGTGCGGTGGAGCACCATCCTGTTGAAAGATGAAGTCGGCGCTGATTGTCTCCAGTTGTGGCATGAGCCAATTTTCCAGCATGTCCAGATACACGCGTGAAACTTGCCCGCACGCGTTCAACCGTTTCCTCGCTCACTGCAGGCCGACCCGTTGATTTCCCCTTACAGAGGCATCCAGAAGCTTTAAACTGCGCATACCATCGCCGAATGGAGTTAGCAGTTGGTGGATCTTTGTTGAACTTCGTCCTGAAGTGTCGTTGCACTGTTATGACTGACTGATGTGAGTGCATTTCAAGCACGACATACGCTTTCTCGGCTCCTGTCGCCATTTTGTCTCACTGCGCTCTCGAGCGCTCTGGCGGCAGAAACCTGAAGTGCGGCTTCAGCCGAACAAAACTTTATGAGTTTTTCTACGTATCTGTAGTGTGTCGTGACCATATGTCAATGAATGGAGCTACAGTGAATTTATGAAATCGCTTCAATCATTTGTAATAGCACTGTACATACACAGATCGCGCCAGTATCGCGAGCACAAGTAATAGCGGTGTGCATAACTACAATACTAGGAGAAAGGATGATCTTCACTATTCAAGATTAAATCTAACTTTGGCACAGAAAGGGGTGAATTATACTGGCACTAAAGTCTTTGGTCACTTACCAAATAGTATCAAAAGTCTGACAGATAACCAACAAGTATTTAAGAAGAAACTAAAAGAATTTCTGAATGACAACTCCTTCTACTCCATAGAGGAATTTTTAGATATAAATTAAGAAAAAAAAACAAAAAAATATTTAAAAACATTAAAAAAATAAAAATAAAAAATAAAGAAAAACAAAAAAACACAATAAAATAAAGTTGTTATATTAACTTAAGTATGTTGTTAAATTAACCTAATTATGTCATGTATTGGAAAATTCGACTCGTTCCACATCATTACGAAATATCGTATTCATGATCCATGGAACTAGTATTAATCTAATCTAATCTAATCTAGTGCATTGACGGAGCTGTTATTTGTTCTCAGGTGGTTCATGTGAAGAGGTTTCCGACTTGAATATGTCCTCACGACCGGAAGTAACAGATTTGCAACGCCGAGTGGTAGTTGGAGCTAGACGCAAGAGAAATTCCATTTTGGAAATCATTGGGGAATTCAGTATCCCGCCATCCACAGTGTCAAGAGTGTGCCGAGAATACCAGTTTTCAGGCATTTCCTCTCATCACGGACAGCGCAGTGGCCGATGCCCTCCACTGAAAGCAGGGGCGTTTGAGGAGGGTTGTCAGTGCTAACAGACAAGCAACACTGTATGAAATGACCGCAGAGATCAATGTGGGACGTGCTTCCAACGTATCCATTAGGACACTGCGGCGAATTTTGACGTTAAAGGACTACGGCAGCAGACGACCGACGCGGGTGTCTTTACTAACAGCACGACATCGCTTACAGTCCCTTTCCAGGGCTCGTGACCATACCATATCGGTTGGACCCTAGGCGACTGAAATACCGTGGCCTAGTCAGATGAGTCCCGGTTTCATCTGGTGTTAGGGTTTGAGTGTGGCGAAGACCCAATAAAACCGTGGACCCAAGTTCTCGACAAGACACTGTTCTAGTTGGTGGTGGCTCCATAATGATGGCAGGCTGTGTTTACGTGGAATGGACTGCGTCCTCTGGATGTTACACTACATCGAGATCATTTGTAGCCATTTATGGACGTCATGTTCCAGAACAATGAGGGAATTTTTAGATGACAATGCGCAAATCACCAGGGCACAATTGATCGCAACTAGTTTGAAGAATATTCTGAACAGTTCTTGCGCATGATTTAGCGACCTAGATCACCCGACATGAATCCCATTGAATATTCATGGGACGTAATCGAGAGATCAGTTTGTGCATAAAATCTTGCACCTGCAACACTTTCACAATTATGGATGGCTATAGAGCCAGCATGAGCCAATATATCTGCAGGGGACTTCCAACGACTTGTTGAGTCCATGTCAGGTCGATTTTCTGCACTGCGCTGGGCAAGAAGATGTCCGACACGATATTGAGAGGTATCCCACAACTTTCGTCCCCTCAGTGTAAAGTCAACACAAAAGCCAGTCCCCGAGCAGAGAAAAATCTCCGACCCGGCAGGGGATCGAACCGGGCCTTAGCAACGCTCCGCGCTAACCTCGCAGCTCCCAAGGCGTGCTCCAGCCGTGGTTGGAACTGTACCTGTTCTAGCGCGACAGGCAAGACGTTTGACGGGAAATGGTGATACTTTGCACCAGTCAACTTGTTTGCTAGTATGTAATGTTCCATTATCTTATCATCATCAATTCCTGCCCACACATTAATGAAAATCACCGCCGATGAATGCCTCTTGAACTAGGTGTGTATTTACATCTCTCCACACATCTTGGTTACGAGAACTGAGAATCCCATCTCACGTGAAGCCAGCTTTGCCTGTGATCTGTATCACTGGTGTGGAAAATGGATCTTCACCACATCTTTGCATAAGTTTAGAGGAGTAACACTAACAGATGTATACTGCATGCGGTGTTCATGAACAATAACAGAGGAATGTATCCTCATTTCTTTAGCCGCAGCTTGTTCGTACTAGCAAAGAATTTTCAGTAGAAGAGATGTGTTCAACAGCAGTGAAGATTAACACGTGCTCGTAGATTTAAAGGTATCCATTTCCGATCCCATGTTTATTGGGCTTTTATTATGTTTCAGTCTATACTATCACTTCCGTAATATCGCCTAAGAACTGAGGGAAGAGTTCTGGATCCATTAAAATCCGCGTCACCTACAACAGAGAGTACGTCAGTAAGGTAATGATAGGACCGCACTCATAACAACAAATGAAATACATTCAACTAAAATACGGTTCACTGTCTCAGTGATACATCGCAAGCAACACATACTGTAACCTCCTAGCAAAATATATTAAATAAAAAATGTGAAATGGAGCCAAGTGTAACCTCCTCACACAAAATTTAATGAATGATAATTGACCATGAACCACACAAGAATATTGATTAAATAATGAACCATGAACCAAATGTAACCTCCCAACAGAAATAATAATCTCTGGTAAATTTCATAAGGACAGCAGCGCTGACCTTCGGCCCTGTATTCTGAATAAAAAAAGCAAAAATTCTTACCTCAATAAAACTGCAATCATATCCGCTCTTAATTATACATTCTTCGACACAGCTTCGTGCAATGCTGGCGTATATATATTTTTTGATTCTTGGAAGCAATGATAATGCATTGGAGATTGAAATGAATGCTTTTCTTTTAAAGAGTTACTTTATATTATAAAAATTATTATTGGGGCATTTTTTTGAACAAATTAAATTACAACTAACATACATTATTAAATATGCGCAAGGCTGCTTCTTTACCTTCTACAACAATACTCATCCTCCAGAATCCTGACCAGAGTCGCGAGCAGAGCACACAGCCGACGCATGCCGACTCCCACAGACTACTACCGTCCACTCGCTACTAAACCCGACCGACTACTACTGTTTCCGATTGACTACTACTGTCGACTGACTACGACAGACTGGTACTGTCGACTCGCGCAGACTCGCGACAAGCAACAACTAACAATAAACTACTCTCTGGTCAGAGATTCTGTCATGCCTCGCCCATCGCCGGCGAAGCATACGCCTTACATAACCCTCCACTGGGGAGGCAAAAATTTGGCAGCGATGGTGAGTCAATTGGACTTGCCATGAGCAACAAATTTTTCTTAATTAACTAACTTTACAATCACAGAATATATACAAATATATAGGTGCAGAACATGAAATAAAATATAGTGCACATGCACTGAGTACAGAACATATCAGCAAATCACAAAATGTATACGGAATGAGTAGAAATCACATTAACAAATGGCATAAGGTGCACACGTACTGTAGTACAGAACATATCCGGAAATCACAAAATGTATACGCAATGGATACAAATCATATTATCAAATGACATAAGTGCACACGCACTGTAGTTCAGAATATATCAGCAAATCACAAAATGTATATGCAATGAGTACAAATCATGTTAACAAAATGACGAAAGTGCACACACACTGTAGTACAGAACATATCAGGAAATCACAAATGTATAGGCAATGAATACAAATCATGTTAACAAAATGACGAAAGTGCACACGCACTGTAGTTCAGAACATATCAGGAAATCACAAATGTATAGGCAATGAATACAAATCATGTTAACAAAATGACGAAAGTGCACACGCACTGTAGTACAGAACATATCAGGAAATCACAAATGTATAGGCAACGAGTACAAATCATATTGAGAAATGACAAAAGTGCACACGCACTGTAGTTCAGAACATATCAGCTAATCACAAAATGTATACGTAATGAGTACAAATGGCATAAAGTGCACAAGCACTGTAAAACTCTCTAATATTTTTACAAGAAATAGACATATCAAGGAATGAAATAAAGTGCACACGTACTATAGAAGTCTTTAGTATTTTTAGGACAACCGATCTAGTTAACAAATGAAATGAAGTGCACACGCACTATATATGTCTTTATCATTTTACAAGAATTAGGAAAGGAATGGGAAGGATTGCGTCATGGTTGTAGCACTTTAGTTTGCACGCAGCTGCACTGAAAGTCCATATCTTTCTACAGAAGCACAACACCAAGTGAGACAATCTGAAGTTCTTTTCCTTGAAGTATTAATCAGTGTAGCCAAGACACTGAAATGTCGTAATAATATTCCATGCTATCATTTTTGTAGTACACTAGGTACACCAAACAGTGGGACCATAATAACATCTCCATCGCTCAAGATGGTGGACAGCATGTCGTGTCAACACCATGTTCTTGTAAAGTAGACCAACGTAGAATTAGTGCAAAAACCAAATATAGTGCTCCATGATCATGAGGACAGACAGGACAAATGGATATTGCATTAATTTCTGGTAATTATGTCAGAAGGTGAAGGACATTAAGTCACATAGTAGTCTTCATTGAGAATTACACTAGTCTAACAACTGATTTGAATAATTGGTGGCACTCATCGCCCAGTTACTGAACATTTCTGTACCATGTATGTAGTATTACAGAATAATGTTCATAAATTATCTGAATATAGTAATTATTGGCACTCATTGTCCAGTTACAAACCATCAGAAGTCATCATTCAAAACAGAAGCTAATGAATGGCATAGTATTAACATAATTCACTTAATTATAGTAATCATTGGCATCATAGGTCATCTTATGACAGTAATCAGTGGCATTCATTGGCCAGCTACAAAGCATTTTTTTTTGAATTATTCAGAAGTCATTATTCAAAATGAGTTAATTATTGGCATAGCATTTATACATAATTAGTCTAATTATAGTAATCATTGGCATCATATGTCATCTTATTACAGTAAACAGTGGCATTCATTGGCCAGCTACAAAGCATCTTTTTTTTTTTGCATTATTCAGAAGTCATTATTGAAGTGACATACTATTCAGAGCTGATCAGTATTACTCAGAACTCTCTTAAACTAGTTACATTACTTGGGACTGGTAATTCCTTTGTTTGCTTTTGAGTTATTGCTGCAAATGATGATGTGTAACGTCATTCGTCATGAGTCAGCTGTAGCAAGGTTATGAAACAAGTAGAGTATATGTGATCACCTTCATAAACGACATAGGTTTAATAAACAACTATTTATACCACATTGGTTGGTTGGTTGTTTCGGGGAAGGAGACCAGACAGCGAGGTCATAGGTCTCATCGGATTAGGGAAGGACAGGGAAGGAAGTCGGCCGTGCCCTTTGAGAGGAACCATCCCGGCATTTGCCTGGAGCGATTTAGGGAAATCACGGAAAACCTAAATCAGGATGGCCGGACGCGGGATTGAACCGTCGTCCTCCCGAATGCGAGTCCAGTGTCTAACCACTGCGCCACCTCGCTCGGTATACCACATTAATTTCATGAATAATTTCTCCTGCAAAATATACAAAATGGATTATGAAACTGAAAGAAGAAACGCATATTATGCTGAAAAGTAGTGAACTTCGAATTAACAGGTAGTGAAATGTGTATAAAAATATATATGTTCTCTAGCTGTCCTTTCCAAAACCTTCAGTCATCATACCATGCGATATAAGACATACTGTCAAAACGAACTGCAACAAATATTTAAATAACTACATAGCATCTCTTAACTAACAGCAAATATATAAACTTCATCATTATTTTCATCTGCAAAGAAAAACTTCATCATCCATATCACCATAACTCCATTATTATCATCACCTGTAAAGAAAAACTTCATTATCCATAGTAGCACATTCTTCATCATTATCCATCACTATTCATTATCATCTGCAAAAAAGTCACTTCATTATCCATTATACAACTATTCCTTATTTCTAGCATATTTCATCACTAAAACTAAGATGTGTAGTTCTGTCTGACAGCCTGCATCAATCGCCTCGTATTCTGAAAGAAAAAATTAGTTAAGACTGCTATCATACGATGTGTATAGTATATTCTTGTTAATGTTTTTAATTCTGATCCATTTACTCTTCATCACAAGGTATTGCATCCTCTTTCGTTCATTCCGAAGGTGAAATTCCCATTTCTGTGTAATTTATTTCGTTTACACGTTATTTCTTTCTGAAAATGATGAACAAAGATTAATGTCCTGCATTTAATTCATATGCCCATTAGATAAAAACTGGTTTATAGTAACATAATTGAGCATACAGCATAGCATGACAGAAAACTTAATATGTCAAAAACATCAACAGTGGTCAGAAGCAAAAATGTACACAGTGTATCACAATGTAGCAGCAAAGAAAAAAAAATGTAAAATAGTCACGATGTTTAGCTATCATAAGGCTAAACGTTAAAGTCAACTGGTGTTTGTTATATCTTAAATATTTCATAGTACATACAAACAAAACAGGAAAACAATCATACATACATAAAAAATGGAAAATATGCACGGTCTGATGTGTAACGACAACAAAAGCGACCTGCTAACCTTACCTTGCCGAGCACTTGCCAAGAAAAAATACGATAATCATCTGTAAGTAGTCACATAAATATAATTGCATCAGTGGTCATAAAATGTGTAAGTTCATCTCGAAAAATATGCACGGTCTGATGTGTAACGACAAGAAAAGCGACCTGCTAACCTTACCTTGCTGGGCACTTGCCAAGAAAAAATACGATAATCATCAGTAGGTGTTCATGTGAATATAATTGCATAAGCGGTCATAAAAAAAATTAGGAAATGGCATTACAGTGTGATAAATCATAAAGTATCTTCATTCAATAAAAGGTTTGATGTTGGATATGTGGTGGTTCCCTTTGGTTTTTCTGGTTCTCAAAGTTTCGACGTGTACTACATTGGAGTGAGGAATGCTGCGAATCCGATATGGACCTGCGTATAGAAGCTCAAATTTACTGCATCTACTCTTTCCTTTGTTGGATAAATAGTGTGTACGTACTAATATCTTCTGTCCAATGTGAAAGTCACGGAGTGTACAAACCTGTTTTTGCTGTCTTCTCCGGCGCTCTGCGGCACGTTTGATGTTGTTCAGCGCAATGTCAATTATTTCATGGTGTCGAAGTCGATGAGATGTAGGAAAGGTTACTAATTCTTTAATTTTGTTAGGTGGTTCAACATTTTTCAGTATAATAGACGGAGATAGCATAGTAGATTCATTCGGTATGGAATTAATTACATCTTGGAATGAGAGTATGTGTGTGTCCCAATCAATATGTTTTTTATGGCAGTAAATTCTACACAGTTTACCAATTTCTTTCATTAATCGATCACAGGCGTTCGAAGAAGCATGCTACCTGGTTATATAGACCGGAGAAATGTTTCTAGCTCGTAACATACGTGTCCATATAGCAGATCGAAACTGTGATCCATTGTCGGAAATTACTTTCAACACATGCCATACATGAAATAGAAAATGTTTCACAAATGCTTTCGAAACAGTTTTAGCAGTAGCTTTGCGTAACGGAGTGAAGGTAACAAATTTTGAAGTGAGTTCAACAGCGACAAAGATGTAGCAAAAACCTCTATTAGTTCTTGGAATCGGACCAAAAATGTCTACAGCGGCCATATGTCTCAATTTAACAGGTACAATGGGATGTAATGGAGGAACATGTGAAGTCGTGTCTGATTTAGCTTTCTGGCAGATTTTACATGACGCTAAAACTCGTCGAATACGTTTCTCCATGTTCGTAAAATAACAGTTCTGCCTCAGTATAAAAAAACATTTTCTGGCTCCGTAATGTGCATAACTTAAATGAGTATACCAAATTAATTTGTTAACAAGTTCGTCAGGAATGCATAATAACCAATTGTTGCTGTCAGGATGAGAGCGGCGAAACAGAATGTCATTGCGTACATTGTAATGGTTTCTAATGGTAACATTATTCCTATCTTGCCAAAGGTGTTTAATCTCTTTCCATACGTTGTCTTTACTCTGCACTTGTGCTATGTCTTGTAATGACGACGAAATGAAATTTTCAAATGCAACTTGTTGAATGTACATGACGCTGAAATTTGCTTTGCAGAAGTTGGTTGCGATGTCTTGCTGATTGTTGTTGAGAGAACGGGATAGTGCGTCTGCTACAATATTTTGTGTGCCGGGAATTTGAACAATTGAAAAATTAAGTTCCTGTAAATAAAGTTTCCATCTACTTAATCAGTCGTGTGTAAATTTAGCCGAAAGTAAAAATTGTATCGCTCTGTGGTCTGTATAAACGGTAGTGTGTCTTCCATAAAGAAAATGCCGAAATCTCGTAAATGCCCATACAACACATAATGTTTGAAGTTGTGTAACAGAATAATTGCGTTCAGCAGGTGACAGAATGCGACTTGCAAAAGCGATGTTTTTAATTACTGTACAACCATCTTCAATTTCCTGAAAAATATGTACGCCTAAAGCGGTGTTAGAACTGTCGGTGGCAATGGAAAAATTTCTGGTAAGATCTGGGTGCGATAAAAGTGGTGCATTCAACAAAGCATGTTTCAAATAACATTGAACAAGATTCTGCGTGTCAAAATTATTGCTTGCGTTACCGGAATATGCAACCTGTACTGTATCTAGTCAAATTCTGTCTGACGTGCTGTTATTTGCGGGAGGATGCTGTGGCATTTCGACTATTTGTACTGTTCTGTTTTTTCTTCCTGACGTATTACGTTCTGGATGATACCTACTATCTGGTTCATTCATGATTATTTGTTGTGGCGGATGTTCTTGCTGCTGATAAGATAGACTGTTATTAAATGTACGCTGAAAACTGTGCTCATTATTTTTACGTCTGTCATGATAGTCATTTCTATACGGTGCACTGCGATAGGAATTGAAATGGTGTGTTTTCTGTACGTACTAATTTCCTTGTTGCTGTGTGTTACTATTTGTTGGAGCTGACGCTATACGCGTACGCGGCGAAACATTAAAGCCTGGTTGACCTTGTGCAATACATTGTTGGTTACGTATGCTAACCGGTTGGTTTCGTTGCTGTTGTTGGGAAAAACCTCTATTGTTACCAAAATATGGTTCCTGTTGCTAATAATTTTACACATACTCATGATTAAAATTTTGTCTCTTATTAAAATTATCGTGGTTGTCATTTCTGGACCGTCTAATGATAACTGTCACTTTCGGTAAAATTTGTCATATCCGGTTTTCTTTGCACTTTTCTTAATCCTAGGTAGAGCAATAGTTAAAGAGCTGTTTTGATAGATATAAAGGATAGTAGAAGAGAAGACAGCAGTGCAGAAAACTAAAGATGAAACAGCACTACTACGGCTCAGGGCCCTGTGTACGCTACGGCACATATTCATTAAAGCGTAATGAATCCCCTGAGGTCTATTACGCGCTGCAAATAAATTTTAGCTTTTGCGTTACAGGCAATGCCGGTGAAAATTCAAAAGTAAATTGTTGTATCCAGTTCAAAGCGTGTACCTGTGCTCTGTCATTTTCAAATACCTTAGATTTTTTTACAGATATTAATTGCTTATAATCAACGTTCTCGTCACTGAATGTGTGAACAGGTTCACGATTACATAAGAATCTATTTGTCTGTGTCTTTTCGGATTTTAAGTCACGTAGTCTCTGTAAATTACTTAAGTTATACTGGCTGTACGAGTGTGACAAATGTTCGGAATGTGCCGTATGTTGTGACGTGTTAGTGACTGAAACATTTTTCATTTCTGTCACTTTAATACGTTCGTCAATTTCCTTGTTCTGTTGTTCACATTTCTTAATGATTTCCGTATCCAGAGTGAGTGAAAGTTCTGGTGACTTTAAATTAAACTCGTCGCGTATCTGTGTTGCATTTTCTGAACATTGTTCAGTGACTGCATTAATTTCATCTCTGAGTGATTCTGTTGTGCCTACACGTATACTACTTAATTCTTGTACAACAGATGTAATTTCTTCATTACTGTTCCTAGCATGAGCCTTACTTTCCTCACATAATTGTTCTTTCGTGTCGTGACATTGCACGGTAACGGCTGTAATCTGCTCACTAAGTTGTTTGTTCTGTTTGTTAAGGTTGTCGTGTTTTTCGTTCGACAGTTTGAAACTTTCATTAATTAGTTCATTAAGTTGTTTGCAATGGTTATCGAAATTTTCATTAAGTTGTTTGAAATAGTCGTTTTGTTCTTTCTTGAACTGTAGTAAAAATGCCATAACTTGATCCAAAGTAACATTACCTACTCTATTCTCTGTGCTGTTTGATGGTGTATCTGCATTTGTAACGTTTTCTGTAACCATTTGGTCATTCTGTGATTCTCGAAAAGGTTTCCCAATCGGATATGCACTGTTAGTCACTACCTTGGAATCAAATAAATCTGCCGTACTTTGAGTACACTGTTCATTTTCGTTAGAAAAATTTGTCTGTTCACTACATAAATTTTGCAAACCGGGTGTGTCGAGCTGGGCAGCGTTCATTGTAACAGAACGTCCCGCGTCATCAATTGTCGTTAAATTAACAGAGGACACAATTGAATTTATTTGTTCATCATTAGGATCAAAATCATTTCTAGTGGTCAGTACGCACTGATTGTCTGTAAATGGAGGATTGTCATCATTATACTGAGTGTCGCAAGTACTATCGGTCAAATTATTCGAGTCGGCTATTTCACTCATTACACATCGCGATGTACTATTAACAGTTTTCGCGGCATTTTTCACAAATCAAAATTATTCACAATTGAAACAAAGACAATGCAAAATGCAACAAACAAAAATACAACAAAGAGCAACAAATTGCCGATGATCTGTGAAAGAAAGAGTGACAAATTAGTAAATGCGTTGCGCCAGATGCAAACTACATTGAAGTAAATAAGAGCAGATATATGACTACTTCTCAGAATATTCACAAAGAAATACGATCCTGGCCGGATGTCGCCTAGTGTAACCTCCCAGCAAAATAAGTTAAATAAAAAAATGTGAAATGGAGCCAAGTGTAACCTCCTCACACAAAATTTAATGAATGATAATTGACCATGAACCACACAATAATATTGATTAAATAATGAACCATGAACCAAATGTAACCTCCCAACAGAAATAATAATCTCTGGTAAATTTTATAAGGACAGCAGCGCTGACCTTCGGCCCTGTATTCTGAATTAAAAAAGCAAAAATTCTTACCTCAATAAAACTGCAATCATATCTGCTCTTAATTATACATTCTTAGACACAGCTTCGTGCAATGCTGACGTATATATATTTTTTGATTCTTGGAAGCAATGATAATGCATTGGAGATTGAAATGAATGCTTTTCTTTTAAAGAGTTACTTTATATTATGAAAATTATTATTGGGGCATTTTTTTGAACAAATTAAATTACAACTAACATACATTATTAAATATGCGCAAGGCAACAACAATACTCATCCTCCAGAATCCTGACCAGAGTCGCGAGCAGAGCACACCGCCGACGCATGCCGACTCCCACAGACTACTACCGTCCACTCGCTACTAAACCCGACCGACTACTACTGTATCCGATTGACTACTACTGTCGACTGACTACGACAGACTGGTACTGTCGACTCGCGCAGACAAGCGCAGACTCGCGACAAGCAACAACTAACAATAAACTACTCTCTGGTCAGAGATTCTGTCATGCCTCGCCCATCGCCGGCGAAGCATACGCCTTACAATACTCATGTTATCTTTCGCTGTGAGAGTAATCCGTGCCTGATATTCTGTGACATGATAATATGATTTCATTCAGTCTTAGTGATGAAAGAGCTGTGCCACGGCAAGGTGGCTGGCTTCACCAGCCACAGCTTGTCCATCAGGTCAATACCAGTCTCACTTGATTAAACGAACCTCCTCGGACCTGTATGAAATTATGCAAAGAGATCTGGCATATGGGTGTGAATGTTAACAAGCTAAATCTTCCCCCGGTAATAGTTCGCCGTCCAGTCATCAGTGAAATGAGTAAAAATGATAGAATAGTTCAGTTTCGACGAAGATTGAGACCAGAAATCAGTCGTTGCGTCTCACAGGAGCCATCCTACCAGGTTATATTTTGCTGTAAATTATTTCGTTCTTCACGCAGGACGATTTCTAAGTTGAGTATATTAGTTATGAAAGGTGTTTGCGTCTCGCATACAGGGATCGAGTCTTGACACTCCGGGATGACACAGCGAAGGCGCGATGTGTGTGTGTGTATGTGTGTGTAAATAAAATCGTGTACATCACATACTCTTTTAAATCACAGCTACAACAAACTTAATTATGTAAATTTCTGTTTCTTCGGAATCATTCGAAAATAATCTAGAGCTTTTCATGTAAAAATACATACATAAAAAAGTTTTGCATCACCCCGGTTCCCAGAACACCTGAAGATAGACGTTGACTGTAGATATTGTATCACAGACACAGTCCCTTTGACTGTTCAGTGATGTCACTAAACCCGCCCAAAGATTTTAACAACTATGTATGAGCATCGGCTAATAGACGGAGGGGATCCGACAACCGATCAGTAACAGTCATTCTGCCAGGAAGGAGGTACACGGCTAATGTTGTCTATAGTTCAACCATGCCTAGACGGTCAATACAGCAGTTCGATCGCGTCCGCATTGTTACTTTGTGCCAGAAAGGGTTCTCAACAAGAGAAGTGTCCAGGCATCTCGGAGTGAACCAAAGCGATGTTGTTCGGACATGGAGGAGATACACAGAGACAGGAACTGTCGGTGACATGCCGCGCTCACGCCGCCCAAGGGCTATTACTGCAGTGGATGACCGCTACCTACCAATTACGGCTCGGAGGAACCCTGACAGCAACGCCACCAAGTTGAATAATGCTTTTCGTGCAGCCACAGGACGTCGTGTTACGCCTCAAACTATGCGCAATAGGCTGCATGATGCACAACTGCACTCCCGTCGTCCATGGCGAGGTCCATCGTTGCAACCACGACAGCATGCAGCGCGATACGGATAGGTCCAACAACATGCCGCATGGACCGCTCTGGACTGGCATCACCTTCTCTTCGCCGATGAGTGTCGCATATGCCTTCAACCACACAACTGTCGGAGACGTGTCTGGAGGCAACACGGTCAGGCTGAATGCCTTAGACACACTGTCCAGCGAGTGTAGAAAGGTGGAAGTTCCTTGCTGTTTTGGGGTGGCATTGTGCATTATGTGTGCCGTCGTACGCCACCGGTGATCATGGAAGGCGCCGTAACGGCTGTGCGATACGTGAATGCCAATGCCATCCTCCGACCGAGAGTGCAACCATATCGGCAGCATATTGGCGAGGCGCCCCCATCGTGCACATCTTGTGAATGACTTCCTTCAGGATCACGACATCGCTCGACTAGAGTGGCCAGCATGTTCTACAGACATGAACACTATCGAACATAACTGGGATGGATCGAAGATGGCTGTTTATGGACGACGTCACCCACCAACCACTCTGAGGGATCTACACCGAATCGCCGTTGAGGAGTGGGACAATCAGGGCCAATAGTGCCTTGATGATCATGTGGATAGTATGCCACGACGAATATAGGCATGCATCAGTGCATGAGGACATGCTACTGGGTATTATTGGTACCAGTGTTTACAGCAATCTGGACCATCACCTCTGAAGGTCTCGCTGTATGGTGGTACAACATGCAATGTGTGGTTTTCATGAGCAATAATAAGGGCGGAATTGATGTTTATGTTGACCTCTATTCCAATTTTCTGTACAGGTTCCGGAACCGAGGTGATGCAAAACTTTTTTTGATGTGTGTACACTCCTGGAAATGGAAAAAAGAACACATTGACACCGGTGTGTCAGACCCACCATACTTGCTCCGGACACTGCCAGAGGGCTGTACAAGCAATGATCACACGCACGGCACAGCGGAAACACCAGGAACCGCGGTGTTGGCCGTCGAATGGCGCTAGCTGCGCAGCATTTGTGCACCGCCGCCGTCAGTGTCAGCCAGTTTGCCGTGGCATACGGAGCTCCATCGCAGTCTTTAACACTGGTAGCATGCCGCGACAGCGTGGACGTGAACCGTATGTGCAGTTGACGGACTTTGAGCGAGGGCTTATAGTGGGCATGCGGGAGGCCGGGTGGACGTACCGCCGAATTGCTCAACACGTGGGGCGTGAGGTCTCCACAGTACATCGATGTTGTCGCCAGTGGTCGGCGGAAGGTGCACGTGCCCGTCGACCTGGGACCGGACCGCAGCGACGCACGGATGCACGCCAAGACCGTAGGATCCTACGCAGTGCCGTAGGGGACCGCACCGCCACTTCCCAGCAAATTAGGGACACTGTTGCTCCTGGGGTATCGGCCAGGACCATTCGCAACCGTCTCCATGAAGCTGGGCTACGGTCCCGCACACCGTTAGGCCGTGTTCCGCTCACGCCCCAACATCGTGCAGCCCGCCTCCAGTGGTGTCGCGACAGGCGTGAATGGAGGGACGAATGGAGACGTGTCGTCTTCAGCGATGAGAGTCGCTTCTGCCTTGGTGCCAATGATGGTCGTATGCGTGTTTGGCGCCGTGCAGGTGAGCGCCACAATCAGGACTGCATACGACCGAGGCACACAGGGCCAACACCCGGCATCATGGTGTGGGGAGCGATCTCCTACACTGGCCGTACACCACTGGTGATCGTCGAGGGGACACTGAATAGTGCACGGTACATCCAAACCGTCATCGAACCCATCGTTCTACCATTCCTAGACCGGCAAGGGAACTTGCTGTTCCAACAGGACAATGCACGTCCGCATGTATCCCGTGCCACCCAACGTGCTCTAGAAGGTGTAAGTCAACTACCCTGGCCAGCAAGATCTCCGGATCTGTCCCCCATTGAGCATGTTTTGGACTGGATGAAGCGTCGTCTCACGCGGTCTGCACGTCCAGCACGAACGCTGGTCCAACTGAGGCGCCAGGTGGAAATGGCATGGCAAGCCGTTCCACAGGACTACATCCAGCATCTCTACGATCGTCTCCATGGGAGAATAGCAGCCTGCATTGCTGCGAAAGGTGGATATACACTGTACTAGTGCCGACATTGTGCATGCTCTGTTGCCTGTGTCTATGTGCCTGTGGTTCTGTCAGTGTGATCATGTGATGTATCTGACCCCAGGAATGTGTCAATAAAGTTTCCCCTTCCTGGGACAATGAATTCACGGTGTTCTTATTTAAATTTCCAGGAGTGTATATAACATTAGGGCGACAGAATGATTACTGAAGAATATAGCGCAGCTCAAGCTGTTAGTATGTAAATATTGTCCCACATATTATTTTAGACACACACGGGAAGAAAACCAGAACCAAGGATGGGGGAAATTTGGTACCATCTCGCTAAATTAACGCTTTGTCCTGCTATTACTGTCCTCTACAACGTGTTATTTAAAATAATAAAAGCACTGCTTCTCTCACTTACATATCATTATGGGTGGCGGCTATGTTATTTTCACATCAGTACCATCGTATTTCTTAGTGGTGCATCCTTAGAGGGTCTGCATCCTATCATCAGTAAATACTGGCACCTACCCACCTTCTGCTCTCAACTTTGCGTCTAAAGTTATTCCGGAGCCAAAAACCGACGAGATGGACTTTACTTGCGGTTACGGTAAGTAGGAGAAGTGTAGAACACTTGTACGGTACTAACGGAGTTCACTTGCGGTTGCGATAAGTAGAAGAAGCGTAGAATACTTAGAGAATAATAACGGAGAATTTTATTTCGACTTCTCACATCTGGTGTTTGCCCCCCAACCACATTTCTCCTCTCCACGATACAGTACGATGTACTGTTGCCATCAGTAATTTTGTCCCTCTTTATGTTGCTAGCGGATGCAGGCGAAAATTTTTCAAATTTGTTGCTATTTTTCACGTTCGGTTGGCAGATGAGTGCAGTAGTACTATTTTCTTCATCCCCTTCTACTTCTGCTTGTACATGGATACTCAGCAAATCACATTTAAGTGGAGGGTTCATCGAACCCCTTTCACAATTACCTATAAAAATATGGCATTTCAGTCTTTGATCGCTATTTTTTATTTTTTTGTAATATATAGACTGAAATGCCGTATTTTTATTTAATGAACTATCGCGGAAATCCCACTAAGACAATCATGTCTAGTTTTGACACTTACTTATTATTCCAATCTCGTCTAGCGTGCGGAAAGAATGAACACCTACATCTTTCCGTACGAGCTCTGATTTTCCTTATTTTATCACGGTGATCGTTTCTCCCTACATAGGTCAGCGTCAACAAAATATTTTCGCATTCGGAAGAGTTGGTGATGGAATTTCGTGAGAAGATTCTGCCGCAACGAAAACCGCCTTTTTTTAAAATGATGTCCATCCCAAATCCTTTATAATTCCAGTGACATTCTCTCGCCTATTTTGCCATAGTACAAAACGTGCTTGCCCTTTTCTGAACTTTTTCGATGTGCTCCTTCACTACTACCTGGTAAGGATCCCACACCGCGCAGCAGTATTCTAAAAGAGGATGGACAAGCGAAGTGTAGGTATTCTCCTTAGTAGGTCTGTTGCATTTTCTAAGTGTCCTGCCCATAAAACGCAGTCTTTGGTTAGTCTTCCTCACAACATTTTCTGTGTGTTCCTTGCAATTTAAGTTGTTCGTAATTGTAATTCCTAGGTTAGCAGAATCTGCCGTCGGTTCTTGGTAGTGCAACATTATAATAAATGAAAAGCGCCAGTTTGCTTTTGTTCTACAATATTACTTTTATTGTTAACAGGTTTTCTGAAGATGGCCTTGTAAGCCGAAAACCGGATAACAATAAAAGTAATATTATAGAACAAAAGCAAACTGGTGCTTTTCATTTATTGTAATTCCTAGGTATTTAGTTGAATTTACGGCCTTTAGATTTGACTGATTTATCGTGTAACCGGAGTTTAACGGAGTACTTTAAGCACTCATGTGGATGACCTCACACTTCTCGTTATTTACGGTCAATTGCCAGTTTTCGCACGATACAGACATCTTTTCTAAATCATTTTGCAATTTGTTGTGATCTTCTGACGACTTTACTAGACGATAAACGACAGCGTCATCTCCAAACAACCGAAGACGGCTGCTCAGATTGTCTCCCAAGCCGTTTGTATAGATAAGGAACAGCAAAGGGCCTATAACACTACCTTCGGGAGCGCCAGAAATCACTTCTGTCTTACTCGATGACTTTCCGTCAATTACTACGAATTGTGACCTCTCTAACAGGAAATCACAAATCCAGTCACATAACTGAGACGATATTCAATAAGCACGCAGTTTCACTACAAGCCGCTTGTGTGGTACAGTGTCAAAAGCCTTCCGGAAATCAAGAAATACGGAATCAATTTGAGATCCCTTGCCAATAGCGCTCAACACTTCATGCGAGTGAAGAAATAGTTGTGCTAACACAGGAACGACGTTTTCTAAATCCGTGTTGACTGTGTGTCAATAGACCGTTTTCTTCGAGGTAATTCATAATGTTCGAACACAATACATGTTCGAAAATCATGCTGCATATCGACGTTAACGGTATGGGCCTGTAATTTAGTAGATTTCTCCTACTACCCTTCTTGAATATCGGTATGACCAGCGCAACTTTCCAGTCTTTTGGTACGCAACTTTAGCCGAGCGAACGGTTGTATATGATTGTTAAGTGTGGAGCTATTGCATCAGCATGCTCTGAAGGAAATCCAATTGGTAAACAGTCTGCACCAGAAGACTTGCTTTTATTAAGTGATTTAAGTTGCTTCACTACGCCGAGGATATCTACTTCTAAGTTACTCATGTTGGCAGCTGTTCTAGGTTCGAATTCTGGAATATTTATTCCGTCTTCTTTTGTGAAGGCATTTCGGGAGGTTGTGTTTAGTAACTCTGCTTTGGCGGCACTGTCTTCGATAGAATCTCCATTTCTGTCGAGCAGAGAAGGCATTGATTGTATCTTGCCGCTAGCATACTTCACATACGACAGAATCTCTTTGGATATTCTGTCAAGTTTCGAGACAAAGTTTCTTTGTGGAAATTATTAGAAGCATCTCGCATTGAAGTCGGCGCTAAATTTCCAGCTTCTGTAAAATATCGCCAATCTTAGAGACTTTTGCGTCTATTTACATTTGTCACGTTTTTTTTCGTTGTTTCTGTAACAGTGTTCTGACTCGTTTTGTGTTCCAAGGAGGATAAGCTGCGTCGCTTGTTAATTTATTCGTTATAAATCTCTCAATTGCTGCCGATACTATTTCTCTGAATTCAAACCACATCTGATCTACATTTATATTGTTAATTTGGAAAGAGTGGAGATCGTCACTCAGGAAGCCGCACAGTGAATTTTAAAGTGCGTTATTCATTTATGAAATTTGTTGTCAACAAACTATCCGTGTTTGAGAGTAATAGAGATATTCACAAGTTCAACACTAGAAGGAAAAATCATCTGTATTAGGCTTTAGTGAAACTAGCTTTGGCACAGAATGAGCAGAAATCTGCAGCTATAAAATTCTTTGACAATATCCTCATGGAAACGTCTGATATGTAGCTGAAGTGTTTATCAGTGTAGATGAAACTTGTTTCGCCCTAACAATTCTTCCCATTCCATAACTGAATTCTTGAATGGAAGTAATCACTCATTTTTACAGTAAAAACCTGCAAATATCCAGAATGTAAACCATATAAATATTTTTTCTTAGACTTACTTAAGTGTTCTACACTGTCGGTCCAAAACGTTCCGAGGCTCGTATTACTCCTGACGTATAAGTAACGTCGGCGCAGTAACTACGATGGCAGCTTGAACTAACAATTGTAAACAAAGAAGTGCATTCCACCAGTCAGTTATGAGAAGGCAGTATCAAGTAGTGGACGTGAGGCGCCGGCCGCGGTGGTCTAGCGGTTCTAGGCGCTCAGTCCGGAACCGCGCGACTGCTACGGTCGCAGGTTCGAATCCTGCCTCGGGCATGGATGTGTGTGATGTCCTTCGGTTAGTTAGGTTTAATTAGTTCTAAGTTCTAGGGGACTGATGACCACAGATGTTAAGTCCCATAGTGCTCAGAGCCATTTGAACCATTTTTTTGGATGTGAGGCTACAATGTGGGGGAGGGGGCAGGGAGGTGGGAGATGGAGACTCTGTGGAATACCTGCAGCACTAAAAACACCATCTTAACTTGTTTGTTTCTCACTAATCCAGTGTCGAAACGTTTTGGACTGAAGGACTGTATCTATCCCGTTGAAATTATCCACATCATAGCGTTCATCTACGGAACAGCTAACTAATTAACAAGTGCCAAGACACCTTAAATCACGGGGAGAATTTAATTTTTTTCATTATTTTTTATTGCCCGTCGGGAATGAAATCTCTAAAGAGTTGAGAATGTGATTTAAGGACCAATATCCTGTGGTAGTCAGCCTTACGATTGGTCTGATCCTGTCCATCAATTTTTTTCTGTTTTGTGGAAATGGTTTGATCACGGCTTAACAATTACACCTAACATCATTTTTAAACTTTTTTACATATTTTAATCTTTGGAAATTTGTGGTAAGGTCTCATGGGACCAAACTGCAGAGGCCATCGGTCCCTAAACTTACGCACTACTTGATCTAACTTAAACTACCTTACGCTAAGGACAAACACACACACCCATGCCCGAGGGAGGACTCGAACCTCCGACGGGGGGAGACGCGCGGGCCGCAACAAGACGCCCTCAGACCGCGCGTCTACCCCGCGAGGCTTTTTGATCTTTATCTTTCCCTACTATGTTTCCCACCTACTGCTGTTTACATCGACAAGTGAACTGTTTCGAATGCCGTAGCAGCTGTCCCATTAATGCGGAGTCTTCTTATGGTAGGTTCCAAAGATCGAAAACAGTCTCTGTAGAAGTGTTTTATTAATAATGACGCGTTTCGTGTGGTCAGCGCATCTTTAGATTATCTTGAGCAGCGGAGAACGTATTAGTCATACTGAAAAGCCACTGATATGATGGTGTTACAGCGAAAACAGCAGTCACCAAATGTGGACGTAGGAAAGCCATATAGTACTTTAGACGTGCGTGAATTATCGCGAGGTAGGGAACATCATCGATACACTGAGAGCTCCGGTATTTTCAGAGAAGAGGAGAAAATTGTGTACCAATGTAAATTGTGCAAATAATTTATTCTCTCTTCAAAGCATTTGGTATTTATCTGTAAGAATGTTTGTTTCTTTGTCTTTCCTAGTACCTCTGAAATAAGTACTATCAGAACTTGCTATATGAAGTAACTGGCTTCATTACTGGCCATTTGTACAAATGTACGGTAATATAACTTGTTGCCATAATGTGGAGGAAGTTCTGAATCTGTATTGATATCGTTCAGAATAGGTAAGATACAAAGGGATATCGACGTCTAGTAGCTCGGGTCAGAGTCGTGAAAAACTAAGCCTTTTATGGAATCTTTTTCGTATTAAGAACTGTGGGCATCTTTCCCACTGATATATGTGTATATTTGTCCCGTAAATATTTTGCTTTTTCGCTATTTCAACAAAATATTGTGTTTCTTGCGGCCAGCATTAATGCACGTGTTTCTAGGAAACAAGTACTGAAAGACCATCATCCAGTGAACTTAGTTTTAAAAATGTTTTTGCATTACGGAGTATGCGGTGAAGTTTCAAGGCGCTGGTAAAAAATATGGTGCTAGAGGTTGTTCAAATGGACAACCAGATTAGTACACCAACAATAACGGTGAGTAGAATTTTGCACTTACCTGAGTCGAGCTCAGGAAACGACTATCCAGCCTGTGGTGTTGTGTCGAAGATTAAAATACTCACTGAATGTGTTCAAATGGTTCAAATGGCTCTGAGCACTATGGGACTCAACTGCTGAGGTCATTAGTCCCCTAGAACCTAGAACTAGTTAAACCTAACTAACCTACGGACATCACAAACATCCATGCCCGAGGCAGGATTCGAACCTGCGACCGTAGCGGTCTTGCGGTTCCAGACTGCAGCGCCTTTAACCGCACGGCCACTTCGGCCGGCGAATGTGTTCAGTTTTATTTGCAATAGCGCTCACTGAGAAACTGTGATGGACGCGTAACGTTCATTGAGTTTCCGCGTGGAATAGCCGACAATCCCGTCCGCCTGCAGCAAAACCTGATCGTGGAGCCGACCTACGATGCGCGCTGTCATTATTGACTTAAACTGTATTGTAAATATGAATAGAAATTTCCCCGACAGGAACATTTCCTCGGTACATGTTGTGGACATGGCTTACACAAGACTGATACTGTCTTCGTCTGTTGATTCAAAGCGGTAGCTGACTGTCTGAATCGCAGTATGATGAACACTAAGGAGTTCTTTAAAAATGAAATATAAGGGCTCCCTCCACGCTAAAAACGAATCCGTTTCACGTATTTACCTCATTAACTGTTATTATGACCTGTGTGCTGAAGGAGTTCTTCTTCTCAACACAAGTAACTCATGCATTATGTAGTTCTCAATCCTTTGTACAATTGTTAATGTAACCCGATTACAAGGAATCAACTGGTGCTGCTTTGAGATGCAACCATACTATACTGAGGCATCCTACCTGCTGTTCCAGTCATTGACCTCACTGTCCGAATGTCAGCCATCATGATGAGTCCTTATGCGGTTGACAACCGTGGCCTACATCCTGTTCTTGGGTCCATTTTAACCTCGCCTACGTCAGCTGAACCAACCCAGCAGCTCAGACTCCTGCTTTCCATTGTCATAAAATATGAACCCCCCCCCCCCCCCCCCCACTGAACCATGGAACTTGCCGTTGGTGGGGAGGCTTGCGTGCCTCAGCGATACAGATAGCCGTTCCGTAGGTGCAACCACAACGGAGAGGTCTCTGTTGAGAGGCCAGACAAACGTGTGGTTCCTGAAGAGGGGCAGCAGCCTTTTCAGTAGTTGCAGGGGCAACAGTCTGGATGATTGACTGATCTGGCCTTGTAACACTAACCAAAACAGCCTTGCTGTGCTGGTACTGCGAACGGTTGAAAGCAAGGGGAAACTACAGCCGTAATTTTTCCCGAGGGCATGCAGCTTTACTGTATGGTTAATGATTATGGCGTCCTCTTGGGTAAAATATTCCGGAGGTAAAATAGTCTCCCATTCGGATCTCCGGGCGGGGACTACTCAAGAGGACGTCGTAATCAGGAGAAAGAAAACTGGCGTTCTACGGATCGGAGCGTGGAATGTCAGATCCCTTAATCGGGCAGGTAGGTTAGAAAATTTAAAAAAGGAAATGGATGGGTTAAAGTCAGATATAGTGGGAATTAGTGAAGTTCGGTGGCAGGAGGAAAAAGACTTTTGGTCAGGCGAATACAGGGTTATAAATACAAAGTCAAATAGGGGTAATGCAGGAGTAGGTTTAATAATGAATAAAAAAAAGGGAATGCGGGTAAGCTACTACAAACAGCACAGTAAACGCATTATTGTGGCCAAGATAGACACGAAGCCCACGCCTACTACAGTAGTACAAGTTTATATGCCAACTAGCTCTGCAGATGACGAAGAAATTGAACAAATGTATGACGAAATAAAAGAAATTATTCAGATAGTGAAGGGAGAAGAAAATTTAATAGTCATGGGTGACTGGAATTCGAGAGTAGGAAAAGGGAGAAAAGGAAACATAGTAGGTGAATATGAATTGAGCTAAGAAATGAAAGAGGAAGCCGCCTGCTAGAATTTTGCGCAGAGCATAGCTTAATCATATCGAACACTTGGTTCAAGAATCATGACAGAAGGTTGTATACATGGAACAATCCTGGAGATACTAAAAGGTATCAGATAGATTATATAATGGTAAGACAGAGATTTAGGAACCAGGTTTAAATTGTAAGACATTTCCAGAGGAAGATGTGGACTCTGACCACAATCTATTGCTTATGAATTGTAGATTAAAACTGAAGAAACTGCAAAAAGGTGGGAATTTAAGAAGATGGGACCTGGATAAACTGACTAAACCAGAGGTTGTACAGAGTTTCAGGGAGAGCATAAGGGAACAATTGAGAGGAATGGGGGAAGAAAATACAGTAGAAGAAGAATGGGTAGCTTTGAGGGATGAAATAGTGAAGGCAGCAGAGGATCAAGTAGATAAAAAGACGAGGGCTAATAGAAATCCTTGGGTAACAGAAGAAATATTGAATTTAATTGATGAAAGGAGAAAATATAAAAATGCAGTAAATGAAGCAGGCAAAAGGGAATACAAACGTCTCAAAAATGAGATCGACAGAAAGTGCAAAATGGCTAAGCAGGGATGGCTAGAGGATAAATGTAAGGATGTAGAGGCTTATCTCACAAGGGTAAGACAGATACCACCTACAGGAAAATTAAAGAGACCTTTGGAGAAAAAAGAACCACTTGTATGAATATTAAGAGCTCAGATGGAAACCCAGTTCTAAGGAAAGAAGGGAAAGCAGAAGGTGGAAGGAGTATATAGACGGTCTATACAAGGGCGATGTACTTGAGGACAATATTATGGAAATGGAAGAGGATGTAGATGAAGATGAAATGGGAGATATGATACTGCGTGAAGAGTTTGACAGAGCACTGAAAGACCTGAGTCGAAGCAAGGCCCCGGGAGTAGAGAACATTCCATTAGAACTACTGACAGCCTTGGGAGAGCCAGTCCTAACAAAACTCTACCATCTGGTGAGCAAGATGTATGAGACAGGCGAAATATCCTCAGACTTCAAGAAGAATATAATAATTCCAATCCCAAAGAAAGCAGGTGTTGATAGATGTGAAAATTACCGAACTATCAGTTTAATAAGTGACTGCTGCAACATACTAACGCGAATTCTTTACAGACGAATGAAAAAACTAGTAGAAGCCGACCTAGGGGAAGATCAGTTTTGATTCCGTAGAAATATTGGAACACGTGAGGCAATACTGACCCTACGACTTATCTTAGTAACTAGATTAAGGAAAGGCAAACCTACGTTTCTAGCATTTGTAGACTTAGAGAAAGCTTTTGACAATGTTGACTGGAATACTCTCTTTGAAATTCTGAAGGTGGCAGTGGTAAAATATAGGGAGCGAAAGGCTATTTACAATTTGTATAGAAACCAAATGGCAGTTATAAGAGTTGAGGGGCATGAAAGGGAAGCAGTGGTTGGGAAGGGAGTGAGACAGGGTTGTAGCCTCTCTCCAATGTTATTCAATCTGTATATTGAGCAAGCAGTGCAGGAAACAAAAGAAAAATTCGGAGTAGGTATTAAAATCCATGGAGAAGAAATAAAAACTTTGAGGTTCGCCGATGACATTGTAATTCTGTCAGAGACAGCAAAGGACTTGGAAGAGCAGTTGAACGGACTGGACAGTGTCTTGAAAGGAGGATATAAGATGAACATCAACAAAAGCAAAACGAGGATAATGGAATGTAGTCGAATTAAGTCGGGTGATGCAGAGGGAATTAGATTAGGAAATGAGACGCTTAAATCAGTAAAGGAGTTTTGCTATTTCGTGAGCAAAACAACTGCTAATGGTCGAAGTAGTGTGGATATAAAATGTAGACTGGTAATGGCAAGAAAAGCGTTTCTGAAGAAGAGAAATTTGTTAACATCGAGTATAGATTTAAGTGTCAGGAAGTCGTTTCTGAAAGTATTTGTATGGAGTGTAACCATGTATGGAAGTGAAACATGGACGATAAATAGTTTGGACAAGAAGAGAATAGAAGCTTTCGAAATGTGGTGCTACAGAAGAATGCTGAAGATTAGATGGGTAGATGACATAACTAATGAGGAGCTGTTGAATAGGATTGGGGAGAAGAGAAGTTTGTGGCACAACATGACTAGAAGAAGGGATCGGTTGGTAGGACATGTTCTGAGGCATCAAGGGATCACCAATTTAGTATTGGAGGGCAGCGTTGAGGATAAAAATCGTAGAGGGAGACCAAGAGATGAATACACCAAGCAGATTCAGAAGGATGTAGGTTGCAGTAGGTTCTGGGAGATGAAGAAGCTTGCACAGGATGGAGTATCATGGAGAGCTGCATCAAACCAGTCTCAGGACTGAAGACCCCAACAACAACAACAACAAAATATGAACTGAAGTAATTTGTGCATTGTACCTGTTTTACAGCTCACACATACTTATGCTAAATTACATAAGCAAACGAACTCAAAAACAAAAATATTATCTTGAGAGAAGGAATGTACACTGGTTTCGTAATATGAAAAACATTCAAATGAGTATAAACTGCACATCTAGAAACTTTTAAACGTATGCTAAGTACCATGTTCATAAGAAATACGTGTTTTTGAACTTTCATAGGAAATACGTTTCTTTAACTTATCACAAGATCACAAAAACAATATCTAAAATGTTCAGTGTTTTTTACTGCATTTCGTACAGATTTTTCAATTAATGTGTATTTACTTTGAAGTAAACTGTAAAAGTCTGAAGGTTCTGCCGCAGTTTTCTCATATCTCCCGTTGATTAGGCCCAAATGGGGGGTGGGGGGGGAGGAAGTAAATTCACTTAAATACATTTCTGAGCGTAGAGCTAATTCCAAATAAGTCATGACACCTACTGTTCTACTGCAGACTTTTTCTTTGCAATTACCAGTAACACGGTTTTGTGTCACCAAGGTCGCTGCTTTTCACCGACGACTTCAGGGACTGAAGCTATCTTCTGCATGAGGAGGAAGAATTTGAAATATCGAACGACAGAAAAGAAAGCGTGATACATTACATACATTTCAAATACTTGCAGTTTGTTCTTCACCAGATAATAGCTGGTACATGTTTCCTCTTCCACGACCGGCCGATGTGGCCGAGCAGTTCTAGGCGCTTTAGTCTGAAACCTCGGGCATGGCTGTGTGTGATGCCCTTATATTAGTTAGGTTTAAGTAATTCTAAGTACTAGGGGACTGATGACCTCAGGTGTTAAGTCCCATAGTGGTCAGAGCCATTTTCTCTTCCACACAACCCCGTGGTCCCGATTTGTGCTTTCAGGAAGTTCTTCCCCATTTCAATATTTGATACCATTGAGCTCCTTTAATGGTGAAAGGGTTCTTCGCCAGTGGCAAACTCCTTCTGAGATATTGTTTGCTACCTTGACCGGAGAATTCTTTCATTTGTGCATCTACTGCGTTGTTCCCACTTTTGAGACTGAGCAAGTTATTATTCTCTTTCCTACTACTCTTGATCACCTTTTAGTGGTTCAGATACGTACGTTTATTTATTCCGTATGCATGTACGTGCGTATGTCTCTATGCATGTACATACGTTCCATATCTCCTCTTAACAACCGACTTCAGCCAAACGTGATACACATGGCACTTACTATCTGGAGAAGAACACTCAGGGGATAATAACCATCAATCTCCCATAGGTGTGGGGCTATGTTGTAAACGTGGTGACACAGAAGCCTAACTCAAGAACGTATGGAACAATTTCAAGTGAATCTTGCATACCCTTGACTCATTTATCGTATTACTTGCATTATTATTTGAGTAGAAATACTGTGGGTGTAAGATACCTCTACCACCCGTAGTGCATATGGGGCTGAAACAATTTCTGTCAAACTTGGCCCATGTACCACTTGCGATCTGGAAAAAATTACTCTGTCAGAGAGATACCACAATTTCCCCTGCGGCTAAGGGGGGGGGGGGGGGGGGGAGGAAGGTGACGAAGGGTGACATGTAAAACTATTTTAAGGCGTGCTGGTGGTATTTATTTCCTGTATGTAGTTCACTTGGAATACTTCAAATGCATAAAGCGCAATCTGTCTCTTATTTGCATTGTTCAGTGCGTCATCCAGGTCACGAGAATGAGCAGTGAAACGAGCCAATAATTTTAGCAGCGTGTTTCGGGGAGAAAGGTCATGCACATGGCTCAATACCACAGATGGGTCTGATGTCCTGTCTGGAGTCGCATGGTGTGACAGCGGAGAATCAGACAGTTCTCAGGATTCAAACGAAACAGTAGTGCGTAATTTACCACAGATGAAGATGAAATATGTGTAGAAATGTACATGAAATACGTTAAATGTATGTGAAATAGGTAAATTTGTGAAATATGCGTGACACTGCGTACACCGGCGACGCGTTGTGCAAAAAGCTAGGTGAAGAAAAATATTAATTTAAAATTATTGCTGAGTGATGGGGGAACGGCGGCAGGCGGTGAAAAATCAATTTTATTTATGGTTTGTGGAAAAATTTGTTACATGTAGTCAACTAAGAATTCCGAACAGCCTACCAGCTTCGAGTTCCATGGAATGCACCCGCAAGGCTATTAACATGTCGTGCTGGCGTGAAACTATGGGCCAAACAGCACGGAGAACCCCAACTCGCTGTGCCGTGACAAGAAAACTCCTACAAAATGTATTCGCCTCTCATTGTTTGTGTCCTTTATGGACTGATCGACATATACAGTACTGTGGGCGGACAAAAATATGGAAACACCAAAAACAGGTTACCGTGGCTAAAACGGTGTAGCAAAAACTTTGGCACTCAAAATAGCTTCCAGGCGAGTCGGGATGGATAAATATAGATTCTGTATTGTTTCCAAGGGCATCTTACACCATTCTTCCAGCAAAATAGTAGCAATTTCAGGTAATGACGATGGAGGTGGAGAGCGATTATGAGCCTTGACTACAAAGCAGACCAATGAGGCTTAATAATATCGAGATCCGGTAATTTTTGTAGCCACGGCATGTGCGACAAATCATCGTCGTTTCATCCAGACCAGTCCTGGACGATGCGAGCTGTGTGAATAGGGGCCCTGTCGTCTTCGAACACAGCATTACCATTTAGGAATAAACACTGTATCATGGGAAGGAGCTGATCGGCCAAAATGGTCACATAATCTATGGCAGTAATGTCGTCTTGCAGAGTACCCACGGGGCTCACGCAATACCCCAATAAGGCCGCCGAAATCATTGCTGAATCCCCGCCATGTTTCACTCTTGGGGCGTAAACTCAGCCAGAAGTTGGAACCAACATGAAACAACATCCGTCTGACCAAATGCAGCTCCTTTTGCGTTCAGACGTACCTGCAGAACACCTGTCTAGCCGCCTACACCGGACTGTGCCAGCCAGGGAGATCCTCGATTGCTTCCTTTGTTTCTCGCTGGCATCCTCGTGCAATGCCGTTACCTCTACATACAAAAAGCATTCGCACTGGATATGTTATTATAATCCCACATCTCGATCATTTTATGGTACGATCATCATCCGCATCCAACCCTCCGCTTGTTGGTATGAATCACTACCCTCCGGCTATTGTGGCAGATTTTCCACAACTCAAAATCTTCGGCCTAAAATTCTGAGATGGCACCAGAAATACGCTCTAAATGTATCCCATAAAGACGCTTATGGACCAAGATGCATTAACTAATATTTTTCAAACAGATACAAATACCAAAACATCACAGTACGTCCAGAAAAGTGCTCCATAGTCCGGGTTTTGTAGCTTCGGCACCACGTTTTCTTGTTACGGGCATTTGCATCACTGGCGAGCGGTTATGGATTTCCAGCTCTCCTTGCAATTCCTGCTCATGGCGCTCCCATACTGTCCTTTTCGTGCTGACAGCGTTCGCGAGTGCGACGTTTAGTTCTGCAGTGACTTTAGCAGCTGTCGTCCTCTTATTTTTCGTCACATATCTCTTCAATGACCGTCTGTCACGATCCCTCAACACACAGTTTCGTCTACGTTAGCGATTATGTTTCGCCGCTTTCCCTGCAGACGATATAAATCTTCGATACGATGCCTCTTGAAGCACCAAACACATCGGCTACCTTGGTTACGGAAACACTCACCATACGATGACCAATAATCAACCGAGCGGGGTGGCGCAGTGGTTAGACACTGGACTCGCATTCGGGAGGACGACGGTTCAATCCCGCGTCCGGCCATCCTGATTTAGGTTTTCCGTGCTTTCCCTAAATCACTCCAGGCAAATGCCGGGATGGTTCCTCTGAAAGGGCACGGCCGACTTCCTTCCCAATCCTTCCCTAATCCGATGAGACCGGTGACCACGCTGTCTGGTCTCCTTCCCCAAACCAACCAACCAACCAACCAATAATCTGCGCATGTTCGAATTCACTTGGCTTCGACATAACATAATGCACTCACAGCTCCACAGAGCGCTGTTCTGACCACGACTGACACTAACTTGCAACTTATTTGGGACATTACACAGGTACATTTCGTGGTCAGATACAACAGTGACATATCCAGGTTTTGCATGTATCCACATCTGTGTTCAAGCATGCATTTCTGTCTGTGTTTCTATGTTTTTGTACAACCCTTGAACATGCGGCAGTTAACGCCGTTATCCCACATTATTTGCTAGAACCGGTTAGAGTATCAATATTACTTCGTACAGTCACTGTAATTTATTTTAAAGAAGTCATCATTTTATTTGTTCTCAGTAGTTCGTCTCTTTCTTTACAAACTAAATGGAGTGAAAGTAAGATTATATTATTTTCAATCAATTTGTGGAGTATGCAGTATTTTTGGTAATTGCTGAGACAGCTGTTTATTCTAAGTTTTATCATTTTGTTGTCTTTGGAATTTGCCATGTTGCGGGCGCCGGAACATGATTAAAATACTCCCCCTCTTCGGAGGTTTGCGTCCTCCCTCGGTCATCAGAGTGTGTGTTGCCCTTAGGGTAAGTTTGATTAAGTAGTGTGTAAGCCTAGGGACCGATGACCTCAGCAGTTTGGTCCCATAGGAACTTACCACCAGTTTCTCCCACATTTCGAGCATGAAGATTTATGTCTGCTGCTAACCTTATGTCTATATATACAAGGAAATGTCCTGACTGATTGACGCCCAGCCCAACTCGCTCAGGACAGGAACGTGAAATTCACAGAGGCTGTTGATTTTATAGTGTAGACATCGTTTAAGAAGAGATTTTTCGAAATTCCGCCGCTGAGAGGGTGAAATAGATGATGAAACGTTTTTCGAAAAATGTCGCTAGTAAGGCAATTTCGAAGCTAGGGCTACGAAAACTCGTATTTGGTTTCTGGTCAAAATCAAAGAAATACGTGTTTTAGTATTTTTGGAAAATTAAACTCTATGAGAGTGAAATAGTGGGTGAATTTTTTTAAATAGATCACTAATGAACAACTAATATAGCATTTTTAAGCTACAGCTAAGAAGGTTGGCATTTGATTTCGCGGCTACCAATAAAAAAATACATGTTTCAGTGTTTTTGAAATTCGTCTGAAATGTGCCTGAAATCTTATGGGACTTAACTGCTAAGGTCATCAGTCCCTAAGCTTACACACTACTTTACCTAAGGACAAACACACACACCCATGCCCGAGGGAGAACTCGAACCTCCGCCAGGATCAGCTGCACAATCCATGACTGCAGCGCCCTAGACCGCTTGGCTAATCCCGCGCGGCTTTGAAATTCGACCTCTAACAGAGTGAAATAGGAGATGAAAAGTTTTATGAAAATATTTAACTGTGAAAGCATTTTCAAAGCTAGATATTTGAAATTTAATATTTGGCTTCTCGGTTAGAAATGAAAACATAAGTGGTTTCCCTGTTTTTGGAAAATTCAACCGCTGAGGGGCTCAACAGGGACAGACTGATTCAGTGACTCATTATCGCCCAGCCCACACTGCTAAGGACAGAAACCTGTATTTAGGAGAGTGTGTGAATCTTGTATTGTAAGCATCGCTTAAGAAGGTACTGTTAGAAATTCCACTCGTAAGGGGATAAAAGGCTGTTTGAAAATATGTGGCCATTAAGACAATTTTGAAGACAGATCTACGGAAATTGGTATTTGGTTTCTCAGTCAGAAATAAAAAAGAAATGTGTGTTTCAGTATTTTTGGAAATTAAACCACTAAGGGAGTAAAATAGTGAGCGAAATCTTTTTTAAAACTAATCATTATGAAAATACTACTACAGCGTTTCATAGCTGCATCTGTGAGTGGTATTTGACTACTCGGTTAGAAATTTAAAAAACACGTCTTTCGCCGGCCGGGGTGGCCGAGCGGTTCTAGGCGCTACAGTCTGGAGCCGCGCGACCGCTACAGTCGCAGGTTCGAATCCTGCCTCGGGCATGTCTACATCTACATCTACATCTACATTCATACTCCGCAAGCCACCCAACGGTGTGTGGCGGAGGGCACTTTACGTGCCACTGTCATTACCTCCCTTTCCTGTTCCAGTCGCGTATGGTTCGCGGGAAGAACGACTGTCTGAAAGCCTCCGTGCGCGCTCTAATCTCTCTAATTTTACATTCGTGATCTCCTCGGGAGGTATAAGTAGGGGGAAGCAATATACTCGATACCTCATCCAGAAACGCACCCTCTCGAAACCTGGCGAGCAAGCTACACCGCGATGCAGAGCGCCTCTCTTGCAGAGTCTGCCACTTGAGTTTATTAAACATCTCCGTAACGCTATCACGGTTACCAAATAACCCTGTGACGAAACGCGCCGCTCTTCTTTGGATCTTCTCTATCTCCTCCGTCAACCCGATCTGGTACGGATCCCACACTGATGAGCAATACTCAAGTATAGGTCGAACGAGTGTTTTGTAAGCCACCTCCTTTGTTGCTGGACTACATTTTCTAAGCACTCTCCCAATGAATCTCAACCTGGTACCCGCCTTACCAACAATTAATTTTATATGATCATTCCACTTCAAATCGTTCCGCACGCATACTCCCAGATATTTTACAGAAGTAACTGCAACCAGTGTTTGTTCCGCTATCATATAATCATTCAGTAAAGGATCCTTCTTTCTATGTATTCGCAATACATTACATTTGTCTATGTTAAGGGACAGTTGCCACTCCCTGCACCAAGTGCCTATCCGCTGCAGATCTTCCTGCATTTCGCTACAATTTTCTAATGCTGCAACTTCTCTGTATACTACAGCATCATCCGCGAAAAGCCGCATGGAACTTCCGACACTATCTACTACGTGTGTGATGTCCTTAGGTTAGTTAGGTTTAAGTAGTTCTAAGTTCTAGGGGACTGATGACCTTAGAAGTTAAGTCCCATAGTGCTCAGAGCCATTTGAACCATTTTTTTGAACACGTCTTTCAATGTGTTTGCAAATTCAGTCTCTCAGGGGGTGAAATAGGAGATGAAAGTTTTCGTGTTAGGGAATGAAATTTTCTATCGAAATATCACTACAAGGACTCAAAAGGCAGGATTAAAAAAAGACCTACGACTGCAACGACCGGATTCGCTTTTTTGTCAGTTCATTTTTCGAACACAACCTACGACCAGCTTAGAGACAGAAGTGATGACACTTTCTGCAGGACCTGACCATCATTTTGCAGGACAATGCTCGAGCACGTACAGTGCAAACTATTAATGATGTGTTTGACTGATGGGGCAGCTAAGTGCTATACCACCTCTTAGACTCCCATGACTTAAACCCTTGTAAGTTCAACTCGATTTCTAAACTGAAAGATAAATTTCACAGCATTCGCTTCAGAAATGCTACAAATTCGTCGGGCAATAGACCGCGCCGTTCGAACTGTCAACACAACTGGCGCTGCTAAGAGTAACATACGACTTCCACATCGCTGGCAACAGGTTACACACAATACTGGTGATTACTTTGAAGGTCAATAAAACTTAGAAACACGTATCTATTTTGTACGAGCTGCAAATAAATACACTCCTGGAAATGGAAAAAAGAACACATTGACACCGGTGTGTCAGACCCACCATACTTGCTCCGGACACTGCGAGAGGGCTGTACAAGCAACGATCACACGCACGGCACAGCGGACACACCAGGAACCGCGGTGTTGGCCGTCGAATGGCGCTAGCTGCGCAGCATTTGTGCACCGCCGCCGTCAGTGTCAGCCAGTTTGCCGTGGCATACGGAGCTCCATCGCAGTCTTTAACACTGGTAGCATGCCGTGACAGCGTGGACGTGAACCGTATGTGCAGTTGACGGACTTTGAGCGAGGGCGTATAGTGGGCATGCGGGAGGCCGGGTGGACGTACCGCCGAATTGCTCAACACGTGGGGCGTGAGGTCTCCACAGTACATCGATGTTGTCGCCAGTGGTCGGCGGAAGGTGCACGTGCCCGTCGACCTGGGACCGGACCGCAGCGACGCACGGATGCACGCCAAGACCGTAGGATCCTACGCAGTGCCGTAGGGGACCGCACCGCCACTTCCCAGCAAATTAGGGACACTGTTGCTCCTGGGGTATCGGCGAGGACCATTCGCAACCGTCTCCATGAAGCTGGGCTACGGTCCCGCACACCGTTAGGCCGTGTTCCGCTCACGCCCCAACATCGTGCAGCCCGCCTCCAGTGGTATCGCGACAGGCGTGAATGGAGGGACGAATGGAGACGTGTCGTTCAGCGATGAGAGTCGCTTCTGCCTTGGTGCCAATGATGGTCGTATGCGTGTTTGGCGCCGTGCAGGTGAGCGCCACAATCAGGACTGCATACGACCGAGGCACACAGGGCCAACACCCGGCATCATGGTGTGGGGAGCGATCTCCTACACTGGCCGTACACCACTGGTGATCGTCGAGGGGACACTGAATAGTGCACGGTACATCCAAACCGTCATCGAACCCATCGTTCTACCATTCCTAGACCGGCAAGGGAACTTGCTGTTCCAACAGGACAATGCACGTCCGCATGTATCCCGTGCCACCCAACGTGCTCTAGAAGGTGTAAGTCAACTACCCTGTCCAGCAATATCTCCGGATCTGTCCCCCATTGAGCATGTTTGGGACTGGATGAAGCGTCGTCTCACGCGGTCTGCACGTCCAGCATGAACGCTGGTCCAACTGAGGCGCCAGGTGGAAATGGCATGGCAAGCCGTTCCACAGGACTACATCCAGCATCTCTACGATCGTCTCCATGGGAGAATAGCAGCCTGCATTGCTGCGAAAGGTGGATATACACTGTACTAGTGCCGACACTGTGCATGCTCTGTTGCCTGTGTCTATGTGCCTGTGGTTCTGTCAGTGTGATCATGTGATGTATCTGACCCCAGGAATGTGTCAATAAAGTTTCCCCTTCCTGGGACAATGAATTCACGGTGTTCTTATTTCAATTTCCAGGAGTGTAGTTGCCACTATTAAAGTTCCAACCCCCGTATGTTCCCGTTAGATGACGAACAGTTTCGGTTTAAGAAAATTAAAGACACCAGAGTGGCATACCTGACGTTGCGCTTAATAGCGGAAACAAGACTCAGCAGCATTCAAGACACCTTCATACAATTTGTCGACATGGAAAAGGCGTCCGACAATGTAAAATGATGCAAGATGTTCGATATTCTGAGAAAGTAGCTGTAAGCTGTAGGGAAACACGAATAACATACAATATGTACAAGGACCAATAGAGAACAGTAAGACTGGAGGACTAAGAATGCAGCGCTCGCATTATAACGGGAATAAGGCAGGGATGCTAACTTCTCCCTTAGTGTTCGATCTCTTCATCGAAGGAGCAATGACGGAAACAAAAAGAAAAGTTCAAAATAAGGATTAAAATTCAGGGTGAAAGAATATCAATGATAAGATTCGCTGATGACATTGCTGTCCTCAGTCAAAGTAAGAAGAATTACCGGGTCTGTTGAATGGAACTGAGAGTGAAACGAAAAAATACGAAAGCAATGAGGAGCAGCAGAAATGAGAATAGCGACAAACGTCGCATTGCATTATATGAAGTTGAAAATCCTGATTCTGACGGTATAGTACATTTCTTTAATTCGAGGGATACCTTTTTCCTACATTGTGAAATCAGTTGTAAAATGTAAATCCTTTGCCATTTTAAACTTGAAATATTAACTATGAAACATATTTTAACCATAGATAAGTTAGAATTATTCGACAGCAATAAACTTATTGCATAAAATGAAGGATGCAGATGATTTGTGAGCGGATTCCGTTAAAATAGTGCCCTGCTCATTATCTGTGAGATACTCTACTGAGTAATACTCTGGTAGAATTGGAGTTCATAACACATATACAACGACCTCAATTTCCTGGACAAGGTATTAAATGGAACGACTAAAAATAAAGTTACTGTATGTTTACAACTGACCTGTCTTCCGCTAAAATGGGTTTTCTGGTGTTGGGTTGCTTTTCAATGTCACCACGAATTATATCGAGTACGTAAAAGACCGTTTGTCTCTTCATTCTCACATATTCGTAACACGTGTCTGGTTGTTCCACTGACTGAGGAAAGAATGTATGCTATTGGCTAAATTTTTCTCCAGACGGATATACTGTAGCTTATACACATGCACTCGGCATCGTTTGAACAGCAAAAGTCGCAATCTAGGACTCATCCGAAAGTGCCTTGCGGTCCACCATTCCAAAAACAGACGACGATGGAATGCAGAGTCACCAAGCCGTCGACCGATATTATCGGACGACCTCTGGCGACGACATCTGGCGACCGTCGTCGATATCTCTTTCATCGCAACCTAATACTAAACACAGATGCTGTAGTAAGACTAAAAGGCAACACACTTTATTCATTACTCACAAAAATTTGTTTAATTTCACCTTCCCATCCTCATCCGCTAGCAAGCACTCAGAGAGAATCATGAGAATTATTCACGCTACGAAGGAGAACTTTTCCCTGACAGGCGTCGATCGTCGACACCGTCCCGGGGTCGGCAATAATTTATCACGACTGACTTCTCCGTTAAGCAGGGAAACTGTTACGAAACATCAGCAGAGACTGGAGAAGTTGTGACAATTCTCAACACATTCGTAATGCGTGTGATAACTTTTTGGTCGATGTTCTAGCACCTGGAGAAAATTAATTCGAGTTCACAGGGAGATCAGTAGGGCAACTGGTAGATTGCGAGAAACGCTTTCAGGCGACTCGGGAGCTTAGCGAAGAATGGAGACATGGGAGATTATTCCAAAAGTTGGTGACTACGTTTACGCCCGAAGCCGGTACGAATCGTCTATCATCTTCACTTACTACCTCATTAGCTATTGTTGCCCTGTTACTCACTTATACCAATCGTCTATTAGAAAGGAAATGGAATCTAATCAATTTAAAGCGTAAGATCAAAGAAGTTTTATTTAAACGTTTTTAAAAGTGCATTGTACGAATTGTAAGATAAAATCTTTTGAAGATTCACTATAACTTGATATAAACACAAAACGTGATTATAAACAAAATTGGTTTCCCCTTAAACGCGAGAATAAATGTGTTATTGCTTGGAGCAAGCAACATAAAAGTGTCCACAAAAGAGACTTGCGAATTCCACTACACTGCAGTACTTAGGTAATTGTTCACGATCAATCTGAAACATTCGGCTCGTTGGAAATTACAATAGTCCGTAGTTAACGGAAAAAGAAGTGAACCTGTGGTATCCGTGTAATGAAAACCGCTTTATTCTCTCCCGTATGTAATATAATATTCACGTCAGTTGTATTAGCCAGTAACTTCTTTACAAACAGCATGCTGATACGTTACAAGATCTAGGCAGGTCGAGGTCCTTTAGTAACGTAATTGCATTTCCCCTTTAAGTGTTAGGATGGCAACCATTGAGCCGGACTTTGCTCGTTTTCTTTTTTCTGGACAAATCCACGTGAATATCAGGAATCATTCTTGTAATTCAGGAACCCATTGATTCGACTCTAATACCGATCTATACGATTTATACACATTTTCCAATTGGTAAGTGATATTCGGCCTTTTTAAGTTTAAACACACTATCTGATCAAAAGTAACCGGAAACCACTATGCAATTCGGACTTGGTCACAAGATGTCGGGAAGCGGACCCGCCGGTGTAAAAGGAGTAGTGCTATCGATAGAGTAGCAGTAACAGTAGAACAGGTCGATTATGCTACGGTCGCAGGTTCGAGTCCTGCCTCGGGCATGGATGTGTGTGATGTCCTTAGGTTAGTTAGGTTTAAGTAGTTCTAAGTCCTAGGGGACTGGTGACCTCAGATGTTAAGTCCCATAGTGCTCAGAGCCATTTGAACCAGGTCGATCATGCGAGCTCAGTGACAACTAATCCAAAATCAGGTTGACTTCATATACTGACGGACAGGGACCGTAGATCATTGCGGAAGGGGGTTGTAAAAAATAACATGAAATCTCTTGTTAGTTCCAAAGTGCTACCAGCAGTCCAAATAGCACAATGACTGCGCTTGCGGAGTTAAAAAGAATGGTGCACCATGGTCGAGTAACTCCTCGTAAGCCACACATTTCTGAAGTCAGTGCGAAGCGACGCAAGAGCTGCTGCAAAGAGCGATGCCACTTTACAGTGGATGAAAGGGAGCGGATGTGATGGATCACGTTACATCGTGAGACAATCCGACAGAAGGGTTTGGATTTGACTACTACCTGAAGAACGTTAATGCCGTCATGTGTAGTACCTTCACTGAAGTACAGGAGAAGTGGAGTAACGGTAGAGGTACGTGTTTCTGTGACTGGGATGTGATCCCCTCATTGCGCTTAAGAAAACGCTAAATCTGGAATGATATTAACGTATTTTACAGTATTGCATACTACGTAGAGTAGAGGAAGAGTTCGATGACGATTACTGTTTGTTATCAGTGCCACAAGGCACCCTGTCTTAAAGTAGCACCTGTGAGACAATGGTTTCTGCACTATAACAGACCTGACCAGAGTGCCGACCTGAACCCAATGGAACGCCTATGGAATGAGTTAGGACCTGGGCTTCACTCCACACTCCAGCTTCCAACAATACTATCTTCCGTGGTTTTGGCTCTTGAGGAAGAGTGGCCTGCCATTCCTCCACAGACTTTTAGACACCTAAGACACTAAGGAACTACAAACATTGGCTGCTAGTCGGCATTGATTTAAATCAACGGACAAAGTTGAAAATTTGTGCCGGATCGGGATTCGAACCCGTGTCTGTAGCTTATTAGGCACATGCTCTGATCACTAAGTCATCTACCCTGACAACCCTCCCGTCAGATCCAAATTTTCAACAACCTACAAACTACAAATGTAATGCCCCTTGCCCATTATAAGCCTCTTGTCAGCCCCAAACCCGCACATTACAAATGTAGTGCCCCTTACCTATTATCCTCATTACTCATGACATTTCGCCGATTCCCGTAAGAGTTCGAGTCTGGTGTGCACCCGAATTGAAGAGATCACTGGTGGTCCTCGCCATAATTATATATAAATGATGTCTGTTTTTTTGGTACACACCCCCCATTGTAACTTTAACATTCGGATCTCTAGCTACCAAAGCAACACTCCGTCTTCAGACCACAAGTGGTCCATTGGGACCCTCCGACCGCCTTGTTATCCTCAGATGAGGATGCAGATAGGAGGGTCGTGTGGTCAGCTCACCACTCTCCCGGTCGTTATGATGGTTTTATTTGACCGGAGCCGCTACTATTCGGTCGAGTAGCTCCTCAATTGGCATCACGAGGCTAAGTGCACCCCAAAAAATGGCAACAGCGCATGGCGGCCCGGATGGTCACCCAACCAGGTGCCGGCCACGCCGGACAGCGGTTAACTGCGGTGGTCTGACGGGAACCGGTGAATCCACTGCGGCAAGGCCGTTGCCATTCTAGCTACCAAGGTTATGGGCAAATTGGCAAGACCGGGCATCATTGACTCTAGGCTCCCACTGCGACTGCCTAGACTCTATCGTGATGCAATCCTCACTGCTATGGTAAGATTTGCCGGAAACGTCATGGTATATGAGGTGTAATACGATCGGAATGGTAAGGTGTACACGGAGGAGTGTGCTGCTGAGGCTCACAGGAGCCTCGGAGACAACACCGGTGGAGGCCCTGTTACTCTTACTAAGCGTGTCCCTCATAAATATCAGTGCCACATAAGAGGATCTCTCTCTGCTGACATCAGAAACGATATCTTCCAAAGGTGAGAGAAATAATGGTTCAAATGGCTCTGAGCACTATGGGACTTAACTTCTGAGGTCATCAGTCCCCTAGAACTTAGAACTACTTAAACCTAACTAACCTAAGGACATCACACACATCCATGCCCGAGGCAGGATTCGAACCTACGACCGTAGCGGTCACGCGGTTCCAAACTGAAGCGCTTAGAACCGCACGGCCACACCGGCCGGCCTGAGAGAAATAAAGTCAGAAAATAACAAGCAAAGAAGAGCCAAAATTGTGAACAGCGCATGAGTGGCAAACAGACTACGACAACACCACGACAGGTCGTGGAGTACCTAGCTTATTTCCAGACATCAAGAAGAGGATGCTTATGACCTGCACAAATGCAACTACAGGCATAATTAAATTCCTGACAGGCCATAGACCATACCCTGAATATTGATATAGTATAAAGAAACGTACGACGAATATGTGCGTATGTGGCAACATTATTACATCAGGCCATTTCGTACTAGTCTCTGGTAATCCATCGAGGATAATAGAACAGCAGCTAGACATGAAATACTTGATTAATGATAACTGAAAGCAACAGCGGTTTGTAATCCAGCGTCGTCTATTCAAAACACGCTAGCAGTTTCGACGCCCAAAAGTGTCCTATTCAGGCCGCAATCGTAATCTTTCATCAATGTATGAACCACAATGACAAAGACCAATGGAGCCTTCAAATGTAAACTTGTTAAGCATGTTACGCCAGCATGTATAACCAACAAAGTCGAGAGCAGTGGGCCCAAATTAAACGGATTCCATATCTTCTGCTAACAAGCTCAGACGACAACTGCTAGTTGCAGATGCTGGCATAACATACTTCATAAGTTGTCCTGTTTCCGTTTGAAGACCACGTTAACTCTACGTTAAGATGACACTTTTTAATGTCGAAATTGGTAGAATGTTTTGAATAAACGACGTCGTATTACAGTACAGCTGTTGGTTTCAATTATCATTATTCAAGAATATCGTACAGAGTCCCCAGGCTACGAAGTTTTACAGACTCATATAGCTCGAATTGTTGCACTGACATCGTTAGAGACAAAGACAAATGGCAGTTGGTGAAGAGAGTATTAAATAATATATCTCAGAGGTTACTTAAAAATATTTAGAGTATGAGAGAAACTCCATTATAAGTGATAATGATGAACTAAAAACTATGATGAGTGAGTGAGTGGCTGAATATCACCGAGGCTTCAAGGACGCCGAAATCAAGTCCTACGCAGATGACGACCAGAACAAGTGGATACATGAACACCAACGTGCAGCTGTGGCAGAACTCAAAATGGTTCAAATGGCTCTGAGCACTATGGGACTTAACATCTGAGGCAAACAGTCCCCTAGACTTAGAACTACTTAAACCTATCTAACCTAAGGACATCACACGCATCCATGCCCGCGGCAGGATTCGAACCTGTGACCGTAGCAGGAGCGCAGTTCCGGACTAAACGGCATAGAGCCGCTCGTCCGGTAAAAGAACTGTCAGAATCAATGGGATTTTATGGGTGACTTATGTGTGTCTTCCAGCAAGAGCAGGCTACGGTGGTTTGGTGTGGTGGGACAGTTAGGTCCCATTAGTTGACTACACTGGGACTACAAACAATAGCGTTAGTTCCTCTGTTGCCCTATCTCAGGGCTGACAGGCGATGGGATCGAGGTTGTTTGGGAGTGGTATTGGTTTCCTGGAAGTCCTGTTCTAGAGATTTAATGTGCTCTCACAAGCCATTGGGGGCTCGCTTGATTAGAACATGGCTGCCAAGGAGGAGAAGGAAGCTATTGTGGACTCATGTGTGCATACCGTGGAAGGGGGGGGGAGGAGGAGGAGGTCAGTCCGGATGCGGAAAGGGTGCTTCCGAATGCCAGGATGCCATGAAGAGTACAGGGTGCAGCCAACTGCAGATGGTGGCTCATGTCGGTATTAATGACATGTGTTGCTTTGCATCGGAGGAGATTCTATCTGTTCAAAAATGGTTCAAATGGCTCTGAGCACTATGGGACATAACTTCTGATGTTATAACTTAGAACTACTTAAACCTAACTAACCTAAGGACATCACACACATCCATGCCCGAGGCAGGATTCGAACCTGTGACCGTAGCGGTCGCGCGGTTCCAGACTGTAGCGCCTAGAACCGTTCGGCCTTCTCTCTGTTCTCGGGCGGCTGGCGGAAATGGTTAAGACTACCAGTCTTGCTTGTAAGATTAAGGCGGAGCTTATCATATGCAGCATCGTCGATAGAATGGACTGTGGTCCTTTGGGGCAGAGCCGAGTGGAGGGTCTGAATCAAAGGCTCAGGCGGTTCTGTGACCGTATAGGCTGCAGATTCCTTGACTTTCGCTTAATAGGTCAGAACTCCACTACACACAGGAATCGTCTACACGGGTAGCGGGGGCTGCGTGGAAGGGACTGGACTGTTTTTTAGGTTAGATGGTCTCAGGAAACCACAAGAAGGACGTCCGACTAAAAGGGGGCAGATAAAACACACTAAGGTAATTGTAAAAACAACCTGTCTTGTAGTTGTAAATTGCCGTACCTGTGTTGGGAAATAACCACAGCTCCAAGACCTAATAGAAAGTAATAAAGCTCAAATAGTTATAGGTACGGAAAGCTGGCTAAAGCCGGAAATAAGTTCAGCCAATTTTTTTTCACACTACTTAACAGTGCTCAGAAAGGATAAATTAAATGCAGTTGGTGGTGGAGAATTTATTGTTATTAGAAGTACTTTACCTTGTAGTGAAATTGATGTATATGGTTCCTGCGAAATAGTATGGGTAGAGGCTATACTTGACAATCGGACTAAACTGTTAATTGGATCGTTTTACTGACCCCTTACTGAGAAAATATAGCTGCTGAACAGTTCAAAGAAAACTTAAGTCTAATTTCAAATAGATACCCCAATCATATATTTACAGTCGGTGGTGACTTCAATCTACCCTCGATATGCTGGAAAAATTATACGTTTAAAGCCGGCGGCAGGCATAAAACGTCATCCGAAATTGTACTGAATGCGTTCTCAGAAAATTATTTTGGACAATTAGTTCATTAGCCCACTTGAAACGTAAATGGTTGCAATAGCATACTTCACCTCTTAGCAACAAATAATCCTGGACAAACAGGGAGTATCATGACGGATCGAGAGATTAGCGACCACAAGGCAGTTGTTGCTAGGCCGAATACTGCAACACCTACAACCATCAAAAAGAAAAGCAAAGTACATCTGTTTAAAAAAGCTGATGAAAACGCACTTAACGCTTTTTAAGAGACAGTCTCCACTCCTTCCTTTCTGATTATGTGAGGGTAGAAAAGATGTGGAATGATTTCAAAGAGATAGTATCGACGGCAATTGAGAGATATATAAACCACAAAAATTAATAAATGGTGGTTTTGATCCCCCATGGTAAACAAAACGTGTCAGATCGTTGTTGCAGAAGCTACGGAAAAAGGATGCCAAATTTAAAAGAACGCAAAAGCCCCAAGATTGGCAAAGTTTTGCAGAAATTCGAAAAATAGCGCGTGCTTCAATGCGAGATGCTTTTAATAATTTCCACAACGAAACTCTGTCTCGAAATCTGGCAGAAAGCCCAAAGAGATTCTGGTCATACATAAAGCACGCCAGCGGCAAGACGCCATCAATACCTTCACTGCGCGATAATAACGGTGAGGTCACTGATGACAGCGCCACTAAAGCAGAGTTATTAAACACGGTTTTCCGAAACTCTTTCACCAAAGAAGACGAAGTAAATATTCCTGGATTCAAATTAAGAACAACTACTAAGGTGAGAAATAGAAATAGATATCCTCGGTGTAGCAAAGCAGCTTCAATCATTTAATAAAGGCGAGGCCTCTTGTCCAGTTTGTATACCAGTCAGGTTCCTTTCAGAGTATGCTGATAGAATAGCTCCATATTTAGCAATTATATACAACCGCTCGCTCACGGAAAGTTCCGTACCTAAAGATTGGAAAATTGCTCAGGTCACACCAATACCCAAAAAGGAAAACAGGAGTAATCCTCTGAATTACAGGCCCATTTCACTAACGTCGATTTGCAGTAGTGTTTTGCAACGTATACTGTGTTCGAACATCATGAATTACCTCGAAGAAAACGATTTATTGACACGTAGTCAGCACTGATTCCGAAAATATCGTTCTTGTGAAACACAACTAGCTCTTTATACCTATAAAGTAATGAGTGCTATCGACAGGGGATGTCAAATTGATTCAATTGAGCGACTGGATTCGTGATTCCCTGTCAGAAAGCTCACAGTTGGTAGTATTAGACGGAAAGTCATTGAGTAAAACAGGAGTAATATCCGGTGTTGCCCAAGGAAGTGTTATAGGCCCTTTATTGTTGCTGATCTATATTAACGAGATACGAGACAATCTCAGTAGCCCTCTTAGCTTGTTTGCCGATTATACTGTCTTTTTCCGTCTTGTAAAATCATCAGATGACCAAAACGAGTTGCAAAATTATTTAGATATATATATGGTGCGAAAAGTGGCAATTGACCCTGAATAAATAAAAGTGTGAAGTTATTCACATGAGTAATAAAAGAAATCAGCAAAATTTCGATTACACGATAAGTCACACAAACCTCAAGGCTGTAAATTCAACTAAATACTTAGGGATTACAATTACAAATAATCTAAATATAGATAGGTTTGTGGGTAGAGCAAACCAAAGACTGCGATTCATTGGCAGAACACTTAAAAGGTGCAACAGGTCTTCTAAAGAGGCTGCTTACGCCACGCTCGTCCGCCATATTCTGGAGTATTGCTGTGCGGTGTGGGACCCGCATCAGGTGGGACTGACTGATGACACAGAAAAAGTTCAAAGAAGGGTTGCTCGTTTTGTATTATCCTGAAATAGGAGAGAGAGTGTCATATACATGATACGTGAACTGGAGTGGCAATCAATAAAACAAGGGCGTTTCTCGTTGCGACGGGACCTTCTCATGAAATTTTAATCACCAGTTTTCTCCTCCGATTGCAAAGACATTCTTTTGGCACCCACCTACATAGGGATAAATGATCATCACGATAAAATAAATGCTCCTTTTTCCGCACGACGTTCGTGAGTGGAACGGTGGAGACACGGTTTGAAGGTGGTTCATTGAACCATCTGACAGGCACTTTATTGTGAATAGCAGAGTAATCAAGTAGACGTACACGTAGACATAGAAGTAAGTAATAGCAGCAGAGACCGTGGGTGTAGAGTTCCTCAACAGGGGCTTCCTCAAGAATATGTCTTCTTTAATCCTGATGTGTCCCAGTGATTAAGATTAGGAATTGCCGGTAAACCATCTGCTGCGTTGGCAGTCCAAAGGATCATCAAATGCAAAATCATTGTTAAGGGTTTTGGGTGTTTTTTTTTTTTGTAATTTATTATTTTATAAATCTTCTGTTTATATTTGATTTAGCTATTACGTTACAAATGTTGAACTGAATCTTAACTGCAGTTATACAGGGTGTTACAAAAAGGTACGGCCAAACTTTCAGGAAACATTCCTCACACACAAAGAAAGAAAATATGTTATGTGGACATGTGTCCGGAAACGCTTACTTTCCATGTTAGAGCTTATTTTATTACTTCTCTTCAAATCACATTAATCATGGAATGGAAACACACAGCAACAGAACGTACCAGCGTGACTTCAAACACTTTGTTACAGGAAATGTTCAAAATGTCCTCCGTTAGCGAGGATACATGCATCCACCCTCCGTCGCATGGAATCCCTGATGGGCTGACGCAGCCCTGGAGAATGGCATATTGTATCACAGCCGTCCACAATACGAGCACGAAGAGTCTCTACATTTGGTACCGGTGTTGCGTAGACAAGAGCTTTCAAATGCCCCCATAAATGAAAGTCAAGAGGGTTGAGGTCAGGAGAGCGTGGAGGCCATGGAATTGGTCCACCTCTACCAATCCATCGGTCACCGAATCTGTTGTTGAGAAGCGTACGAACACTTCGTCTGAAGTGCATGGACCACATGTTGTGTCGTACTTGTAAAGGCACATGTTCTAGCAGCACAGGTAGAGTATCCCGTATGAAATCATGATAACGTGCTCCATTGAGCGTAGGTGGAAGAACATACTGACGAAACTAAAATGAGCTCTAATATGGAAATTAAGCGTTTCCAGACACATGTCCACATAACATCTTTTCTTTATTTGTGTGTGAGGAATGTTTCCTGAAAGTTTGGCCGTACCTTTTTGTAACACCCTGTATACCGCATTCTGTAGCTCTGTAAAATTACGACTCGTATGGTTCCAAATGGAGAGTGCCGAAATTGCAAGCGATAATAAATGAATAAACAAAACAAATAACACCATTTCCATGTTCACTAATAGGTGTACGGGTACTTTTGATCATATAGTGTAGATACAGTGCACATTCTCAGAAACCTCCGACAATATGTTATCCACACACCATTCCTACTGCATGTGTTTGCCGCATTTCATACGCCTCCATATTACTGTTGCTCGATGTAACGGGGTCTAGAAATTTGTCGTTGATTTTGCAATCAGGTACTATTGAGTTCTTTCTGTATCTTTTTACGGGGATAACCTTACTTATATTTATGGCATCAATCCTGTCCACGTTATGCTCCACAAAGAAGAAAGAGAATGAGCTCAACCTGGAGAGCGGGCAGTTGTGGTCCTGGACGGGTTTGGAGGGCCTGCCCTCACTGCGTGTCTGATCCTGAAGGGGCGGCCTTCCTCCCCCCTCCTAACCACAGGTTTCATCAGGCGGGCCGGAAGACCACACGCAGATCGGGGTGGAAACATATTTCTAACGGCGTCATGATCTTCCTCTCACTATTCACTAAAGATTTCACATCCAGAACGTCTGCTTGGTATTTATATTTTACGTCAGAAACGGACATACATGAAAAACCTCTCACTTACAGTGAATAACTTGAGATTTGTTCATTTACTAAATTCTTCCTTGTGATCTTTCCACAACTTCCTTTACGAGGTGAAGAATGCAGAACATCCTGCTGTTGTACTAGTATTTTATTTATTACTAACATTTTTTTTCGGCCTAATAGGTTCCAGGTAGCAAATGATTATTGCACATGAATTCACCAACGTTCAAATAAGGCAAAATTTGAAACTGTAAGCTATTAAAAAGTGCACAACGTCTCTTTTCGTACTAATACGCTGGAACTGTGATTTCGGGAGCTCCTGTCTATAGTTTAGAGTCACACAGTTATACACTACTGGCCATTAAAATTGCTACACCACGAAGATGACGTGATACAGACGCAAAATTTAACAGACAGGAAGAAGCTGCTGTGATATGCAAATGATTAGCTTTTCAGAGTATTCACACAAGGTTGGCGCCGGTGGCGACACCTACAACGTGCTGACATGAGGAAAGTTTCCAACCGATTCCTCATATACAAACAGCAGTTGACCTGCGGTGCCTGATGAAACGTTGTTGTGATGCCTCGTGTAAGGAGTAGAAATGCGTACCATCACGTTTTCGACTTTGATAAAGGTCGGATTGTAGCCTATCGCGATTGCGGTTTATCGTATCGCCACATTGCTTCTCGCGTTGGTCGATGTCCAATGACTTCGCAGAATATGGAATCGGTGGGTTCAGGAGGGTAATACGGAACGCCGTGCTGGATGCCAACGGCCTCGTATCACTAGCAGTGGAGACGACAGGCATCTCATCCGCACCGAGCGAGGTGGCGCAGTGGTTAGACACTGGACTCGCATTCGGGAGGACGACGGTTCAATCCCGCGTCCGGCCATCCTGATTCAGGTTTTCCGTGATTTCCCTAAATCACTCCAGGCAAATGCCAGGATGGTTCCTCTGAAAGGGCACGACCGACTTCCTTCCCTAATCCTATGAGACCGATGACCACGCTGTCTGGTCTCCTTCCCCAAAACCAACCAACCAATCTTATCCGCATCGCTGTAACGGATCGTGCAGCCACGTCTCGATCCCTGAGTCAACAGATGGGGACGTTTCCAAGACAACAACCATCTGCACGAACAGTTCGACGACGTTTGCAGCAGCATGGACTATCAGCTCGGAGACCATGGCTGCGGTTACCCTTTCGCTGCATCACCTACAGGAGCGCCTGTGATGGTGTACTCAACGACGAACCTGGGTGCACGAATGGCAAAACGTCATTTTTCCGAATGAATCCAGGTTCTGTTTACAGCATCATGACTCTCGCATCCGTGTTTGGCGACATCGCGGTGAACGCACATTGGAAGCGTGTTGCAGGTCCTGTACGGGCCTTTCTCGATACAAAAAATGTTCGACTGCTGCCCTGGCCAGCACATTATCCAGATCTATCGCCAACTGAAAACTTCTGGTCAATAGTGGCCGAGCAACTGGCTCGTCACAATACGCCAGTCACTACTTTTGATGAACTGTGTTGTCGTGTAGAAGCTGCATGGGCAGCTGTACCTGTACACTTTTTTTTTTCGCGAGGATGGGGCCCCTCCACGCCCACACCAACGTGGTGACCAACACAAAAGTTCTACTGTCACCTCCGTAAACATGTTAGTTTTTGAATCAGGCGTCACAGGATGCGGGCTGTGATGTTATCCATGCGTCTGGGTAAGACTACTCATTAACATGGTCCATCAGGAGATAGAAGTGGTCGAAAACGATCGAAGGGTAGCGGTTTTAAGACCAGAGGAAAAAAAGTGCCAAGGCTAGCGCCAAGGGAAAAAACCTCTGCGACAGTAGGACGGGTAGTAAGGGCAGTAGCGGCTTGCTATCTGTGACAGTGCATGCAAGGTGTGGTTGAGTTAGTTCGAGGTATCGTGCATCGTTACCTTTGTCGGTGTTGGAGCCTGTTGCGTCGCTCGCTGCAGTTGCTGCGTCCCTGCAACAGTTCAAGGTCGTTGTGGGCGATCGGTCATAGATCGACTCACAGACGGTGTAGGGGGTGTGTGTGGCTGGTTTGCGTGCTGTGTACAGTACGGTTTCCCTGCGGTTGCCTGTATTTCGGCTAGTCGCACATCTGGGTTTCCAGTAATAACTGTGTTGCAGGGGCTCGCCAGTGCTGTCGTGTTAGCGTTCTATGGACCATAGATGTTCAGTTCCTAGCCAGTAGTGTCTTTGGTCTGTTATGCTTCCATCTATGGTTGTGGTCGTAGTTACCCAGAAAAAGGATAAACGGGTTGCGCGAGTGTCTCGTGTTATTGTACAGTCGTGTGGAGAGTTTTTGGAATACCTGCAAGATAGTATCTAGCCGGTATTCCCGGTGAAGGTCCGCGATGCGTGTGTAGCGCAGAGCGTTGCTTATGATTTTGAGTACTTTGTTCTGTATGAGCTGCAGACGGCGCAGGCGAGTTGGCGCAGCGTATCCCCAGACAGGGGCTGCGTACGTCATCAGGGGTCTAATAAGTGTTATGTACATGGACCTAGACACCCTCCTGTTCAGTGTGCTACGCCTGTTAAGCATAGGGTAGAGTTGTTTGAGCCTCGCGTTAGCTTTGTTGGTCACGTCTTGAATGTGGTCCCCCCAGAGTAGTTTCCTGTCCAGCCAGACACCGAGGTATTTGACCTTCTCGCGGAAACGTATTGGGCGTGTGTGTAGTGTTATTGGGTTGCAGTGCTGATGTTTGCGCAGTTGCTTCGGTCTTCTAGTGAACAGAACGGCCTCGCACTTGTCGACGTTTACTTTAACACGCCATTTCACCAGCCAAGGCTCCGCGGTTCTGAGTGCGGTCTGTAGTCGTGAGTTAATGTTAGACGGCTTCCAATCTTGCGCAAGGATGGCAGTGTCATCCGCGTAGATTGCTACCGTCGTGTTATGTGTAGCTGGGAGGTCGTTAATGTAGAGGTTAAACAGTAAGGGCCCTAGGATACTTCCTTGGGGTACTCCTGCCTGTATACCATGTCGTGTCGATTGTTTGCCCTGCACGTCAGTGTTGAAACTCCTGTCCGTGAGATATGAGTGCATGAGACGTACGAGCCCGTCGGGGAACCCTGCGTCACTAAGTTTGCGTATTAGGCCGTTGTGCCATAGACGATCGAAAGCCTTTTCGATGTCCAGGAACACTGCCCCTGTTGCCTTGCTTGTGTTGTATCCGTGTGTTATGTATTCAACGACGCGGAGGAGTTGTTGTGTTGTTGAGTGGTGATTCCTGAAACCGAATTGCTCCGGTCTCAGGGCCTCGTTTGTTATGCAGTGCCTGGTGAGTCGTTTTAATATTACCTTCTCAAAGATCTTGCTGAGCGCGCTCAGCAGACTGATGGGTCGGTAATTTTGTGGGAGGGAGTGGTCTTTCCCCGGCTTCCTGAACATCAGGACCTTGGCCGTCTTCCGAAAGGCGGGGAAGTGTTGGTGCTTGAGTATGGCATTCGTAATGTGTGCTAGGTAATCTACAGCTTTGTCCGTGAACTCCTGGAGGACACGGTTTTGAATGCCATCGTGACCAGGGGCCTTCCTAGCGGTGGTATGCATGATGGCCCATTTGACTTCTGCTGTGCTAGCTTGTCGGATGTTGTTGCGCGCCGGTTGGGCCAGGATGCGTGTGACCTCCTGGTCCGTAGCAAGTGTGAACGCTGGGTCTGAAGGATCCAGGTTCGGTGTGAATGACGCTGCGAGTGTGAGGGCCATCAGTTCCGCTTTTTCTTCCGCAGAATATGCTGGTCCGTCTGGCCCTTGTAGCGTGGGGGTGTACAGTTTATCCCTGGTGAAGTGTCGGGCTAGCTGCCACACGCCAGGTCGCGTGGTGTCTAGCCCTTCGAGTTTCTGGTCCCACTGTTGTGTCTTGAATGTTTGTATTTTTTTCCCGGATTATACCCTGGAGCCTGTTAATGTGCCGTTTGAAGTGCTGGCGCCTGGTACGCTGCCAGTGTCTCCTGAGGCGGTTCCTCATTGAGATTAGGCCCAGGATTTCCTGGGGCAGGGCAGCACTGTGTTGTTGTGGCGTGCGGATTGGTATGGTGTCGGCTATTGCGTCCTGGACGGCGCCGGTGAGGGTTTCGACTGCCTCGTCAATTTGGGCTGTATCGTTAATCGCGTGGGTTGGTGGGATGCGACTGTCAAGCGTTTCCTTGAACTGGGTCCAATTCGCGCGCCTGTAGTCTAACATCCTGCGTTGTTCCATGTGCTGCAGTGTTTCTTCAATGTATAGTATAACGGGTTGGTGATTTGAGGGCAGATCGTTTTCAACGGCAACGTTGAGTGTCGTTGTTATGCCCTTGATGAGGGCCATGTCTAACACGTCTGGTCTGTGTCCCCTCCGGTAGGGAATGTGCGTCGGTTCGGTCGGCGCTAGTGTGATGTAGTTTCGTCCTAGTGCGTGTTCGTATAGTTTCTTGCCGTTGGAGTTTCGTATTCGTGAGTTCCAGTCCGGGTGTTTTGCGTTAAGATCTCCAGCGGCTATTACGCGCGGTGATATGTTGAGTATTGTGCTGATGTCGCGTGTTTTGATGTTTTTAGGGCTGTTGTATACTGACACCAGTGTAGTGTAGGCTCCGTTGAACATGACCCTGACGGCGGTTGCCTCTAGTTTTTCAAGTTCAGGGAGCACTATGTTTGTGTGTTCTATGTCTTTGTGTATGATGATGGCTGTTCCGCCGTGACCGGAGCCGTCCGGTCGGTCGGTACGATAGACGCAGTAGCCGGTGAAGTTTAGTTGGTTGCGTGGTTTGAGCTTAGTTTCGCTCAACAGTGCGATAAGGATACCCTTACGCTCCATGAGCGCGGCGAATTCCGCCCTTTTGTTGTTGATCCCGTCTGCATTCCAGAACAGGATCTGTGTCAGTGTCTGGTTGTTTGCGATGGGGGCGGGGTGTGGCGTGTTATCCATGTATGGGTGTAAACAGTGTGGTGTACGCTGTTTGTATGGCGGCCCAGTGCTGCCCAGGTTGAGCAGTAAAGAGCTGCATGATGAGTGTGGTGACGGCCGTCGTGATCTTGCTAAAGATCTGATCGGACGTGTGATGGGGGAATATTGTTTCCAATAATCTCCCAAATGTTGTGTTGGTGTTGTGTGTGTCGGCCTGTGGCTCGGTTGTGGTGTTGGCGGCCGCTGGTGCGGGTGTTGGCGTTATGTGTGGGCTGGCGCTTGTGTTGTTGTTATGTGGAACATGAGGTGCCTGTGTGTCAGACGTGGTCGGGGGTGGGGTAGTGTGTGTGGTAGTGTCGCTGGCTTGCTGACTGTGTGTCTGTGTGTCAGTGTTTTGTTGTCGCTGGGTACGTTGTTGTGGTGCACGTGTGTTCCCGCTCCTGTTTCCACGTGTTCGCCTACGCCTTCTCTGGGTTTTTGGTTCTGGGGTTCCTTGTGTTAGTGTGTTTTCTTGTGTGTCATGTGTAGGTTCGCAGGCAGTGGCTACAGGGGGTGGGGTCGTGTTGTTTCTGGGGGCTGGTGTTGGTACCGGTGTGGGTGCAGTGTCTTGTGTTGGCTGAGACGATTGTGTTGCTGTCGCAGCTACACGCCATCCAAGCTCTGTTTGACTCAATGCCCAGGCATATCAAGGCCGTTAGACTAGAGGTGGTTGTTCTTGGTACTGCTTTCTCAGGATCTATGCGTCCAAATTGCGTGAAAATGTAATCACATGTCAGTTCTAGTATACTATATTTGTCCAATGAATACCCGTTTATCATCTGCATTTCTTCTTGGTGTAGCAATTTTAATGGCCAGTAGTGTAAATAATCTTAGCCTGTCTTCACGCCCTAAATGGCGTATTATATTTGGTATAGTGTGGTGCAAATATGGATGAAACAAGGAAGGTAAGAGTGGATATCACAGTATAATCAGTAGTCAATGTCGGGTGGACACTTAGAGCACATACATCACATGGCCTCTAACTCTACATCCGAAGTACACCGACAGAATTTCAAACGTTGTTCACGAATATTTTCTATGCATTTTGTTGTAAGGAAATCAAAATCTACGGGGACTCGTTACAGAGTAATTGCAATTGATTTGAGTTCTTACTTCCTTTTATCTCTGTATCTCTATTATGCTAAAAATATCTGGAAAGCAGGCCAAATGTCCACTCAGTGCGCTGTGTATCTTATTTGGAAATAAATTTGTCCTATTAACTCACGGTACGTGCAGCTGATAACGGTAAAGCCCACTTTACTCTTCGCCCTCAAGCTTGATGTCAGTACTGCTCGGTCCTATCCACGTTTTGCTTTTCCGACAGTGTGAATTCCACATTAATGGTATTACGCGGCATTATGTATAGACTTACTGGTGCAGAGTTGGCCGATATCCACTTCGTGTATCCGTCCTCTGAATGCAACGCAAGAGTGGCGCAACTACGCTATGCAGAACTCTTCCCGCAGCGGTGGCAACCTCATCTCAGTACTTTCGCATTGTCTGGAAGTTATAGCCCTGTGTTTCGTGTTCTGCGTTTCGGTGATTGCATATTACAGGCTTTCCGCTGTTGTGTACGTAAGTACACAAAAACAAGTATAATTGGAGTAATAAAACGAATACATCATAATTAGATTATTACTGCGTAACGAGCCACCAGAGATCGCGGGTCCTTCATTTCAAAATGCTCAGAAAATATCCCTGGATAATCTTCGAAGTTTCGTCAGCGGAATTCGTGTTCACCCTGTATAACGAAACACTCACGGACAACAATTTTCAGAACAATGGGCACACAGATAAAACGTCTGTTTCACAGAATGACGGCAATCTAATGACAATGTAAGATTTCATTCTCATTATAGTTTACAGAATGAATGCTACCAAAATAGCGCCAATAACTGACAGAACTGTTCTACAGTACACAGATTGTATGAACAAAAAACTACAGTATCGGAAACACCAGCATTTTGTTTACGATCAAAAAAATTTAATTTTCTGAATATAGGATGAATGGATGACACGAAGCTGAAGAATAATTGAGTACGGGCTTTGACGGTAACATTGAAATAACGGTAAGTGCTTCTGAGGGTTAACAGACATGTAATAACAATCATTATCATCGTAAAACCCGAAATTTCATTGACGACGTTTGTTAAGCCTACATTCCCAAAATGTCCTATAGAAAATTCTATCTCTTCCAGTTCCACATCAAGATACTTAAGGTAAACTTATATTGTTCGGATTAAAATATGTATACAATTATTTACTTTTCTTATTGTTATTATTCTGTGGTTTCATGTTTGGGTGCTGCATACACAACTGATCTAAACAGCATGTCACAATTACGTTCACAGTCTGTCATTGCAAGAAATATCTTTCCCATTTCTACTTGAAAATACTTAAAATAAACTTGCACTTTTCGGCTTAAATTATCTTCAGAGATATTTACTGTTCTAATTGTTACTATTCTGTAGTTTCGTAGTTTTTGCCTGAGCATACACAAATACTGTAAACAGACGTGAGAATTGCGTTCACTCTTTGCCACTGCGCAGTATTCAGGACACTGATTTCGCTCCCTTAAGCAAATTATTTCATATCCCCGATAAGGCGATTTACGCTGTGGATTCCCTAAATCACCTAGAGATTAATGTTCATATGGTTTCTTAAGAATGGCAATAGTCGGTTTTCTTTCTTGATTTCTCCCCAGACCGAGGTAATCCAATTTCTCTGCTGTTATAGACGTCGACAATAGGTTAAATTCTAACTTTAATTTATCCATTTGTCATACAACAAATTCTATGATCGTCTTCACAGCGACAATATTGTGTTAAAGTTTCTAACCACTATGGAGAGGAAAAATATTCAATTTGTGAAGTGTTGAAACGATTTTCCACACGCCACGAAGTCGAATTAAGGATTCTCTGCTTGTTTGTGTACCCTGGTTTACTAACCTGATTCCATCAGAGTTTGCGCGTTATCGGTACAACATTTGGAGTTACTGACGGATAAGGTCCGTAGATCTATCAACCATCGAAATAACGGGCGAATGGCTCAAATGACTCTGAGCACTATGGGACTTAACTTCTGAGGCCATCAGTCCCCTAGAACTTAGAACTACTTCAACCTAACTAACCTAAGGACGTCACACACATCCATACCCGAGGCAGGATTCGAATCTGCGACTGTAGCGGTCGCGCGGTTCCAAACTGTAGCGCCTAGAACCGCTCGGACACTCCGGCCGGCCCCGGTCGAGTGGATTGACCAGAGATGAACCTTTTTTTTTATCTTCTACTCGTACCCAACAACATTCTTCACAGAGTCTATGAAACACTCCTTTTGTTTCAGCTAAAGTATAACATAATCGTTAATGAATGTAGTCTAGGGCGGAATGAAACAATACAGTTAACCGTGTCACACTTCATTAACCTTTCTTCATTACAAAATACATGCTAAAGTATACAGCTAACAACAAATAACAAAAAAGTGGTTACGGTGCGATTTTACAATACACAGGAAATTTTCGGCGTTTTCAGTGATAAAAACAAATTATTTTTGTAGTCTTAAGGATCATAATTATTCTTTGAATAGGTCCTTTCGTCTTTACAGTCCCTTTTTCCACGTTAATGTGCTGGAGACAGGGAGAAGCATCGCACGAATTACATGTGTATCTTTTCATTCCAGATTCTTTCCCTTCTGACACCGTTTACAACCCTTCCAAGTGTTTCTATCACTCTCCTTGGTTTCACTTGAGTCGATTTCCCTCCTTTTCGCAACACTTTGTAAAATTTCACCAAGTGTAGATGGCATAAATAAAAGAAAGCCGGACTTGAATTCTCCTCTCCAAGTGATTTCGTAGCAAATCTTTTCTTTGAGTTCGATGCAATCTCGCCACCTCATTATTTTTGCGTCATACACTGCGTGATAAAAGAAAAGTGAGGCACCCAGAATACACTATCGGATATCAATGTCACTTCGTACGCGTACACACAATAGGTGGGGGTGTATGTGAATAGAGGTCCAGTTCTCTGCGACGGGTAGAACGACCATCACACTTCATTAGAGTTATTCGTGTTTAGTGTTGTTGTCAGACATGGCATGGTATGTAAGGGACATGAACAGCGTCATATGTTGAGCGGTTCTGTGAAGGACACGGAGATGCCGCACACTCGTATGAGACAGCGTTATCAGCACCGGACAGAGTTTGAAAGGGGCTTCATCGTGGATCTCAATTTGGCTGATTGGTCGAATCGTGCAATATCCAAATTTATGGGGCGTTTTTATGTGAAAGTGGGCCGGTGTTAGACAGCACGGGAACGTGAGGGCACGCATACTCGACGTCATGGTTCCGGTCGATACGTCCTACCAGCGCAAGAGAACACCGCCACACTGTGCATCAGACACGTTCTAACAGCTTCATATCTTCAACTGCCATCTGAGAACTAGTGAAGATTCTGTGTCATTCCGCTCCATTATTCGGAGGTTAGAAGCGATCGGACATGGGAAATACTGTCCCACGTGTAGGCTGCGGTTGACACCACAACACAAAGGACTGCATTTGGAGTAGTGGCGCGAGCAGAAAGCACAAACTGCTCATGAATTTGTCGCACTGTATTCAGCGATGAATCACAGTTTATCATGATCCCAGATTACTATCATCGACGACTACGGTTGCGACCTGGACAGAAGTCTCATTCTTTCAAGGTATCGAAAAGGGACAGCGGTCTTACTCCTGGTGTTATGGTGTGAAGAGCCATCTAACGTGAATGCAGGTCACTGCTGAGGGAATTCTGACGGCACAACGGTATTTCACGGGCATCCTGTTCCCACATGTGTTACATCTCTTGCGACAGCATCGCGGTGCCAGGTTTCAACAGGATAATGCTTCTTCCACACATGGCTCGTGGCTCTCTGAACATTCTGCGTGATGTTGAGGTGCTCTCGTGGCCAGCAAGATCCCGAGATATGTCCCCGATGGAAAATGGGCGCGACCAGCACAGACATGGATTACTCCAGTATTCAGAATGTAGAGGACCAATTACAATATTTGTGGCCCACTTTGCCTCAGGAGACGATAGAATGGCTTTATGACACCCTTCCCAACGGAATAAGGCCATGCATCTAGACCAGACGGGGGTGGGGGTACAACGTCATGCAGATGGGTAGGCTCATAGTGCTGTCAAGTTTTTTGTAAATTTGGACTCGATTCTGTAATCACTGAAATAACATCAACTTACTTGTCAACTCGTGATGTTTCATTTCGTTTCCTGGGCCCCTCCTGAGTGCTTCAACGTCATCTTTTTACATTTGGGAATACTCTGTAAGTTTGACACATCTTATTTACTACCCCATATCTATACTGTGTTTTGTTTAATTGTATAATGTGATCATCAGGTTTCATTCTTCGTCAGTCGTCTCAACAAAATACAAGCCTTAAATTACATTGAAACGCTTCTTTGCTTTCTGTACGTAGAATACCCTGTTTCCTTCATTGTCGTATGTGAAAACAATTGAATGTAATTCGTGGCTTTTTTTGTATTCGATATTTCGTCAGGTATTTGCGACCTGATTTCACTGAAGTTCCAAAGGAAAGATATGCTACCAATTTTATAATGAACATGTGATGTAAATTTAAGGAAAGAATAATACGAGGGTCGTCCACAAAGTAATTCCCGTTTGGTTATATAAAACAAACGTGTACAGATACAGAAAAAATATTTATTGTACAAAAATCTACAGCTGTTAAACCACTTTTCTACATAGCTTCCTAAATTTTGTAGCCACTTGTTATAGGGTGGCACAAGTTTTTGTATGCCTTCTTGATAGAAGGTTGCCGCCTGTGTATTCAACCATGTGGTAACATGTTCTTTCAGCCTGTCATCATCGTTAAAGAGTTGACCACCAAGGACAGATTTCAGGTGTAAGAAGAGATGAAAATCGCTTGGAGCGAGGTCCGGGCTGCACGGAGGATGATCAAACGCGTCCCAGTGAAATTTCCGTAAAAGTTGTTTGGTCACATTCGCAGTGTGAGGTCGGGCATTATCGTGGAAAAAAACATCTTTTGACAGTAAGCCTCGGCGCTTGTTCTGTATTGCGCTGCGCAATTTCTTAATAGTCTCGCAGTAACCATGTGCATTGATTGTTTGGCCTCGTGGTAAGAAATCAACCAGCAAAATGCCTTTTCTGTCCCAAAAACGATCCACATGACTTTTCGAGGTGTCAAGATTTGCTTAGGCTTAATCTTTCTTGGGGATGAAGTGTGCCTCGATTCCATTGATTGCCGTTTTGTTTCAGGGGTGTCGTACGATACCCAAGTTTCATCCCCCATGACTATCCGAGAAAGAAAACCATTGCCTTCTTCATTGTAGCGTGTCAAAAACTGAAGTGCACTGCCCATCCGTTGTTTTTTGTGTTTTTCAGGAAGAATTTTGGTATCCAAAGTGAGCAAAGTTTTTGAAATTTCAGTTTTTCAGTAACAGTTTCATTAATTAGTGATCGTGAGATTTGCGGAACTTCCACAGCAAGGGCACTAAGTGTAAACTTGCGGTTGTGCTTAATGTTATCTTCAATTATGTGAGCCAGTTCATCAGTAACCACAGACGGTCGTCCACGTCGTTCTTCATCGTGCACTTGATCACGTCCTTCATTGAACAGTCTGACCCATCTTCTAACCATTGAATCACTCATAGCATTTTGTCCCTAAACCTCACAGATCTGCTGATGAATTTCCTTTCGTATAATTTTCTTCGCATTTAGAAAACGAATCACATATCTGATTTCACACGTAGCGACATTTTCAATTACGGTTAACATTATAAAGAAGCACTGCAAAGCACACGTCGGCAGCAGCGATCTGAAAAGGGCATACATGTCTTCTCCTTGAGTCACACTAATTGCCGCACGTGCTCTGAACTTCAATCGTAGCGCTGCCGCGGATAGAAATAGAAACGGAACTTAATTTGTGGACGACCCTCGTATGTGGAGAATTAAACATGAAGTGTTAGAAATATAGTCACAGGCATCTCTCAGATACATGAAGGGATTCAGGGAGAACTGATTTATTTTTTTAAATAATGTGATAAGCTGAAACACTTGTGAAAATAATTGTTAATGGAAATTTAGAATATAATTTAATTTACTCTGAAGTAATAAAACTTCCACAGTTGGTCACCCAGTCTCTAGTAGAAGCAGTTCGACTCTCAGATGTGTAATATTTACGTACAGAATAGCAACAATACTGATAAAAGTACTCCTTCAGGCATGAAGACAGACGAATGGTGTGGGGATTAGAAGCCTTTGTGAGACTCGTGCTGGTGTCTACCTTTCCAAGAAAATAAATGCGTTTTCATCTGTCACAAAACCGCGACTGACGAAATGTTGCGAAATTTTACATGAATCAGTGAGTTACTCGATTTTTTTGTTTTTGTCCTAATACATGTTCTACTTAGTTCTCGCTTCTTGGGCGTTGTTGTGATTAAGTACCCCTATTTGGGCATTTACTGATGACGGCATGTATACAACAATCTTCTTATTGACTCTTTGTTCAACCTACTCTTAACATCTCTACTTCACAGGTATGACAGCTCTTTGAAATTTTCGTTATGGACTGAAATTATTGGATCCACTATTGTCTGATTGCGGTCTATGGTTGGGAGCATGAACACTTTGTGTTCTAGTAGTAACAGTTACTGTTGTGACGATTTGAGTTTCTGGAAAGTTCTCTGATAGTGTTTGGTTTTAAAATGTCCGGAATTTTTTAATGGACAGTGTTGATCATTATTTTGTGTCAATAATTTGGATATAACGTCCAGTGCTTGTTACAGCAATGTCTTAAGCCGCATGTGACCTGCTGAATTTCTTCTATTTATTGTTTGACGTCTCAGCCATGGCCTGCAGAAAATCAAACATTATATTCAATAACAGTGAGTGAGAACTCTGTTCAGCACGCGACTATCGCACAAAACATAATTAACAATGGGGGCTCTAGAACTGATTGCAGTTTTGACACAAAGTCGTCTGTACATGAACACTGCATCAGTGAAGACTACGTAGATAATCGAAAATGAAGAGCATAAGGAAAGGTGATCCCACTTCAGTTTTGAAGAAACATGCAAAATTAAAGCTACAGAAAGAATAAATGAAGTTGAGAGTCAACACCCCACCGCTCTAGATAAAAATGTAGTGAAATTTCAATTAGAAGATGGAGAAAATGGGGTTATATGTGTCACCTCTTCTGACAAGAAATGGCCTACCAGTACAGCCTCACTCTTGAACAGAAAAAAGCAAATATAAATAAAAAGAGGAAAATAAAAAGGAAAAAAAGAATTCCACAGTCTTAGAATGAAGTAAACTGTAATGTTGTTCTGATTCCTTATAAGTGATTTAAATTCCGGTATATAGTTTTTTCTTTTCATTTGACTTCGTTTTACATTACTCTAGTGTGAAGCTGCTTGTGACCTGAAGCTAGTTATTGTTTTTGTTCTGTACTCATTGACATACTTTCACATGAGCGGAACTGTTTTTGCGTAACTGTGGCTCATAAAAGGAAACTAGACACCCATCTGAATAAATCAGTGAGAATAGTTACGGGTCCAATTAGTCCACACGATCCCTTAGCTGCACAGCATCAGTAACATTCCACCATCTGAACTGCGACCACAAAAAGCAACCAATCGAGACTGGAGGGAGCTCCATCACCCCGACTGCCCTGAAGTCCTTCCAATTCTTACAGTCTCAAAATTATCTTCCTCCAGACCACTCGATGTCACACACTTCTCTGTGGCATAATGGAAGAAACAACAAGAAGTTTGACATTAAAGAAGTGTGGTGGAATACTGCAACAATAAAACATCAAGGTGGTTAAGATCCATCTTCCAGCCTACCAGAATTTGATCTGAAGGGAAGTTTGTGGAAAGACTGAACACGATAAGAACAGGCCACACCGAGTGCAATGGTATGATCCGCGAGTAGGGACTCAGAGACTCTCCAGGCTGTGACTGTGAAGCCCAGCGACAACTGTTCAGCATGCTGTTAGAGGCTGCCCTTCGAGAAAGTATCCAGGCCCATTCGAGATATTGTTAATGCTGCTCCCTTTCCTATCATCTGGTTTCATTCATTAGATGATGAACGCTGATTAAATGTATCTGTTTTAATTCACAGTCTTAATTTTGTAGTTTAAATGTTCTTTCTTTAGTATTATTGAATTACTAATTTCCAGAATTAATTTAAACATATTACTTTTGTGTCTAAATCTTTAAAAGTATAATTGCAGACTACATGCATTTCTTAATATTTACTGTTGTCGCCGTGCAATAAATAAATAAGAATGAAATCTGAAAACATGTCCAAAATTTACAAATTTAATTAATTTTTCAGTATTTCGTGCAAGAGTGCTGTTTCTAGCACTGTAAATTTTTCTGTAAACAACATCGAAGTTATCTATCATAACACCCAAAATTAATACTTCAGTCAATGCGAATAAAATCAGGATGTTTCAGAACTTGATTAGATTTATTTGATATTCTACAACGGCAGAGAGGATTTCCCCTCCTCCATCCTCACGGATTTTTTTATCATTAATTCTACACAGATATTGCGGCTAAATACCATATCCTGTCACATACGGACTAAACAAGACCGACGATTGGTCCAGATTTAACCATCTGGAGTCTCTGTCCGATATTGGCAAAGAAGCAACATCGTCGTCTTGCTGTGGCAGATGAGTTCTGTCTATCTCGTCACACATCTATTATGTGCTGTCTGATGCAAATGTGACTGTCTTCTCAAATCCCCAAGTATACTTTTTGTGCCCTTCTTTCTCTTACAAATTGCGAAAAAGGACGAAGAAAACGCTTGTAATACTGGTGCTAAAGTATAGAAGAGATGTGACCGTAAAACATGATTATTGGCAGTATGAAAAGGAAATTATTGGTGATGCGCACCACTCGACTGGACTATTAATAAGCGTAACAACAGACAATATCGAAATGTTGCAGCAGACGCTGTCAAAAACTCGCTGACTGTTTCTGAAATTAATATCGAGGGAATTGGAGATTGGCAAGAAGAGAGCAAACGTCATTAGTTACAAATATTATTCCAGAGTATTGTCTCACAAATTGACTGACGATCAGAATAGAATACAGAAGGCAATATTGGTCAGTGCGATTGGGATGCTTTCTTCCTCTGCGAACCACCGTCGTAATGTGTCTCGTAATGTGTCTACGGCTACATCTATATTCCGCAAGATACCTTATGGTATGCCACAGAGGATACTTCTGATACCTTTATACCCCACCCCCTTTTTCATGTTCCATTCGTGAATGACATGTCGGAAGAATGATTAGCCATAAACCTCTGTTTTGGCTTAAATTTTTGGATTTTCTCGTTGTAGTCATTTCGCGAGAAGTATGTGGAAGGAAGTATGTTACCCTACTTTTATAGCAACATACTGTTTCAGAATTTCAGTAGCAGACTTCTCTGTGATAAACATGGCCTCTCTTGTAACATCTGTCGAGAGAGTTGGTTGAACATATCCGTGACGCTCTCGCTCCGATTAAACGATCAGTGACGAAATCCGCCGCTCTCCTGTGGATCGTCTAAGAGTCTTCTGCTAACGCAGCCTCCGCGAGGAATACCCCCATAGGTCGAACAAATGTTTCGTAAACCACTTCTTTCGTAGATGAGATGCTTTTCCTTAAGATTCTTCTTATGAATCTCAGACTGGCATCTGCTTTTGCTACAATTTGTTTCATGTGGTCATAAGACTTTATTCTGTATGGTCACACCTACATATTTTGGGGTAGGTACTGTTTACATTAATTTATTGTAAACAACTTGACGTATCGCAGGTACACGTACGACTAAGATGATAGCCGCTGTCCCAGTTAAAGATATTATAGTACTTTCTTAAGTCTACATCGTACTTGATGGCAGAGTCTCGGAGGGCTGGTGTATAAGTCAAGATTTTTTTTTCATCATACATAATTTTCCGAATATTCATGAAGCTGTAGTCAACAACCGCAGTATTATCTAAATCATAATTTTTTAATGTTTCGTTGTTGTCCTACACTACGTTCGGAAACTTCACGAACTGATTGGCCGATATAATTGCTTCAGTATTGGAAGGGATATTCTTAATTCTAAGGTACTTGCTACCAACTCTGTCCTCAACTGGTCCAAGCATCTCTTTATCTTACTGGGCGCCATTAGCATCGTAGATACCGACACTAACAGTATGACGAGAGGCAGATGCTGCTGATGGGGACAAAAGCTCGAATTGTTACACCAATCTGAAACGGCAAGAATGCCAAGAGTAGCTTATGAAAGGATATCATGATGAGAAACTTCGTTCCAATAACATTACGAGGATAGCATGATGGTGGCAGGCAGGAGTGCTTCTGACCATTGCCTTGGTGACAGCTGCGACTACACTGCCTGACAAAAACGCTAAAGCACTCAGAAGAGGAGGAGGAAAAGAAATGAACCTGCACAGTTTGAGAGGGCGTGTGATGTTATTTCAATGTTTACAAAACAGCTTTAATCTTGCAAAGAACTTACCAGTGTAAGCCTCCCCTCTAGCCTGGATACATTCACTACTTCCTTTGGGAAGGTGTCTTAGAGACGTTGCATCGTCTCCTGGAGCAAGCTGTGCCACAACTGTTTTGTCTAAGGTATCCAAGATTCTGGCACTGGCATGAAGTTGACGTCCGGACTGGTCCTACACATGTTTTATCGGAGACTAGTCTGGGAATCTTTGGTGTCACAGAAGTACGTCAACATCACGCAGACACACGTGCCTTGCGTGGACCAGCATCTCCCCGTTGAAAAATGGCACCACGATAGAGAGGTAACACAGGAGGACAGAATTCCGTGGCGTGCCAATGTACCGACAAAATTCCCTCAATCACCACCAGCCATGACCTGAAGTCACACCCCACGACTCCCACACCATAACGCCAGAAGAAACAGCGCAGGGCATCTCAAAAACCTTGTAAGAGTCAGCTCTCTTCTCACGACGACGCCATTCATCGATAGTCCATGCTTCCCGATCACGCCGCCACTCTAAACGAAGCCGTCTGTGTCGTGGTGTTAACGGCAGCCTTAGTCCGTCTGCTGCTAGACTCTGATCAGTGGTGTGGCATGACGTAGAATGTTGCAGGGATTCCATGACTTGTTCTCGGATTACAGGCGCAGATGTGAACGGGTTATGATGTGTTTGGTGCGCAATAAGAAGATCCTCCGTTCTGATGGTCAGACTTCGTCAACCAGAACTTTAACGACGAGTATGCTTCCTGCCCAAATGCCGTCCAACACCGGGACACTGTCTCATACGAATGCTCCACAAATCTGGATATTACACGATTCGACCAGCAAGCCAAATGGATAACTATGATTAGGCTACTATCAAACTCTGCGATGTGCTAATAATGCTATCTTGCACGTGCACGCGGCATCGTCGTCTCCTTCAAAGGCATCATTCAACATCTGAGACTGTTCATGCTCGTTTATACACCCTATCACGTGTAATAATAACACTAAACACAAACATTTACATCCCCGTCTATGGTGTGAAAGTGTGCCAGATTAGACTGAGCCGCGTGGGAATAGCCGCTGGTCCCGGCGGAGGTTCGAGTCCTCCCTCAGGCATGGGTGTGTGTGTTTGTCCTTAGGATAATTTAGGTTAAGTAGTGTGTAAGCTTAGGGACTGATGACCTTAGCAGTTAAGTCCCTTAAGATTTCACACATTCACACTACTAGACAGACAAGTCTTCTGGATGCTTCACATTTATTTATTTACACTGAAGAAGCAAAGAAACTGGTACACCTGCCTAATATCGCCTAGGCCCCCTCGAGCATGTAGAAGTGCTGCAGCACGACGTCGCATTGACTCGACTAATGTCTGAAATAATGCTGCTGTGAACTGACACTACGAATCCGTAAGAGTAGAAAGCGGTGGAGATCTCTTCTGAACAGCACGTTCCATGGCATCCCAGATATGAACAATAACGTTCACGTCTGGGGAGTTTGGTGTCCAGTAGAAATGTTTAAACTCAGAAGAGTTTTCCTGGAGCCACTCTGTAGCAATTTTGGACGTGTGTTGTGTTGCACTGTTCTGCAGGAATTACCCAAGTCCGTCGGAATGCAATATTGCACATGAATGGATCCAGGTGATCAGACAGGATGCTTACGTTCGTGTCACCTGTCAGAGTCGTATCTAGACATATCAGGGGTCCCATATCACTCCAACTGCACACGCCTCACACCATTGCAGAGCCTCCACCAGCTTTAACAGTCTCCTGGTGACATGCAGGATCCATGGTTCAAATGGCTCTAAGCACTATGGGACTTAACATCTGAGGTCATCAGTCCCCTATACTTAGAACTACTTAAGCCTAACTAACCTAAGGACATCAGACACATCCATGCCCGAGGCAGGATTCGAACCTGCGACCGTAGCAGCAGCGCGGTTCCGGACTGAAGCGCCTAGAACCGCTCGGCCACAACGGCCGGCGCAGGATCCATGGATTCATGAGGTTGTCTCCATACCCGTACATGTCCATCCGCTTCATACAATCTGAAACGAGACTCGTCCGACCAGGGAACATGTTTCCAGTCATCAATAGTCCAATGTCGGTGCTGACAGGCCCAGGCGAGGCGTAAAGGTTTGTGTCGTGCAGTCATCAAGGGTACACGAGTGGGCCTTCGGGTCTGAAAGCCCATATCGATTATTTTTCGTTGAGTGCTTCACCCGCTGGTCGTTGCTGACGGCCCAGAATTGAAATCTGCAGCAATCTGCGGAAGAGTTGCACTCCTGTCCCACTGAACGATTCTCTTGGTCGTCGTTGGTCCCGTTCTTCCCGGATCTTTTACCGACCGCAGCGATGTCGGAGATTTGATGTTTTACCCGATTCCTGATACGATACACTCGTGAAATGGTCGTACGGGAAAACGCCACTTCATCGCTACTTCGGAGATGGTGTGTCCTATCGCTCGTGCGCCGACTATGGCTCTGAGCACTATGGGACTTAACATCTATGGTCATCAGTCCCCTAGAACTTAGAACTACTTAAACCTAACTAACCTAAGGACATCACACAACAGCCAGTCATCACGAGGCAGAGAAAATCCCTGACCCCGCCGGGAATCGAACCCGGGAACCCGGGTGCGGGAAGCGAGATGCGCCGATTATAACACCACGTTCAAACTCACTTAAAAGCTGATAACCTGCCATTGTAGCAGCAGTAGCCGATTTAACAACTGCGCCAGACATTTGTTGTCTTATGTAGGAGTTGCCAGCCGCAGCGCCGTATTCTACCTGTTTACGTATCTCTGTATTTGAATACGCATGCCTATATTAGGCATTGACTCTTCGGTGTATTTATTTTTTCTGGCAGTCTATAAAGTGTGTCCAGGAACAGTCTGAAAAGCTTGTAAGTGTGTTGCACGTGAGGCTGTGTTGAGAAATAATTGATATGAAAAAAAAATCGATACGTCCCTTCGTTTCTGAGTTATTTGGCGTCAATGTCGGCCAATGAGATCGTTGTGTCCGCAAACGCAAGCACTTGCACTCGCTAAAATGCGTTAATGCACAGATACCTCTGGGTCCGTGATTTATCATTTGTTGAAATGTTAAGTATCAGTTAAAATTTGCTTTTATCGGATGTGATAAATTTAAACTAGGTGAGTAAAAGCTACGTTTTTTCGGTTTGAGGAAACGAAGAACATGTTTGGCGTCACCGCTTCTGGCAGACTGCTTGAATTTGCGCGTGCGATGATCTGATGGCTACATTCAATGGTAAACAAATCATAAACGTCGCAACATGTCGAATTCTTTTTAACAGTTATATCTTAGTACAACCTCTCGTGCAACACCCTTACAAGCTTTTCAGACTGTTTCTGACCATCGTGTTAAATTTTAATAGCCACTCTTTGGTTGTCATTTTGTGTTACTGTCTCTTTTGCTATTACAAGACCGTTCGCAGAACTTTGAAATCAGCGCCTGAAAAGTGCTTAAACAGGACTATTGACCGAAAATCGACAACTTCTTTAATTTTTTCGGTCGCTTGTCTTTCGGAATATGTCTCTCTCTCTGCTGGAACACGAACACTTGCAAGCGCGAACTGTGTCGAAACACAGTAAACTAACACGCAGTGCTTTGTAACGGCCATACTACGGAAGTGAAGACCGCTTCTGCTTCAGCCGCTGCCCTGACGCAGCACTTCCACGGTGCATTGTTATGTTTCCCGAGAAACGCACGTCCTAAGGCGGAGAGGGTCAACCTTGACCGCCTTCGAGGGGACCGCTAGTGCCGCCCATCAAAGGCGAGCGCCGCTGCCTGAGAAATTGCTGCCCGCTGACAACGAGTGAAGCGTCCACGTGGGAAGGGCGAGTGGAAAACGAAAGCCTAACTGCGAGCAATGACTTGCGCCCTCCCTTCTGGAGCGATTTGGATTTACGGAGGAGGCGACGGCGGCAGACAACGAGTTCGGCCCGGTAGGTTTTCCCTTTCTTCGGAGGAGGTGGGGCGCCTCCCAGACGTTACGTCACGCGTACCTGGCCGCCTACGAGCGTATATATACCGGCCCGCCGGCGGCGCCCGGCGTAACACTCACTCGCAGACATGGAGCGCAACCACTTGCACAAGGTACGTGGGCCGACGCAGGCGTGACACCATACTTCGGCTATCTCTCACTCAACTGTGCTTCTTCATCGGGGAGAAGGCGAGGGGAGGGGATGGGAAGAGTTGTGGAAGAGCCAATTTTTTTGTCTTTATTCCTCGATGATTCCCTGATTTTTTCCAAACACACCAAAATAATTTCGTCCATTTTTAAACTAATTTTGCAACCAGTGTGAGATGAAATTTAACAATCAGTCCCCAGTTAAATACAAAAAGTAATCATACAAACTTAAACTTTTCTTTAGACTACGATCCACTAAACTTTTATTCTCGTGCGACCTAATTATCGAGCTACTCAGTAGTTTCATTGTACAATTCATTACAACCAAAAATGGTTCTGCAAAACAATGCTGTGCACAGAAGCAAAAAGGCGGCAACCGAACAGAGATTAAGTGCAATACATAGAAAAAGCCATCAGCAAGTGTTTTGTCGGTTTCTCTTGTACTGTGGTTTTACCAATATGTGAAATATCGTAGACATTGTAGCTGAAGCTCTGCTTGTGTCCATAGAGTAAAATTTCTACGGAATGAGTATTCAGGTGCGCGGAGCAGAATGTTTGTCGCCAACATACATCGACTCTAAAACTCGTGTGACTATTGTACGGCGTAACGTTTGTCTGCGAAGGCTCTGCAGATTTTGAATGCGATCACATCAGTAGATCATATAGATCCCGTTGAAAAGCACAGTGAGTTCTGTACACGCAATTTAAAGACTTGTTAATAATTTGCAATCGAAATATGGAATGAACTTAGCTTAAAGCTATGAGCAGATAAATGCAAAATCCCTTCGATTTATTGCAGCATCAGCTCTCGTATTCAGTTTTTTTTTTAAAAAAAAAAAAAAAAAAAAAAAACAAGAAAATGAGGGATAACCATCGCTACTTTTAAGGTTTTTGTAGCATTTGATCGCATTACCAAGACTCTAAAAGTATGCCGTGGCGGTATTGCGAAATGTGTTCCTAGTACGAAAAAGTGAAAGTGACCCGAATTACATTGAACTTGGAATTTCGACTTACTACACCCTGAAATATTTGTAGACTCAACATTCTTCCCCGTTTTTACTTTTCTATGCCATATATTTAATCTACGTTTATCCTTGACGAAACTAAAATGACAATCGCACACACAACTTCTCCACATCATAGGTACTAGTTTTGTTATTCCCTGTTGTGACACCGTGAAACGAGCGCAGCGGTTTGGAGATCTGTACAGTGTGGACGTAATTACTCAGACTGTCATATACAAATGTTATCTGTTGGTCGAAATTGCTCTAAATGTTTGTAGATTCAAAGGGTTGAAAGGCAGCAGACTCCCATATTACAGAATTTATCCAACACTTGTAAGTATATTGACGTACTGACACATCAGTTAGATCCACTGTCTTATGACTTCATTACATTGTGTGTCGATATTAATCAACACATAAGGCGCCTCTTACCAGTATGACACATATAACTAGACGTTAGTGATGCTTACGTACGAATTTTGATGTGTATCCCTAGCAGCAACAATTCAGTACTATTTCTGTTACTAGTAAATAAATGAGTGGAAACAGGGCAAACACTTGTAACAAGCAAGTTTCGATCTTAGAGCAAAATGTAAACAACAGCGACATACCAACGTTACGTGACTATTTCTGTTTGGCATTGGGTACAAGCACAGTGCGCTAAGATAACTCCTTATTCTTATTCCATTCTATGGTTGTTGACACTTTGCTTTTATATTCAACAGAGTTGTGTGTCAACATCTTTGGTTATGTGCTGTTGTACAGGGAGAGTAGACACTCTTACCCTAATCACAAAAAAATATTTCTAAGGAACTATACTAGATACAGCTATGCGGTTTGGTGCAAATGGTGGCTTAACTCGTAAAGTTTCTAATGGATACATTTCCAAATGTGATCCTTGTGTTATATTTAGAAGGTACAGGCGATACTGAGTTTCTCTCCACGTATTTGCGAACATCTGTTCCGTCACCGCCTCAACATCATGTCGTGTCCGTACTGTACTAGTTTGCACAGCAGGTACTGGTCAACTGAACAACTTTATCCTTAATGTAATCTCACATTTAAAAAATGAAGAGGCGTTACACCTGGTGACACACACACACACACACACACACACACACACACACACACACACACACACACTTTCCTATTCCATTTGCACAGGGTGCGCAAGAAGATAGTATGTACCGCTCTGTATAAGTTCGAATTTCCCTCCTTTTACTGTCGCGACAATCACATATCGTAAAAGGAAATATGTTTGTTGATTGGTTCTGGTATATTCATTCTGGGTCTTTTAAGAGTAAATGTTTATGTCTCTCTTAAGCACTCCCCTATTGGAGATTGTTCAGCGTATTTGTGACGCATTCATGCCGATTAGACGAAACAGTGACGTTCTGTGCTTCTCTTCTCCGAATACTGTACGTCTCTGCCTTTATTTCAACTTCGAAAGCGACATATGGTTTGCAAAGGATCGCCTTCTTAAATTAGTTCAGTATCTTATTGCTCTCCCAATGAATCTCAGTGCTACACCTACCCTGATGATGACCAGATTTATTTCATCGCTTCATATTAGCCGGCCGCTGTGGTCGAGCGGTTCTAGGCGCTTCAGTCTGGAACCACGCGGCTCCTACGGTCGCAGGTTCCAATCCTGCCTCGGGCATGGATATTTGTGATGTACTTAGGTTAGTTAGATTTAAGTAGTTCTAAATCTAGGGGACAGATGACCTCAGATGTTGTCCCATAGTGCTTAGAGCCATTTGAACCATTTTTGTTTCACCTTGATGTCTTGCCGGATGAATACCACTTGCTATTTGTCGATTCTAAATAACTGTAGTGTTAGGTGATTTAATCACACAATGCCGTATCTTTTCGCCTATTTGTTTGTTTGACATCATATTTGTCTATATACACTCCTGGAAATGGAAAAAAGAACACATTGACACCGGTGTGTCAGACCCACCATACTTGCTCCGGACACTGCGAGAGGGCTGTACAAGCAATGATCACACGCACGGCACAGCGGACACACCAGGAACCGCGGTGTTGGCCGTCGAATGGCGCTAGCTGCGCAGCATTTGTGCACCGCCGCCGTCAGTGTCAGCCAGTTTGCCGTGGCATACGGAGCTCCATCGCAGTCTTTAACACTGGTAGCATGCCGCGACAGCGTGGACGTGAACCGTATGTGCAGTTGACGGACTTTGAGCGAGGGCGTATAGTGGGCATGCGGGAGGCCGGGTGGACGTACCGCCGAATTGCTCAACACGTGGGGCGTGAGGTCTCCACAGTACATCGATGTTGTCGCCAGTGGTCGGCGGAAGGTGCACGTGCCCGTCGACCTGGGACCGGACCGCAGCGACGCACGGATGCACGCCAAGACCGTAGGATCCTACGCAGTGCCGTAGGCGACCGCACCGCCACTTCCCAGCAAATTAGGGACACTGTTGCTCCTGGGGTATCGGCGAGGACCATTCGCAACCGTCTCCATGAAGCTGGGCTACGGTCCCGCACACCGTTAGGCCGTCTTCCGCTCACGCCCCAACATCGTGCAGCCCGCCTCCAGTGGTGTCGCGACAGGCGTGAATGGAGGGACGAATGGAGACGTGTCGTCTTCAGCGATGAGAGTCGCTTCTGCCTTGGTGCCAATGATGGTCGTATGCGTGTTTGGCGCCGTGCAGGTGAGCGCCACAATCAGGACTGCATACGACCGAGGCACACAGGGCCAACACCCGGCATCATGGTGTGGGGAGCGATCTCCTACACTGGCCGTACACCACTGGTGATCGTCGAGGGGACACTGAATAGTGCACGGTACATCCAAACCGTCATCGAACCCATCGTTCTACCATTCCTAGACCGGCAAGGGAACTTGCTGTTCCAACAGGACAATGCACGTCCGCATGTATCCCGTGCCACCCAACGTGCTCTAGAAGGTGTAAGTCAACTACCCTGGCCAGCAAGATCTGCGGATCTGTCCCCCATTGAGCATGTTTGGGACTGGATGAAGCGTCGTCTCACGCGGTCTGCACGTCCAGCACGAACGCTGGTCCAACTGAGGCGCCAGGTGGAAATGGCATGGCAAGCCGTTCCACAGGACTACATCCAGCATCTCTACGATCGTCTCCATGGGAGAATAGCAGCCTGCATTGCTGCGAAAGGTGGATATACACTGTACTAGTGCCGACATTGTGCATGCTCTGTTGCCTATGTGCCTGTGGTTGTGTCAGTGTGATCATGTGATGTATCTGACCCCAGGAATGTGTCAATAAAGTTTCCCCTTCCTGGGACAATGAATTCACGGTGTTCTTATTTCAATTTCCAGGAGTGTACTCCTCACCTAAATTTATAACATAAGTATTCCGAAGTATATTTTGTTTCAGTCGTTTATTACGCATCTCCTCAGTCGCCTAAGATAAAAGTCTCCATTGTCGAATGAAACGAGCTATTCCAGTGTTTCATTTTTTTCTGATATCCGTTGATTTACAAAAATACATCATGTTAAACTCAATATCAAGACAGTTCAACCAGTGATGTAACAGGGGCATGGCAGCAAGGGCGAGCGCCCTGAGCGACCTTTCCTTGGAGGCGCAGTTTTGTGACAGGCGATAAAAAAAGAGAAAAGGTAAAAGGGGAAGAGGGAGGGTAAAGAAGGAGGCGAAGTAGTGATATGAAGGGAAAGGACTGGAGACCATTAAAATGGGAATGGGTGGAGATATGTGAAAGGAAAACATTAGGAGACTCGAATTGGACTGTGTTGAATAACAGTCCCATCAGACCTACCTCACCCTAGTACGGAAACGCTCATTTCTTCCTTTGGGCTACGTTCGTTATTCTCAGTGAGCAAACGTTTCGGAAGTGATTTTTAGGGCTTTCTACTGATCAGCGACGAAAAAATGTAAAAGGTATCGCGTTATTATTGCAATAATGCGACTGTCGATGCTACTGTATGTTTTTAATTATATCACAGATAAAATAGTTACTGAAATGTTGACGTTTTACTTAAATGAAAATTGTTTTGATCCCAGTAAATGAACAAACAGGCAGAACTAGCACTCCTGAAAGAAAGGATATTGCGGAGACATGGCTTAGCCACAGCCTGGGGGATGTTTCCAGGTTCGCAGGAGAGCTTCTGTTAAGTTTGGAAGGTAGGAGACGAGGTACTGGCATAAGTAAAGTTGTGAGGACGGGGCGTGAGACGTGCTTGGGTAAATCAGTTGGTAGTGCACTTGCCCGCGAAAGGCAAAGGCCCCCAGTTCGAGTCTCAGTCCGGCACACAGTTTTAATCTGCCAGGAAGTTTCATATCAGCGCACACTCCACTGCAGAGTGAAAATATCATTCTCATCCCAAAGCTGTTCCACTGGCTTCAGGTCGGCACTGTAGGTAGGCTAGTCTATTTCAGGACTTTTATTGTGCATAAACCATTGCCTCACATGGGATGCTTTATGACAGGATGCACTGTCATACCAGTACAAATAGTAGTCGTCTCTGAAATATTCCTCTACTCTTCGTAGTATACGATGTTGTAAAACGTGTTCATCTCCTTCCGCATTTAGCGTTTTCTTAAGTGCAGTGAGAGAAGGACACTCCAACCACGAAATCCACACCCATTTTCTGACACCACCTTCTCCGTAGTTTACTGTTGGCACTACACAGAATAGAAGGCAACGTTTTCCAGGCATTCGCCAAATCCAAACCCTTAAATCGGATTGCCACAGGGTAAAGCGTGATTCTTTACTCCAAGTCACTTGTTTCCAGTCACCCACAGCGTCGCTCTTTACACCAGTTCAGCCGTGGCGTAGCACTGGTTATAGAGATGAGTGGCTTAGGACGAGCTGCTCTACCACTGCACGCCGTTCTTTTTAGCCCCCTGCGCAGTCATTGTGCCACCTGTTCTGCTGGCAGCACTTCGGAACTCGCGAGTCATTTCCTCCGCTGATTTCGTGGGACTTTTTAAAACCACCATTTTGCAATACTCGACTGCCCCTGGCCATCAGCATAAGAGGTCTGCCTGATCATCGTTTATCTGTGATTCATTTAACAACCACATCACCAATAGTCGATTGGGACACTTCTAGAAGGGGTGAAATTTCCCTGATTGATCTGTTACTCATGTGACTAGTGACAAGTCTCTTCGAAGTCTCTGAGCTCTCCTGATCGATCCACTCTGCTGTCACCGCTTCTGTACTGACAACGCAATACTCGTCGCCTCCTTTTATACTGGGGGGTCCACTTCTCGTCACATCTAGTAGTCGATTCCCTGATACATGGAGATGGTGGATACTTTTGAGCAGACAGTGTCGGTAATACACACATAAAAAGGTTTTGCATCACCTCGGTTCCGAGAGTTCCGGAACCTGTACAGAAAATTGGAACAGAGATCAACAAAAACATCATTTCCATTCTTTTCACTGCGCAAGAAAATCACACAATGCATGTTGTACCACCATACAGCGAGACCTTCAGAGATGGTGGTCCGGACTGTTGTACACACCGCTACCTCTAATACCCAGTAGCACGTCCTCTTGCATTGATGCATGCCTGTATTCGTCGTAGCATACAATCCACAAGTTCATCAAGGCACTGTTACTCCTGATTGTCCCACTACTCAACGGCTATTCGGCATAGATCCCTCAGAGTGGTTGGTGGGTCACATCGTCCATAAGCAGCCCTTTTCAATCTGTCCCAGGCATGTTCGGTAGGGTTCATGTCTGGAGAACACTCTAGTCCAGCGATGTGGTTATCCTAAAACATTTCACAAGATGTGCACGATGGGGGCGCGAATCGTCGTCCACGAGACGAATGCCTCGCCAATATGCTGCCGATATGGTTGCACTATCGGTCGGAGGATGGCATTCACGTATCGTACAGCCGTTACGGCGCCTTCCATGACCACCAGCGGCGTACGTCGGCCCCACATAATGCCACCCCAAATACAGTAGGGAACCTCCACCTTGGTGCACTCGCTGGACAGTGTGTCTAAGGCTTTCAGCCTGACTGGGCTGCCTCCAAACACGCCTCCGACGATTATCTAGTTGAAGACATATCGCGGCACTCATCGGTTGTTGGGCCCATCTGTACCGCGCTGCATGGTGTCGTGGTTGCAAAGATGGAGCTCGCATGGACGTCGGGAGTGAAGCTGCGCATCATGCAGCCCATTGCGCACATTTTGCGTTGTAACACGACGTCCTGTGGCTGCACGAAAAGCATTATTCAGCATGGTGGCGTTGCTGTGTTTTCCTCCGAGCCACAATCCTTAGGTAGCGGTCATCCGCTGCAGTAGTAGCCCTTGGGTGGCGTGAGCGAGGCATGTCATTGACAGTTCCTGTCTCTTTGTATCTCCTCCATATCCGAACAAAATCTAATTTGGTTCACTCCGAGACGCCTGCACACTTCGCTTGTTGAGAGTCCTTCCTGGCACAAAATAACAATGCGGACGCGATCGAACCGCGGTATTGACCGTCTAGGCATGGTTGAACTACAGACAACACAAGCCGTGTACTGGAACTGATAGGCTGTCGGACCCCCTCCGTCTAATAGGCGCTGCTCTTGCATGGTTGGTTACATCTTTGGGTGGGTTTAGTGACATATCTGAACAGTCAAAGGGACTGTGTCTGTGATACAATATCCAAAGTCAACGTCTATCTTCAGTAGGTCTGGGTACCAGGGTGATGCAAAACTATTTTTGATGAGTGAATCAAAAAACGGTAAAAAAACGGGGCGAACGCGTAAAATCTCTGATAGGAAAGACGAATGGAAGACTTAGATTTGTTGCAAGGGTTCTTGGAGAGAATAGTACATGAGTAAGGAAATTGTTTAAAAACGCTTGTGAGGCCAGTTCTGTAGTACTGTTCCAGTGTTTGGTGACCTTACCAAGTATGCATACCGGCAAGAATCGACCGAATTCAAATACGCACGTCTAATATCGGAATAGGACGGCATAGCCCACTCGAAAATGTAAATGTGATGAAAGGGAAATATAGGAATCTTCTGCAGAAGGGCGACATGTAGCAGTAAAGTTTATTGCAGTCAAATGATAACATGAATTACCTAGTGGCTAAACTGCGTTCGACTAATATGACATCTTCAATAGTCCATCATTTTCAGAAAATTCTAATCTGATATGGTCTTTTCCATCCCTTTAGATTTCTCAGAAACCTCATTTGCGTTCTCTCCATTGAATTTCTTCCTTCCTTTTTACCATTTAATGGCGTTGGTAGAGCAGCAGTCTTCTAAAACTTCAATGTCGTAAGTTTGTGTTTTATTTTTCAGATGTCTGCTGATTTCTAGGAAATATTACAAAATTTTGTACATTTTATGTATATACCTTCGTGATAATCATACACTGTTTCACGGGAAATATATTTGACTTGTTCTATTACTCTATTAACGAAATACTTCTCGGGCTTTCTTCCGGGTGGTAGTGCTCAAATTCCGTTACGAAACGTCGGTGTCTCAGTCTACATTGAAATATATTACTTGATTGTTAACGACAATTTATTCAGAGTTTGGTATTTACATGTAAAAACCAGGATTTCAGTTTTCTGTACCAATTTAGGTAAATTTGTGTTCTTAACATTTGCTTCTCAATTCATTAACGTCTATCTTGCAGCTCTTTTCTTTTTAAAAATTATAAATGTTTATTTACCCGCGGTCTACGTTCGCGTCATTAGCCCATCATCTGATAGAATAACATTACAGCGGTAACGTTAGTCCAACGGTGTTTTGGCTGCTAGCTCTTTGTTTATTATCATCGGTTCTTCAGCGTGCACCCATTCTCTTGGGATGATATTGTGATAGTAAAAAAAATGTAATTATTCTGAAGCCTAACAATTCGAATAAGATATTTATCCCTGACCCGGACAAGGTACTCTTATTGGAACGAAGGAGATTTAGCTCCCCATCCACACAATATGATCTAAGCGTCCCGTAGTTTCCTTAACTTACTTCAATCAACATCAGGATGGTTCCTTCGAAGAGAATTCAGGAATAAACGTTCTCTTTGACGGTGCTGTAATGACTAACCAAAGAGAAAAGTCAATACGCAACAATATCATTTAGATCTCGAATATCGTGACTGACAATAAAGTCCTTTCTCTTTACATCAGACAGTTTTTTTTTCAGTCATGTCTTCCGACTGGCTTGAAGCGGCACGAATTCCTCTCCTGTGCCAACCTTTTCATCTCAGAGTAGCACTTGCAACCTACGTAATCAGTTAGTTACTGGATGTATCCCAATCTCTGCCTTCTTCTACAGTTTTTATCCTCTACAACTCCCTCCAGTACCATGAAAGCTAAGCCCCAATGTCTAAACAGTTGTCCTACCATCTTGTCCCTTCTCCTTCATCTTGTCAGTGATTTCCAAACACTCCTTTCCTCGCCGATTTTACGGAGAACCTCGTCATTCCTTACCTTATCAGCCCACCTAATTTTCAACATTCTTCTTAGCATCACATCTCCAATGCTTATATTCTCATCTGTTCCGGTTTTCCCGCAGTCCATGTCGCACTGCCATACAATTCTTTACTGCAAACGCACATTCTCAGAAATTTATTCCTCAAATTAAGACCTATATTCGATACTAGTAGACTTCCCTTGGCCGAGAATGTCTTTTTTGCCAGTGCTAGTCTGCTCTTCATGTCCTCTTTGTTCCGTCCGCTGTGAGTCACTTTGCTGCCTAGATAGCACAATTCCGTAACTTTTTCTACTTTGTGATCAACAATTATGATGTTAATTTCCTCACTGTTGTCATTTCAGCTAATTCTCATCACTTTCATCTTTCTTCGATTTACTCTCTAAATTTTGTAGGAATGTCACCAGCGAGTCAAACATTGATATCCTTTCACATTGAATTTTAATCCCACTCTTCAATCTTTATTTTACTTTCGTCATTGCTTCTTCGACGTATAGATTGAACAGTAGAGGCGAAAGAATTCATCCCTGCCTTACACCCTTGTCTATGCAAGTATTGTGCTTGGTCTTCCACTCTTATTATTCCCTCTTGGTTCTTGTACATAATGTGCATTACCCGTTTTTTCTAGTAGTTTACGCTTATTTTTCTCAGGCTTTTGAACATGTTGCACCATTTTACACTGAAGAACGTTTTTTCCATGTTGACGAATCCTATGAACGTGTCTTCATTTTTTCTTAGTCTTGTTTCGATTATCAACCGCGTCAGAATTGCCTCTCTGGTGCCTTTTACCTTCCTTAAACTGATCGTCATCGAATAGATCCTCAGTTCTCTTTTCCTTTCTTCTGCATATTATTCTTGTCAGCAGTTTGGATGCTTGAGCTATTAAACTGACTGTGCGATGATACTCACACTTGTCGGCTCTTGCAATCTTGGGAATTGTATGCATGATGTTTACCCAAAGTCTGATGGGTACCGTCAGTCTCAAACATTCTACACGCCCACGTGAATAACAGTTTTGTTGGCACTTCCCCCAGTACCACTACTGACCTAGGAGCACGTGCAAGTGAAGGTATCGCTCCTTGCACAAGGCCATTGACTACGTGCTGCCCTCTACTCCTTCTACCCCGACCATAGCGCTCTTTTCCTTTCTGTGACACATTTTCCTGCACCCGTTATAAGCGTCCAGTTTCAGTCGTTGCTACATCGTTAACGACTTGCCTTCTGGCAGAATATTACGCATTAACCAGTACACGGAATATCTTTTACAGACGGAGTGAAAGCAATGAAACGTAATCGGCACTCACCGAAGGTCGTGCGACACCCTCATCAGTAGAAACAGCGACTTGTTACTTCTGAAGACATGAGGAGGTTCTCGTCATGAAGCTGAATTAACTGTTACGCCACTTCGTATAGAGTAAGGTCGTATTCGTTTCGTACCCACTGAATGCGATCTTTCTGTGTGACATACTGGCCCAACGGAAGAAGTTCACCGAGCGAGGTGGCGCAGTGGTTAGCACACTGGACTCGCATTCGGGAGGACGACGGTTCAATCCCGTCTCCAGCCATCCTGATTTAGGTTTTCCGTGATTTCCCTAAATAGTTTCAGGCAAATGCCGGGATGGTTCCTTTGAAAGGGCACGGCCGATTTCCTTCCCAATCCTTCCCTAACCTGAGCTTGCGCTCCGTCTCTAATGACCTCGTTGTCGACGGGACGTTAAACACTAACCACCACCACCGGAAGAAGTTCGTCTGTTGATTCTCAGCAGCACAAGTGCCTTTCAAACCTTATCGATGTGCATGGGAAACGACACGTTCCCATTAGCGCCTTTTCCTGTATGGAGCCTGCAGTTCCAGGCACAACACCCAATTAAACTCAGGCGCCAGATTCGATATCACTGTGGACCACACCAGCGACAAGACAAACTGGCCAACTAAGCGACGCGTTCGCCACCGCGGAAGGCAGCACCGCCGCAAAGACACTGACTGGCTTACGAAAGCTGCCAATAGTTGCAAATATGGGTAGCACACAACCTCTCGACCGTCACTTCCCTATCCATAGGAGGATGTAGAAGTTATACAGTGTTCACCAATTTTACTTGCAATTTAGGACTCCAGTAACTTTAAAACTATACTAGACGATAACAATTGGCTTTCAACATACGGCTAGGTAACCCATAAATTTTGATTCCTGATTCATACACGTAAATGCAAGCACCCCTAGCAACACCCAGTTTCTCTCCGTGTACGCTCAGTAACTTCACGGTGGCATGTTAAAACATATTGTGAATATGTATATTCAAATCCTGTAAGCCGGTAACCTTGATCGGTACACTTGATACTTTACGAAACACCATAGGAATAAGTGTGGTGGTGTGATGCCAGGCGATCGTGTACTGAACAGGGCCACCTCGTCCAATCCACCTAACCGAAAGCTTTTCACCCAAAAGTTACGGGCTTCAGGGAGGTACCGTATCTTCTTGTTGCAAGTGTTCCAATTGTGGCATCGCTAACTCTTGTAACATGTCCACGTAAACACCACTGCTGATGTTAGTCTCGCTGGAAAAGATTGATGATATGTGCCTAACTCTGCACCACACACACCGCACACACGTGTAATCTGAGGACACTCTAATCCCAATATACGAACTTTATGACAATTCACTTTGCTGGATACAAAGGAAAGTTGAGTCATTGCACAAATAAATCATTTCCGGAAAGTCATTGTATCAGTCTCGGCTAGCACATCCACTGCAAACTGTTCTCGCTGAAGTTTGTCCATCGAGTTTGATGCCTGTAGCACCTGCATCTCGTTGGCCTATACACACAACTTCTTACACAAGTCTTTGTATGCTGTTGATAATGGCATTTGCAATACTCTAACCGTCGTGTATGCTAATTATGTCGGATACCATGCAAACGCTTGCCGTGCCGTCTTCATGTTGACGTCAGAAGCATATGGGCGACCCGCCCCTACTTACGGAGAACAGAACCAATTTCTGTAAATGGCATATGCCAGGCCCAAATATTTGAATTATTATAGCGGCAAAAGACAGTATATAACCTGTCTTACAGGTCAAATGATAGCAGAAACCAAGTCCGCAGTTGGCTTCATATTTTCTGCTTGTTACTTCATTCATTCACTCCAATGCGTCGAATACTTCTATCTCAGCCGACAAATCTCACGTGTGGCGAGCATCGAGGCAGCTTACAACGTCGTCCTAAGGCTGATAACGCGTCACGTTCTTGTAGAATGCGCCACTTTGAGGCAACGGTGTAGCTCGTTAAAAAAGGCGTTATCTGCAAACTGAACAAGGTAGCCTTCAAAACAGCGTTATAGAGCAACTCATTTCCTTGTATGACAAAAACAGAACACTGATCGAGTCACGTAAAATATGTTCTTGTTTGAGTACCCCTTAAATTCAGTGTCCTACCGGCTATATAATGTTCATAAGACCCCGAGCGGAGTGAAGCTTATAATTACAATCCCTGTGTGAGACAATAAACACATTTACGGTCGATGTTGTGTTCTGTGCTACAAAGGTATTCTAAATTACCTTTCTGTGATAGCATAGAACTCCCAGATTTAACCGGTTTATTCCTTACAAGAGCAAATACTTCTCCGTTTTTTCTTATTATATTAGTATTATCAAACACTGTTTGAGAACATTCTTCATGTTACGTAGTCCTCAATTGAGTAAATTTTCCTTCCAGATCCTGTAGTGAAGTGAAAGAGATAAAACTCTCTGAATATTCCTTCTGAGTATGAAGAACTCTTATTGTACTGGACAGCACATCAGTAGAACAACAAATATAAGCTCCACAATGTGTTCCCGGAGTTCACCGACACTCTGAAAAGGATTGGAATACACCAAAGATTTTAAATCTCCCAATAAAGAAAAAGTTCAAGAGGTTAAGACGCGGAACAGGGAGTGCACGGTATTGACGAGACACGACAGTTATACTTGTTGTCGAAAAGTTAGTTACCATTAGTTACGTATCCGGAATGCTGATAAAATCAAACGAGGACATTCTATCACTTTGTAATTTACGACTCCCTTCTGATGGTTCGTTATGGACAGGGGTATCGTCATCAGCGGTGTCCCAGCGAAGTGTGACAGGACCGCTCTTGTTATCTACGTAGATAAACAATCTGATGTAGGGTCAGCAACAGTATGGGACTGTTTGTGGACGATATTTTAGTGTACCGTGAAGAATCGTCGTTGAGTGACTGCAGTTGGATACAGAACGAAATAGAGAGAATTTGTATTTTATTTGGTTTGATGTATGGCAGCATGTTTTAAACGAAATAAAATCTAAGCTAATGCAGATGAGTAGGAAAACAATCCTGTAATGTATTAGTGGGTGCTGTCTGACAGTCACATTGATTAAATATCCAGGCGTAACATTGCAAAGCGATATGAAATGAAATGAGCACGTCAGTGGGGAAGGCGAATGTAACATCTCGTTTTGTAGGGAATTTTGGGAAAGTGAAGCTCATGTATGAAGGAGACGGCGTATAGAACCGTAGTGCGACTCATTCTTGAGTTCTGCTCGATTGTTTGGGATTGCCACCAGCCCGCTTCTCGTGGTCGTGCGGTAGCGTTCTCGCTTCCCACGCCCGGGTTCCCGGGTTCGATTCCCGGCGGGGTCAGGGATTTTCTCTGCTTCGTGATGGCTGGGTGCTGTGTGTGATGTCCTTAGGTTAGTTCGGTTTAAGTAGTTCTAAGTTCTAGGGGACTGATGACCATAGATGTTAAGTCCCATAGTGCTCAGAGCCATTTGAACCATTTTTTTTTATTGCCACCAGGTCGGATTAAAGGAAGAGATCGATGCAATTGAGAGGCGTGCTGTTAAGTTTGTTACCGGTAGGTACGGTCAGCACCAAGTATTACGAAAATTTCGTGGAGTCAATTGAGAGTCCCCGGCGATGGAGGACGACGTTCTTTCCGCGAAGCACTATTGAGGAAATTTATAGATCCGGCATTATTGGTTGACTGTAGAAAGATTATACTGCCGCTATCATCCATTTCTTGTAAAGACGACGAAGAAAATATAAGAAAAATTAGGTGTCATATGGAAGCATATAGAAAGTCGTTATTGCTTCCATCCACTTGTGAGTGCAACGGGAAAGGCAGTGACTAGTAGTTGTACGAGGTACGCTCCGCCATACAGTGTACCATTGCTTGCGTAGTATGTATGTTGATGCAGATGCAGATAAACTTGAATAGTGTTGTAACATTGGCGTGACTGCCCTTCTTCTAACGTCGTACCGGCAAGCCATTGGAGTCTGGAAGTATGTTTATTGGGATTATTTTCATTGTTCTCTACTCTTGACTGATATCAACCCGACAAAGACATTCGTTTAATTACGTTGTTCGTGTTATTAGACCGAAATAACAATACTGTACTGAACATTAAACTGTTGCAAAGCCATATTTCGTAGCCGCAGTAGACACAAACACGGCGCAATGCTGATCTCAAGATAAAGGGGGTGGTATAAACAAGAGACCCGAACTAAGTATGGGACTGTTTGTGGACGTTATTTTACTGTACGGTGAAGAATCATCGTTGAGTGACTGTAGTTGGATACAGGACGACCTAGAGAGAATTTGTATTTTATTTAGTTGGATGTATGGCAACTAATTTTACTTGAAATAAAATCTAAGCTAATGCAGATGAGTAGGAAAACAATCCTGTAATGTTCGAATGCAGTATTAGTGGGTGCTGTCTGACAGTCGCATTGATTAAATATCCAGGCGTAACATTGCAAAGCGATATGAAATGAAATGAGCACGTCAGTCGGGAAGGCGAATGTTACATCTCGTTTTGTGGGAAGTTTTGGGAAAGTGTAGCTCATTTATAAAGGATACGGCGTATAGAACCGTAGTGCGACTCATTCTTGAGTACTGCTCGATTGTTTGGGATTGCCACTAGGCCGGATTAAAGGAAGAGATCGAAGCAATTGAGAGGCGTGCTGTTAGATTTGTTACTGGCAGGTTCGATCAGCTCCAATTATTACTGAAATTTCATGAAGTCTGTTGGGAATCCCCGGGGCTGGAGGGCGACGTTCTTTCAGCAAAGCACTATTGAGGTGGGAAAGTTTAGTGATCCGGCATTTTTTGGTTGACTGTGGAAAGATTGTACTGCCGTCATCATCCATTTCTCGTAAGGGCGGCGAAGAAAATATTAGAAAAATTAGATTTCGTTCGGAAGCATATTGATAGTCGTTTTTCCATCGCTCCATTTGCGAGTGCAACGGGAAAAGGAGTGACTATTAAGTTGTATGAGGTACGTCCCATCATACAATGTACCGTTGCTTGTGTAGTACGTATGTCGATGTAGTTGGAGTTGACCGTAGCCTTAAATTTGTTGTACATTGGCATGACTGCGCTTCTTCTAAAGTCGTACCGGGAAGCCATTGGTTTCTGGAAGTATGTTTATTGGGATTATTTTCATTGTTCTCTACTCTTGACTGATATTAACACCACAAAGATATTCGTTTAATTTCGTTGTTCGTGTTATTAGACCGAAATAACGCTACTGTACTGAACAATGAACTGCTGCAAATGCATAGTTCGTAGCCGCAGTACACACAAACACGGCGCAATGCTGACCTCAAGATATAGGAGGTGGTATAAACAAGAGACCTGAACTAACTGCACCACCAGACCTTGAAGACCATTGCCAATGGCTCCATTTGGATGCGGCGTGGAGAAACGTGCGGACAGCACACCGCTCTCCCACCGCTGTCAGCGCCCCGACTTTGGAGCCGCTGCTTCTCATTCAGGGAGCTGCTCAGTTGGCCTCACGACAATGAATCACGTCCCAGTCCTCCCACCAACGAAAATCCCCTGGCAGTCCCGGGTATTGAACCCGGGTTCTGAGGAATCACGTCCCGGTCCTCCTACCAACGAAAGCCTTTGGCAGTGATGGGTATTGAACCCGGGTTCTCAGCATGACAGTCAGATACGCTTACCGATCAGTTACGGAGTTGGACCTGAAACAGACAACGGAATTCCCTTTAAAAAATGTCATCTGGGTTTGCAGATTAATTTCCTTCTACAGTGGTATAATGAACCAAAGCCGTCAGCTTTAGACGGTGAGAGGTTTATGATTTACTGGAGAGCCAGGGCACCTAACATTAATCTGGTCATTCCTGCGCCTTTATTACATCTACTGTCCGCCCCGATAGTTGAGTGGTCAGCATGACGGATTGCCGTCCTACGGGCCCGGGTTCGATTCCCGGCTGGGTCGGGGATTTTCTCCGCTCAGGGCCTGGGTGTTGTGCTGTCTTCATCATCATTTCATCACCATCCGGCGCGCAAGTGGCCCAATGTGGCGTCGAATGTAATAAGACCTGCACCAAGGCGGCCAGACCTGCCCCGTAAGAGGCCTTCCGCCCAATGACGCCAAATGCACATTTCCATTACATCTACTCTCACAAATATAATAGCGGAAAGCAACTCACTCAGTACCACACCAGCGTCTTTTAACGAAACTACGAGCATATGGGGTATCAAACAAAATTTGTGACTGGATTGACGACTTCTTGGTAGGTGGGACGCAGCAAGTTATCTTGAACGGAGAGTTATTGACAGATGTAGAAGTAACTTAAAGCGTGTCCCAGAGAAGTGTGTTAAGGGCCTCTGCTGTTCGTGTTGTATTTTAATGTCCTGGCAGACAATATTAATTGTACCCTCAGGATTTTTTGCAGATGAGTCAGATAATGAAGCATTATCTAAAAAGTATGCCAACGGCCTTGCCGCAGTGGTAACACCGGTTCCCGTCAGATCGCCGAAGTTAAGCGCTGTCGGGTTGGGCTTGCACTTGGATGGGTGCCGAGCGCTGTTGGCAAGCGGGGTGCACCCAGCCCTTGCGAGGCAAACTGAGGAGCTACTTGATTGAGAAGTAGAGGCTCCCGTCTCGGAAACTGACATACGTCCGGGAGAGCGGTGTGCTGATCACATGCCGCTCCATATCCGCCTCCAGTGACGCCTGTGGTCTGAGGATGATACGGCGGCCGGTCGATACCGTTGGGCCTTCCAAGGCCTGTTCGGACGGAGTTTTATCTAAAAAATGCTGCACATGAATTCAGTCAGGCATTCATAAGATTTCAAAGTGATGCAAATACTGATATCTTACCATAAATCTTCAAAAAAATGGTTCAAATGCCTCTAAGCACTATGGGACTTAACATCTGTGGTCATCAGTCCCCTAGGACATAGAACTACTTAAATCTAACTAACCTAGGGACATCACACACATCCATGCCCGAGGCAGGATTCGAACCTGCGACCGTAACGGTCACGCGGTTCCAGACTGAAGCGCCTAGAGCCGCACGGCCACACCGGCCGGCCATAAATCTTCAGAAATCGAAAACTGTGCACCTCACAAACTCAAGAACTTAGTATCTTATGTCTACAATATCAATTAATTGCAATTGGAATCAGTGAATTCATACGTATACATGCTTACAGCATTGCTTTGAAAGTCGTAGGTGAAGTAAGTACGATAAAGAGAAAGTGCAGCCAGTCTGCAAAGGAGGTTACTAATAAGGCACTCGTGCCACCTATTCTAGAGTATACTTCAAGTGTGTGGGACCCATACGCAATAGGTCTAACAGGAGATACTGAACTTATACAAAGAAGAGCAGCACAAATGGGCACAGGTTTGTTTGATCCGTGGGAGACACCTGAAGATTGTCATCAAGCATCCTCCGAAAGCCTGCTTACAAAGCTTCGTGAATTAATATTATGTGAGGAATATTACACATTCCTAGTTGTTGCTCTCACAGGAACCATGAAGACGTGGTTAGATTAATCGCAGCGCGCACAGAGTCATTTAAGCAGTCATTCTTCCCGAGCTCCGTAAGCGAGTGAATGGGACGAAACCAAAATATGTGGTACAATGGTAAGTACCTTATAACGTGCACTTCACATTGATTTTCAGAGTATAGATGTGGATGAAGACATGGCATCTACCAAGGGAAATCGGGATCACGGTTTGCGGAGAACAACCGAGACACCTGGCGTCATTGTGATATAGTGCCGTGTTCTCTCGAAATATCTTGTAGAACGAATCGTATACCCCACAAAGGTGAAAAGATTTCGAAGCTAGCCACATCCATGAGGCTACAATGAAACATGGTTGGAGTCTAACGTTCTGTCATTTTCGAGGTAATTAAGGATGGAGAAATAGGTCGCTCAAGGACGTGGTCATGGTCTCTTTAAGAAACCATTCTGGTATTCGCATGAAATGGCTGAAAGAAATCTCTGAGCGTTGAATCGATATGAGAGGGCGGGGATGTATATAGGAGTATGGTGAATTAACCGCTGCGACACCTCGACTGGTGGCTTTGGTAAATTCTCCATCCATGCTGTAGTCTTCTTTCGTGGAGGCTGTTCGCATACAACTGCGAAACGGATCCTGTGAAATCTGCATGGAATGGAGACGAGACAGTAGCAACTTCAGCAACTTGACATTTTGAATGCGTCCTTGAGGCGAGCTCTGGTAGCTCAATCGAGGAAGCAGTGCCCTCGACGACAGGGATCGGATTCGGATTCTCGTCTGACCGTCTCCCAAATTTGTACTTGTGTATCGCGTAATGCAACACAAGAACTGATTGTTTCTGTCACTCAGAGGTCGCCATATTTATTTATAACGTTTATCTTATTTCCATAAACATATGTTTTTAGTAAATGTGCATATGAAATTCGCAAACCTGGAAATAATCCTCCCAAATTTCTCATTAACACCATATGAAAAGCTAACATACTGGCACACTGAAAGGCCATAATTAAATAAATATTTCATATACTTTTAATATATTTGCTAAATGTGCAGATATAGCATTTTCTGTCCAGATATGGAAACTCGTACATTTCCTCCAAGGTCTCATTTCGTAGCCTAATTCCCTCAGCATAATTTAATTTAATTCGGCTACATTCCATAACACGTGGATTCATCTTACAAGACACCCCTTTTCAAGACACTATCCATTCCGTTCAACTGATCTTCCAAGCGCATTAGGAAGTCTATCACTGGCAAACACCTCAAAGTTTGTATTTCTTCTTCCTTAACTTTGATTCCAGGGTTATAAATACAAAATAAAATAGAGGTACTGCAGGAGTAGGTTTAATCATGAATAAAAAAAATAGGAGTGCGGGTTAGCTACTACAAACAGCATAGTGAACGCATTATTGTGGCCAAGATAGACACAAAGCCCATGCCTACTACAGTAGTACAAGTTTATATGCCAACTACCTCTGCAGATGATGAACAAATTGATGAAATGTATGACGAGATAAAAGAAATTATTCAGGTAGTGAAGGGAGACGAAAATTTAATAGTCATGGGTGACTGGAATTCGTCAGTAGGAAAAGGGAGAGAAGGAAACATAGTAGGTGAATATGGATTGAGCTAAGAAATGAAAGAGGAAGCCGCCTTGTAGAATTTTGCACAGAGCATAACTTAATCATAGCTAACACTTGGTTCAAGAATCATAAAAGAAGGTTGTATACCTGGAAGAATCCTGGAGATACTAAAAGGTATCAGATAGATTATATAATGGTAAGACAGAGATTTAGGAACCAGGTTTTAAATTGTAAGACATTTCCAGGGGCAGATATGGATTCTGACCACAATCTTTTGGTTATGAACTGCAGATTGAAACTGAAGAAACTGCAAAAAGGTGGGAATTTAAGGAGATGGGACCTGGATAAACTGAAAGAACGAGAGGTTGTAGAGAGTTTCAGGGACAGCATAAGGGAACCATTGACAAGAATGGGGGAAAGAAATACAGTAGAAGAAGAATGGGTAGCTCTGAGGGATGAAGTACTGAAAGCAGCAGACGATCAAGTAGGTAAAAAGACGAGGACTAATAGAAATCCTTGGGTAACAGAAGAAATATTGAATTTAATTGATGAAAGGAGAAAATATAAAAATGCAGTAAATGATGCAGGCAAAAAGGAATACAAACGTCTCAAAAATGATATCGACAGGAAGTGCAAAATGGCTAAGCAGGGATGGCTAGAGGACAAATGTAAGGATGTAGAGGCTTGTCTCACTAGGGGTAAGATAGATACTGCCTACAGGAAAATTAAAGAGACCTTTGGAGAGAAGAGAACCACTTATATGAATATCAAGAGCTCAGATGGCAACCCAGTTCTAAGCAAAGAAGGGAAGGCAGAAAGGTGGAAGGAGTATATAGAGGGTTTATACAAAGGCGATGTACTTGAGGACAATATTATGGAAATGGAAGAGGATGTAGATGAAGATGAAATGGGAGATACGATACTGCGTGAAGAGTTTGACAGAGCACTGAAAGACCTGAGTCGAAACAAAGCCCCGGGAGTAGACAACATTCCATTAGAACTACTGACGGCCTTGGGAGAGCCAGTCCTGACAAAACTCTACCATCTGGTGAGCAAGATGTATGAGACAGGTGAAATACCCCCAGACTTCAAGAAGAATATAATAATTCCAATCCCAAAGAAAGCAGGTGTTGACAGATGTGAAAATTACCGAACTATCAGTTTAATAAGTCACAGCTGCAAAATACTAACGCGAGTTCTTTACAGACGAATGGAAAAACTGGTAGAAGCGGACCTCTGGGAAGATCAGTTTGGATTCCGTAGAAATGTTGGAACACATGAGGCAATACTAACCTTACGACTTATCTTAGAAGAAAGATTCAGAAAAGGCAAACCTACGTTTCTAGCGTTTGTAGACTTAGAGAAAGCTTTTGACAATTTTGACTGGAATACTCTCTTTCACATTCTGAAGGTGGCAGGGGTAAAATACAGGGAGCGAAAGGCTATTTACAATTTGTACAGAAACCAGATGGCAGTTATAAGAGTCGAGGGGCATGAAAGGGAAGCAGTGGTTGGGAAAGGAGTGAGACAGGGTTGTAGCCTCTCCTCGATGTTATTCAATCTGTATATTGAGCAAGCAGTAAAGGAAACAAAAGAAAAATTCCGAGTAGGTATTAAAATTCATGGAGAAGAAGTAAAAACTTTGAGGTTCGCCGATGACATTGTAATTCTGTCAGAGACAGCAAAGGACTTGGAAGAGGAGTTGAACGGAATGGACACTGTCTTGAAAGGAGGATATAAGATGAACATCAACAAAAGCAAAACGAGGATAATGGAATGTAGTCATATTAAATCGGGTGATGCTGAGGGAATTAGATTAGGAAATGAGACACTTAAAGTAGTAAAGGAGTTTTGCTATTTAGGGAGTAAAATAACTGATGGTCGAAGTAGAGAGGATATAAAATGTAGATTCGCAATGGCAAGGAAAGCGTTTCTGAAGAAGAGAAATTTGTTAACATCGAGTATAGATTTAAGTGTCAGGAAGTCGTTTCTGAAAGTATTTGTGTGGAGTGTAGCCATGTATGGAAGTGAAACATGGACGATAACTAGTATGGACAAGAAGAGAATAGAAGCTTTCGAAATGTGGTGCTACAGAAGAATGCTGAAGATAAGGTGGGTAGATCACGTATCTAATCAAGAGGTATTGAATAGGATTGGGGAGAAGAGAAGTTTGTGGCACAACTTGACTAGAAGAAGGGATCGGTTGTTAGGACATGTTTTGAGGCATCAAGGGATCACAAATTTAGCATTGGAGGGCAGCGTGGAGGGTAAAAATCGTAGAGGGAGACCAAGAGATGATTACACTAAGCAGATTCAGAAGGATGTAGGTTGCAGTAGGTACTGGGAGATGAAGAAGCTTGCACAGGATAGAGTAGCATGGAGAGCTGCATCAAACCAGTCTCAGGACTGAAGACCACAACAACAACAACAACTTTGATTCCTATTGTAAATTTCTACTTCATTTTCTTTACAGTTTGCTCAGTGTACATATAGAATAACATTGGGGATAGGCTAGGCTACATCGCTGTCTCGACCCCTTCTCAACTACAGCCTTCGATTCCTGCCCTTCGACTCTACTTTTCGTACAAGCTGCAGATAAGCTTTCACTTTCTGTATTTTATCCCTGTTATGTTTAGATTTTCTAAGAACTTATTCCAGTCAGCACTTGACAACATGGAGCTAATCTTATTTAAAAAGGAACGGAACGACCACTTTTTATAACGATACTTGGTAACTTTCGAAAAAGGAAGTACTGTTATACATCGCTAATTAAAGTTTCCACTGAATGTTACAAAAAATTTCCGTTACATGTGCTAAATATATAGCCAAAGTACGCTGACACAGCGTACTTTCAGTCTAGTTAATCTAATGTAAATAAAGCTGCACTAGTTAGACATGCAGATTATTATTCGTGGTTTTGTTCAAAAATGGCTCTGAGCACTATGGGACTTAACATCTATGGTCATCAGTCCCCTAGAACTTAGAACTACTTAAACCTAACTAACCTAAGGACATCACACAACACCCAGTCATCACGAGGCAGAGAAAATCCCTGACCCCGCCGGGAATCGAACCCGGGAACCCGGGCGCGTGGTTTTGTAAAATATTTGTTAGCAAAGTCTTATTGTTACACTAAAGAAAGCAGAAGTAAGAAAAATCACAAATATTAATTACACAGCGAATTATAGGACTGCGTACTATTTCTTGTCGCCAATATTGTTTTGATATCTTGCAGCACGGCGCTCTCTTCCATAGGTCGGTGTTTTTTTGTATGTGATTGCAGCGTTTCGTCGGACCGAACTACGACAGTGGCCTAGTTGAGAGTTTACGAGTTCCACGGAAAGACTTCTTAGTGGTCTTATCACATCTGCAGACACCATTCATATTTTTGCCTTGGCAGTTTATATCATTAAGCTTACGACGCCTTCCTCGACTACACCCGAAGACTACGCGCAGGAAAGCAACGCAGTGATTGATGACCCGGCTTTGCGTTCGAGATGCGAGGGGCTCAAAAAATGTTAAAATGTGTGTGAATTACTAAGGGACCAAACTGCTGAGGTCATCGGTCCCTAGACTTACACACTACTTAAACCAATTTAAACTAACCTATGCTAAGAACAACACATACACCCATGCCCGAGGGAGGACTCGAACCTCCGGCGGGAGGGGCCGCGCAGTCAGTGACATAGCGCCTCTAACCGCGCGGCCACTCCGCGCAGCGGGGTTCAAATATCCGGCCGACAAGCCGTATCTAGCTTCTCCTGAATCATGACAGACGAATATTGGAGTGATTCCTTTTACAAAGTTGTGGTCGATTCCTTATTTCATATTTTTTTCCGAATGAGACAGACTCACAGTTGTACCGAAACAACTGTTAAGAAGGCGTTACATGTCAGCCCTCCTTCCTTTTTGCTTTGGATAACACGTCATCACACGGAGTCATGGCTACCAGGACAGACATAGGTCACCATACCCGCCCTGTGGAGATAGATACTTAAGTTTTATAGCTCGTCAATATCTGCACTGGTTTGATATTATCCATCTTGTTGATGTTTTCCACCTTGTACTATACGCTTCATCACTACATAACTACTAGACCGAACATCTTCTCTACTGTGTTATACATATCCCAGTCCCTCTCTGCTCCCAATACTTATCCCCACCGGCTGCTTCTTCCACCTACAACGTAACTATTCCTGGATGCCGTAGCAGATGTCCCACTAACCCATACTTTCTTTCAGCAACTCATCCTGTCAGTATTTCTTCCTCTTGCGTTTTACCCACCCACTTAATTTTTAAATTTCCTTGATAGAACCACCTTTTAAATACATTCAAAATGGTTCAAATGGCTCTGAGCACTATGGGACTCAACTGCTGAGGTCATTAGTCCCCTAGAACTTAGGACTAGTGAAACCGAACTAACCTAAGGACATCACAAACATCCATGCCCGAGGCAGGATTCGAACCTGCGACCGTAGCGGTCTTGCGGTTCCAGACTGCAGCGCCTTTAACCGCACGGCCACTTCGGCCGGCTAAATACATTCAGTTTCTTCGTCTGAGTCTTTATTACATTTCACTTCCATACAATGGTGTACTCCAGATTCACTCTCAAGAACTTCTTTCTTAGTTTAAAAGCAATATGAGCTCTTTTGTTGAAGAAGTAGAGATAGACAGAGAAGGATAAACAGCAGCTTTTCCTGCTTGCTTTCCCAGGCGCTGACCGCGCTAGCGGTCCTGGCAGCTGTGCTGGGAGTCGCGACGACGGCGACCACTGTAGGTACGGAGAGGAGCGTCAACAACGCGGCCGGCTCCGATGACGTCAAGGAGAAGAGCGACCTGGAGACGGAAGCCAGCAGCAGATGTGAGTACACGTCCTAAGGGGCTCCAGTGGGCCTTTGCTGACCGTAGCTGCTCCGCTTACGCAACAGAACCCTTTCCATCGTCATAACTTTCTAACACATGTCTGCAGTTACCCGGTATTGCTGTGGTCTCCAGTTCGTAGATTGGTTTCCTGCAGCTGTCCATGCTGCTCTGTCCTGTGCAAACCTCTTCATCTCTGAATAACTACTGCAATCGACATCCATTCTAATCTGTCCACTGTAGTCAAGTCTTAGTATCCCTTTATAATCCCTCCCCCTCCTCCCACCTCTCTCTCTCTCTCTCTCTCTCTCTCTCTCTCTCTCTCTCTCTCGCTCACACACACACACACACACACTCCCCCCACCTCTCTCTCTCTCTCTCTCTCTCTCTCACACACACACACACACCCTCCCCCCCTTCCCGCCTCTCTCACTCTCTCTCTCTCTCTCACTCTCTCTCTCTCTCACACACACACAGACACACCTACATACACCCTTTCCCCACTCTCATTCTCTCTCTCTCTCTCTCTCTCTCTCTCTCTCTCTCTCATACACACAAACACACTCTTCCCTGCTTTAGTAAACCGACCATTTCTTGGAGACTCCGGATGTACCCTATCATCCGATCCTATCTTTTACTCAAGTTGTGGATAAATTAACTTTTTGCCTAGTTCGACTCAGTATCTCTTCATCACAGAGCCGATAAACCCATGTAATCTTCAGCAATCTTCTGTAGCGTCGCATTTCAAAAGATTCTATTCTCTCCTTCTCTCAACTGTTTATCGCCCACTACCACTTCCGTACAAGGCAACACTCCACACAGGTACCTTCAGAAAAGACTTTCTGACTCTTAAATTTAACTAATTCTTCTACTTCGGAAACGTTGTTCTTGCTGCTGCTAATTTGTATTTCATATGTTCTGTAATTTGACAATCGACTGTTACTTTGCTGCCCACATGGTACAACTAATCTACTACTGAGGCATCTTCTCTGTATACAGAAGCAGTGTCCCGACTGACTGACTGACTCACTAATTCATCGTCGCCCTGCCCAAACCACTACGGGTAGAAATTTGAAATTTGCGGAGGGTATCGATCTTATACTGTGGGCGTCTTATAAGAAGGGATTCTTCGACATTCCATACCTAAGAGAATGAAAAAGAGCATGAAAGATTTTTTGAAAACATGTCTCTCGGCAATTTTGAAGCTAGACTTCGGAAATTTGTATTGGTTTCTAGATAATAAATTTAAAAAATACGTATTTCAGCATTTTTAGAAATTTAACCCCAACGGTAGTGAAAGAGTGGGCGAAATTTTTCTTGAAAATAAATCATTATTAAAGAACTTCTAAAGTATTTTTAAAGCTACATCTATGGAAACTGGTATTTTAACTCTCGGATACTTGTAAAAAATTGCTTATTTCGGTGTTTTTGGAAATTCAGCCCCTAAGGGGGTGAAATAGGGGTGAAACGTTTTACGTAAATATTTCATTGTGAAAGCATTTTTAAAACTAAATCTATGAATATTGATATTTGATTTCTGTGTCAGAAATGAAGAAATAAGTTTTCACTGTTTTTGAATATCCAACTCCTAAAGATGTGAAATAGTGAACGAAAGTTTTTAAGAAAATATGTCATTATATTAAAAAAATTCAAGCTAAATCTACGAAAATTGGTATTTCATTACTCGGTTAGATATGAATAAATTTGAGTTAGGAGGCGAAAGTTTCTGTGGAAATATCACCACAAGACGCAAAACGCTTGATTAAGAAAAAAACTTAGATTCCAGCTAGCAGTATCGCTTTTAGGTCAGGAGTAAAATCGGAAAAGACCACGCTTCTATGGCACTAAGCTACTTTCCTAATATACACTGAAGTCCAAGATTAATGCAACAAACCGTTATTTCCTCTGTCTAATTCACGATATATTCATACAGACTGTCAACCAGCTGTCCGTACGATCGTGCTCTGCACAGAAGATGACATTTCGATCAACGGACGACCATACCAACGATGACGTCAGGGCATCTATGAAACGACGTAGTGTTTGCCGGGTAGTCCCATATCCACAATCGCTGTGTACATAGTCACAGACGGTGCAGTATGGCACAGAGAAGATGCCTACCGGTCTCTCTGTGTTGGAGGACCAGAGAAAGAAAGGTATCTCCAGCGAATTTCGCCCCACAGTTCCGTCTTCACAAAACTCAGTGTTTATGACGTCGTATCTCCTTTACGATATAGTGTAGAGTGATATAATTTTTCAGATACATTCAGTGGTATATGGGATTACTGTCTGCAAAATCTTTTGTGAATAGATTTATTAGTAAATAAGTAATAAATTAAAATGTCTTGCCTGATGCAGCACCTTATTGAATGAACAGCGAAAATGTAGGGAGCGAGAAACTTTTTTCCTTTCTTCATTATGTTAGAATGTCAAGGAGAAAAATTATCGTAGAGGTTTGATATTAATCTGGCTATTTGCACGTCATTATCTACACTAGCTTTTCACCCCATCTGAGGTAGATCGTTCTTACACACACGGTGGTTCCTTCCAGACAGTAGGTGATGTGTATACCAAGTTTGACTGAAATTGATCCAGTGATTTAGAGGGAAATATGAAACATACATACGTTATATATAAGGAGGTCCCTTGTTTCATGATGATCCCCTTAAAGCAGCAGAACTCCCTCTTTCATATTCTTTTATTAGTAACTGCACGCGGGAATAAGAAGCAGCGGCGAAGTTATTTAAATATTGTCTCCTTACCCTTCACCACAACTGAGCTCGCTATCTCATCCCACTTCTGTTGCGTTCTGCCACGAAGCAGCCGGTTCGAATGTCGGGGGCGGACAGATGCCGTCAACGAGTTCTTCGTCAGCGCAGATTGTGTCCCAGTGTCCAGGGTTAAATCCCAAACATCTCCGCAGTATCCCACAGAATACGAGCAACTGATACTGTTGTCGTCAACGCGTCCAAAGAATAGGGGCTTCATGCACCTTTTTCTTCCTTCGTCATCATACTCATACATGACGAAGTGTTACTGAGCTTCAAAGGAAGAGATTGTTTCCAATCAGGCTTCTGGACGTGCTTTTCAAACGAACAACTTTTGTAATAAATGTTGCCCACAGTTCAGGCTGTTCGCCCCAGAAAAAACTGAAGCGATGGTGTTAAATATCTAGTGTCATTGGTAATGGAATGTTGCAGCGGAAAAGAAGGAACTGTTGAGCGTATATGGGATAATATCTGAATTTGCAACATGATGTACAAATCAATACGCTGTAGCCAATGCTCAACAAAATTCCACCGAACGTCTTCGTTTTATATAGAAACACAAGTCTCAGTTGGTCGGCACAAACGTTGTAATACAATCTTCTGTAGTGAAATGTGAGTGCATTCCACGAGAATGTTTGTGGCTGTAGATCTGCTAGCTACATAGAACAAGCCAGGATGCAACACCCTCACGGGAATGGGATTTCCAGTAGTTCTTGCAAGGCTAGATCGATAACTCTTACTCGTTCAGTTTGTACTGCCGTTCTTAAAACAAGTTGTTTCAGCGTCTCACTAATTAGTTGCTAGTACGCCTCTAGCGTGAATAATTGGTATAATTCGCGTACACAATAAGGTATCTCACTCATACATCAGTTCTCAAGGTGTTCCACGTCAGTTTTATGTAACACCAGACAAAGCTCCTAAAGGACTTGAACTCAACGTCCCTCAGGCTGTTTTTCGTCTGAAGCACTCTGCAGCATTTCACCAAATAAGATAACATACGGGTACGTGAAGAATAATACAAGGTGTTTCTTTTGGGAAATATCCCAAATACTCGCCAGAATTGGCGTATAATATGGAACCAGCATTCTTACATCGTGCTCAGCAGCAAGTTAAAAAAGGGTAACATAATACGTCATGAGAGGCTACACACACGACTCCAATCAGGTAAAAATCTCGTCTAACATAACCGCATTGCAATACTTCGCTACCTCGTATGAATACTCGAAATCAGATTAGTTAACTGCTCGCTATTCTAACATGTTCGGCATTTCGCTATGCAACAAGCAACCCAGATGCCAGACGAATGGCAAATACACCAAATACAACAAATGTAATATGGGAGTTATTCCGTCTTCTGCTACTGTAAAAAGTCTCATTTGGACCATATCCGTTTCGCTTTATTTGAAGCATCTTTTTTAGTGGTCACTGTAAAAATTCTGGATTTTTCACAAACCGGTTTAGCAAGATCATAAACAGTCCCCATATTTAAAATTACTTCTTCACTTTATCACTCACGTTTTTTGGCTCCTGCTTTATTTCCATAGATGCCCCTATACAGAGGTGTTCGATATGTAGCACGCTGCACTGCGCTAACACACAGTATTTTCTCGTTTGCATTTTTTTTAAATATCCTCATGCATCGCATGTACTTTTTTATGATCGCTCGGGATTCCATCGTTTTTTTGTTTTGTTTTTATGTGGCAACGGGTTGTGTGTCCATATACGTGTGACGTGTGTTTCTATGTATCCGTCTCCCTCTCTCTCTCTCTCTCTCTCTCTGTGTGTGTGTGTGTGTGTGTGTGTGTGTGTGTGCGGGGGTGTATATATATATGTGTGTCTTCTAATTATTACTTTGTTAAAGCTGTTTATTATGGTACTGCGGTGGCTGTTCGTGTCTGGGTGTGTTTCCTGCTTTTTGCTATAATGTTTTTGTTGTGGAAAGATGGAGGGGGTTATTAGTTTCCTAGCTTAAATAACGTTTGGTTGCTAATGTTTACTTGGTCATTTAGCATGTTTTTCTTTCCTGCGAATCCTTTTGAATTATAAAATCTTCTTCTGGTGTTAGATTTTTTATTTTTTGTTACTAAGTCTGATCATTTTCGCCCTACCACAACACAAACAAACATGAAAATAATCTATATTCAGTAACATCAATATCCAGTAACATCTTCCAAAGAAAATCTCCGTATTCTAAAGGCAGTCACAGAAAAGAGACCAATACTAAACGACCAAACAAACACTGGAAACCAAACGTTACTTAAGCTAGTAAAACATATAGCAAGTAAAGAATAATCCCCCCCATGCCATCAAAAAACCATATCGCTTCAACCAGGCAACATACTGACTCCTTCTGACCCACACCAGTAGTATAATAGTTCATTAACAATAAAAATCGTAAATATGGGATCAGTTTTACAGGCCATGCTACTTGGAAACAATTTTATTCCTTTCATTTTGAAAAAAGAAATCACATTGCCCGGAAGACATTAGTTCTACTTTTCTCAGAGAAGGCTAATCAATGGTGTATTATTTTCACGTTGCTGAATAACTTCAAATGACTTTCGACTAAAAGGCTCTTCTCGTTGCGGTGCTACAGCCCATAGTTCCAATGAATCAATATAGCCGAAGTTCAATTTTCAGTTAATCAGCCTTGCACTCAACTAAATATTCGATTTAATATTTGTTGACCGTCTTCAAATTTCTATTACACAGCGTGTAAGCTACAATAAATCTCTGAAGTTTTCTGGTAACCTATTAATAGGTTATAATGTTGCAAAAGCTACGTAAGCAAAAGCACCTTCAGTTGTCTTCGTAATAATGTTAACTTAATAGAAAATTGTCAGTGATAAAACCTATCTCTATAACCGGCAGCGCCGTAAATAATCTGTCGCTGAACTATCAAATTTTCGTAAATCACAAATCTCAAACGATTTTCAATTTCTGCAGAAAGCATCAATCAAAACAGGAAAATAATTTTCTGTGAACACTTACAAGGTAATCACTGTGCGCTTCCTAAATGAGAAGACGAACAAAATAATCTTCGCTTCTTGTGGTCTTTATTACGACGCAGTAATTACACAACAGATTTTGTCAGTAAGACGTCATTCAGCATACTGAAACATAATCTCATTACATGTTAATCAATTAACGCAACAATATTCATTTATTTTTCAATTATAATATTGTTCTAAGTAATTCAGTTGAGAGCAGAGAGCGGCAGAAGTCGCCGGCTGGATCGTCTTCTCCGTGCTGGCCGTCGGTTAGTGTGTGACAGTGGTCGGCTTATTGTCTAAAATTTTATGTAACTCTTATGTAGCTTTTTACAAAAACCTTCCTTTAAGAGAAACTGTTTCTTTCTGTGGTTCTCTACTCCTCAATATGTGGACATACGAGGGGCGTTCAGAAAGTAAGCTCCGATCGGTCGCGAAATGGAAACGACTATGAAAATCCGATAAAGCTTTGCACAGATGTGTTGGGTAGTGTCTCTAGTATAACCCCAGTTAGCATCACGTCGCTCTTCTCATTTCTGAGCTCGCAGTGAGTGCGTAAAGATGTCTAGAAAATAGTGTCTGCCGCCAAGTACGAGGGCCTGGTGAGAAATTTCGCCTGAAGCTATGCAGCTAACATTACATAACTGTCGTGCTGTTTTTTCTTCAAGACAATTCTCAGCCGCATTCTGCAGGGGCAATGAAGGTGCTCCTGCATCGTTTTCAAATGGAAATGTGAGATTACCCACAATACAGTCCGCAATTGTCTCCCCCTGAGTTTCATCTCTGGTCACATGAACCGCTGTCTTTGAAGACAACATTTTGACACAGACAACGAGGTGTAGGCCAGCGTGGAGAATTGGCGGAAAGCACTGGCGGCTGCCTTCTATGATGAGGCTATTGAAAAGTTGGTACAACGCTATGACAAAAGTCTAAGTCAGAACGGCGACTACGTAGAGAAGTGGCTGAAAGGTGTAGCTAATTGTTACAAGTAAAACATTTCTGATGTTCACTGTGGTTTCAATTTGGCAATCAATCGGAGCTTACTTTCTGAACAGGCCTCGTATATCTAATGCTGTCTTGTCACTCTTTTCTTTCTAATATAACCGCAGATGAGACAAAGTCCCTTGCAATTTACAAGAGCTTCCATTTCTTCGTGTGAACTTACGGCAGGACAGTAAAGAATTTAGTTGGGGTTGTAACATATTTAACATTGCTTGACAGATAGTAGCTTCAAAAATGTGACAGTTTAATCCAGTTATACCGAAAAATTGGTGTCAACCAAAATACAAATTGCATGTTTGCTGACTTACAGATAATTTTTGACGCTGGCTACGCCTCTAGGTTAGCGGTTTCCAACCTTTCTTGGACTATTACCCCTGAGTGCAGTAAGTCATTAGCTAGTAGTTCCGCCCTTCCCCCATCACAACCACCAACTTCAGCACCTAACTAAACTGTAGAATGAAAGATTTTCCTTGGAACACTTTTGTTTCTAAAATGATGAAAGATGCATGACATTTACTTTCTGTGTGTGTGTGTTAGAATACAAGCAAAGAAATTCGTTATGCATCGTAAGTGTTCCTCACAACTCCTTCTCAGTTAAGAAAGCTGACTATTCACAGTTAGGGTAGACAGTTGTTACAAAACATACTTCCCCTGCATTAATCCTCTCCGTTGCAGCACTTGCTTGGCTTTCACACTGCAACTCATAATAATCAACCAAGTCAAAATTTGTGCAGTTTACTTACTGTTCGTAAATCACTTGATTGCAACGCTCCTTTATTCTGAACTGGCAGAAATTGGAAGACTTCAGGCTGTTATTGCTTTGGGTCTGACCACAGACATTTGTAGCAATAGTAATAACAATAATAATAATAATAATAATAATAATACTTTTCACAAAGCTATAGTAGCTCTTATCTAGTTACTGCTGTGTCGTGCTGTCAATTAATTCATTTATCTGTTTCGAAGCCAGTAATGAAACGTCTTCAGGACTATTGTGAGTACTATTAATAACTTGTAGAAGACATTTTCTTGAGATATTTAGCATTTGTTACGTATACGTCTCACTTTTGCCGTCAGCGATGTACGTAACAAAGCACGGCAAGTGTGTAGTGGGTGTACTATGTGAGGAACCTATAACCTCCATCGCATTAATGCTACTGATTGAGAAAAAGTAATTATTGATAACTTATATAATCAGTATCAGAGTCTTGCAATTTTTGTGATAATAGTAATGATCTTTCGAAAATAATTTAGGTTCCTGACTGAAACAGACTCAAATCGTTTAATTTTTACCCCTCAGACAATTTCATTTTAACCCTCAGACTGAAATTACCCCCAGGTTGGGAACCATTGCTCTAGGCCATGTATGTCACTCTGTGAATTTGAGGAGGAAGTGGCAGAAACCGGATCTCTCCCGCCCCAGGCTTTAAGCTGTGAGTATTAGTTCCCTCTACCCCCCCCCCCCCCCCTTGCAGTCAATACACCAGTCCTCGTTTCTGTGTTACTAAGTGGCTAACAAGGTTCGTGCCAGCCGCACGAGTAACTAAAATGAGTACGGTACGACTGGCGTTCGGGGGAAATAGATCGGATAAATATGCAGCGAACATACGCATTAGGTTACGCTACTACTCAACCTGTTACCACCACTGTTATCTGGCATTCACATTATTTGGAAGCGCCAGCTCACAATTAAATAATGATCTTTCAACCTAATCTAGACCTCAGGCTACGCTACAAATCAGTCTGTCACCACAACCAATCCGACCGATTTCAGCCAAACGCCATTTTAGCGACTCAATGCACCCAGTCTCAGTTGAAAGCTGCCTCCGGGGACAACGAAAGCCTTATTTTCAGTATTTCATATGTTTAGTGACCTAATTTAAAAATTCAAAATGCTGTTATAATCTACTTATTGACAGGTATATTCGTATGTTAAAGACAGTAACATCGTTAGAAGCTGGGTAGATTACTTGACGCAGTGTAACTCATAGCGCGCAAATTACGCATACTGTATTCATCCAGTATTTGAGAAGAAAAGCACGCAATGACCTTGAACTAACTTCACACACAATTTCAAAGCATTACGAAACTATCTCTCGCATACAGCCACCAAAACTTACGAAAGGAAAAAATGTGCGTCGCTTGCTACATTTTCGATATTCTTGCAGTGAAACTGCCTAATAAGATTTTTGGTTACTTCCTTGTTACTAACTCTATTCACAACACATTTTGCAGACCGTAATCACATATAACACGAAATGTTGTTGCGAAATTATATCTTTATATGTCACATACAGGGGTTGAACAAAAATGTGGAAACAATAAAAACGCAACCCATGAACATGCCTAATACAGCTTCCAGTTCTCTTGGAATGTATAAATACGGGTCTTGCATGACCTTCCATGGAATCTTATACCATTATTCCCGCAAAAAAGTAGCAAGCGCATGTAACGGTGATGGAGGTGGGTACCGATCCCTCGAAAGTAGAACACAAACTCTCAATAATATTGAGATGTGGTGACTTTAATGGCCAGGGGATATGTGACAATTCATCCACATGCTCACAAAATCAGTCCTAGACGATGCGAGCTGTGTGGACAGGTACACAGAATCACATTAGAGAACAAATAGTGTACCATAGTATTGACCTGATTGGCCAAAATGGTCACTTAATCTTTGGTAGTAATGCGACCTTTCAGAGTAAACATGAGACTCATGCAACACCACGACATGGCTGCTCAAATCAGCAACGCACCCCTGCCATATTTGACTCTTGGCACGTGAATTCCGGAAGTTGGAAATAGCGTGCAACAAGACTCGCCTGATCAAATGACTTTCTTCCATCGCTCCAAAGCTCAGGTGTTATGGCTTCGGCACTGCGTTTTTCTGTTACGGAGCATTTGGATCGCTGATAAGTGGTTATGAAATTCCAGCTCTCTCTGAAATCTCCTGATCATGGAGCTCCCAACGTGCTCTTTCGGTGCTGACAGGGTTCGCGACTGCGACTTTCGGGTCTGCAGTTACTTTTGCTGCTGTCGTCCTCTTGGTTTTCGTCGCAACCTTCTTCAGAGATTCGCTTCCCTAGGACGGGGTCCCGGGTTCGATTCCCGGCAGGGTCATAGATTTTCACCTGCCTCGAGATGACTGGGACTTTGTACAGTGCTCATCATTTCATCGTCACTCATGATAGTGGCGAGATTGGACTGAAAAAAGGTTGGGAATTTGTACGGGCGCTGATACCCGCGCAGTTGAGCGCCTCACAAACCAAACATCATCATTATCTTCAGAGATTGTCACCATCAATCAGTACACACTTTCGTCTGCGTTGTGACTTAGTAGGCTGTATAAATCTTAGATAGATGCCTCATGAAACACGAAACAATTGGGCTCCCTTAGTTGCGGAAACACCCACCAACGGAACACCAACAAGTTGCCCACGTTCGAATTCACTTTGTTCCGACGTAATGCACTGATAGCTATACAGAACACTGTTCTGACCACAACTTGCACTTACAACGTATTGAGGGGCATTGCACAGGTGCCGTTCGTGGTCGATGCAACAGGGAAACCTTCAGGTATGGCAGGAATTTACATTTATGCTCAAGCATTCATTTCTCGTTGGGTTTCTATATTTTTATCCAACCCTTGTAGTTCATGATATATTACGTCATAAACATTGAGATGCGAGAAAAAAAGCAAAATTTATCCACACTATGCTCATCCATTGTTTGATAATGAGATCACTTAGGGATTTCTAACAAGCTTCCATATTATTTTCGAACTTTATCTGAATTTAAGCGTAGGCTTTCGCGGCCATTGTGCCAGTCAATAAAATTCTTCTGGGTCTGTGACTACATTGTCAATGTGCAAAGTGTAAAGCATCGAGAGTTTTGACTACAATTGCAAATGGTTTCTCAGGTCCTTCTTTCTAGCTTTTTTTTATTTTTTTTAAAGAACTTCATTTGTGTAACCATATTGACCGTAGTTGCTTTAGAATTTGACTTTTTTCTAAATCTGTTCTTACTTACACGCTTAACGTCAAACATTTAACTTACTAACTCATTTGTACAGCAAGCACAAGTTTGATGCAATTTTATACAAGGAAGTTCGAATCTTTACTGGTGTGCTGTAAGACCTCTTCAGTATGTAAGGCGGAAGAGGAACGCACTTAAAAATGTCCGCTGGCCATGGGCTCTGCACGCGTCCTCGTCTAGAGCACAATTGCCTTCGGGGAAGCGTTATGTCGTGGGGAAGGAAGTCGGCATGCGTGAGAAGAGCGACCACCGGAGTCCCGCACTAAGTGTGTGACTCAGAGGGGCAGCGACAGCCACCCAGCGCGGCAAGGTCACCGCACAAGCGCAAGGCTGTAGCCGCTGGGTGCCGACGCCGAGGTCAGCAGTTAAGTGCACGCCGGTCGCCGGCAGCGACACAATGCCCTCCTGTAATGGCTCCTGGCGGCCGCAGCCCAACCTGAAAATGTCACTTAAGGGGGGTAGGACGTCAAGCGGGCCGACTTGGAGCAGGAGAGGCACCACAGAGCAATTTAATTTCCAGTGCCTATACTTTTACAAATAAATTCATAAAACTTTGTCAGCATGACCAGGAAGGATTCAGGATTCACACTCATAGCAGTGGAAGTTCAAAAACACAACAAAATAAATATTTTCTACATGTGAAATTTCACTATTTTTCGCTTACTATTGGCTGCATTTGTTGCTATAGGTACATTTTTCTTCACAAGTAAGAGAGATTCTTTGATGAATTTTGCACAGCATACAAACCATACTTACAGGTGTATTAAACTCTAGAATTTTCCAAATCTATTGAAAACTATGGTAAAAATTGAGATAATTAGCTACAAAATTAGGTTTTTTTCTAAACATAAAGTTTAAAACGTAACAGCTCATTCATTTTTTCAAAAATTAAATAGATTCTAGAGTTTAAGACACCTCTAAGTATGGTTTGTATGCTGTGCAAAATTCGTCGAACAGTCTCTCTTACTTATGAAAAAAAGTGTACTTGTAGCAACAAATGCAGCCAATAGTAAGTGAAAAACTGATGAAATTTCACACGTAAAAAAAATTATTTTGTTATGTTTTTGAACTTCCGCTGCCATGAGTGTGAATGCTGAATCCTTCTTGGTCATGCTGACAAAGTTTTATTAATTTACATGTAAAAGTATAGATAATGGAAATTAAAATGTCCTGTGGTGCCTCTCCTGCTCCAGGTCGGCCTGTTTGACGTCCTACCCCCCTTAACTCCGTACCAGAAGAGCTATACTCTACATCTACATCTACATCGATACTTTGCGAATCACATTTAAATGCCTGGCAGAGGGTGCATCGAACCACCTCCACAATTCTCTATTATTCCAATCTCGTACAGCGTGCGGAAAGAATGAACACCTATATCTTTCCGTACGAGCTCTGGTTTCCCTTATTTTATCTTGGTGATCGCTCCTCCCTATGTATGTCGGTGTCAACAAAATATTTTCGCATTCGGAGGAGAAAGTTGATGATTGGAATTTCCAGAGAAGGTTCCGTCGCAACGAAAAACGCCTTTCTTTTAATGATGTCCAGCCCAAATCCTGTATCATTTCTGTGACACTTTCTCCCATATTTAGCGAAAATACAAAACGTGCTGCCTTTCTTTGAACTTTTTCAATGTACTCCGTCAGTCCTATCTGGTAAGGACCCCACACCTCGCAGCAGCACAAGCGTAGTGTAGGCAGTCTCCTTAGTAGGTCTGTTACATTTTCTAAATGCCCTGCCAATAAAACGCAGTCTTTGGTTAGCTTTCCCCACAACATTTTCTGTGTGTTCCTTCCAATTTAAGTTGTTCGTTATTGTGACACCTAGGTATTTAGTTGAATTTACGGCTCTACTTTCGACTGATTTATCGTGTAACCGAAGTTGAACGAATTCATTTTAGCACTCATATGGATGACCTCACACTTTTCGTTATTTAGGGTTTCTAAATCGTTTTGCAGTTTGTTTTGGTCTTCTGATGACTTTATTAGTCCATAAACGACAGCGCCATCTACAAACAACGGAAGACGGCTGCTCAGATTGTCTCCCAAATCGTTTATATAGATAAGGAACAGCAAAGGGCCTATAACACTGCTTGGCGAACGCCAGAAATCACTTTCTTTTACTCTATGACTTCCCGTCAATTACTACGAACTGTGACCTCTCTGACAGGAAATCACAAATCCAGTCACATAAGTGAGACGGTATTCCATAAGCACGCAAATTCACTACGAGCCGCTTGTGTGGTACAGTGTCAAAAGCCTTCCGGAAATCGAGAAATACGGAATCGATCTGAAATTCCTTGTCAATAGCACTCAACTTCATGTGAATAAAGAGATAGTTGTGTTTCACAGGAACGATGTTTTCTAAACCCATATTGACTGTGTGTCAATAGACCGTTTTCTTCGAGGTAATTCATAATGTTCGAACACAATATATGTTCCAAAATTCCTGCTGCATATCGACGTTAACGATATGGGCCTGTAATTTAGTGGATTACTCCTACTATCTTTCTTGAATATTGATGTGACCTGTGCAACATTCCAGTCTTTGGGTACGGATCTGTCGTCGAGCGAACGGTCGAACTCCAAAACGAACGGCCCGTTCCGTCATTAAAAACAGTATTTCTATTAGGAAAAGCTTTTATTGGGGGTTTTAGTATCCTTTAAACCTACTTCTCTTTTCCACACAATCACCATTCGCTTCTAACCAATTTGCACCCGCTTTTTCAACCCTACAACATAGACGTTCTCTGCCTGGGAACTGAGTCTGTTGTGACCAAACGAAATTAGAATGGTCCGGCCACAACTGTCGGTTCTTTGACAGCTCAGTGAGATAGTACATGAAGCTAGAACAAACGGAATACTAGTTCACTTTGCCGCGCGGAGTGGCCGCGCGATTTGAGGCGCCATGTCAGGGATTGCGCGGCCCTCCCGACGGAGGTTCGAGTCGTCCCTCTGGCATGGGTGTGCGTGTCGTTCTTAGTTTAAATTAGTTTAACTAGTGTGTAAATCTAGGGACCGATGACCTTAGCAGTTCGGTCCCTTAGGAATCCACACACACACACACACTAGTTCACTTTATTAAAACATCACTTGATGCACAGATTAACAAACTCTTCTCTTGTAGTACAGTGTTCCACATTTAAATGAACAAGTCCATCAGAAACTTTAACCATCACGTTGGTCCACCGCTATGATATTGACTCCTTCAGATGAAACCACGAACTGGGGCCGAGCTCTCGCTGGCCCGGAGCTATATTGACCACAGTGTGAGGCCGCTGCTGTGCTAACAGAGGATGCGTAGTCTTCAACAGCGCCTCTTTGCCGATTACGCTGAGACTTCATTAATGTCTGTGGTGTCTATTCATGTTGCCAACTTTGGCGTGACAAAGTGATCTCTACACAATATTACCACAGAAACAGCTGACAATGGCGGACTTGAATTCATCAGTTTCAAACTGCTATCGACCAATTTGTTTTATTTGCATCTACATCATTCTTAGACCATAGATACGTACACACCACGTATGCAGCTATCTCTTCAATGTTAAGGTTTGAAATCAACGTCTAAGTAGCGTGATGGAGGGCAAAATGGCGAGTTTCTCTCACTACATACTATTCGAAATAGAGCCGACATTTACAGTTCTTCTGTTCTATAGTTGGAATCACACACTGATTTTAACAACTGAATGACTTCTTGTATTGGTATTACACATGTAGTTGCAGTGTTAACCTAATATCTCCAAAATACCAAACATTAAAGCGATGATTATTGCTTTTGCATTTGGTCAGGGGAGAGGGTAATAAAAAGTTTGAAATATTGAAGAGACAGTTCTTCAGTAAATTCCTGTTTTCCCTGCACTGCGAGTCATTTAGTGTATTGCTTCCACAGGAGCCTAAAACGAACTATCACATCTGCAACAGGCATTTAGTATTCATAGGATTTCTCAAATATACACTCCTGCAAATGGAAAAAAGAACACTTTGACACCGGTGTGTCAGACCCACCATACTTGCTCCGGACACTGCGAGAGGGCTGTACAAGCAATGATCACACGCACGGCACAGCGGACACACCAGGAACCGCGGTGTTGGCCGTCGAATGGCGCTAGCTGCGCAGCATTTGTGCACCGCCGCCGTCAGTGTCAGCCTGTTTGCCGTGACATACGGAGCTCCATCGCAGTCTTTTACACTGGTAGCATGCCGCGACAGCGTGGACGTGAACTGTATGTGCAGTTGACGGACTTTGAGCGAGGGTGTATAGTGGGCATGCGGGAGGCCGGGTGGACGTACCGCCGAATTGCTCAACACGTGGGGCGTGAGGTCTCCACAGTACATCGATGTTGTCGCCAGTGGTCGGCGGAAGGTGCACGTGCCCGTCGACCTGGGACCGGACCGCAGCGACGCACGGATGCACGCCAAGACCGTAGGATCCTACACAGTGCTGTAGGGGACCGCACCGCCACTTCCCAGCAAATTAGGGACACTGTTGCTCCTGGGGTATCGGCGAGGACCATTCGCAACCGTCTCCATGAAGCTGGGCTACGGTCTCGCACACCGTTAGGCCGTCTTCCGCTCACGCCCCAACATCGTGCAGCCCGCCTCCAGTGGTGTCGCGACAGGCGTGAATGGAGGGACGAATGGAGACGTGTCGTCTTCAGCGATGAGAGTCGCTTCTGCCTTGGTGCCAATGATGGTCGTATGCGTGTTTGGCGCCGTGCAGGTGAGCGCCACAATCAGGATTGCTTACGACCGAGGCACACAGGGCCAACACCCGGCATCATGGTGTGGGGAGCGATCTCCTACACTGGCCGTACACCACTGGTGATCGTCGAGGGGACACTGAATAGTGCACGGTACATCCAAACCGTCATCGAACCCATCGTTCTACTATTCCTAGACCGGCAAGGGAACTTGCTGTTCCAACAGGACAATGCACGTCCGCATGTATCCCGTGCCACCCAACGTGCTCTAGAAGGTGTAAGTCAACTACCCTGGCCAGCAAGATCTCCGGATCTGTCTCCCATTGAGCATGTTTGGGACTGGATGAAGCGTCGTCTCACGCGGTCTGCACGTCCAGCACGAACGCTGGTCCAACTGAGGCGCCAGGTGGAAATGGCATGGCAAGCCGATCCACAGGACTACATCCAGCATCTCTACGATCGTCTGCATGGGAGAATAGCAGCCTGCATTGCTGCGAAAGGTGGATATACACTGTACTAGTGCCGACATTGTGCATGCTCTGTTGCCTGTGTCTATGTGGCTGTGGTTCTGTCAGTGTGATCATGTGATGTATCTGACCCCAGGAATGTGTCAATAAAGTTTCCCCTTCCTGGGACAATGAATTCACGGTGTTCGTATTTCAATTTTCAGGAGTGTATATATAGAGGGTGTTACAAAAAGGTACGGCCAATCTTTCAGGAAACATTCCTCACACACAAAGAAAGAAAATATGTTACGTGGACATGTGTCCGGAAACGCTTACTTTCCATATTAGAGCTCATTTTATTACTTCTCTTCAAATCACATTAATCATGGAATGGAAACACACAGCAACAGAACGTACCAGCGTGACTTCAAACACTTTTTTACAGGAAATGTTCAAAATGTCCTCCGTTAGCGAGGATACATGCATCCACCCTCCGTCGCATGGAATCCCTGAGGCGCTGATGCAGCCCTGGAGAATGGCGTATTGTATCACAGTCGTCCACAATACGAGCACGAAGAGTCTCTACATTTGGTACCGGGGTTGCGTAGACAAGAGCTTTCAAATGCCCCCATAAATGAAAGTCAAGAGGGTTGAGGTCAGGAGAACGTGGAGGCCATGGAATTGGTCCGCTCTACCAATCCATCGGTCACCGAATCTGTTGTTGAGAAACGTACGAACACTTCGACTGAAATGTGCAGGAGCTCCATCGTGCATGAACCACATGTTGTGTCGTACTTGTAAAGGCACATGTTCTAGCAGCACAGGTAGAGTATCCCGTATGAAATCATGGCGGTGAATCGAGGAAGTACAGTACATACTGACGAAACTGAAATGAGCTCTAACATGGAAATCAAGCGTTTCCGAACACATGTCCACATAACATCTTTTCTTTATTTTTGCGTGAGGAATGCTTCCTGAAAGTTTGGCCGTACCTTTTTGTAACACCCTATATATATATATATATATATATATATATATATATATATATATATATATATATATATATATATATATATATATATTGCTTTCCTAAGTAATGACTTACTTTTCTATCCATAATATCCTGTTTTTACGCAAAAAAAACTAAATTTCGTGACTTTTACCTCATCCAGTACAGATACCGAAACAATATCAAGCTACATGTTGCATAAATGCTCTATGAGACGTCGCGGACATTTAATTGCACTATAATAACATAGTTTGTCTTGACCACAGTATTTTATTGAATTATATTAACCTTAAGCGTTAACCTTACACAATTTTCAAATGATGCAAAAATCTAACGCAACGGTTTATGGATAACAAAAAGAGTAATGAAACTGTCAACATAGATCCGCCGTACATCGTGAACCTTAATGTCATAATTTGTAAGTGCAAACTCAAATCAAGGGCTAGATAATAAGCATAAGAGATCAAAAAACATTGGCTGTAGAGAAAACTCTCGTAGTGAGTTAGATGCTAACATTCTGTCGTCTGGAAACCTTAGTTATTCTTAGCGTTTCAGATCTGTGGACGAACATACATCCTAACTTGCAACTCATGGAAATATCTCTGCAAGGGTTTTGAAATATGTATAGTCGTTTTGCTTAAAATTCTGCTTTTTCAGAGCAATAGTCAGGGCATTCTTTCTTTATCATCAGTGAGTAAACCGTAACAGGCTTTGAGATTACACTAAAGTTATGGAGTTGAACACAAAACAGAAAAAAAGAAAAGCCTTGCAATTAATACTGCATGAATTTCCAAACGTATTTTTACGAGATAGATGTATAACGGCTCTTATCATTATATTCGTAATATTTGAACACAGTAAAAGAAGGACCATTTCCATCTGCTTGGTAACGGTATCACACCTTTGCTTCAGCCTGTGATTCGCTGACTAAATCTCGAATAATGTAATCGAATTTTTGTACAACGTCTTTACCTGTGCAATGAAACATTTTTTTCATTTCGCATATTTTTCGATGCAGCTGAATGCTGCAAAAGATTTCACCATTATAATTAAGAAACCTTTACTGAAAATGTTACTGTGAGTTAAAGACAAAGTAAACAGTGTTCCAGAAGTTGCCTGCAAATGAATATCGCCACCGGTGAGGTGATCGAGATTTAGGCTTCCGTATAATGACGGCATGGGTGTCTCCATGGTGTAATTCATGATTAGTCCGCGAATTCAAAAATGGTTCAAATGGCTCTGAGCACTATGAGACTCAACATCTGAGGTCATCAGTCCCCTAGAACTTAGAACTACTTAAACCTAACTAAACTAAGGACATCACACACATCCATGCCCGAGGCAGGTTCAAATAGTTCAAATGGCTCTGAGCACTATGCGACTTAACTTCTGAGGTCATCAGTCGCCTAGAACTTATAACTAATTAAACCTAACTAACCTAAGGACACACACACACACACACACACACACACACACACACACACACACACACACATGCCCGCGGCAGGATTCGAACCTGCGACCGTAGGGGCCGCTCGGTTCCAGACTGCAGCGCCCAGAACCGTACGGCCACTCCGGCCGGCCCCGAGGCAGGATTCGAACCTGCAACCGTAGTGGTCGCGCGGTTCCAGACTGAAGCGCCTATAACCTCTCGGCCACAAAGGCCGGCCTCCGCGAATTCACACCAAAGTTCTTCTCAAAGGGTTCACAGAACCATTTTCATACGTCTGGGTATTCGCAACGTACACTACCTTGCGACATCCATACTTCTGAGGAAATAAAAAATTTTATCCCAGCTAAATACCGAAAAGATGTCAAGGAACGCCTTTGTTTGGTTGCCAGATGAAACCATTATCTCCCGTATCGCAATTTTTTAATGTAAGAAAGTCTGAAGTCAATGACTTTATAACAGCAGAAGACTGAAATAGGGCACTGTGTCATATGGTTGTAATATGCGAAAAACGCACACGATAATGTATACACGTACCTGGCGAGTTAGCTACAAAACGTATGCCATTTCGTTCTTATCCCGCCATTTGGTGACAAAGAGGCAAAAATCAGCTAGTGTACAAATCAGTATTCTGTAGCAGATTGTTACCGAGTAATTACACATCTTAAACTGGCCGCTTTATTAGCTGAAGGCGTAACCACATGCTGGGGTTTAGCGGTCGCATCAAATGTGACTAATACGAATGCTACTGGTGGAAAACAATTTCGTCACCGGAGAGCAGAGGTAGCGAGCGTATGTTCTTGTACACAGACACTGCATCAGTGCCCCGAGTTCATTTCCAAATCACTTCTCAAAGTTTCTTGTAGTGAGAGCATGTGGCACTGTTAAGGACATCAAACTCAGCAGCTACATTCTACGTTTTAAAGGAAACGTCTGTGTTCTAATGCTTTGTTTCACCGTTTTCCTTTCCTCTGTCATTGTCATTAAAGACACAAACACGAATCTGTAGTCAACATTCGTTCATCACCGTCATCTGATGGAAATACACTCCTGGAAATGGAAAAAAGAACACATTGACACCGGTGTGTCAGACCCACCATACTTGCTCCGGACACTGCGAGAGGGCTGTACAAGCAATGATCACACGCACGGCACAGCGGACACACCAGGAACCGCGGTGTTGGCCGTCGAATGGCGCTAGCTGCGCAGCATTTGTGCACCGCCGCCGTCAGTGTCAGCCAGTTTGCCGTGGCATACGGAGCTCCATCGCAGTCTTTAACACTGGTAGCATGCCGCGACAGCGTGGACGTGAACCGTATGTGCAGTTGACGGACTTTGAGCGAGGGCGTATAGTGGGCATGCGGGAGGCCGGGTGGACGTACCGCCGAATTGCTCAACACGTGGGGCGTGAGGTCTCCACAGTACATCGATGTTGTCGCCAGTGGTCGGCGGAAGGTGCACGTGCCCGTCGACCTGGGACCGGACCGCAGCGACGCACGGATGCACGCCAAGACCGTAGGATCCTACGCAGTGCCGTAGGGGACCGCACCGCCACTTCCCAGCAAATTAGGGACACTGTTGCTCCTGGGGTATCGGCGAGGACCATTCGCAACCGTCTCCATGAAGCTGGGCTACGGTCCCGCACACCGTTAGGCCGTCTTCCGCTCACGCCCCAACATCGTGCAGCCCGCCTCCAGTGGTGTCGCGACAGGCGTGAATGGAGGGACGAATGGAGACGTGTCGTCTTCAGCGATGAGAGTCGCTTCTGCCTTGGTGCCAATGACGGTCGTATGCGTGTTTGGCGCCGTGCAGGTGAGCGCCACAATCAGAACTGCATACGACCGAGGCACACAGGGCCAACACCCGGCATCATGGTATGGGGAGCATCTCCTACACTGGCCGTACACCACTGGTGATCGTCGAGGGGACACTGAATAGTGCACGGTACATCCAAACCGTCATCGAACCCATCGTTCTACCATTCCTAGACCGGCAAGGGAACTTGCTGTTCCAACAGGACAATGCACGTCCGCATGCATCCCGTGCCACCCAACGTGCTCTAGAAGGTGTAAGTCAACTACCCTGGCCAGCAAGATCTCCGGATCTGTCCCCCATTGAGCATGTTTGGGACTGGATGAAGCGTCGTCTCACGCGGTCTGCACGTCCAGCACGAACGCTGGTCCAACTGAGGCGCCAGGTGGAAATGGCATGGCAAGCCGATCCACAGGACTACATCCAGCATCTCTACGATCGTCTGCATGGGAGAATAGCAGCCTGCATTGCTGCGAAAGGTGGATATACACTGTACTAGTGCCGACATTGTGCATGCTCTGTTGCCTGTGTCTATGTGGCTGTGGTTCTGTCAGTGTGATCATGTGATGTATCTGACACCAGGAATGTGTCAATAAAGTTTCCCCTTCCTGGGACAATGAATTCACGGTGTTCTTATTTCAATTTCCAGGAGTGTAGTTACATTTTAGACACTACATTCACGCTAATACACTCACTGTCCAGCCACAAGAATGTGACAGCGTGTGAAAAGCCTGAATAACCTCCTTTTTGCAGTGCGGACTGCTGCAAGATGTGGAGGAAGAGAGTCAATGAGGCTCCAGAAAGTAGTGACAGGGATGTGAGACCATGCCGACTCAAGCGCCGTATCCAGCTGTGCTCGGTTTCTCGCTAGAGGATCCATGACGTGAACAGCCTGACCGAAGTGGTCCCACAGACTCCTGATTCGGTTCAAATCCCGGGAGTTTGGTGGCCAGGGGTGTCTTCCAACCACTCACGTACACTGCGAGCTGTGTGACACGTTGTATTGTCCTGCTGGAAAATGCCGTCGTACAGTGTAAAAAATAATTGCCTGTAGGGCTGGACATTGTCCCCAATGATAGACGCATACTTATTTTGATCCACTGTGGCTTCCAGAAAGACGAAATCAAGCAGGGAATGCCACGAAAGCATTTATCAGATGAAAACGTTCCCTCTTCCAGCCTGGAACCTTCCGAAGGTTGTTGCAGTGTGTTTGATTTCAGACGTTCCAACCGATTGAACTAAAAACGTGATTCATCTGAAAAGACAACCTGTGGCCACTCATTGGACGTGTGCAACCTACAGCCTTCGTCGCCGATGAACAGGAGTCAGCATGGGTACCTAAACTAAGGGCCTGATGAGGATGCCCATTCGTAGCAACGTTCGCTGAACAGTCACTGAAGATGCACGTCTATTCAGCTGTACGTATCACCGCAGCCGTCTTTCATCCCTGCTATCCACGGCCTGTAGTGCATCACCGTTGTCTCGATAGTATACCGTACATGGTATACTTTAACCACGACGGCACGGAACAGTTTACAAACTTATCCGTTTGGAAAATGCTTCCACCCTTGCCCGGGAAGCCAATGATCATGCTCTTTCGGACGTCATAAAAATCGCTCCATCCCCCTATTACGACAACGAACGCACTGTTTTCCGCGTCCCCCAACAGGCTTTACATACCCTCCACTGCTAGTGCTGACACTCGCGTTCTGTGAGCGGTTATTTCACCTTGATGTGGAACGTAGGTGGCAGTCACAGTAATGTGACTGGACCGTGTAGTAGATGCCCAACAGCTGTGTATAATCAAATGGTTGAAATGGCTCTGAGCACTATGGGACTTAACTTCTGAGATCATCAGAACTTAGAACTACTTAAACCTAGCTAACCTAAGGACAACACACACATCCATGCCCGAGACAGAATTCGAACCTGCGACCGTAGCGGTCGTGCGGTTCCAGACTGCAGCGCATAGAACCGCTCGGCCACCCCGCCCGGCACGAATAATCGAAACCTTTCCTATTTAGATGGCTATACCTATGCAACTTTCTCACCAACAATTTGCATTTTACACCGTAAGCTGGAAAGCACTAATCCACGGTGCCATACAGTTACGAGCTAGCAGATGAGAAACCTCGCGACCGCAGAACTCTTCATCGTTAAGGTTGGGAAGCAGGGGCAGAAGAGGTGATGCGGCACTGTTTCTGATAGCCAGTTTATGCACCATTGTCTTAGGTTAAATTGCAAACACAGTTGATATGGAATGAAAGATAAAAGACACTCTTGATGATGACCTTACTGAGTGGTTAATATCTGATGTGTGAAAGTCTTATAACAACTGAGCACTTTCATTTCAGCCAATATCACTTCATGTGACTCTAAAATCTGTCACGATACTGAAGTACAGACGGAGAAGCATCATGTCTTCCCACGTACACTATCATCTGGGTACAACACTATCCCGCACTGAACCATAATTTCAATCTACATGCGATTCTTAAAACTTTTAAGCATTCTTTGAAGCTTCAGCAAGTGGTTTCCGTGTTCACGATCAGCAATTTGCCCACTGTCTTTTTTTTACTATTATAATGATATTTGCATACGTTGCTTTTTACATCTCATACCTATGATCATAGATATAAGGCACTAACGAAACTCAGAGCTCTTTCACTGTACTGGCGAGCCACAGTACGACATTAACGTAAACATTAGATTATAATTTCAGCATTAATATATTACCTGATTCCTTCCACCAAAGTGTGTCAAACTCCAGGTCCAAGAGGCATATCGGTGAGATACATTAGTGCCATGTCTGTACTTGATTGTGTCTGTAGAGGCCATCGACGATCGATACCTGATAGCTGTATTAAATCATGAAATGTATTTGCAGATTGCGAATATAGTACTACAGAACACTTTAGTGGGAAAATATGAGAATTTGTGCCGGATCGGGGTTCGAACCAGAATTTCCCACTTGTCACGAGCTGCCACGTTAAGCACCTCGACTCCTGGTACGGATAGAGATTTCTGTCGGTCCTGGAAGCGTGCTCATCTTTAGTGTTGACACCAGACCCGGTACGTAGATATTGAGAGATTATTTGAAAAATATGGACATGTCACGTAATCGTATATGACACCATTATCACCACCTGGCAGTCTGAAAGGCTCCTCATGGTGGGTCTCCATTTGGCCGGCTCGTCGAATCGTGCAATATCCAGATTTGTGGGGCATTCGCATGTGTCAATGGCCTGATGTTGGACTACATGGAAAGTGAAAAAATGTTCAAAATGTGTGTGAAATCTTATGGGACTTAACTGCTAAGGTCATCAGTCCCTAAGCTTGTTGTTGTTGTTGTGGTCTTCAGTCCTGAGACTGGTTTGATGCTGCACTCCATGCTACCCTATCCTGTGCAAGCTTCTTCATCTCCCAGTAGTAACTGCAACCTACATCCTTCTCAGTCTGCTTAGTGTATTCATCTCTTGGTCTCCCTCTACGAAATTTACCCTCCAAGCTGCCCTCCAATACTAAATTGGTGATCCCTTGGTGCCTCAGAATATGCCCTACCAACCGATCCCTTCTTCTAGTCAAGTTTTGTCACAAATTTCTTTTCTCTCCAATTCTGTTCAATACCTCCTCATTAGTTATGTGATCTACCCATCTAATCTTCATCATTCTTCTGTAGCACCAAGTTTCGAAAGCTTCTATTCTCTTCTTGTCTAAACTATTTATCGTCCACGTTTCACTTCCATACATGGCTACACTCCATACAAATACTCTCAGAAACGACTTCCTGACACTTAAATCTATACTCGACGTTAACAAATTTCTCTACTTCAGAAACACTTTCCTTGCCATTGCCAGTCTACATTTTATATCCTCTCTAATTCGACCATCATCAGTTATTTTACTCCCCAAATAGCAAAACTCCTTTACCACTTTAAGCGTCTTGTTTCCTAATTTAATTCCCGCAGCATCACCCGATTTAATTCGACTACATTCCATTACCCTCCTTTTACTTTTGTTGATGTTCATCTTATATCCTCCTTTCAAGACACTGTCCATTCCGTTCAGCTGCTCTTACACGTCCTTTGCTGTCTCTGACAGAATTACGATGTCATCGGCAACCGTCAAACTTTTTATTTCATCTCCATGGATTTTATTTCTACTCCGAATTTTTCTTTTGCTTCCTTTCCTGCTTGCTCAATATAAGATTTAATAACATCGGGGATAGGCTGCAACCCTGTCTCATTCCCTTCCCAACCACTGCTTCCCTTTGATGTCCCTCGACTCTTATTATTTGAAAACGATGGACTTTCTTTCACTATGTAGGTGGGGGACGACAAAATATTTGGGCATGTGATGCAAGGAGTTGGATACTGAAATTTTTTGGACATACCTTGCAGCAACGAAAAACGCCTTTCCTTTACTGAATTCCACTCGCTTACCAGCATATCTGTTGGGGTCTTTTCCCATTTTCTGACCATTCAAAACGGACTACCCCTCTTTGTATTTTTTTCGATGTCCTCTCTGAGTCTGACCTAGAAAGGATCCCACATCGCGGAGCAGTACTCTATAAGTGGAAGCACTACCTTAGGCTAGGCACTCTCTTTAGTCGAGTTGTTGAACCGTATTCTGCCAAAAATACGTATTCGTTGGTTCCGTTGGATTAACTAACAAGGTTAACTAATGACTGTAGCAATAGGAATGACGTCCTTCCACAAAGCAAAAATATAAATAAAAGTTTTCCAAATCATGGAAATCATTAGCACTAGAAATGAGAGATGCTTTTACGTTTATATGTGGTATCGTTGCAACGGCCTTGCCGCAGTGGTTACACCGGTTCCCGTGAGATCACCGAAGTTACGCGCTGTCGGGCGTGGTCGGCCCTTGCATAGGTGACCATCCAGGCCGCCATGCGCTGTTGCAATTTTTCGGGGTGCACTCAGCCTCGTGATGCCAATTGAGGAGCTACTCCACCGAATAGTAGCGGCTCCAGTCAAAGGAAACCATCTTACGACCGGGAGTGCGGTGTGCTGACCCCAAGCCCCTCCTATCCGCAGCCTCTACCGAGGATGACACGGCGGTCCTATGGTCCCGGTAGGCCACTAGTGGCCTGAAATCGGAGTGCTTTTTATGTGGTATCGTGGAAATTGGCAGTTTAGGAGGGTTATAAATTAGACAGAGTAATCTGTTGTTTCCATCGTAATGAGTGAACTTGCAGCTATATGTACCTTTCGTTAGTCTATTCAGGGAATCATCTGCGTATGTTATGAATGTCATCATCAGCTTTCACTCCCCCTGCCTGACGATCCCTTGACGATCATTTAAAACAGCATCATTAGTACACTCAGCAGACAATTTAGCATATGCGAAAGCTCTCACACTTCACCCATTCATAAAAATATACATGGCTATGTTATCTGAACATTGATATTCTCAACGTATGTAGTTGACTCCTTGAATAGTAGGAGTAAGACTACCCCGTCGTCTTGTGGTCTTCCTGGAATAGTTCAAAAATGGTTCAAATGGCTCTGAGCACTATGGGACTTAACTTCTGTGGTCATCAGTCCCCTAGAACTTAGAACTACTTAAACCTAACTAACCTAAGGACATCACGCACATCCATGCCCGAGGCAGGATTCGAACCTGCTATCGTAGCGGTCGCGCGGTTCCAGACTGTAGCGCCTAGAACCGCTCGGCCACTCCGGCCGGCCTGGAATAGTCGCAGAGTGTTTTATTTTCGAACGTTTCTCTCTGGACGCACCCGTTTAATTGAAGAAGGGTAACCTGTCGTCAATGAACAGCAGGTGGCTGTCATTACTGCCGTGTACGTTACAGAGTTTCCCAGTGATGCATCGAGGAGGCTTCGAATGACCGCAAACAGTGGAGTTAACTGAGCAGTTGTGGTAGATGCTGGTTGTGATGGACCCTAGTTTATTCGGACGTTGAACATTTCCACCGCAACTTATCTGTTGGCTTAGAAGCAATGTCATAGCTAATTCACCCCCTACATCAACGGCATACGACTGCCTAGTTTTTCTATTATTTACAATAGTGTCTTTAGTCCAGCATACCCATCGCCATAGGGGCACACGAGTAGTCCACAAACTTGGCAGATTCAGAAAAAATGGACTGATAGCCGATTATTATACTTTATTTTTTAACTTCTATAAACTGTCTCGTTTATCCATGACAGCAGTGAGCGAAATGCGTACAAACAGCCTGTCATTTCTATGTATTGATTTACCCATGAAGTACTTCATTAGCCTCGTACTTTGTACGTCACGTTCCGGAGGTAGCAAAACAACAATTCGGCTACACGGCGTAGCATTCCATAGTCCATGTTAGATGAATGGCATAACGGTCGTTTTCTCTTTTCACAAGGATGTTCTATCACGAATGGCGCGCTAATTTATCTTCATTTGCTGTCACCTCTGTTCGAAACCGACGCTGTACGCAGTCCCATTCAGGTTGCTCGGCAAGGTAGCAGGCTACACGGACTTAGAGGAGACAGCTTGGTAGAAAGCCGTGCGACTGTTGGCAGACACAGTAATGCACGGCCGAGCGCCTCCAGCGAGGCGAACCGCTTCCCGCCATTAAGCTGTTAGCTGCCACAGTGACGTGTTTGTTCCCGCGCACTGCCGGCAAATTCCTCCTAATGGTTCCCTCGCAGCCAGCACTAACGAGTCCTCGGTGTTCAACAGAACGCTGACAAAGCTCCACTGTCCATTATATATGTGCTCCTCCTGAATCACCAGACTGCTGCGACCGTTGCAGCCGCGTGGTTCCGGACTGAAGCGCCTAGAACTGCTGGGCCACTGCGGCCGTCGAACTGATCTTTCCGACCGTTATTAACAGAGTCTTAGTGACTATGTTGAAAAATAGTGCCATGTTTCTGTGTCACTGTGAAGTGTAGTTTAGCATTCGATTTAAGTTACTTGGCCCGTCATAATAATGTGTAACTTACTTTTTGCAGTCCCCTCGTAGAAAACAATCTATCTGTCATCTCTGGGAACATGTGGCGCATATTCGTGGCTGGGTTCTGTGCCCATTCTCTCCCTCCGCCCCCACCAAAATATAATTTTCTATTATCCCATTTTAAACGTGAAATATTTTAATACATTAAGAAAAGTTATTTATTTCCAGTTGGATTTAATACATCACTTCTGCATAACTAGAAAGAAAATGTAATTCAAAAAATGCATCATTTTAAAAATATTCGACCGGAAAATTCGTCTTACTTGTACCATGATATTAAATTCAGAATTACAGTGGCGTGCAAAACTGAGAAACGAAAGTAACTTCGCATGATGTGCCACTGATAGCTCGATGAAATTTGTACTTTACGTAGAAAGAATAGCTACATTATACTACAGAAGGTAACACAATGAGGCTAACAGAAATTCACATGTATAAAAAGACAATAATTACACTAAAGTCGCCGCGATTTATGATGGCCTCCTGGACATTAAAAAAGACGGGACACGGTTCTTAATGTGGTATATGATGACTACAGGCGGCAGTGCAATGCACTGCAACGGGCTCCTGCAGTGGCCACAAAAAGATGCATGTGGATGTGGTATAATACTTTTCCCCAACGCAGTCCACATGTGGTCGAAAGGATTTAAGGCGGGGGAACTCTCAGGCCAGTCCATTCGCCGGATATCCTTCCGTTCCAAGAGCTAACCTGCGCTGTTTGACGCGGTCGCGCATTGTCGCCCTTAAAAATGAATTCAGGGCCGAAAGCACCTCTGAAAAGATGCGCATGGGAAATGAAAATACAGTGTCACAGTAACCTTGACCGGTGGACGTACCGTGTTCAAAGACTTGAAGGTCAGAAACTTCCTGGCAGATTAAAATTGTGTGCCGGACCGAGACTCGAACTCGGGACCTTTACCTTTCGCGGGAAATTGCTGTACCACCTGAGCTACCAGAGCACGATTCACGTCCCACGTTGGTAGAGCACTCGCCCGCGAAAAGCAAAAGTCCCGAGTTCGAGTCTCGGTCCGGCACACAGTTTTAATCTGCCAGGAAATTTCATATCAGCGCACACTCCGCTGCAGAGTGATGATCTCATTCTGGATATTTGGTCAGTGCGTCAATGCATCATTAAAACCTTCCATACCATAACACCGGATCGCCAAAACGATTATGATCGACGACGTTCCTAGGTGTAGTACGTGTACCCACTTCTCGCCCCACGATCGTACGTCCAGAATCACTATGCAGACAGTACCTGCTCTCACCGGAAAATGGCACGTGACCCCGCTACTCTTTGTTCCAGTTCCTACGCTCTTGGCCCCATCGCATGGTATAACCACCGGTCAACATTATTTGCCACTGTACTCGTTCCCTATGTGCGTCTTTTCAGAGATGCATTCGAACTTGATGTCATTTGCATGGATGACAATGCACGACAGCATCGGTCAGCGCAGGTGAAAAAACTCTCGGAACGAGAGGATATTCGCCACACATGTATGCGGACTAAGGCTGTCTGCCAATGAACGTAGGGAGTATTGCATCCTTCTGTGATTTTAGTCTCCGCTTAGAAAGTTCAGGCTATTATTTATTTTTCTTAGAGGGGGCGGGTTTTCCTTTCTGTTCTGCTCAAAGCAACTTCCAGATATGCCAGTTGTACTTGTGAAGTCACGAACCATGTCACATTTGTTATTGGTGAGAGAATTTAGAACCTATGCCACGTTTGTTGAAATATCCTCCGTATTGCTGTGGTGTATGTATGGACGCTCTATACCTTTATTTCACTTAATATATTGTTCAAGAGTTGGTGTTACAGCTTTACCTTATTAATGTGTGTGCAACAACTGTGTTCGTCTCAATCTCATACTGTCCGTTAATTACACTGCTAACAGGTTATGGGGACAGGCTGTATATTTCGTCGTAAAAAAAAGATCAGTGAGTGAAAATTAGCACCAGCGCGCGGCCTTTCGGAACGTTGTAATTGCCACTCCAGTTATTTCTCTAAACATCAATTCATAGATTATGGTTGGGAAAATGAGGGGAAGAGAATTTTGAAGTACTTAGGACAACTGTGCCACTGTTTTTGTATATCCATCCTTTTGACTGGAGGTCTTGGGAACTACGGCCGTTCACTGTTGTTAGAAAACGAAACGTCCACATTCGTCCTTATGATCTTATTTATTGTGTAGCTACTAGTTTCGACGCTTCAGTGCGCCATCTTCAGGCCTTACTTGATGCTGAAGGTGATATCACGATCCATATATACGCCGCATCAGTGGCCAAAATAACTAATTTACGCAGAATATCTGTAACTGTGATGTCAGCACTCCAACCATCAACTGATAACTGACTGGATTAACATTCATTATGCAACATCCAAATATATGTGTCAGCGAATTGAAGTACTCCTGCCAAGTCCTTCCGCAATATCGCAGAAGGAACGTCCACCTTCTCGTAGACCTATTACACACCTCGTTCAAACTCAGTGAGGTGTTGATAATGGCATCTTTGTCGCCTTAAAGGTAGTCCTGACTAACATCAACTGCCGGCCGAGGTGGCCGAGCGGTTCTAGGCGCTACAGTCTGGAACCGCGCCGCCGCTACGGTCGCAGGTTCGAGTCCTGCCTCGGGCATGGATGTGTGTGATGTCCTTAGGTTAGTTAGGTTTAAGTAGTTCTAAGTTCTAGGGGACTGATGAGCTTAGAAGTTAAGTCCCATAGTGTTAAGAGCCATTTGAACCATTTTGAACTAACACCAACTCACCACGTCCAATCTCAAAGGTAACTAACACTCACGACCTTTACAGCGTGTTTTTAAAGCAAACTTGATTTGTATTCTCATAGTCAGTGTGTTTGTCGTATATTTTCCAATCCTCGTCTCCCCTACAATTTTTTGCCGTCTGCGACTCCCTATAGTACTATGTAAGTTATTCCCTCATATCTTAATAAATGTCATGGAAGCTATATCCACCTGTCTTAACACATACCGTTTTCCAATCGTTCCATTCTTCGTTATTTGTACGGAGACCTTCTTCATTTCCTATCATCCTACTTTGTGTTATACTACTATAAGAAATATGTGAACATTATTCGAATATGAATACGTCCATATCCACACAGTTAGAAGATAGTTAAGATAGGAAAAGGGTGGAGGAACGCGCCAAGGTGAGTTATCGGATCAAAATGCTCTGTTGTGTCAGCTCGCGAACTTCGTGCATCCTTTGTTGAAGAGTCTAGGAATTCTAACTCTTATTCTCCTGTACACATACACCCCCACGAGGTTTGTAGCTCAGTGAATATTCGACATATAAACTGCTTGCACTTGGATAACACTTCCGTAAGTATTAGACAGAAAGATGTGCTCTATTCTCTAGGTTCCATTTCCAATAGGGTTTCTACAAGACTAAGAAATTGAGAGATAAATAGCAGATTCCCGGAAATAGTTCGAAAGGCTTCCTTGTGGCAAAGATCTTTCGTTGTTTACAGGAGAGAAGAAAGATTAGGGATTGACGGTCCGTGGACGACGGGGCCATAAAAGAAAGTCTCCATAGTCTCAGTTTCGTGAACCATCTCAGCATTTACCTTAAGCGGTTTAGTGAAATTACGAAAAACAAAATCTTGAAATATGAACTAGGATCTGAACCACTGTCCTCCCAGATGTAACTCTAGTGTCTTAACCAATGTGCCAATAGACCTAGTGTCTACTAAAACTTTTTTAAAAAATGCCATATTGATCCAACATTGAACTATGATACTGAGGCCCCTATTGCAAAATACTTGAGGCAATCCTTGCAGAATAAGAAATTAGATTTAGAGTAATGCTTTTCGCATTCTAGCTCTATATCAAAGACACTTCTACAATTTATAAGATATTTCTGAGGTTAAAAAGGTTGGTGTTCAAACCTGTTCATTATACGAGGGCCGTTCAGAAAGTAACCTCCGGTTGATTTAAAAAATACACCAAGTTAAATAAAAATATTTTAGTATATACATCTTACAACTACATCTTTGCACTATTTTTCTACATAGTCTCCATAGCGATTGAGGCACTTATCGTATCTCTTCACAAGCTTTGAAATTCCTTCTGCATAAAAATCACCCGCTTGTGCCTGGAGCCAGCCTGTGACCGCATCTTTGAGCTCTTCGTCGTCATCAAACCGCTGTGACCCGAGCCATTTCTTCAAATGCATGAAGAGGTGATAATCACTTGGCGCTAGGTCTGGGCTGTAAGGTGGATGGTTGATAACGTCCCACTTGAAGGACTCAAGAATGGCCGTTGTTCTGCGAGCAGAGTGAGGACGGTCGTTATCGTGCAAAAAAACGATTCCGGAAGTCAGCATACCACGGCGTTTGTTCTGTATAGCCCGTCGTAACTTTTTTATTGTTTCACAGTACACGTCTTGATTAATGGTCGTACCACGTTCCATGAATTCAACCAACAACACCCCTTTGGCATCCCAAAACACCGTTGCCATCAGTTTTCTGGCAGAAAAATCTTGCGAGGCTTTTCTTGGTTTGGTAGGCGAATTTGAATGTGCCCACATCTTTGATTGTTCTTTTGTCTCAGGGTTCACGTACTTAATCCCGGTTTCGTCACCGGTCACGATTCTGTTTAACAATGGTTCTCCTTCGTCCTCATAACGTGACAGAAAGTCTAATGCAGAGGTCATACTTTGAGTTTTGTGGTGGTCGGTAAGAATTTTGGGCACCCATCGTGCACAGAACTTACGGTAACCCAATCTTGCTGTCACTATCTCGTACAAGAGAGTCTTAGAAATCTGTGGAAAACCAGTAGACAACTCCGACATTGAGAAACGTCGATTTTCACGAACTTTTGCATCAACTGTCTGAACGAGTTCGTCAGTCACCAATGATGGTCTACCACTCCTCTCTTCATCATGAACGTTTTCTCGTCCACTTTTAAATAAACGTACCCATTCACGGACAACTCCTTCACTCATAAGTCTTAGTCCGTACACGGCACAAAGCTCACGATGAATAGCTGCTGCAGAATATCCTTTGGCTGTAAAAAACTTTATGACAGCACGCACTTCACATTTGGCGGGGTTTTCTATTGCAGCACACATTTCAAACTGCCACAAAAACTAAACTAGCGCAGGTACGACGTTCACTCGACCACGGCTTGATGCCGACTGACCTGTTGAGTGCGTGAACGCACAGATGGCGTCGCTACTCCCCCCAAAACCCGCACTGTGACCAATCGGAGGTTACTTTCTGAACCGCCCTCGTATGTACATAGTGCTGTTTATTAAATACTAACATAGTTGTACATTATGGCTATGTTGATAGTAAATATTTACGCAAGTACCACATTGAAATACTGAAATTTCTTTTTTTGTTCACAGCACTGGACTACGATTCCTATGACGCTTACCGGGGTTATCCCCTCACGGGTTATGGCGGCTATGGTGGTTACAGAGGTTATGGCAGCAGTGGCTATGGAGGCTATGGTGGATACAGGGGCTCTGGAGGGTACGGTGGTTATGGAGGATATGGTGGGTATGGTGGGTACAGTGGATATGGAGGCTATGATGGTTATGGTACCACTGGATACGGTGGATATGGAGGCAGTGGGGGCTATGGTGGCTACAGACCCTCTGGAGGCTATGGAGGATACGGTGGGTATAGGCCATCTGTAGGTTATGGTGGCTACAGACCGTCTGGTGGCTATGGTGGTTACGGAGGATCTGGTGGCTACAGACCAACTGGCGGATATGGTGGCTATGGAGGATATGGTGGATATGATGGCTATGGAGGTAGCTATGGGGGGTATGGCGGTTATGGTGGATCAAGTGGTTATGGTGGATCAGGTGGGTACGGTGGCTACGGTGGATCGGGTAGCTCTGGTGGATATGGAGGCTACAGACCTGGAGGATATGGTCTGTACAGCGGCGGATATGGTGGCTACAGAGGATATGGCAGCACCTACGGGGGTTACTCCAGCCCTTACCGTGGTCCCTGAGCTACTGATGCCTTAGTGTACAGAGCACGAAATGTCTGCGATCTACGAGACACAAGACTGCATGTTCAGTGTTCTGTGTTGTGTGATAGAGGCTAACACAAATTTCCAAGCAGTTCTTCTCTTCAATGTGGGCGTCTGACAACCGCACGTTGTGTCCTATGACGGAAGCAAAGATTATTCTCCACAAATGTCGTTCTTCCGTTCACCTTCCAGGAAAAAAGTTGAAGTTCAGTTGCTGAAAATCGTTAATTTATTACTTTTACACAGACTACTTGTTGCAATTCGTGACCTAAGCTTTGCATTATGACTACGTTGATAACGAGTATTAACGTATATTACAACAGAACTCAGCGCTATCGGATGTTCTAATATCCAAATGAATGTACGTAATTCTAATACGCTTTAAACTGTCATGTACTCAACATCGAAACCATTATTTAAGTAATAATACAGTTTTGTAACAACAGTAATAAAAAGTTGTAACCTACTGTTATTTTGTTTTATTCTGTTAAACGCTTGTTTGCCGCTGGAGCAATCCACGCAATTTACCAGAAATATAAACAATACAATATCCCTTACACCAAACAGACTAGATTATAGAAAACAGACTAGATTATAGAAAAACAAATATGAAAATGTATCATCTGTAGATTTCAAGTGAAATGGTCCTCAAGGATGTGGAACAAGTAAAACATATAAAAATATTTTCACTTAAAATGTAAAGAATTCGTGCATAAGTCAGAACATGATGCTGTATTCTCTATTCCATTCCTAGAAAGTGTTCAACCGCATTTTATAAATGTAGTAATTAAAAGCTACTATTAATGCAACCCAAACGTCCACAGAAGCAGAAAACTGCTATATTTCTATGAAGGTAGCTTTTACATCCTTTCTAATTAGTACTTGCTCAACAGAGCTCTGTATACCACAAATGTTGCAGCGCAATAAGAAATAACAATTAACGATTATTAAGAGTGCGTTCCAAATGGTACTTCGGTACAGTTTCATGCATGGCACTTCTTATCCTAAACCTAATAAAATGAAACCTTATAACTATGCTGTCTCTAGGCAGTATATGTTATAGTCCTTGTGACTGAGTGTTATTATGCAGAAACTCTTACTGGTTCTAGTTCTCCGTAAACAGCAACTGCTAAATTGGAAAGTAGTTGACATGGTCATTCCTTTAAAACCTCTAGACCACTTGAGCAGGTACGTCAGGAAACAGGGTTCCTTTGGTGGAAGCTGCTAAATCTTCTCTCAAGATATTTGATTAATTAACACAGTCCTTATTACAATAAAGCTTTAATTCCTTGGTATTTAAGATACACATTAGTGAAACTTCAGGTCAATAAAAACATTCATGTAAAGGAATCACAATGGACCAAATCACAGTAACATTAACAGTAATGAATAAGGCATAAAATAATCAAAGAAAACTACTAGCCTACAGATACAATATCTTCTTTTTTAATAAAAAAGGACAGTTTTGTGTAACTGCTTGTACATCAATCCGCTTAAGAAGTCTTATCACTAAACAGCTTTCATGAGACCTCTGTGGCTCTGAGCACTATGGGACTCAACTGCTGTGGTCATCAGTCCCCTAGAACTTAGAACTACTTAAACCTAACTAACCTAAGGACATCATACACATCCATGCCCGAGGCAGGATTCGAACCTACGACCGTAGCAGTCGCACGGTTCCGGACTGCGCGCCTAGAACCGCGAGACCACCGCGGCCGGCGAGACCTCTGTGAAATTAGTCAACTGGGATGACAGGTACTACCATAGGTGCTCTTATTATCAGCTGCAATGTGCACAGTGGATAGTAACACAGGGAACTAGAACAGTCTTATAACTATTTTTACAAATTAAAAAAAATGTTCAAATGTGTGTGAAATCTTATGGGACTTAACTGCTAAGGTCATCAGTCCCTAAGCTTACACACTACTTAACCTAAATTATCCTAAGGACAGACACATACACACTCATGCCCGAGGGAGGACTCGAACCTCCGCCGGGACCAGCCGCACAGTCCATGACTGCAGTGCCTGAGGCCGCTCGGCTAATCCCGCGCGGCTACAAATTTAAACTTGGCGGAAAATTTGTTCATGTTGCCAAAACAGCTTCTTTCTTGATCCAAAAACTTAGAAAATAAGTGTACCCTTGACCACTTGAATCGGCCATAAGGTGAGATTAACACTGTCAATCAGTATATTGGAATGTCCAGAAGGACACGAATTCAAAATTCAACGGCTGCAGCGAAAACACTGTATAACGTGTATAACGAGCCGCAGCTCCAGCACAGTCCCCCACAGTTCAGTGTTCTGGCTTACCACATTAACTGTCGTCCAAAGCTACTAAACAGAGAGTAAATTTTAAGTTGACAAACCAGAAGTACTCGAAAAATAAGCTTCACACGAAAAAATGTGAAGAATCCAAAGTTGATTATTTTCGAGGGTCACATCTGCTAATGCTATAATTAGCCCACCACCCCTGCCCCCTGGGGTGGGACGGGAGGCATCTTTAAAATTTCAAGTCGAACCCCCATTTTTTATTGCAGAATCGGATTCTACATAAAAAACCACGTACATTTTGTCTTAAACATTTGTTTTGATTCTTGGTGGTTGGCGCTGTAATTCAAGAAAATCCATGTTCTCATTTTTGCGTGGAAAATGGTTACGGATAAATAAAAAATTGTTATTTACTTTGTAAATTTTGCTTCGCTAAAACTAAAACTCTCTCTCTCTCCCCATAGGGTGGGATTTGAGAGAGAGTAGTTAGTATTTTACAAATGTTGACCCAAATATTAATTTTTTCCTCAGATATTTGGGTCAACATTTGTAAAACTCTAATTCCTCTCTCTCAAACCCGACCCTATGGGGAGAGAGGAAGAGAGGATACAACACTGATTTGCAAAGATATTATTTAATAACATAAAAGGCTACACTGTCCATTCATTTCTCACTGCCACTCACTGCACACAATAGATACACATTGTTTCATAATGTAACACTACATATACAGTCAGCTGATATCAAGACTATTTGTATACCACAGCTTCCCATTTCCTAGCCTGAAACAATGAGTCAGCATTCCTCTATAATGAGTAAGATGTTGAGCTCAGAAAGAGAATGTGTTAGTATTATACACTGCATAGCTTTGGGAGTAATATTTTCCAGAAAAGAGAAAAAATGAGAAGGAAAGAAAAAAGAAGAAAGAAACAGTGTGAGAGTGTAATTTGAAATGACTGATGTTCTATTATTATTTTTTATTATTTGTGTTACTTTTCTCCGTGTAAACTGTATTGCTTAACTGGTTCTTTTTAAGTACGTTCTTAAATAAGTTCGTATAACGTAATGTAGGCTCTGTCAGAAGATGGAGAATATGACACTCGTCTAAATGTGGTGCGTTTTAACACTGTCATCTGGGGCTGGAAACACAAGAGCTTTTTACGCGACAAGTTCGCTTCAGTAATTTCATTAATCTTCTTGGGCGATTTATTCTTCGAGAGAAGCACGTTCTGTCTACACTATGAGAAGCTCATTTCTTTCATATCGTCATCAATAACACAGTAATCTGGCCGCACTGGTGACAGTTACCTATACTAAATACTTGCAATTACAACACCCATACGTCTCCGAGCAGAAAATGTTGCCAGTACGCATCGGGTCCCACGAGAAATACGGGCCCCACAACGAACTTATGTCGCACTAGTCGCCTTGGAGCCACACTTCGCGAATGTTCAGCTCCGTGCAAGGCCGACAGGGAATCAGTACGTAAGTGAAAGAGTACGCACTGAAGGTCTTTATTTTGTCGTGTGCTATCGAGAGCTTGCATCCATTTAAACGCAGAGTCAAGAATTATTAAGCTCGTCTGAAATACACTGGTGTCCATTATTAAAGCAACAAATCACTATTTCCCCGTCCTGTGTCTAATTCACAATACAATAATACAAACTGTCAACATAGGTCAGTACGATCGTGTTCTGCACGGAAGATGGCATTCCCTTCAACGGACACTCACGCTAACAATGACATCAGGGCACCTATCAAAAGGGGCAATGCTTACCAGGTAGCCACACAAACACAATCGCTGCGTGCGCTGTCACAGACGGTGTTGTATGGCACAGAGAAGACGCTTACCAGTCACTCTGCAGTGGAGAGCCGTAGGGACAATGGAAGCAGGACAGTTGCATACTGATGAGGCCCAATGGCTTAATGTGAATCGTACTGTTGTTTCTCGGATGCTGTGGCAGTTTATAGAGACCGAAACTATATCCCGGAGACCAGGGCAGGGCCGAGCATGTGTGACACCAGAAAGAGAGGACCGTTATTTGGCTGTAAGGGCACAACGTACCGCCTTAGTACTGGACTACAACTAGTATCTGACCTCGCAGCACCCACTGGCTGTGTGGTACCGAGGCAAACGGTGTATAGAAAGCTTCGACAGAGTGGCCTTTATTGTCGGAGACCTGCTGTATGTTTACCTCTGACACGTCCTCACAGAAGGGAACGTCTATAGTGGAGTCGTCAACACGCCACCTGGGCGGTCGAACAGAGGGCCAATTTTCTATTTACAGTTGAGTGCCAAACATTATGGAAAGAGATCGATATCGAGGATGATACCTAATGGTGATAGCAGGGATTATGTTGACCACGCTGAAATCTCTTCATGAAATTGTACGGGTCAATCGGCAAGGCTTAACTGTTGTCAGGTATCGTGACGAGATCTTGGGACCCTATGTGAGATTTTTGCGGAGTGCTGTGGGTTCAGACTTCTTATTCAAGGACAATAACGCTCGACCTCATAGATCATGGGTGGTTGATGTTTGCTCCACCCGCGTCAGCTGCACGCGCGTCATTGTCAGGCCAGTATTGCTGCCAGAGATAAGCACGCCCCATACTTAGCACTTTAACCATTTGTCAGAATGTGTGCGCAAACCTTTTAAGCGTTCTGTGCCAAAGTAAATGCACTCTTGCAAAATTTCCGTTTCTTATTTTAATTTTGGACACCAGTGAAGTTACTCGCTCCCCGTTTGGGTTGCTGGCACTCGTAAGACCTGCCGTACCACGTGGGGAGACGCACGTGCCAAGGCCTGTCTTTCTCGTGGGCCTCGGCACGCATGAAGTGACTCGTACGACTGCTCGACGTCTCCTTGTAGACAATGTCCTACGACTGCGAGCGGCTGCGCCGCACTAACAGTGCCAAACCAATATTTCACCACCAACAGTCATTACATATTACCATTATACCCACTTGGCCATAACCCTGCAAATGAGAGTTGGTCCATTTCATCTTTCTGCTCCGAAGGTATATTTTACGATCTAATACGCTGATAAAAGTCTATGTAAGAGTTACTCGATTCACAAAACAATACGTTAATCGCTCTTAGAATTAATGAGAAATAATTAACATCGGCAGATATCTATGTCAAATGGTAAGTACATGGCACCAGGTAAGTACCGCTGACAATATGAATGCGCTGAAATCGGAAAGGAATTTGGGGAAAAGTCAGTGCAGGGTCTGAGTGGGGTACAGTCAAATGGAGGTGCCATAGGTATCAGTATTGGGTCCACTCCTGTTCCTTATTTACATAAATGATAGGCCCTCTAGTATTAAGGGTAACTCTAAAATATTTCTGTTTGCTGATGACACCAGCTTGGTAGTAAAGGATGTTGTGTGCAACACTGGCTCGGTTTCAATTAGTACACTTCATGACATAAGTTCATGGCTTGTAGAAAATAAACTAACTCTAAATCACAGTAAGACTCAGTTTTTACAGTTTTTAACACACAATTCACCAAAACCCGGCGTTTTAATTTCACAGAATGGGCATGATTAGTGAAACTGAATAGTTCAAATTTCTAGGTGTTCAGATAGATCGAAAACTGTAAACATTCTGGATCTTTTTCAAAGACTTAATGCTGCCATTTTCACTGTTCGAACGGTATCTGAAGCAAGTGACCGTGCGACACGAAAATTAGTCTACTTTGCTTATTTTCATTCACTTATGTCGTATGGTATCATATTTTGGGGTAACTCTTTTCATTATAAAAGGATATTTTTGGCTCAGAAACGGGCGATTCGGGCAATAAGTGGTGTAAGTTCACGGACCTCTTCTCGACCCCTCTTCACTAGTCTGAGAACTTTGACATTGGCCTCTCAATATATATATTCTTTTCTTGTTAGCAGTATCAGCTTGTTCCCAAGAATAAGCAGTTTTCACTCAGTTAATACCCGGCAGAAATCAAACCTTCGATTGGAGAAGACTTCCTTAACTCTTGTGCAGAAATATTTGCTTTATGCTGCTGCACGAATTTTCCATAAGCTACTACAAGAATTAATTCAAAAATCTTAGCAGTGGTCCACGCGCTTTCAAATCGAAACGGAACAGCTTCCTCATGGGTCACTCCTTCTACTCTGTCGAGGATTTCCTTGAAAAATTAAGCTGTTGCATTGTTGATTGCGTGCTCTTAAACTTATGGCTTGACTTTTCTTGGGCTCATAAGCATTTTAT